>NC_068340.1:10075100-10759416 GCF_014633365.1 Diospyros lotus
ACTTGTTAGATTCTGGTATATAAACTCATTACTGGAAGTTATTGAATAATTTAACTTAATTAAAACTTGGATTAAACTATTCTGGAAGTTCAATTAAATTTCTGGAAAAGCCTTTCGGATATGAGGAAGGATATCCGAATATGATGAAAAACATCCGGATATGAAGGAGGCTCATCCAGATATACTAATGCTCAAAAAGGAAGCTGCTCGGATATGCTAGGATGTATTCGAATATGAATTAGGACATCTAGATATGATTCAAGTCATCCGGATATCTCACTGAGGCGTTTAGATACTATTGGAGACTATTTGAATATGAAACTCAACTTTTGAGATAGGCATCTTTTGAGAGAAGCATCCGGATATCAGGCAAGATATCTGGATATCATCTTGACCTATCTGGATGTATGAACAAACCATTCGAATATCATACTCGAAGAACCTTAGACACATCTAGATACGATACAAGGTATCCGGATATTATTCACAAAAACCTTTAAACTCATCCGGATACAACACGAAGCATCCAGACATCACTCACAATAACTAGACACAACTGGATACGACTCAAGGCATCCGCATACTACTCACAATCATTGGTGGACACATCCGGATACGAAAAGGAAGCATCTGGATATTACTAGGCTATCCAGATATGAACAAGAGTTATCCAGATATTACTCATAATAGGCACTAAACTCATTTGGATGTGATACAATCCATCCAGATACATTGCTAAAGTCATCCGGATATGCCTAAGGGCCATCCGGATGTCACTCATAGAAAACTTTTTAACTTATCCTGATATCTACAACTTTTAAACCCAGAAACGACGAACACAGAGATTGAAACTTGAATCAAATCTTAATAAGACTACACCATTCTAAATTAAAACTTGGGAAAACAAGTCCCAACTGATATGAAACAACTCTAGGAATGATTCAACGATGATATTTACTGGAATCGCTGGAAGAATCATGCATGAACTAATATAAACTCAATATAACGCATATATATTTATATACATACGTATCTACTGGTTGATATACAACTGAAGACTAAACAATGATACTAGATAATATGGAAATAACTCAAAAGAACCTGTAATGAAAGGAATTACAGGAAGAATACTTGCCCTAAGTTTCTTGATCAACTCTAATGACTTCAACGAGAGCCTTCTATGCAAACACTGTTGCCTAACCTTCTGCTCATCAAGTCACAGGCTTCTTTCTCCTTCTTTGGCGTGAGGAGAATATGGCTAGGGGATCATATATACACATAAAAGCCTTAAATCACACTCCTTCTACAACTTGGATTCCTTTTCCAAATCTAACTAAGAGACTCTCAATCCAAATCCATCTCATACATGGATTCTCATTCTCCTTTAAATACATAATCTCACTTAATTAATAATAATACAAAAATTATTATTAAAACTTTCAAATAATAATAAAACTCCAAAATTACCTTCATGCCCTTGCATTTAATTTTCACAAAATAAATGCCATTTAAATGCTATTTAAATACTATTCTCTCAATTAAAAATCTAAATTGCCACCTTAGCAAATTCCTTTAACTCCAACATTAAAAAGAAATAAATGCTATTCTTTTTCTTCAAAATATCTAAATTGTCACATTAAATAATTAATTGGTAAAATCTATTAATCAAATACTTCAATAATTTTTCAATAAATACTGGGCCCTCTAATGGGTCGTTACATCTGAAACATATCCGGATAGACAAAATACTAGAACCATTTGCTAAGTCCATCGGCCACGCCATCACGTGCCGTCATATCTCAACCTGCTCCTTGCCTAAACTACAAGTCTCAACTGGAACGTTGAATGTTCCAGGAGCATAACCCATTAGAAGATGAAACTTCTAGTGAGGGTCCAAAAATATATATATGAATGCATTATGCAATAACATGAATAACATTTGCCTTAATGTAACTTCCCTGGCCAACAAGCCCGACACAAAATCCTAGGCAAATCCTGAACCTCTATAGGATAAGCCTAACGTTATTCCATCATTGCTCTTAGGGAATTACGGCTACACTTTGGGGGCAACATCCCATTCCCATGCACAAATATCAATATGACAATAATATTGTGCCATGCAAATATCACGACTTTTAAATGCAATATGACGAAATGATCATAGCATTCATAAATATCATGCTTATATAAACAATAATATCATAAATATAAGTTCTTGGGAGAAAACCACTCACCTTTGCCCAAATATCAGGACACCTCGAAAAGTGCGCATTGCCTCGATATGCATACCCGACCTCGATTTTTGTGTCAACTTTCAAAAGTTGCACCAATCACTTTTCTTCGATCACCTCAATCATAAAAATGATATTTTATCACTAAATATCTCAAAAGTAAATTTATTTCATTTTTCCTTCGTTTTCCTTCATTTTCTTCCATTTTGCCTTCTAAAAATTTGAATAAATACATTAAAGACTATTTTCTCACATCTCTTTTCACAACAATTCATAATATCCAATGAACTTCAAAGGACAATTACTGAACTTACTCGGATATTGCGTTTTCATGCAAAATGAGGCTGTTCGATGTGAAAATCGAGACATTAGGAAGAACAAATCCAAATCTTTTTGCACAAACCCCCATAAAATAATTTTCCTAATTTTTGGGGATTTTTTTTAGTTTTTTGGCCCAGCCACGCGCCCTCACGCACCTAGGACGACTGGGCGCACGTGAAGACCAGCCCGTGACTGGCACGCGCCGGTCGTCTTCTCCGGCGACGACCTTGCCGGCGATTTGGGATTTTGATGCCTCCTTGAAGCCCTCATCCAGTCGATCCTCATGGCATGCCATGATGCCCGAAACAAACACCAGAGGTACCCCAACCAGAGGTTCGAAGCCTCGCCCAGTCGTTCGCCTTCTTCTTTCCGGCCAAGGTCGAAACCCCACCAAACCTTTACCAAAATGCCTAAAAATTTCCAGAATGGATCTTCAAGGCATGGTAAACAAATGCCCCTTAATCTTACCTCTCAATTCATTCATTTCGTGGCCAATTTGAAGCTTCAACTTCTCATATTTTTGGCCACCATAACCGCCTATTTATAAGCAAAATCGAATGCCCAAAAGCCCTTGGCCGCCTTACCCAACCCCTTAGAAGTCTCTACCTCCCCAAGATCGGCCTAGAAGCATCCCTTGGCGACCAAGAAAGCCATTTGCAGGGTTGCGACAAACCGACCAAACTTCTGGTCTATTTTTGCTCAAAATTTGGCTACCCTGGTGGCCTTTGTCGGATCTTCCTTTACAAAAAATCCACCTCGACCAAGCATCGTGCAACTCCATGGTCTATTTCGGCCATCGCCGACCAGCAATGTCCTGGTCGAATTCCATTGGCCAACTTTTGGCTTTTTCGCACTTTGACCCCTCAACTTTTGGCTTTTACCTTATTAGCCCTTTTCACTTAGCCTCTCATCTTTTCATAATTGCTTTCACGACCCTCAAGTCCTGAAATATCCCTTTGACCCCCGAAGATGCCGAAAAACATCGTTTCAGCCTCCCTCTAGTAATTTTAGAAAACGGTACTTAGGCCCGAATCTTCATTTTGGCCCTAAATCATTTTGTTTCTTCCTGAAACTACTGAAGGGTTGTTCGTCATGAAAAACCAAAGCCCCCTCAAAATTCCATTGACTTCCCAAAAGTCGTCAATGACAATTCGATTTTGCAGCCTAATTGGCAGCTGCATTTTAGCTGTACCAAAAATCGTTTCCGATCTAATTTCTTTCGATACCATAAATCCTATATCGAGGTGTTCGTTAATGTCACATCATTTTCCTTTGGAATCTCAGCTCCAGGGTACTCCCTGCAGTCGATTCGGTAATCCATACGGTAATAAATTACCGTTATACCCTCAATTTATCTAAAAATTTCATTTTTCCCCATGATAAATTACTCTTGAGTCCTTTAGAATTTCTCGGGTATTACATTGGGGATGCTATCAGCTGGTCTAACCCTATTCCCATCTGGTCAAAGCACCTCCTATACATAACATTTACCGAACTGCCTGTATCCACCATGATCCTTCATACCTCTATATTGCCGATCCGAGCTCGGACCACGAGGGCATCATTATGCGACTAGTGTACATCTCTGGAATCATCCATGGTGAAAGCGACATCATCTGAAGCGATTGTGGCTTTCTTAGAAGGCCCTTCTTGGCTGTTATTCCCAACGAGCAAAAGGTGACCAGCCTCCAAAACATATCGTTCGTGGGATCTGTTAGAAGTCCCTACAATATGAGGCCCTTCATGAATGGTAAAGATGGTTCTTACCATAGGTGTTTGGTCTAGCTCGGGAGCTTGACGAGGACTTAGTTGGGCTGGCTGTTTGGATTGTTGATCTCTTGGGCGCACCACATAGTCATGTAGCCAACCCCCATGATTAACTCTTCAATCGCGTCTTTCAGCACCCAACATTCAGAGGTTGTGTGTCCTTCCTCATTATGATAGGCACATAACTTGTTCTTGTTTCTATACTTGTCGCGAGTCCTTATGAGATTAGACCTTCCAAAGTCTTCCTTGCTTCGCTCTGTAGCAAAGATCCTGTCCTAAGAGTCGGATAGGACATTGTAACTTTCATACCGACCTCGGTGTGGAGGTCGCTCCACTCCTTGCTCGTACCTGGCCTTTTTGGCAGTCTGATCGCCGGCACTCCGCCCTTGGTCTTCTTTTCGGGTGTCGTCCTCACCTTTCTTCTTGCTTTGGCTAGCACCTTCCCCCCCTCCCCCATTTTTCTGATCGCTTGGTTTTTTCAAGCCAAAAGCTTCCTCCCATTGGACCTCCTTCGAAGCTCGCTTATAGAATTCGCCTAGGTTTCTTATGGGGGATTTCTAGCTGCTTTCGTAGAGCTTCCCATCCTTTCGAAGTCCAGCAGAGATTACGGTCAATATACTCTCGTCCGAGGGGCTTTCCACATTATTCACCTCGCGCCTGAATCTCTCTATATAATCTTTTAAAGATTCGTTAGACTGTTGGAACACCGTAGCGAGGTGACATGTTGGGGCGAGCTATTTTTGGAGTGACCTATACTGGTCGACAAACTTCCTCTGACATTCCTCCCAACTATAGATACTGCGACAATGAAGCCTTCTTAACCAAGCCCGAGGTATGTCTCCCAAGGTCGTAGAGGAAACCCGATATTTTTCTAACGGGCTGGAAGTCTGCAGGTCCATCTGAATATTAACAGCATCTAGGTGGTCATATAGGTCACTATCCCCATTGTTTTGAGGGATACTGGGGACCTTGAATCTGCGGGGAAGAGGCTCCAGCTCGATTTTCCTAGAGAATGGGGTCCTCTCTTCGTGGCCTTCCCTTCGGTCATGTGCCCCATGTCTCGCTTCCAGCTGCTGGATTCTTAGCAGTAGTTCCCCCACCATGGGGTTTCGATTTGCAGATCGCCCCATGGGGGGCTGTCTTTCGCGCTCGAGGTCTTTTTCCGGGGAATGGCGATCCGGGGAAGAGGTCGCCTCCTCAGCTCATGATCAGGGGAGTTATGGTAGGTAGCATAGCTAGGGTTGACTCCGATCGAGCCACCTATAACACCTCATTTTTTTCCTTACCGAGCGTGTCACTATGCTTGGTCCCAACATAAATAAATTATGCACAAATTATTTTTTCCACGGTACATATCTTAAATCTCAAGTACCGAAATTTCAAAACGAAACCCCCCAGCACATCATTCACAATGCGAAAGCGATAATCGAAACCTAATATGGTAAATAATCGGATTCACTTCCACTATTCATTGCAAATAGTAACCGTATACAGAAATAATGTGTGTACATGAATAGTATACCATGTAAGTTCCCAGGAAAGAGAGGTGGGTCACAAAGCGACACACTTAAATTCCAAGTCTTTCTTTAGCCAGAACTTTCCTAGACATGCACTTCCACTACACCACACTTAAATCCATATCATAAAAATCCGTACCATAGAATCTTCAAATACAAAATACATGGAGACTTGCTTCCCGAGAAACCAACTAAGCGCTTCCAAAACAATCAAACGAAACCTCAACATATCCAATACGTAGGGTTCACGCATAATCAAAACATGCTAGACATGCTACAGGCGACAAACTTTGCTTATTCTTCAGCTACATCATTTCCCTTAGAGCAGCTCATCGAACCTGGAACGTTTGAATATTACAGGGGCATAACCCAATTAGAAGATGAATCTTCTAGTTAGAAACTCTAAAACAGTTTATAAATGCATGAACAAGTGTAAGGCGTATGAGAAAAGAAAGAAAACTACTATGAAGTGCCTCATGAACATGGACGTCTCCAACGAGAGATTTCTCAACGACACATGCATAGCACCTCTCGGGAGATCCCTAACCATGCCACCCTAGCGCAACCTCATAGAACTCATGCAAGTACCATATCTATTGCCCCTTAGACTCACGGTTTTCCCCACGAGAGCTTTCTCGATGGCGCACGCATAGTGCCTCTCGGAGGATATCCGACTGTTGCCTTCGGCCATCAACAGATAGATACAATAGTATGGCCACACGAATTTTATAAATGCAACAGTTGAAAAGCCAACAGCATATATTTTCAGAAATACATTTCATATATGCAACATGATTTCCCGTAAGATAACAAAAAGAGTTTACGTACAAGAATTATACATAACACATTTCATGCAACAACAGTCTCACATAAGAGAATAAAAATAGGATTTGGAGTAAAGGAGTCTCACAAACCAAGTTAGAGTAGGAACTCTCACCTTTGCCAAAATCTCATAATGCCTCGAAAAGGGCGCACTACCTCGATTTGCATGCCCAACCTCGATTTTTGTGCCAACCTCAAAAGTTGCACCAATCACTTCACTTTAAACCTCATGGCACCCTAACCAATGTATAAATATCATAAATATGATTTTTCCTTAATTTCCTCATATTTCCTAATTTTTCTCCCATTTTCCTCTCCAAAAATCCAAATAAATATCTCCTTAACTTATTTCTCAAATCTTCATTCACAACAATTCATAATAAGCTAATAACTTCAAGGGAAAATTACTGGACTTACCCGGATATTGCATTTTCATGCAAAACGAGGCTCTTTGATGCTAAAACCGAGACACCAGAAGATCCAAACCCAAAACTAATTACACAACCCTTAAGATATTGATTTTACATTTTAGGATTTTTTAGCCAGATTTTTTCGCCGCTGGATGCGCCCTCACTCGCCATCTGAAAGTCATCCATGTGCCTCTACTCGCGGTTGCTGCTGGGCGCATTTTTCTCACTCGTCGGTTGCTTCTTCGTGCGGATTTCGGCAAGTTCCGATCTACTCTGGTTTAATCACGATTTCTCCTTCGTTCGGACTCCGTTTCGCCCCCCGTTTGAACCTACACCTTCATCTCTTTACCCTCTATCGGATTATAGCATAAAATCCCACAAATGGAGCCATTTTTTGACTGCTCCAAGCTATTTTCTAGCGAAGCTCATTTTTCCGACGAGGCTTCGGATCTTCCTCATCTCTCAACCAAAATGGCTCAAAGTTTCTAGAAATACTCCTCTAGAAATGGGCAACAAAATCCCTTTATCTGATTCTCCCAATTTATTCACAAACTCACGAATCTAAGAAATTAATTTTCTCAAAGCTTTCGGCCACTTCTATTTATAGGCAACCCGAGCCTCCAAACGCTCCAAGCTTGCTAAACCGACCCCTTTGAGGCTTCTACCGCCCCTAGATCAACCCAATTTCATCTAAATCCGACCGCAATGATGACTTTTGATGCTCTCAAAATTTGGCCAAGAACTTGGTCGGAAATCTACAAAATCCGGCCAACCCATGCTCCCTTGTCGACCTAGGCCCGACCCAAATGCTTACCCGACCCATTTCCTAGAAATCCCCATACTCAGATGTGGCTGGTCAGCGACCAGAATTGCTGGTCATCCATGGCAGAAGCTTCCAGCTTCAAGTTTGATAAATTGCACTTTGGCCCCTCTAAGTTTGGGTATTACACTTTGACCCACTTTCTCATAACCCCTGAACTTTCCATAACTGCAATTAAGACCCTCAAGTCCTAAAACTTCCATTTCCCCCTTGAAGATTCCAAAAAATCTCCATCTCAACCTCCCTCCGGCGAATTTGAAAAATTACACTTTGGCCCAAATCTTCGTTTTGGTCGTAAACCCTTTCGTTTCTTCTTGAAACCACTGAAGGGTTTCCATACATACCAAATATGAACTTCCTCGGGGTTCCGTTGACTTTTCAGAAGCCCTTTACGATAATTTGGTATTTTAGCCTATATCGCAACTGCATCTTAGCTGTACTGGGAACCGTTCCCGATCCACTTTCTTTCGGTGCCATAAATCATGCCTCAAGATGTTTGACAATGCCACATCATTTTCTTTAAGCATCTTGGCTCCAGAGCACTCCCTGCAGTTGATTCGACAACTAATTGCCTTTTCAAGCCCATTTTTCGGTATTTTAAACTCACTTAAAATACGTGACAACCTTACGAAAATATGGGATATTACATTTTACCCTCCTTAAAAGAATTTCGTCCTCAAAATTCGGCTCATCCTCACAATCTTCAAAGATCGAGATAGACCACTTCATAGTCTAGGACATATCTCATAGTCCACAAAATCTCGAATTTCCAATCTAATCTTTGGTGGTAAGCAAGCAAGAACGGCCAACAACCATACCTCAACAGTCGACAACTAGCACCCATACATCTAGCATTCCCCTTGTTGGCCGGACATGAGATCGCTCCTCCCCCAAGGAATTTAACACAACCGCTAGCAGAGGCTTCCTCACCTCCAACGGTCTTGACATTCCCAGCCTCGGTATGGACTGTTCCACCCATTCGGTTCAACCCTAGGGACTGCTTGATCGAGGGTCCAACAGTCGATAGTTTTAGTACATAGGGCAACCGATAATGCTTTTCCACCATAAACCTCATAAGGAGACATCCCGATGCTACCATGGTAACTATCTACCAACGATAGGTGCTCCTCTTAAACCTTAGGCACGCACACCCTACCTCGAAACTTGAGAATGCCACCTCTCATCTCAAAATTAGAACCCTTGGACTGGCCATACTCATCTATCCATAGATGTACACACCAGTCACCCCCACTAGTCACCCATATCTCGGTCTCCATATCCAGCCGAATCGCCAGGCCAGCTATCAGGACGGAAGAACCTTTCGGTACTACACTCACCGACGTCAGGCTAAATCGACAGCCACTCCCAGGGCCATCAAAAGCCTAAATCAACAGCCACTCCCAGGGCCATCAACCCGGCCACCACATTGGCACGCCTCGGGTGATACAAAAAGTGCACTCGTAGTCCTTCAGGAACTCCATCCACCGTCGCTGCCTCATGTTCAGCTCTTTCTATGAGAACACATACCTCAGACTTTTGTGGTTCGTGAGCAAAACATCTCACCATATCGGTAGTGCCTCCTCAAGAGCACATACCTTAATTGCCAGCTCCAAGTCCTATATCGGGTAGTTCACCTTGTGCCTCGACGTGATCCACACACAATCACTAGGTCACGTTGCATCAACACAACCAAATCCTCGAGCTATCACAAACTCTCCTTACATCCGGCAGGTCATTCTCGTTGGACTCTCATTACGAGTCCTATCATGGACACAACTATTTCGAAGAATCTCTCACGAACCTCCGATAATAGTCTACCAATCTCAACAAACTTTCAACCCTTCATAGACAGTTTAGGGATCATATCACAAAGCTCTGGTCCCTTGGGACTTGGATTCTAATCCAAACATAATAGCCACAATGCTACCTAAACTTTGGCATCTGACTGTCTCCGCAGTTCACTGTGTCGTTCTGACCCAGGAGTCTCCTAGCTCCACCGTGAGCCAGCCCACATGCTGCTCCAATCATCGTCACGAGCCCATCACCAGTCCTCTGCCTTGGTCCCTAAGCTCAGATCCGTTGTTACGTGCCACACACCCATGGTGTTATCATTACGCTAGAACCTCTCATCCCATCTCCAAGAGTTACAACGGTCCCTTTTCCTCTGTCACTTCTGGCACTACTTCCAGTACCAGACTTAACTCCAACCCTCATGGATCAACAATCCTCAGGTTACTCATCTTCGAGGACTCCATATCCTTCCCATAGGTGTCGAAACCACCATCAGACATCCCATAGGTTCGGTTTCTACTCCCAACAAAATTTCACTATGATCAGAGCTGTCCGCCTCAGAATCATAAATCTTCTAAAGATCCACCTTTCGGCTCTCTCAATAACGATTTGGGTCCCATGCGGTTGCCTAAGGCATAACCAATCCACATGTCCTGTCTCACAAACCGTACCCAGAGTCTTGATCATCGCGTGTCTTCCTGACACGGATATACTATCATCCCAACCAAATCATCATGTCTCAAATCATGGACAATCAAATTTTTTCCAACTCGAAACCTCTACGAGGCTCAAGACTTCACCTTGGCCACTTTTTCAGCTAAGTTGACACCAAACTGACATGACTCATTCCCATGAGTCGTTTCCTCAAGGTAACCTTACCTCAATTCTAAAATCCAAGGCACTATAGAAACCTCCTCCCTCAACTACTTCGGGCTTACTGAACTTTTGGGCAGTATCCACACCTCTTCTAAAACCCAAGGCACTATAGAAACCTCCTCCCTCAACTACTTCGGGCTTACTGAACTTTTGGGCGGTATCCACACCTCCCTCACCCCCATTCAGGGCCAGCATTCACACACACCCATTTCCAACGACAAACCTGGGGTTACCCACCTTGCCCACAGGACTTTTGGGGAGCATCCGCACTTCCCTCACCTTACCATGGCTAAGGTTATGGGCCTAGCAGACTTTTGGGCAGGTTATCACACCTCCCTCACCCCATCACACGGCCAAAGTCCTCGTATGGGTGATCAAAAAGCTAGGGTCGCCCTTCAACCTATTAGAAGTCAGCTCTAAGATGTGCCTTCCTTACATACACTTAGTATGCTTCAAATCCTCGGACTCGCTAGGCTCCTCAAAATTCTTAGCCTAAATCCCAAGATTCACAGTGGCTTCACATATCTAGCCATATACAACCTTCTAATCATTTATCAAGCTCATCCCACTTGCAAACCTTTCCTTAGGTTCGCTTTGAGTCCTAAATCTCCAAGCGCACTTGGCATACTAAACCATAGTCACAAATTCTGTTGACTAGGTATCTCATCATTCCACTAGTACTGCCACACTAGTCATCGAGGTTAATCTACCCCTCGAGCCTTACAATGCTCATCTCACGGTAGAACATCCCAAAATGGACTCTTCTGCAATATACTGCAATTGCATACCAAAAATTTAACGGATCACAATTTCCTCGTAGCGTCTCCAATGCCACTCATACTTGCATTCTCAAGCCTTCCTCGACTAAAGAATGCATTCGTATTCCGTCAAATGAACACTACTTCAGATCTAACCACTAGATTCTCTTATATCTTTATTTTCTTAAAACGACCGTCCATTTTTGACCTCTCACTTGACCCAATCCCCTGGATCCCTTATCTCATTTTTAGAGTCACTAAATGATCCCTGAAAATACTTATCATCTGCTCCTAACTCATCAGTTAGGTTATGTCACATCCGACTAATCATTCATGATTCAATCATCCTTGATAACCACCAGTTATCCTATCATTTCTCGCAATGATTTTGACTAATGACCTCAAATCAACAGTCTCCAAACCTCTCGGATCCATAATCATGGTTACCAAGTCAACTTATACCCGAATCATATCATCGGATCCTAACTTCCATAGCTAGGTCATCCCGACCAGCTTTTCAATCACTTAACAAGGATAGATTGTCAAATCAATAACCTCTAAGACCTCAATCGAAAATCCTCAAATCTCTAAGTAGGGATTCCGTTCTATGAACCATCAATCTCTTTTCCCCAAAACCTCCACTTGGGGTTCCTACTAACTGGTTTCATCAATATCAGATCCCCTTAAGTCTCCAAATTGCTATTCCCTAATCTCCAAATAGGGTTTAACTTTGATATTAACTATATCTGAGTCGCTTAAGTCTTCCCAATAAACTTAAGCTCTGATACCAACTGTATCAGAGCCACATAAGGCTTCCAAATCAAACTTTTTCCTAAGTCTTTAAATTAAACTCCGCTCTGATACCAACTATAACACCCTATTTTTTTCCTTACCGAGCGTGTCACTATGCTTGGTCCCAACATAAATAAATTATGCACAAATTATTTTTTCCACGGTACATATCTTAAATCTCAAGTACCGAAATTTCAAAACGAAACCCCCCAGCACATCATTCACAATGCGAAAGTGATAATCGAAACCTAATATGGTAAATAATCGGATTCACTTCCACTATTCATTGCAAATAGTAACCGTATACAGAAATAATGTGTGTACATGAATAGTATACCATGTAAGTTCCCAGGAAAGAGAGGTGGGTCACAAAGGGACACACTTAAATTCCAAGTCTTTCTTTAGCCAGAACTTTCCTAGACATGCACTTCCAGTACACCACACTTAAATCCATATCATAAAAATCCGTACCATAGAATCTTCAAATACAAAATACATGGAGACTTGCTTCCCGAGAAACCAACTAAGCACTTCCAAAACAATCAAACAAAACCTCAACATATCCAATACGTAGGGTTCACGCATAATCAAAACATGCTAGACATGCTACAGGCGACAAACTTTGCTTATTCTTCAGCTACATCATTTCCCTTAGAGCAGCTCATCGAACCTGGAACGTTTGAATATTACAGGGGCATAACCCAATTAGAAGATGAATCTTCTAGTTAGAAACTCTAAAACAGTTTATAAATGCATGAACAAGTGTAAGACGTATGAGAAAACAAAGAAAACTACTATGAAGTGCCTCATGAACATGGACGCCTCCAACGAGAGATTTCTCAACGACACATGCATAGCACCTCTCGGGAGATCCCTAACCATGCCACCCCAGCGCAACCTCATAGAACTCATGCAAGTATCATATCTATTGCCCCTTAGACTCACGGTTTTCCCCACGAGAGCTTTCTCGATGGCGCACGCATAGTGCCTCTCGGAGGATATCCGACTGTTGCCTTCGGCCATCAACAGATAGATACAATAGTATGGCCACACGAATTTTATAAATGCAACAGTTGAAAAGCCAACAGCATATATTTTCATAAATACATTTCATATATGCATGATTTCCTGTAAGATAACAAAAAGAGTTTATGTCTTATTTTGTGAAATGTTTTCTAAAAAATGCTAAATTAATTATTTATTTAAGTAATTTTGTTATTATGGAAATAAGGAAAAAATAAGAATTTAAATTGAAAAATTTCAAGAAGATTCCAGAAGGCTAGAAATGTTGTTTTAAAAATATTTGTGAAGAAAAATTGGGTTAAATGAAGGTTTAGATATTTATTATGAAATTTTGAGGAAATAAGACTTAGAAAATAAAGAGAAATTGTAGAAATTGTGAGAAAATAGTGAATTAATATTCTGGAAATAAATTTAATATTTTTGGAATCCTTGGGGCTCGAGGATTGGGAAATAGCTCGCTCGACATGTTTATCGAGGTCGTCACGCATATCGAGACAACTTAGTGGTGTAAAGTAAGTGTACTGTTACAAGTTTAGTATGGTATAAATGTTTATATTTAAACCCGATCTTCGGGAATGTTTTCATCATGTTGACATGCTCTGATATGTATCCATCACATAGACTGCATACATGACATGACTATGAAATGCATAAATACACGTTGATATCATTGATCACGCGCATTGTGGCCATAGGGAGTACGAACTGGAACCATTAATGTACCAAGGGTGCCCTCATACACCTCGGCTTCGAAAAAGGTAGCCGTAAAAATGGTAGGTAGCATAAGGGGTGCAGTTGACACCTACGTGAATAAGACATTGCATACACACATGTTAAAACATCTTGTACCTTACTTAGATGGTTCATCATCTAATTCGGGT
Source organism: Diospyros lotus (assembly GCF_014633365.1). Taxonomy (NCBI): domain Eukaryota; kingdom Viridiplantae; phylum Streptophyta; class Magnoliopsida; order Ericales; family Ebenaceae; genus Diospyros; species Diospyros lotus. The sequence continues at coordinate 10,089,110 of NC_068340.1, forward strand.
TTTGCCCCTAGAATATTCAATGTTCCAGTCGGCACATGCAATGACGGTATAGAAGTTGAAGACTTCTTAGCAAACTCGGATGCCTAGTAGGAATCCCGCACTAGGTCACTGGCCAAACCCAGATCTCCTGAGGTAGACTAGCCCAAGGAAGGCATGAAAAGACAATAACCCTGTGACAACTCTGCCATGACCCTTCTTATCGAAGTTGGGTCATCTAGTTGCAATTTGGTGCCTATGACCACGAGTTGGCCTAGGATCACCAGAACATCCGATGCCTATGCCCGCAGACTCACCCAGATCCCTCGCTTGAGTTGGGTGCTATGCCTTTTTGCCTAGATCCAACTCCTTGATAGATCTAGCGCCTAGGTCTCCCGGCAAACTTGGATGTTTGGTTGGAATCTCATGCCGAACCACTGGCCAAATCCAGATTCCTTGAAATAGGCTAACCCTGACAGACGGACATGGAGAACACAATAGCCAGAGCGCTATGATCCATCATAGGATCACCGGATGCTTCAGAGATTGTGCCCGTATGCTCGTCGGGATCCATTGATTGAGTCCGGTGCTATACTCCCGAGCTAGACCCGACTCCTTAGTTGATCCGGCGCCTAGACCTCTCAGCAAGCTCGAACACCAGGCAAGAATTTCGCAATGGAATCTACATATCAAAGGTATGGCTGCCTAGAGATAATCTAGTACCTAAAGCCCTTGGCTGGCGTTAGATCTTGGGGCATCATGGAATCTTTTGTTTAGTCAAGGTGCTAGACCTGACTCCTTGGCTAAATATTTTTACTCTTTAATTTCGTCTAAAGACAAAACAGAAGAGTAGGGGCAATTATTGTGCCAGGAAAAATTGGTAGAAAAAATGAGAGATTTTTTCAAAATAAATAAATAAAATAAAAAATTTTAGTCAGGAGGGCTAGCCTCGCGGCAAGGCGGAACGCGAGACGATACTGGCCGCAAGGGCCAGCTCGCAGTAGCTGGCCGCAAGATCTAGCCTAGCGGCCAGCCTAGCTGCAAGCTGGCCACAAGGGCCAGCTCGTGGCAGCCTGCCGCGAGGCCCTACCTTACGGCAAGACTGGCCGTGAGGGCAGGCTCGTGGCAGCTTACCGTGAGTCGAGGCTGGTAGCAAGGTAGGGTCGTGGCAGCTTGCTGTGAGCCAAGGCTGGGCAGGCTCGTGGCAGGCTGCCGCGAGCCAAGGCTGGCCGCAAGGGCTAGCTCGCGGTGGTTTTTGTGGCAACCTCCCCCTTCTTTTATTTTTAACCCATTCAGCAACCGCTATGTGTCGACACCAGACACCCTTGAGAATCGTGCGCTATAAATACTCGGCTACAGGACATTAATGGGGACTTCCAACTTCAGTAAACTCTAGACAGTTTGAATGCACTTTTACTATTTTCATGAATAGTCATTGGGATTCGGGACTGACTTTGGCATCGGAGGGTCTTCGCAGGGAAGATTCCCGCGAGCCTTCTAACCTATTTTCTCAACTTTAACATGGTCGAATCCTTGCGGCGAAGGTAATGTCTTGTGGCGAACCTAGCGGCGAAGGTAAAGTCTTGCGACGAACCTAGCAACGAAGGTAAAGTCTTGCTGCAAACCTAGCGGCGAAGGCTAAGTCTTGTGGAGAACCTAGCAGCGAAGCTCGTTGTAAAACCTTGTGGCGAGGCTTGTGGTGAAGCTCGTGGCGAAGCCTTGTGACAAAAGCTTGTGGCGGAGCCTTATTGCGAAGCTTGTGGCAAAGCTAGTGGCAAAACCTTGTGATGAAGCTTGTGGCGAAGCCTCATGGAAAAAGCTAGTGGTAAGAGCTTGTGGCCAGAGCTAGTGGCGAAGGCTTGCTGCAAAAACCTTGTGACGAAGCTTGTGGTGAAGCCTCGTTGCAAAAGCTAGTGGCGAGAGCAAGTGTCAAGAGCTTGTGGCCAAGGCTTGTGGCCAGAGCTAGTGGTGAAACCTTGTGGCGAGACCTAGTGGCGAATCCTTGTGGCGAGCATCCTAGTGGCAATCTCTCTTGAGGCGACATCTCTTACGACAACCTAACTTCACCCGACCCCGAGCTCGAGTGGACCCCACATCATAAATTTTAATTATTATATTTTGGCACTAACAATTTGGCGGGGTCTGTGGGAAACCCAAGAAAAAGCCAATTTTAGCACAAAATGCCGAGAGGGACAAGATCAGCCAGTTGGGCGAGCCCGCCTGACCCCACCCGAAGGAGCGCTCGTACCAGGACGGGAGCCATGAAAAGCTCCCACCAGGTGCACTCTACAGTACCAGAATTTTCAGTAGATCACCCTAACAACGAACTACATTCCGGGAACTTTCCTGTGCTCGAATGCAACCATACCACCGGACTAGGGGCATGGAGCATTCAGAGCAAAGAGAAGCACACATAGTTGAATTGAGGAGATACGCGACAGGGCGAGAGGAACAAGTCCCCCATGCAATGTCCGCTAGTCAGGAACAACACTCATTTGGACAGTTTTCAATTCCACATTGAAATCTCATGGGGACTTCAAGAATAGCTCCACCCACGGTCTTACTCTCAGATTATGAACTATTGCGGAAGAACTTTAAGGAGCTGAAACAATAGAATGATGAACTCAGGGTGAACAATGAGGAGAATATGAGAAGACTACAGGAAGTCACTGCTTTGTTACATGAACTAAGGCCGAACATTCACATTCCCCACATGAGACAAATCGATACAAGGGTAGAACATCGGAGATCCCAGGACAACCCTTCAAGAGCCCCTAGGCAGGGGACAAGAATCAGAACTCCAGGGCTGAATAGTCAAGTCTCGGAAGTATCGAACTCAAGAAGGAAAAATAACAAGAGGTCAAAAAAAGCTCCCACGTGTAGAGAGACAACAAAAAACACTTACTCAGGAGTGCCTCATGACCCATCTCTTTGCTAAAATGAAAGGAAGCAAGAAACACTCAGCGTGTTCGACATTAAATGCCTCATAGAAGAGGTGCTAGAACAGAGGCAGGTAATGATGATACCAAAGGTAACTCCCTCGAAAGGGTTCCCTCTATCTAAAGAACTCCAAAGGTGATCAGTGCAACCAGGGTTTGAACTGCCACACCTTTCGATATACTCAGAAAGGGAAGACCCCGAGAAGCATTTACAACATTTTGTTGCAGTAGCCGTGCTACATGAATGGAATGAGGTCACGAGATGCAGGGCTTTCCCATTCTCCCTGATAGGACAAGCTCAACAGTGGTTCATTGAGTTACCAATAAGACATATACGATCATTCGAACAGTTGAAGAAAGAATTCCTAAATGCATTCTTCGCCTATCTCTAGAAGAAGAAGAATGCGATATATCTAATGAGCTTACAGTAAAAGCCAAATGAATCCCTGAAGTAATACATCGAGCAATTCAGAGCCACGATGCAGGAAGTAAGGGATCTCCCAATCGGATTGGCAGCGTCAGCCTTTCTAAACGGAACTACCTACGCCCCGCTTAGAAGATCCTTAGCCTTCTCCAAGCCTAATTCTGTGACTGAATTGTTCGACAGAGCAGAACAGTTTATCATCCAAATAAAAATTTTAAACACAGGGGAAGGTAATAGAAGAGGAAGGGAAACCCAGCCTGAAGTACGAAGGACGTTACAAAATTCAGAAGGTGTTAGGCCCCAACATGTGCACACTACCGACACCACAAGGTATGGTGACGGGAAAAGTTTGGAGCACTGTGCACCTTGAGAGGTACTTCCCAGTTTTAACCCTAAGGGAAGGGGAGAAGCACGAGACGTAGAGTCAAGCCTGTCATCAGAAGCGTTACTCGACCCAATTAGAGGCCGGAATTGTCTTTAATTTTCCATTGTAATAACATCCCCCAATAAAATAAAAGAATATATCCCATGTATTCTGGTGGAGTAGGCAAAACTATAAGTTGAACCACTTAAAATCTGCATGAGCCAAGATTATTTGTATGTGTCATGCAGGTATGGCGGTTCAAGCACAGCTCGCTTCCAATAGGTAAAGTCACCTAGCGGCAATCTGGTGTTGATGACCACAGGTTGGCCTAGGATTACCAGAACATCCGATGCTTATGCCTGTAAACTCACCCGGATCCCTCATTTGAGTTCGATGCTATGTGATATTTTACTCTTGTGTTTAGTTTTGATGATGAAAAATTTCAAATGTATTTTTTTTCTCAATCAAAGCATATGGTTTGGAAACAAAAATCAATTTCAAAGTGCTTTGTTAAAATGATCTATGATCTTTTATATTAGTTGGAGATTAGCATAAACAAGTTTTAAGATCTAAAAAGAATCTCCTTAAAATTGTTGGTTAAAATAATTCTAAGGTAAAAGACCAACTAGAACATGTTTTTGAAAGTATGTTCATTTTAGAAAACTATCTCCTAGTATTTTGATATCTAATATCTCTTAGTAATGAAATGGTTTTGATGAATGTCTATATGAAAATCAATTTCTACTATATGGATTATATGAATGAGAAAATGCATTTTTAGTATATAAATCTTAAAGCAAGATATGAAATATTGAGTATGGATGAAAGATTGATTTGTTAAGAATAATTTGTTTCAAATCATACTTTTGATAATCTCAACTTGCTTTAAAGATAATCAAAATGAGTTTTTAAAGAATCGAATAAGGATGTATTGAAAATTCAAGTTTTTCTAAAGAATAGTCGACTATCAGGTTCATTCTGTTGACTATGCCTTGAAATAGTCGACTATTTTGATTGTTCTGTCGACTATTCAAGCATCTGTCGACTATCGAGTAAAAATAGTCGACTATGCCTTTTGGTCTGTCGACTATTTTTGTTCATGAAATTCAAAAATTTCTTCATATCTCAGCATCTGTCGACTATTGGAATGTGTCTGTCGACTATTGAAATTTTGTGTTATAAAATAGTCGACTATTTGTTTTTTCTGTCGACTATTTCTTGCTTTACTTGTAAAAATAGTCAACTATATATTTCTTCTGTCAACTATTTCTTTTTGCAGAAAGCTCCAACGGCTATTTTTTCAAATCCCAACGGCTCCAAACGGCTATATTTCTCTTCAACTTCGTGGGACACTTATATATACATGTCATAGATGATCAAGAGAAGGCTAATGGACGGGAACGAATTGAATTGAGCTTACATTTTACACTCGTTTCTATTTACATTCACTGTGCTTCAATTTTCTCTCTTCAAGGCTATGATCTTAATTTGTTTACATTCATTTAAGCCTTGTATCATTTTTGAGAGACATTGTAACTAAGAGATTCATCTCTTAGATTCTCTCCAACTATATATTTCTTGTTTTCCTAGCTTGTATAGCTAGAGGGCCCATTTGAGTGGGAGGTTTTGTAATTCCTAGTCTCGGACTAGAGGACCTACTTGGTTTAAGTAGGGGGTTTTAGTGGATGGTTTGAAAAATCCTTAGTGAGGAGCTAAGGTAGTGGATTAGGCTTGGGTTAAGCCGAACCACTATAAATCTTGGTGTTCTTATGTGCTTGTGTTCTTTAAATCATCTTTATCTTTCCAAGCATTCCTTAATTCCTCACTTGATTCACATTTGTCATTTTATATGCTTCACGTTTTAAATCATTAAAACTTCAACCTATATTAAAAAGTTTTTCAAGTTCTATCAATTAAGTTTTTAAAATAACCAATTCACCCCCCTCTTGGTGTGTGCCATAGCATCTCCCGTTCTAACACTATGCCTTTTCGGCTAGACCAGACTCCTTGGTTGATCTGGTGCCTAGGTCTCCCGGCAAACTCAGATGTCTGGTAGGAATCTCGTGTCGGACCATTGGCCAAGCCTAGATTCCCTGAGGTAGACTAGCCTTAGGAAGGCGAAAAAAAAGTGAAGTGATCACCTGATAGCTCTAGCATAAGACCGTTCCTGAAGGTCAAGTCGTCTAGTGGCAATCTGGTGCCGATGACCACGAGCTGGCCCGAAGTCACCAGAGGATCCGATACCTATGCCCGCAGACTCACCCGGATCCCTCATTTGAGTTCGGTGCTATGCCTTTTTGGCTAGACCCGACTCCTTGGTTAATCTGGCGCCTAGGTCTCCCGGTAAACTCATATACCTGGTAGGAAGCTCACGCCAGGCCACTGGCCAAACCCAGATCCCCTGAGGTAGACTGGCCCAAGGAAGGCATGAAAAGACAACAACGTTGTGACAACTCTGCCATGACCCCACTTATCAGAGTTGAGTCATCCAGTTGCAATCTGGTGCCTATGACCACGAGTTGGTCTGGGATCACCAGAACATCCGATGCCTATGCCCGCAGACTCACCCGGATCCCTCGCTTGAGTTGGGTGCTATGCCTTTTTGCATAGACCAAACTCCTTGGTAGATCTGGCACCTAGGTCTCCCGACAAACTTGGATGTTTGGCCGGAATCTCGTGCCAAACCACTGGCCAAACCCAGATTCCTTGAAATAGGCTAACCCCGAAAGACGGACATGGAGAACACAATAGCCAGAGCGCTATGATCCATCATGGGATCACCGGATGCTCTAAAGACTGTGCTCGTAGGCTTGTCGGGATCCATTGACTGAGTTCGATGCTATGCTCCTGAGCTAGACCCGACTCCTTAGCTGATCTGGCACTTGACCTCTCGGTAAGCTCAGACACCCGATAAGAATTCTGCAGTGGAATCTACCTATCAAGGGTATGGCTGCCTAGAGATAATCTAGTACCTAAAGCCCTTAGCTGGCGTTAGATCTTGGGGCATCATGGAATCTTTGGTTAAGTTAAGGTGCTAGACTCGACTCCATGGCTAAATATTTTTACTCTTCAATTTCGTCTAAAGATAAAACAGAAGAGTAGGGGGCAAATGTTGTGCTAAGAAAAATTGGTAGAAAAAATGAGAGATTTTTTCAAAATAAATAAATAAAATAAAAAGTTTTAGTTGCGAGGGCCAGCCTCGCGACAAGGCAGAACGCGAGACGATGCTGGCCTCAAGGGCCAGCTCACAGTAGCTGGACACAAGATCCAGCCTAGCCGCAAGCTGGCCACAAGGGCCAGCTCGCGGCAACCTGCCGCGAGGCCTTGCCTCGTGGCAAGGCTGGTCACAAGGGCAACCTCGCACCTAGGCTTACCATGAGGGCAGGCTCGCGACAGCCTGCCGCAAGCCGAGGCTGGCCAGCCTTGCGGCCAGCTTGGCCGCAAGGCAAGCCCGCGGCAGCTTGCCGCGAGCCAAGGCTGGGCAGGCTCGCGGCAGCCTGCTGTGAGCCAAGGCTGGCCACAAGGGCTAGCGTTGTGGCCAAGCTAGCCGCGAGGGCTAGCTCGTGACGGTTTTGGTGGCAACCTCCCTCTTCTTTTATTTTTGACCCACTCAGCAATCGCCACGTGTCGACACCAGACACCCTTGAGAATCGTGCCCTATAAATACCCGGCTATAGGACATTAATGGGGACTTCCAACTTCGGTAAACTCTAGACATTTTGAATGCACTTTTACTATTTTCCTGAATAATCATTAGGATTCAGGACTGACTTTGGCATCGGAGGGTCTTCGTGGGGAAGATTCCCGCGAGCCTTCTAACCTATTTCTCAACATTAACAGGGTCGAATCCTTGCGGCGAGCCTAGCGGCGAAGGTAAAGTCTTGTGGCGAACCTAGCGATGAAGCTCGTGGTAAAACCTTGTGGTGAGGCTCGTGGCGAAGCCTTGTGATAAAAGCTTGCGGCGAAGCCTTGTTGCGAAGCTTGTGGCAAGGCTAGTGGCAAAACCTTGTGACGAAGCTTGTGGCGAAGCCTCGTGGCAAGAGCTAGTGGTGAGAGCTTATGGCAAGAGCTAGTGGCGAAGGCTTGCGGCGAAAACCTTGTGACGAAGCTTGTGGCGAAGTCTCGTGGCAAAAGCTAGTGGCGCTAGCTTGTGGCGAGAGCTAGTGGTGAAGGCTTGCGGCGAGAGCTAATGGCGAAGGCTTGTGGTGAGAGCTAGTGGCGAATCCTTGTGGCGAGCATCCTAGCGGCAATCTCCCTTGAGGGGACATCTCTTATGTTAACCTAACTTCACCCGACCCCGAGCTCGAGTGGACCCCACATCATAAATTTTAATTATTGTATTTTGGCAACAACAATTACGATGGATTTCGTGACGGGATTGCCAAGAAGTCTTAAAGGGAATGATGCTATTTTGGTGATAGTTGACAGATTGTCCAAGTCTGCTCATTTTCTGGCTATGAAAGTAAGCCAACCGATTAGCAAGTTAACCCAGTAGTATCTTAACGAGATCGTCAGATTGCATGGAGTGCCTATAAGTATTGTATCAGACCGTAACCCAAGGTTCACTTCTAGGTTTTGGGGAAGCCTGCAAAAGTGTTTAGGTACTCAGCTTAGGCTAAGTACAACCTATCATCCCCAAACTGATGGTCAATCAGAAATGACCATTCAAACCTTAGAAGATATGTTGCAAGCCTGTGTTATTAGCTTTCTAGGAAGCTGGGAGGAACATTTACCATTGGTAGAGTTCTCTTAGAATAATAGTTATCACAGTAGCATTGGAATGGCTCCATATGAAGCCTTATATAGACAAAAATGTAGGTCCCCAATATACTGGACTGAGGTAGGTGAACGTCAAATCTTGGGACCTGAGATCGTTAGGAGACGTCGAAAAAAATAAAGATCATTCAGGAAAGAATCAAGGAAGTTCAGGATCGTCAAAAATCCTACGCGAATACTAGAAGAAGGAATTTAAAGTTCCAAGTTGGTGATAAAGTGTACCTAAAGATATCTCCACTAAGAATGGTGACTTAAAGCAACAAGAAAAAGGGCAAGTTAAGTCCCAAGCATATAGGTCTGTATGATATAGTGGAAAGAATTGGACTAGTCGCTTATCGACTTGCTCTACCCCCATCCCTATCAAACCTCCACGATGTATTTCATGTATTGCAACTTCGTAAGCATGAGCCAGCTCCCTCTCAAGTAATGCCAACCGAGGTTGTCGAGGTTCAAGGAAATCTTTCGTATGTTGAGAAACTGATCAAAATTTTGGATCGTAGGGATTAAGTTCTGAGGAACAAGTCAATTTCCTTGTGCAAGTTCTATGGAGAAACCCGATGAGTGAAGAGAAAACTTGGAAGCGAGAAGAAGACATGAAGATTAATTTTCCCTACCTATTTGAGGACCCTATAGTCAGAATGAGCGAAGAATGATCAAATTTCGAGGATGAAATTTTTATAAGGAGGGGAGAATGTAATACCTTAGGACATCATGAATAATAATCGCAATTTAGTATTTAGACCATAGAGAAATTATTAGAATTGTAGTGTTTATCGGTAAAATTTAATAGGGTAAGGTATATTTGTATTGTAAATAAATTTATTAAATTATATTATGTATTTTTAATAGTATGGTTTAATCATAATACCATAAATATTATGTATTAAATATTATATATATGCAAATGATATTGCCCGTATATGTATAAATATAGGTATATGTATATATGTAAAAAAAAAAAACAAACAATTTGGAAAAAACTCAGAGCAGGCGCGCGACCATGCTCTGGCCACGCCTGCAAACGGCTACCAGAGGTGAGGGAGGCCATTAATGCTTCAAAGGACGTCGGGATGGCCTTCTAAGACATGTGGGTGCCGTGATAGGACAAGACACATGGAGTTTTGGCTATAAATAGCCGAGTTCGAGCGAGGCCCTTCCTCAGAAGTTTTTACTTTATAGATCGGGCATTTCGGGCAACGTTTGAGAGATTGGTGAGTGGGTTCTAATCCTTACATCGTGGGCAAGGTTTCTGGAGCGTTTGGTGGCCAACAGAGCAGCGGAGAAGGAGAATCGAGCTCGCCGAAAAATCGCTCAAACCACCGAAGCCGCGCCTTCGATCGAGAAATTAAGGTACTTTTAGTTGGCTTTTCAAACTTTTAAGGCTGTTTTTGGGTTCAGAAGGTCGAAAATAAGGGGGAGAGAGAGCTTTTTCAAAGCTCTGAGAAGTCGGGGGGTTGCCGGCGGCGAGGCAACCGCTGGAGAAGACAACCCCAGTTGGGCGCGTGGCTGCACGCACCTGCAAGTAGGAAGAAGGCGTGTGGCTTGCACACGCCCACTAGGAAAAAAAAGAAAAGAAAAAAAAAAGAAAATAAAATAAAAAAAAAAAAGAAAAGAAGAAAAATAAAAAGAAAATAGAGAAATTTTTGAAATTTTTCCAGAAAATCTAAAATTTCATTTATGTCTTATTTTGTGAAAAAATTTCTAAAAAATGCTAAATTAATTATTTATTTAAGTAATTTTGTTATTATGGAAATAAGGAAAAAATAGGAATTTAAATTGGAAAATTTCAAGAAAATTCTAGAAGACTAGAAATGTTTTTTTAAAAATATTAGTGAAGGAAAATTGGGTTAAGTGAAGGTTTAGATATTTATTATGAAATTTTGAGAAAATAAGACTTAGAAAATAAAGAGAAATTGTAGAAATTATGAGAAAATAGTGAATTAATATTCTGGAAATAAATTTAATATTTTAGGAATCCTTGAGGCTCGAGAATTGGGAAATAGCTCGCTCGACACGTTTATCGAGGTCGTCACACTTATTGAGGCAGCTTAGTTGTGTAAAGTGTACTGTTACATGTTTAGTACGGTATAAATGTTTATATTTAAACCCGATCTTTGGGAATGCTTTCATCATGTTGACATGCTCTGATATGTATCCATCACGTAGACTGCATACATGATATGACTATGAAATGCATAAATACACGTTAATATCATTGATCACCCGCATTGTGGCCTTAGGGAGTACGAACTGGCACCATTACTGTACCAAGGGTACCCCCATACACCCCGGCTTCGAAAGAGGTGGCCGTAAAAATGATAGGTAGTATGAGGGGTGCAGTTAACACCTACGATGAGTAAGACATTGCATACACACATGTTAAAACATCTTGTAGCATACTTAGATGGTTCATCATTTAATTCCGGTTTTGTCCCTAGAATATTCAACGTTCTAGTCGGGACATGCAGTGACGGTACGGAAGTTGAAGATGTGTAACGACACGAGTTGTCAAAGAATGAGCAAGTGTGCCATGATATGTTGTAGTACAAATATTTCAAGTATTATGTACGTTTTAAATTATCTTTAGAAACTTATGTAATAAGTGTCATGTTCAGTTATCTATATATTAAATGCTATGATCAGGTTCGATTTCAACTTCCACTTTATGAGATTTTAGTTGTCTCTAGTGTATAAATTATTTCGTTAAGCATTAGATAGGTCTAAGGGAATTTTGGGAATGATGTAATTAAAAAAAAATATAAGTTTCAAAATTTCCTAAGACATGACACGCCCTGAGTAGATGAGGTGTTACAACTTATAGTAATTTGGAAATGGGATAGTCCAATTAAGGAAGTGTGTGTGTGTGTGTGTGCAAGTTGAAAAATCAAAGAAAATGAGAGTATAATTTATTGGGTTGAGAAAATAGGATTTTAATTTATTTTAAAGAGTTAAAAAGAAGATATATATCTATAATATTATAAAAAATAATTAATTAATTAAATTAATTATTTATAAGAAGATTGAGGAATTGGGAGGCATCTTCATGAATTATATGATTTAAATATGTGATAGTAAGTGATTTTAATTAATATTATATTAATATTTTATGTATGTAAAGTTAAAACTCAGTTGAATTGAATAAAGATGAAGCAACGAGAAATGGGAAAACGGCATAGGCGCATAATAATTGCGCATTGGAGATTGGACTTAGGGGTAAATTATTTTAATTACAGTTACGATATATATGTTTTATGAATATATAAAGTGATGGTGGATATTTATGGAATATAAAATAATATAATATATAATAAAACAATGAAATAAGGAAAGTGAAGATACTATAAAATTTAGAGATTACCCTATATCACTTAAATATATAAAATATAGGCATATAGATAATATATATATAAATTGTGGTAATATATAAATACATATTATATATTAAGAGAAAGTGGATTTCTGTTAAAAAAGTTGATATTATATTATAATAATATATATTAAGAAGGAAAATTAAGAGGCACGTTTGTGAGAGCTGCTGTGAATTTGTGATATATGTAAATACATATATATATAATATTATATATATATTATATTATATTATGTACTAAGAAAGGAGAATGCGAACAGGCAGCGGGATGCATGGATAATTTATTAATTTTTTTATTTCCTCCTTACTAATTTTTTATTCCCCTATTTTATATCCTCAAAAACATTCTCTCCCTATTAAATTTTCATTCATTCTGAAAAGGTCTCCAGAAAACTTTTCCCTCCTTATTAATTTATTTTTAGAAGACTGTCGAAGACTTCCCTCCTTAAGTTTCATTTTCCCTCCTTGTTAACTTTTCATCACCACCCACTGCCTCAAAGACTTCCCCTTTTATTAATATTTTATTTCCCCATTTACATTCTCAAAGGATTTTTCCTCTCTTTATACACATTACTTGTAACACCATGGTATTTTGGGAAATAATAAAGGAAAAGGAATGGGCTAGCTAAATCTAGGTTGATTCAAAGGTGGAAGTCAAACCAATGGGAGTTTGAAGAGTCTAAAGTGGTGTAAAATGTATATATGTTTATGTTATGGAATTTATGGTATTTAGTAATATTGGAATGTGAGATTATGGATTTTTAGGATTTATATAGGTGAGTTATGGCTTAAGTGTGGAATTATGTAAATAAATAGAATTAAGGAAAGTTGGGGAAAGTATAAAAAGAGGAGTGAGGCTTGAGAAATGAAGGAAAATTAAGAGAAAGAGAAAGGAGCTGACGGGATTGGAAAGGAGAAGCTAGGGCTGCCATATCTTCTTCTCCTTCTCCATCTTTTCTGATCACTAAGGGTTCAAGAAGCGTGTGTGCTAGTGGGAAGTTGATTCATCATCTTGATCTTCCTCTCTAGTTGGTTTTCTTGTGGTTAGAAGACTCTTAATCTTGTGGTGATTCTTGTAAGCAAAAAAATCAAAGGCGAAGCTCACCAAGGCAGGTTCTACTCTCCTCTTACTCTTCTACCTTCTTGGTTCTTGTTTTTGTAAAGAATAGAGCCAAAAATCTCCATGTATTGCAAAGACTTGGTATTTGAAAGTCTTATGTAGAAATATTTGTAAATCTCTCACATCCTTAGTTTGATCTTGCTAGTCTCATTTGTACTTCGAAATAGGGCTTGTTCTACCCTATAACCCCTTGGGAATGATGTGTTTATCATTAGGATGTAGTGGGTGCAAGTGTTTGTGCATCACTTGCATGTTTTGAGGGTGCTCGGGGTGGTTCTCGGCTTCGACCGATCGACCGTTTTTGTAGGGCAGTCGACCGTTTCTGCCTTGTGACAGTATGCGCATGCTCCACTATTTTGAGTATAACTATTTGTAGAAATATCGGATTTGCGAACCGTTTGAAGTGTCATAAACTATACTCGATAGGATTTGTTTTTATATATTATTTGGGTTATTTGGAGAAGTATGGAACCTGTAGATGCCTTGTGAAGTACCACTTTGAAATCTGGAATTTATGTTTCAACCCGATAGCGCTTTAGTTTTTGGGGCATAACTTCTTGTGGTATTATCCAAATTTGAATCCACTTTTTGTACCATAAACTAGACTCCTTAATATTTGGTTTGGTATATATATTGGTTAATTTGATTATATTTGGAAGTTATGGCAACCCTACCAATCTTGGCCTATAATACAAAGTTCTTCCATTTTGAGCGATCTACCTTGATCTGATTTTTGGGAGATAAATAACTTACTTGGTGTATGATTGGAGCATGATGAGAGGAATTTATAGAATAAATGATGATGTTTCTAGATATAGTTTCTTGAGAGGTTAGAAAAGTTTTCTTGAGTAGTACTAAAGGGTTTTCTTGAGCATTGTTGATGCGTGTTGTATTCATTGGCCAAGTAGGACTTGTCCTCCCTACATTTCTTTGTGGAATGATGTTGCACCCTTGGGTTAGGTTCTAGATGGTTGGTTGTGTAATTCTGCTTATTGTTTTATTGCATTGCGTTATGTTGCTACATTGTTTTGCATGATGATGTTTGGCCATGGGGTGCATTCATTAGGGATCATGCTTTGTATGTGTTGGGGGTAAGAGCACTAGCGTGACACAATTGGCCTGTTGAGTGCTGACTTGTGTATGATAGGCAAGCATATGCATTTAGAGCATTCGCTTGTATGTGAATTCTTACATGGGCATAGCATGGCTTGATGCTTAGTTTATGGGGGCCTTGCCATCACGTTAATGCTACAAGAGCCATGCATTCCTTATGTGTAGCATTACATGGAGAGGTTGTGGGAAATGATGGAAAGAAAGCGCGACTTCCGTTATTATGTGATATGAGATCTTGATATATGAGCCGAGGGCTCGACATGATGTGATGTGATTGTGAGTGCTTTGGCACGTGATGACAATGGTGATTGACATGTTATTTGTGGATGTGGTAGGGGAGTCATGGGCTCGTGATATTGATTTGGTAGCCTGTCCTTGGCTACTAGCAGGTTTGTATACATAGTCTTGGGTGCTAGTGTATGCATCTTATATGGGCCCCAATGACCTTATTTGTGCATATGTGTATTTATGTTATGACTGGGTATCGTGATATGTAATCGCATGGCATGGATTGTGTGTTGTTTATGTATACAAGGTTGGCGTGTGCTTCAATATACTGTATGATGTTCTGGGGAAGTCTAGCCGTAACTATTTCCTGTTCTTTTTATATACTTACTGAGTCTTGTGACTCGCCCTTGCTTTCCATCATTCTAGGTTAAGACCAAGATAAGGCTAAGGGCGAGTCTAGCAGAGGGTGTTCTTTTGTTGGTAGACGTGTACAGAGCTCACCTAAAGAGAAGGTATTGGGAACTTTTGTGATGAAATGCCAAAGCTAGTTAGACCCTTGTTCCTTGAAGGGACATATATGTTTTGTGGTTGACTTGATATATAATATTCAGAGGATGTATCTTTTATTTTGATGGGATGTAAATGCTTAATTGTTGTGTTATGATGTTTTAATATGACAGATATGTGGTATATTGATGAGAGGTTGGTTTGAATTGCTTTAATATTATTCTATTAATGACCCTCTCACAGATTCTCTATGCTAATGGGGGCTCCGGGAAGCAAGAAGTCACATTACTGCCCCTGTTTGCATTCTCAAAAGCAACAATCTTTACAGTTTACTTTATATGATTGAGCAGTCTCTTGATCTACCCGTCTCCAACATCTTCTTCTGTTAAGGCTTTTTTTTCAAATCAGGTTTGATTTTTACATTCTCTAATACAATTTGTATCTGCAATTATTTTTCTTATACTGAAAAATAAATCTCCATTTATTCATATTCACCATCTCTTGTTCAACTTTTTCCGAATCAAATAAGTTTGATTTCTATGATTTTGTTTATTACAATTTGTATATGTAATTATATATTTGTTTTTTTTTATATTAAAAAATAAATCTCAATTTTTTATATTAATCATAACATGTTCAACTTTTTCAAATCAAATATATTTAATTTTGACCTTTATATTTATGATAATTCATTCGTATATGTAACTATATATGTGTTTCTTTTGTATTATAATTCGTCATTTGTATTTCTCTAATTCGAAAAATCTCTATACATATACATGTAATTATATACGTGTAAATATTCATTTTAGGTCTTAAATTTATTAAATTTTAAATAAATAATATTATATATTTAATTTCACGCAACTTTGTACGTTGCCAGTTTCGTGCTTCTCCCCTCTCCCCCATCCCCCACCCCACCCAGCCTTTTGGCTCTCTATTTACCTCCACCCCATATAATTTATTTATCTCTCTCTCTTTTCCTCCCTTGTCGTTCCCACCCAGCACTTTCTCTATCTTTGTAATCTATATGTCTAATTTATATATTTTTCTTTTTCTTTTCTTACTTTTTCTCCCCCCTCCTCGATTTACGATGAATTGCATTCCTAGTTACATCCCTGGCACATGTCAAGCTGCCAAGTTCCTAACATGAGGGCCATTACCCAACTTTTTTGAAAAAAATGATTTATTGTCAACTTATAAAATTTTATTTTTTATTTTTTATTTTATATACTATTTATTGTTTTAACTGATTGAGTTGTGTGAAATTACGATTCTGTCTCTAATTATTATTTTTAGCTAATTGAGTTGTTCAAAATTGATCTATTGAGCAACATATCAATTTTTAAAAGATATATATACTAGCATTTTTAATATTAAATTATTCTTTATTTCTTTTTTTCCTTAATAAAATAGCTGGCAATTTTGGTACTAACAATATTAATAATTGTTGGCAACAATGAAAAATAATAAAGAGTAAAATTGTGATATGGCCCTGTCAAATTATAGTTTTGTTTTTGTTAACAGATTCAATTAGTAAGTAAAGGATGGGTGGATAAATAAAATACCTCCTAGTTTTTCTTTTATTTTTTTCTTATTTCTATCTTGTAATATAGTTTGATTTAATAGATTGATACATTAAAAATTTCACCGTAATAGTCGATAAATAATATTACTATGGATGACTTACATATTTTTGTTTTATTATATAATAGATTTAATTGCTATGGCATCTGATCAGAAAAAAATAGTTATTTTGAAATCAAAGTCCATTACTGTACTGCTAAATGTTCTTGTTACACGTGTGCAATCCAAATTCAATACGTTACCATCAAAGGTTTATAGTACACAAATACAATCCACTACTTTGCCACATAATTCCAAAAGGAATGTCACTTTGCCAACCATGGTTCGTACTATATAACTTGGAGAAAAAGATTCAACACCATAAAAAAACAAATGATGATATTCCACCATTCCCTTTGAATAAGATTGGGAGCTCATCAATTTCTCCAAATGACATGGTAACAATTGAGATAACAATTGGTAGAGGTTAGTTATTTATTTATAATTTTTGGACTTTCTAATTAATTATTTATCCATTGATGATATTTCTATTTTATTAATTTTAATTTTAGTTTAGTTTGATAACTTTGCTTGTTTGTATAATGTGGTTAAATTACAGCTAATAATACAAAGAAAAGAGGTCTGAGAATAACTAGAGGATTTGAGGTTAAAAAGCAGATGAAATAGGGTAAAAAGATTGGGGGAGTTATTATTAAAAAATAACTATTTAACATGTTATAGGAAGGGCTGGAATAACATGTTAAACAAATTCTAATATAAATAACATATGAACCAATCCTACCTATAAATCAATTCACTCAGGGCAATGCTTACAATATGGCATTGGATGGTAACCTATAAGACATTTAGTTAGCATACGATAAAGAATGGATAATAAAGGGATTGTTTGTCAAAAAGCATTTTTACCCTCATAAAGAATTGTATTTTTTTAACATCCATCAAAATACATTAGTAAATATCAATAAATAAGTTAACATATAAAACTATTAACAAAGATGAATTACATTATCACTAAACAATGTTAAATATGACATTGCACAAATAAATATCAATATTCATATTAACAATATTAACAAAGGTAGATAGATTTATAACATTTGTTAATAACATTTGGTATCAGAACCGTTAGTTCCTAGGCGGTTCTCTCTGTCAAGTAATTCCGACAACTCTGGCCGTGATTCAAAATTCGTAGCAGTTAGCCAAGGCAATTCAACTCATCTAATTCCAATGAGACAGGCGATTTTTGGTGCTTCATGCGAGTAAAATTCAGCTGATAATTGAAGCAGATTTAAGTGACCGAAGCGAGAAGGAACAACACCAACGATTTTTAGCGAATTGTAGGAGAGGCCAATTTTATAATCCGATTTGACTTGAGTTTTGAAGGTGATTTCAGGAAGCCGCAACAGATCCAATAGCTTTTCAGATCCAATTGATTCTTGAGGCTACTAAATTGTGTATTAGGTGAAATACCAAAATTGGTGGGATCTTAAGAAAACTGATAGGATTCCGATTAAGTAAAGGAATTCACTACTGGTATTTCAACTACAGATTACAAAGGGGAAAAATGTAAACAAATGAAAAGAATAGGCATTCAAGAGGCCCAAAACTCTCCTGTAGAATCTACTCAATTTCTTCACACCTTTTTCTCTCTTCTATTTCCTATTTATAGGTTGTTGTTCTCCCTCCATAACTACATCTGATTGTGCACATGCTGGTTTGTTACACAAACCAGCTAAGTTTCGATTCCACCCTTGGTGTACATGCTGGTTATTATGCAAACCCAGCGGTGTTACCATTCTACCCTTGACTCCTGAAGCGTCTTTGATAGGTCTGCTGCACCGGAGGCCTATTAAGAACATGAACAACAAAAATAACAGCCCAAACAAATCAAAACCCTCACACCACCAGATGAGACTTAAAGACAAAACAGGTCAACAACCACCCAATCCTAAAGGGAATAGAGTGTAAAAAAATGAAACCAACCTCAAATGTTGTCAGTAGACAAAAGACAATCATACTTAAGGAGGCAGACCCGCCCTGAAGCTGAGGTTGAACTGAAGCTGAAGCTGAGACCGACCACTTCCTCTACTGCCAAAAAATGCAATGGGTCTGCACTCAAATATAAGTTGTGAATAAGAATATGGGAAAGATGGTCCCAAACCCAAATCCAGTAAAACAGATGAGTAATAGTCAGTCTGAACAAATCAATCGAAGGAACCAAAACATTGTCAAACACCTCTAGTTCTCTCAACCCATAAAGTTCACAATCCGCTAAAGAAGACACAGAACCAAAATCTTTTATTAGTTTTTTTCCCACAGACATAACACCTTCCTCCCCCCATTCCCCCTCTTGGGAGTTGTTTAACATAAACCCCATCATTGAAAAACCTCACACCAGAAACTCCAACTTAATTACCTCACAAGGGAGGAAATGGTGATCTACAGATTCATCAAAGTGGCCACAGAAAGGACAACCAATATGTTGGGAACTCGAGAGAAAACCTTAGGGTTTTTCCTTATATTTCAAACACTGATGAAAGAAGAACAAAACTAGAAGCACGAAAAATAAACATAGCACAATAAACAGAAACGAAAACAGAAACCGAGACACGAGGAATTTACCGTGGTTCACCTCAAACCGAGGCCACGTCCACGTTGAGCTTGAGAGAGAAGAGCTCACTGCATTATGAGATGAAAACCCAGATTACACCCACATAAGCCCTCACAAAACCCTCGATACAAACAATGGTTCGAGAAAACAAAAACGCCAAATAACCACTTAATACAGATTAGAGGAAACCCTATCGAATCATATAAAATGAAATCAAGCTATACAGGATTTATAGAGAATGAAGAACAGAGAAACCAAACCAAAACCCTAGCCCCGAAGACGAAGGCTCTTGCCTCTTCACCTTCTTTCTCTTTCACCTCTTCTTTTTGTCAATCTCGTCTCAAAATCACTGTGTAGGCTCACATCCCGAGGGGCGGGATTAAAAGCAATGACGAATGGCCCGGATGAACGATCATAAAGCGAGGATAAAAGGCTGGGATTCAGTCGTGCAAGCACGATTGATTATTCCCAACAGAAAATGGCAGACGAGCAGGAGATGATCGGGCAAAGGAAAAGGTGAGGACAGGCGCAAGTTGAAGGCAGCCGATGGTTGCCACGTGCAGCCATCCAGCAGCTGCCAAATGGCAGTGTGCGCTTGCTGCACGTGGCCTTCCAACCAGCTAAGGGCAACGACACCGTTTGAAGCTTCACAGCCAACAATCTCCACCTTGAAGCACCAAACAGGAAATGTAATCCGAACTTCATGACAAAGGGCAGCATGCTACAATCCTCTCCTTCATAGCTCTGGTTGATAAGATAAACTAATACCCACATGCAACAAGTCCAAGCAATGCTTGAATTTTGTTGCATTTAGCAACTTTGTACCCATGTCTGCTGGGTTATTTTCTATAGGCACTTTTAGTATAGAAATAGTGCCATTTAAAACCAAATCTCTAACATAATGATACCTGACATCCACATGCTTAGTGCGTTCATGGTAGACTGGATTTCTGGTCAAGTGAATCGCACTTTGATTGTCTGAATACACCTCAGCCTTACCTTGAAGCGGGTGAATTTCCCGAAGTATACCTTGAAGCCAAACAGCCTCCTTTACAGCATCAGTCACAGCTACATACTCTGCCTCAGTGGAAGACAGAGCAACCAGAGGCTGCAACTGTGACTTCCAGCCAATGCAATTTCCACCTAAGGTGAAATATAGAGCAGTAGTGGACTTTCGGGGTGTCTTTATCCCCTGCAAAGTCAGAATCTACATACCCAACAAGATCAAGAGAATTAAATCTTTTCTTGTAAATTAATCCAACATCAACAGATCCATGTATATATCTTAATAAATATTTAAGAACATCCCAATGAGATTTACCTGGGTTGGACATGAATCTGCTAAGGGATGATATAGCATAGGCTAGATCAGGCCTTGTACTAATCATAGCATACATGATAGTTCCGATTGCATTAGCATATGGAACCTTTTCCATTTTAATGATTTCAGAGTTGGACGAAGGGCATTGAGATTTAGTTAAGACAAAATGTCCAGCTAATGGAACACTTACTGGCTTGCAATTGTGCATGCCAAACCTTTTTACAGCTTTCATTAAATAGTCATTTTGATGAACCTTTAAGCTGAAATTTCCTCTATCCCTTTCTATTGTCATTCCTAAAATTTTCTTAGCTGACCCTAAGTCTTTCATGTCAAAACTTGTGTTAAGCATTTGTTTTAATTCATTTATCTTAGACTTAGACTTAGACTTATTGATTAACAGAATGTCATCTATATATAACAATAGATAAATTGGGACATTTGAGAGAATAAAATAGAAACAGTTATCATATTGACTCCTTACAAAACCAATCCCTAAGACAAGACTATCAAATTTTTTATACCACTGCCTAGGGGATTGTTTTAAGCCATAAAGAGATTTTTTCAGTAAACACACATGCTCAGGTTTATTTGAGTCAATATATCCAGCTGGTTGTGTCATGTAAATTTTCTCCTCTAAATCTCCATGCAAAAAGGCTATTTTAACATCTAATTGTTCTAATTCGAGGTCAAATTGAACAACTACAGATATCATCATGCGTATGGTTTTAAATTTAACTACAGGGGAGAAAATTTCAGTGTAATCTATACCTTCCCTCTGAGTAAACCCCTTTGCCACTAATCTTGCTTTATACCTAATTGGGTCAGTGGGAGATATACCTTCTTTTAATTTATACAACCACTTACACTGAATTAATTTATGTTTCTGAGGTCTAGGCACCAACTCCCAGGTGCCATTAATTTTAAGTGAGGACATTTCCTCTTCCATGGCCTGCTGCCACTTTACATTTTCCTTGGAGCTGACACCCTCCTCATATGTGGAAGGCTCACTGCTCCTTAATTCCAGACCTGCCACAAGGGCACAAAACACTAAGTCTGAATAAGCATACCTTGCAAGGGGTCTGGAAACCCTCCTGCTCCTATTGTGGGCTAGATGGTAATCACTGAGATCTTGGGTTGAGCTGTGATGCTCCACCTCAATCTCAGGTTCATCTTCTTATTCCTCTTGATCATCATTATGATCAGAGGTTTGATTTTCATTTGGGATGGGAACTTCCTCTAGGTTGGATTCTATTGGGGCAGTTGGAAGGTAACCTTCAGTCTGCTCCACCTCAATATTAAACCCTCCTAGAATGATAAAATCATCTGGACTTCTATTAATGTTAGTTTCTTTAGAGTGAACTGTTTTGCAAAGGAAAATGGTTTCATTAAAAATGACATCTTTGCTAATAATGATTTTAATCACACCAGATTGTCTTTCCCATAATCTAAAACCTTTGATTCCTTCTTGGTAACCAACAAACACACACCTAATGGACCTAGGATCTAATTTACCTTCTGATTTGTGAGCATATGCTTCACAACCAAACATCCTAAGGTAATCAAGATTTAATTTCCTACCGGTCCATTTTTCTTCAAGGCATTTTAGATTTAGGGCAGTGGAAGGACTTTTATTCACCAAATAGGCTGCAGTAGATAAGGCCTCTCCCCAAAAAGATTTTGGCATGTTAGAGGTGAGTAAAAGGCATCTAACCTTTTCAAGAAGAGTTCGGTTCATCCTCTCAGCTACCCCATTTTGTTGGGGTGTATACCTCACAGTCCTATGTCTAAGGATTCCTTGGGTATTGCAGAATTCATCAAACTCTTTGTTACAGAATTCCAGACCATTGTCTGTTCTTAAGGTTTTAATCTTTCTATCTATTTGATTTTCAATTATGTTCTTCCAAGTTTTAAACTTCTCTAGAGTCTGGTCTTTAGTTTTTAAAAGAAAAACCCAAACCTTCCTAGTGAAATCATCAATAATAGAAAAAAAATACCTGTTAACACCGTAAGTAGGGACCTAAGAAGGCCACCATAAGTCTGCATGTATATATTCTAGGCATACCTTCGCCAGGTGAGTTCCCTTATGGAAACTCAGCCTGTGTTGCTTGCCTAGAACACATGGCTCACAAAAGTCGAGGGACCCCATTGGCACTGAACCAAGGTAACCTTAGTTCGTCAGTGCCTTAAGACCTTTTAGGCTCATATGGCCAAGTCTCAAGTGCCACAATTCTGTCTTATCAGATTTGACTAAGCATGCAGAATTAATATTATCAAAAGGGAAATAACAGCCATTCAAAACATACAATCCATTTTTCTTAGCACCAGTTAGAATTAGATCATCTCCTTTAAACACATACATTGATCCATTTTCTGCTTTATAAGAGAAACCTAGTTCATCTAGTGTGCCAAGAGATATCAAATTTCTTTTTAGGCCAAGAACATATCTTACATCAGTTAAGGTTCTGGTTTTGTTATCATGTAATTTGAGAGATATGCTTCCTATACCTTTAACCCTACATGATTGGTTATTACCCATAAACACTGTTCCTGATTCATTTTTATCAAAATTATGAAACCAATCAATGTTAGGACACATATGGAAAGAACATCCTGAATCTGTGATC
Source organism: Diospyros lotus (assembly GCF_014633365.1). Taxonomy (NCBI): domain Eukaryota; kingdom Viridiplantae; phylum Streptophyta; class Magnoliopsida; order Ericales; family Ebenaceae; genus Diospyros; species Diospyros lotus. The sequence goes on from NC_068340.1 coordinate 10,112,067, forward strand.
CATTCATTATTAATAGAAGCATTTGAAACAGTAAGAACCTTAGCTAAACAGTTTGAATTACTAGGATTAGCATTTAGATTTCCCCCTTGCTTTTGTTTCTTAATGTAGTCATAACAGTATTTCTTAATGTGTCCCTCTTTCCCACAGTGATAGCATTTCCACTTTTGCTTACCCTTTTTGTCTTTCTTCTTACCCTTTTGCCCTAACCCACTAGCATGATCATTATTACCAGTAGAATGCTTTTTCTCATTCTTCCCCTTTACAAAAAGATTGTTTCCAGATTTCTTTGATGTCCCTAGTTCCAGTTCTCTAGCCTTAATGCCTGAAATAACAAGGTCTAGACTAGGTACTATGCCAGTATATCTTAATACATGTTTAACAACATCATAATCATCAGGCAATGAATTTAATAGAATCATAGCTTCACTAGAGTCTCCTAATGCTTGATCAGTACCTCTAAGTAATAATGTAAGCCTAGTAAATTCGTCTATGTTCTCATCCATTGTCTTTGATGCACTCATTTTAAAATTAAATAGCATGCCTTTCAGATATACTAAATTAGGTGCAGTAATGACAGAAAATAAAACATCTAGTTTATTCCAGAGTTCTAAGGGAGTGGACATACCATCTACCTTACGAATCACACTGTCACCCAGGTGGAGGAAGATCAGATTGAAGGCTTCTTCTCTGATTTCCTCTGTCCTCGCAAGCTGGTCTGCTGACCATTTGCGATCATCCGTCTCAAGTGCTATAAGCACTTTATGGTGAGAGAGTAAAACTCTCATCTTCTTCTTCCAGCTTTCAAAATCTCATTTTCCATCAAATATACCAATTTCAAATCGGGTAGAGTTCATCTTCGCCTTGCACGAAGGTAACTTAGGGGCTCTAAACTCAGAAAAGAATCAACACAGCACACACCCGCTGAAAACAGACACTCTCAGAGAAACCCTAAATCACCCGCAAGAATAGATGACTAAAACCAGGAAAAGAAAAATGAACAAATTGAAATTACAGAAACCCTAAAAATCGAATTTAACACGGCTCTGATACCACTGTTGGGAACCCAAGAGAAAACCTTAGGGTTTTTCCTTGTATTTCAAACACTGATGAAAGAAGAACAAAACTGGAAGCACGAAAAATAAACACAGCACAATAAACAGAAACGAAAATAGAAACCGAGACACGAGGAATTTACCGTGGTTCACCTCAAACCGAGGCTACGCCCACGTTGAGCTCGAGAGAGAAGAGCTCACTGCACTATGAGATGAAAACCCAGATTACACCCACATAAGCCCTCACAAAACCCTCGATACAAACAATGGTTCGAGAAAACAAAAACGCCAAATAATCACTTAATACAGATTAGAGGCAACCCTATCGAACCATATAAAATGAAATCAAGCTATACAGGATTTACAGAGAATGAAGAACAGAGAAACTAAACCAGAACCCTAGCCCCGAAGACGAAGGCTCTTGCCTCTTCACCTTCTTTCTCTTTCACCTTTTCTTTTTGTCAATCTCGTCTCAAAATCACTGTGTAGGCTCACATCCCGAGGGGCGGGATTAAAAGCAATGACGAATGGCCCGGATGAACGATCATAAAGCGAGGATGAAAGGCTGGGATTCAGTCGTGCAAGCACGATTGATTATTCCCAACAGAAAATGGCAAACGAGCAGGAGATGATCGGGCAAAGGAAAGGGCGAGATCAGGCGCAAGCTGAAGGCAACCGATGGTTGCCACATGCAGCCATCCAGCAGCTGCCAAATGACAGTGTGCGCTTGCTACACGTGGCCTTCCAATCAGTTAAGGGCAACGACACCGTTTGGAGCTTCACAACCAACACAATATTATCAAAATTTAGAATCCCTTTCTTCAACAAATTCTCCTTGGTATTAATCTTGTTAAGTGGAGCCAACAATATAAAAAGTTCCATTTTAGGCGGGCTAACAGTAAAACATATATTCCTAACTGACCCCAAAGCTTGAACATAAAATTTAAGATGGACTATTAATACAAGATTAACATCATAAAAAATAAAAAATTTAATATCGTAACATAATATCAAGGTAAAACATATAATATATATCAACGATGTCTTGTAAGAATTCTATTTTGAACACTTTATCCTTTAGCAAGCATGGGATCGGATGGGTCCTACGGATTTTCAACCCCTCTGAAAAAAAACATGCCTTGAACCTGTTTTGTTGTATAGTGGCAAACTAAAAAAGTTATTTTTTGAATAAATGTGCTTTTGTTTGTTTTATATGGTGTTTGACAAAATTTAACACGCATTTCTACACTACAACAAAAGCTACTTTTTTTGTAATGGAATAAAAGAAAAAGTTTAAAGCTTCTGTTGTAAAGCAAAAGCAAAATTATCCTCAATAAACATTACAAAGTACAAACATTACCCTCAATCATATCTAATCTTTGTTCCAATCCTTTTTCATTCTTAAGAATCAACAAATCGATATTCTTTTTCAGACAATATATCATCTTCTTTATCCTCAAACAATAGCAGCTCCAAAAATTGAGTAGCAAAAATGTGGTTGGTTGGTGATAGGGCTTAATTGTTTATATATTTTTATTTAATTTTTATTATAATTTTATGCTAATTTTCTTACATAAATGTGTGTTTATATGGATTTTATATTATTTTAATTTTATTTTGTAGGAATCCAGGAAAGAAAATAATTTCGAAGATTTTGGCGTAAAAAGAAAAGAAATATATTATAAAGTTAATTTTATAATTAATATTATAAATTAAAAATAAATAAATATTTTAAATAATTAATATTATAATATAATTAAAGTTACAATATATATATAATATTACAATAAGATAATTATTATATATAATATATATATTAATAAATGGCATGAATCCCATGTGCATCTTTACATATATATATATATATATTATTAAATAAGTCCAAACGGTGGCGTGAATTGGACTTGGCTAGGGCTCTATGTCCTTTGAAGTGGCTGGATGGGAAGGAATTGAAGGGCCGAGCACGCGCACAGTGCATGAATTAAGAGGGAGACTTCTGGGAGACTTCTGGGCATGCACAGTAAAAACGGCGGACACAGCGAAGAATTGAAGCAGCGCACGAAAAAAAATAAAAAGATTGGAGCAGGCAGCGGCACAATACGCAGCATCAATTGTGACCCAGATCTGGGCAGGAAGCAATCTTTCACTCTCTTTCAATTGTAGCATTTGTTTTTATTTTAATAATGTCTAGCTAAATTATTTTAACTAGGGTTTGGATGGATTTTGATTTTGAGATTATGTGATTATTTGTTTAGTTCGATTCAAAACTCGATTATTATTTGTGTGAAGAATTTATATTGTTGTGTTTAATGCTTTAAAAGATTGGTCACCTTTTAATGATTTAATGATTTATACATGACTGACTAAATGATTGTTATAAATTAGATTCATAGGCAATATAAATTACATGTTTGACTATGAGATCGAAAGATGATTAGCTCATATGTGAGAATCGATGAAGCTTAGTGAGTCAAATCTTTTTCCGAGATTAGAGGTTTTCAAATAACATAATGCTTATTTATTTCGTTGATATCTATTCAAAAATCTAAAAGTGAAATTGAATTAATAAAGGATTAATATGACTTGAAAAAGCTTATTAATTAATTGAGAGAAATTCACCATCACATGCAAATAATTATAAAATATTATAAGGGTATTTGTGGTTTTGAATCGGATTAAATAGATAATTACATAACCTAGATTAAATGAAATCTAAACCTTAGTGCACTCATTAATTAATTTTTTTCACAAAGAATTCAATTTTTCATTTATTTTTCTTTTTATTCATCGATTAATTAATTGGTTCAACTTAGGTTAATTTAGAATCATTTTGGAATTGTGATCTAGTCCTCGTGGGATCGACATCTTTTCATCACTATATGCAGATTTGACTAGGGTACACTTTTCCGAATTAATTGTGCATAAAATCACATCAAGTTTTTGGCGCCGTTGTCGGGGACTAGTTTATTATATATCAAAACTACATAAGTTAGCCTTAAATTGAACATCTTTTTGTTTTCTTTTAGGATTTGTAATTTTAATTTAATTTTATTATTTATTATTTTTTTCATCTTTTAGAAATTTTATTTTTAATTTTTTTCTTTTTAGTATTTATCTTTTTCTTTGTAGGTTTCAATGGTGCATGACATGCACTAGTGGTGGAGAATTGATACCCTTTGATCAAAAAATTGAAAAAACTCTAAAAAAGCAAAAGAAGGAGAAAAATAGCAAGATGGAGCAAGAACAACAGACTCAAAATAATCTAAGAACATTGAGCTCATATGCTACACCTACTCTGAATGGCACTACATCAAACATTAGGAGGCCCAATGTGCAAGCAAACAACTTCAAGATCAAGCCTGCAATTATTCAGATGATTCAGATGAGTGTACAATTTTCTGGCCCTAATGATGATCCTAACTCTTATATTGCCAATTTTCTTGAAATATGTGATACTTTTAGGCATAATGGAGTTAGTGAAAATGCAGTTCGACTTAGGTTGTTTCCCTTTTCCTTGAAAGATAGAGCAAAAGAATGGCTTAATTCTCTTCCAACAGGTTCTATTACTACATGGAATGATTTGGTACAAAAGTTTTTATCTAAATATTTTTCACCTTCTAAAACGACTAAATTAAGGAATGACATAACAACTTTTTCACAATTTGGTAATGAATCCTTATATGAGTCATGGGAGAGATTTAAAGAAATGCTTAGAAAATGTCCTCACCATGGTCTACCTGTTTGGATGCAAGTGCAAACTTTTGATAGTGGCATTAATCAATCTTCTCGTTCGATGTTAGATGCAACTGCAGGTGGTACCCTTACGAGGAAAACTCCCGAGGAAGCATATGAACTTTTGGAGGAGATGGCAGCCAACAGTTATCAATGGGACAATGAGAGAGCAAATAAAAAGGGAGATGGAATTTATAATGTTGATTCTATCATTGCTTTATATGTTCAAATTGTTGAATTAAATAAGATTTTGGGTAATTTGGGGGTTTCAGCTATGAATGCTTTTTCTTCTTCTTCTTCCCATTTTCTTTCTTGTGAGCTTTGTGGGCGAGGGGGACATGCTAGTATAGATTGTCAAGTAGGAAATCCTTTTTCTTCTGGTTCTTCTGAACAAGCTAATTTTATTTCTTATGGTGGCAACATGTCAAATTTTAATCCCTACTCCAACACTTACAATCCAAGATGGAGGAGCCATCCTAATCTTTCTTGGAGTAATAATAAACAAAAAGTGCGGCTTTCAACAACAACAACATCAAATTTTACAGGAGAAGAAGTCGAATTTGGAATATATGATGGCAAAGTTTATCAATAGTACAGAGGTAAGAATGCAAAGCTTGGAAACTCAAATTGGACAACTTGCCCAAGTGATTTCAGAAAGACCACAAAGAGGTTTGCCTAGCAATACTGAGAAGAATCCAAGGGAGCATGTAAAAGCCATCACTTTGCCAAGTGGAAAAGAATTGGAAAGTAAAGAAAAAGATGAAGAGCATTCAAAAGAGGAAGAAAGCTAAGATCTTAAAGCCAAAGAAGAGGATCGTGAGTTATCAACGGAGAAAAATGAGAGTTCTTCTTCACTTAATTTAAAATCTTACAAATCTCCTATTCCTTTTCCTAAAAGATTTCTAAAGGCCAACTTGGATAAACAATTTGCTAAATTTCTAGAGGTGTTTAAAAAGTTGCATATTAACGTCCCTCTCCTTGATGCTATATCACAGATGCTAAGTTATGCCAAAATTTTGACAGACATAATTGCAAACAAAAGAAAGTTAGAGGAATTTGAGATGGTGAAACTTAATGAAGAATGCTCGGCAATTCTACAAAACAAATTGCCTCCAAAACTTAAGGATACAAGGAACTTTTCTATTCCTTGTACTATTGGTGAAATTAATTTTAATAAAGTTTTATGTGATCTTGGTGCAAGTATTAATTTGATGCCTTTTTCTATTTTCAGGAAACTTGGATTAAAAGAACCAACACCCACCACTATTTCTCTTCAATTGTCTTGTTAAAAGTAGATAAATTTATTTTTTCTGTGGATTTTATTGTTCTGGACATGGAAAAAGATTATGATATGCCCCTAATTTTAAGGAGACATTTTCTTGCCACAGGGAGAGCCTTGATTGATGTCCAGCAAGGAACACTTAGCCTTAGAATTTATGATGAGATAGTTACTTTCAATGTGTTTAAGGCTACGAAATATTTTAATGATAATGAAAAAGAAGTCTTAAGGATAGATGACACTAATGATTTAGTAAAGAGATTAGATAATCCTATAGAAAATTGTATTGCTAACTCTTTTGATGAGAAGAAAACAATTTTAGATGCCAAGAACAAGGTCGTGGCTAAGGGTTATTTGGGAGAAAAGCAAAAATGTTGTTCATCCAAAAGAGACAAATTGTTACTCTTGGATGCTTCTTCTTCTTCTTCTTCTTCTTCAAAAGCTAAACCACCAAGTCGTGAAAAGGAAAAATTAATAAGAGTGCTTAGAGAGCAAAAGAAGGGGATTGGATGGAAAGTTGTTAACATTCAAGAGATAAGTCCATCAACCGGCATGCACAAAATTTTGACAAAAGAAGGATTCAAGCCTTCGTGAAGATGAAAACTTAGTCAAGCTAATGACTATAAACAAACGCTTTTTGGAAGGCAACCCAAGCTCTTTTTCCTTTTTGATTTTATTATTTCATTTTAGTTTGTTGAATAAATATGGCCAATAACTCATACTTGTGATGTTGTGCAGGTTCAAAAGAAAGGAAAATAAAGCTGATTCAGTTTGGACTGGCATGTGTATTCGTAATGTTCAATTATGTGGCCAGGGGAGTATTCATTTTTCATTCTAGTTCTTTTTTGTCTTTCACATTGAGGACAATGTGCTAAATAAGTTTGGGGGGGGGGGGAATTATTAATTGTTAATATATGCTATTTGTTTTGCTTGGGTGTTTTTGATATTAAAATTTTTTGCAAAACTTATATCAGGTGTATATTTGGCCAACCCCTAGACTAAAATTTTTTGTAAAAGATAAAATAAGCAGAACCTGTTATTTGGAATCAAGATTTGCATTTGGGTTCTTTATTGTGTTTAACATTGAGTCTTTCATTTGGAATGAGCCATATCTTATAAAGCAAGATTAAGTATACTTGGGTTCTAAGATCATTAAAGTACATGTTCTTTGCGAAGTTGTGTGAGTTGTGTGATTATGCATAAAAGATAAATGTAATGCTTTTCTTGTGATTATTCCTTCTGAGCTAGGCCTAAACAAGGTTTAAGTAAATAGGGTGAATAAGGTTGAGCGAGATGGAGCATAAAATGCACTCGTTTAGTTAAAAAAAAAAAAAATCATTATCCCTGTTACTCCTTATGTTTGTAGTAGTAGAGAGAAGTGATTGTAAGAAAACTATTGCATGATTCAATTGTGTTAGGTGCAAGATTTCATGAATTAATTTTGAGTATGCATAACATCAAAAGTGATGATTTTGCATGATTAATTCTTTCAATTAATACTTTTGGACTGAGAGTTGATATGATAATATGGAAAGGTAACCAATTTTGAGATTAATTATGCGTTGATATGTTGTTGGAATTTTTGATTTTGGCCTAGCATGAAAATGAAATGTTTATTTTTTAATTCTTTCTTTTCTTTGGTTGAGGACAAGCAAAATGTTAAGTGTGGGGGTATTTGATAGGGCTTAATTATTTACATATTTTTATTTAATTTTTATCTTTACCTTATGTTAATTTTCCTACATAAATGTATGTTTATATGGATTTTACATTATTTTAATCTTGTTTTGTAGGAATCCAGCAAAGGAAATAATTTTGAAGATTTGGGCGTAAAAAGAAAAGAAATATATTATAAAGTTAATTTTAAAATTAATATTATAAATTAAAAAATAAATAAATATTTTAAATAATTAATATTATAATATAATTAAAGATACAATATATTAAATATTATATATTATATTATATATTAAATTATAATTTTTATATATATTATATTTTATCTTATATTATTTAAATATATAATATTATAATAAGATAATTATTATATATAATATATATATATATATTAATAAATGACGTGTGTATCTTTATATATATATATATATTATTAAATAAGTCCAAACGGTGGCGTGAATTGGACTTGGCTAGGTCTCCATGTCCTTTGAAATGGCTGGATGGGAAGGAATTGAAGGGCCGAGCACGTGCACAATGCAGGAATTAAGAGAGAGACTTCTGGGCATGCATAGTAAAATGGCGGACAGAGCAAATAATTGAAGCGGCGCACGAAAAAAAATAGAAAGATTGGAGTGGGCATCGGCACAATACACAGCATCAATTGTGACCCAGATCTGTTTCAGATCTGGGTAGGGAAACAGATCTGGGTAGGAAGCAATCTTTCACTCTCTTTCAATTTCAGCGTTTGTTTTTATTTTAATAATGTCTGGCTAAATTATTTTAACTAGGGTTTGGATGGATTTTGATTTTGGGATTATGTGATTATTTGTTTAATTCGATTCAAAACTCGATTATTATTTGCGCGAGAAATTTATATTGCTGTGCTTAATACTTTAAAAGATTGACCACCTTTTAATAATTTATGCATGACTGACTAAAAGATTGTTATAAATTAGATCTATAGGTAATATAAATCACATATTTGACTATGAAATCGAAAGATGATTCGCTCATGTGTGAGAATCGAGAAAACTTAGTAAGTCAAATCCCCTTTTGAGATTAGAGGTTTTCAAATAACTTAATACTTATTTATTTCGTTAATATCTGCTCAAAATTTTGACAGTGAAATTGAATTAATAAAGAATTAATATGATTTGAGAAAACTTATTAATTAATTGAGGGAAATCCATCATCACATGCAAATAATTATAAAAAATTATAAGGGTATTTGTGATTTTGAATCTGATTAAATAGATAATTACATAACCTAAATTAAGTGAAATCTAAACCCTAGTGCACTCATTAATTAATTTTTCTCACAAAGAATCCAATTTTTCATTTATTTTTCTTTTTATTTATCGATTAATTAATTGGTTCAACTTAGGTTAATTTAGAATCATTTTGGTATTGTAATCTAGTTCTCGTGGGATCGATATCTTTTCATCACTATATGTAGATTTGATTAGGATACACTTACTCGAATTAATTGTGCATAAAATCACATATGAGTTGGTTGGTTATGGAGCACACACAAACGCACAGAGGAGCTACTTATGGCAAAGAAAGGATGAGGTGAACAATGAGGGTTCTTGCATGATTGCATCGTCACACTCTTCACAAAACCTTTTGATGTGACCCATAGCCCATGATCACTCTCTGGCCAAAGCATGTCAAAATGTCTATCTTGGCACCGACAATTCAAGATGGAGGAGAAAAAGGCTCGCCAGTTTTTTTTTTTTTTTTGCCTTAGTTTTATTCAAAGAGAAATCCAAATTCTTCATAGCCATCCATTGATTCTATTACCAACCAGCCAATCAATGAGAGAGATACCATTGAATTACTAACCACTAAGTCATCTAAAAGTTTAACATGTTAGATAAAAAATTAACTTTAATTTTATATTATTATTTTCATTCTATACAACAATCAATCTCTAGTAGAATAGAACATTGAAATTCCAAAGATTTTAGAAATTATTAGAAAATTTGTTAGATTCTAAGGCTGAAATATGCTACTATAGTATGCAAGTTGTGGGACAAATCAATGGTCCTGGGATTTCTAGGTTGCTTTTGAAACCCCAAGATCAGTAGCAACTTTTTTTTTTAAAAAAAAAAAACAACAAAAACAAAAACACAATCTATTGTTCTCCACTGAAATTTTCCTCTTGATTTGGGATCTAAGATTCACATTTCTTACCCTGGTATCACATGTAAGATAATTTTTTTGTCAATGTTTTTTTTCGTTAATTTGATCATTAAAAGCACTTTTTTTTAATCATTAGCCAAACATATATAACAATACTAAAAGTGTTTCTCAAATAGTATGGCCAAATACTAAACTACGTCTTCCCAAAAGCAATGCTTGCGAAAGTGCTTTCTATAGAAGTGATTCTCATGATAGTAGAAATTTCACAGCAATTCCAAACAAGCACTTAATGTCTAGAATATGGGACTGCGTAGAGGATTTTGAGCTAATTCACAGGAATTTGAGACAAAGTATATATTGAAAATCCAGAAAGGAAGGGGGCTAATAAAACATTTAAGACAAATAATAGTAATAATAATAACCATAACTGACAATAGAAACAAGTGGACTTCAGACAGAAAACAAGTATATATAAACAAATAAGAAAAGATTAAAAGAAAAATGATATGTAATTTCATAATATTACCTCGAGAATGAAGGGAGGCCTTTAAAAAACTCTCCCGACAAGAATTTGTTAGAACAGTAGGTTCTATGGCACACATCAAGAGGGGGTGAATTGGTTATTTTAAAAAAAAAACTTAATTGATAGAACTTTGAAATCCTTTTGATTGAAAATAAATAACTCAATGCACGTGAGGATAATGAAATGCTAGCAGTGATAAACAAATAAGAAGAAACATAAGCAAGAGAGAACACAAAGATTTATAGTGGTTCGGCTTAACCCAAACCTAATCCACTACCTTAGCTCCTCATTAAGGATTTTTCAAACCATCCACTATCAACCCTCTACTCAACCCGAGTAGGTTCTCTAGTCCGAGACTAGGAATTACAACCTCCCACTCAAATGGACCCTCTAGCTACACAAGCTAGGAAAAAAACAACGATACAAATGAAAAAGAGAAGCTAAGAGTTAACACTCTTAGTTACAAGTTCTCTCACAATGAAAACTAGGCTTAAGAATAGATTTACAATGATAGAACAAAGCCTTGCATAGAAAAATATAACAATGAAAGCACAGAGAACACTGTAAGCACAAATAAAATGATTTGTAATATTTAGATCATCTTGTTTCCGTCCATTAGCCTTCTTTTGATCATCCATGACATGTATATATAAGTGTCCCACAAAGTTGAAGAGAAATATAGTCGTTTGGAGCCGTTGGGATTTGAAAAAATAGCCGTTGGAAGCTTTCTGCGAAACACATAGTCGACAGAGAAAATAGGTTAGTCGACTATTTTATCAAATAAAACTAACCATAGTCGATAGACAGAAAAGCATAGTCGACTATCTTATAACACAAAAAATCCCATAGTCGACAGATACATATGCATAGTCGACTATTGCAAAAATGTGAAGAAAATTTTGAATTTTATGAACAAAAATAGTCGGCAGATGAAAAGCCATAGTCGACTATCCTTACTTGATAGTCGACAGATACAAAAATAGTCGACAGAAGCCTTAAATAGTCGACAGATCAAATCAGCATAGTCGACTATCCTTAAACATAGTCGACAGCACTAAACAACATAGTCGACTATCTTCTTGGAAAATCTGGAAACTTAACAGATAACATGAGAAGCACACTTGATTAATACAAAACATCACCACATATTTACATTTCTTTAGTTTAAGTAAATGTCCTCATTTTGTTTAATTTATATTTTACCTTCCATTTACTTTAATACATAAATGTAAATAAGAAAGTACCCCCCATTTGGATTCAATAAAAATATCTAAAAAATCAAAATCCGTAAGAATAAAAAAGTAGAATTTGGATTTTAGTAGGAACTTAGGATTTTGCGATTTTACCACCTCCAAGATATACACTTTCTATTTCTTGAAAAATTCGTTAAAAATCATTTTATCACTAATGAATGTTAGCTATTGAATTACCGGAAGTTAATTTTCTAAAAAGAAAACATTTTCATATATGTCTCCTTATAAGGTGCTAGTTTTCCAGACTTAGAAAAATATTGAAACGATATCAAAATGAGTTTCAAGACATGATGCATGAACTAAAGGATTTTTCATACGATTAAGTTTCAAGTCAAAACCTTTCATGCATGTTTCAAAATATGAAAGCTTATTCTGAAGAATGAGATTAACATAAATGATTTTTCATACTTAAGATTGAATTTTCATCAAACACATTTATGTTCAAGTTGGTATTTTGCCTTAGAACAATTTTAGCTCTATGTTGACCAATGACTTCAAAGCTAATTTGAAAATCATTTTAGGAGATTCTTTTAAGACTAAAAACTTGACTTTGCAAATCTCTAACTAAAATAGAAAATTATAAATCTTTTTGGTTTTCATTTTAACAATGCACTTAAAATTGATTTTTGTTGAAAACCACCACCTTGATTCATGACTTAAGAATTTAATAAAATATGTTTTTCATCATCAAAACTAAGCACAAGGATAGAACATCAGAATTCACCTAACTGATGCAACTATGCATTTTTCACACACAAGTTTTGTCCTTCATCAGACTCCTCAAATTCATCATCTAATTCAAAATCTTGCATGACAACATAACCAGCATCTTTCATTTGCTTGGTTAATCCCCCCCAACAAAGGGTAAATATCATTTGCTTGAGGGTGTGGAAAATCCAGTACCCACATCAACCCAAGCACAGCCAGGAGGCTTTCTCACACCCAAGTCCCTCGTGAAGGTCCTCACTCTTGCTGGCTTCTTCCAACAACCAGCAGCAGCATACATGTTAGCAATCAGAACATAGTATCCTGGATTTTCAGGCCTCATTTCCAACAATTTTTCAGCCGCCCATTCCCCTATCTCCATGTTTCCATGGATGCGACATGCTCCAATAAGAGTGGTCCACATTGCAGGGCTTGGTTGATAAGGCATCCTTGTGATAATCTCCTCCGCTTTCTTCAGTAAACCAGCCCTACCAAAGAGATCGACCATGCAAGCATAGTACTCAAGACGAGGAGTTATACCATAGATACTTGGCATATTTCCAAATAGCATTGGGCCTTGACTAACAAGTCCTGAATGACTGCAAGCTGACAAAATAGCAACCATAGTTATATGGTCTGGCTTTATCTGAAGCCTAATCATCTCTTTGAAAAGTTCTATCGCAGCATGCCCCTCTCCTTGTATCCCATAACCAGCTATTAACGAAGTACAAGTCACTTTGTCCTTATTGTTCAGCAAATTAAACAGCCTCCTTGCTAGTAAAAGTTTTCCTGATCTTGCATACATATCCACGAGAGTATTCCGTAGTAGTAGATAATCTTGGAACTCCACATGCCTTGTAATGTATCAGTGGAACTCCTTACCGTTTTGTAGATTTGCCACTCGGGCACAAAGGGGAAGAATACTTGCTATTGTTACATAATTAGGTTCAACCCTAGAAAGCAACATTTCCCTAAATAGAAAGGAGGCTTCCTCAAAGCAGTCCCAGTATGTGTAACCAGAAATAATGGAATTCCAAGTCATTACACTTTTAGTACATCCGGGCCTGAACAAAGTATATGCATGTGCAAGGTCTTTGCACCTGGCATACATAGTGATTAATGTGTTTTTAACATTATCAAATTCATCAAAATGACTACGAATTGCTACACAATGAATCTCTTTCCCCAATTTTAGCAAACCAATACGGGAACATGCACCCAGACCAATGAGCACTGCAACAAAATCCAGATGAGTGTGACAAAATCTCATCTGAGAAAGCAATTCAAGTGCCCCCTTATAGTTTCCAGTTTTCAAGCACCCACCAACAATAATATTCTAAATTATGATGTTCATTTCTATGCCCTCCATTCTCATTCTTTCAAAAAGCTCAAAAGCTTCTCCCCACATACCCTTGGAAGCATATCCAGAGATCATTGATTTCCATGAAACTGCATCCTTCTCAGGCATTTCGTCAAACAGCTTACGAGCAATATTAACTTCCCCCACACCGCCCATACACAGAGATTAAAGCATTGTGCACAAACAAGCACCTGCCAAGGCTGCTAGCATTAATAGAGCTATGCACCTCCCTGCCAAATTCTAGATTTAGTTCGTCACCACAAGCCTTGTGAACACTTGGGTAATTTTGATTTATTATTAAATTATTCTTTATTTCTTTTTATCTCAAGAAAATAGCTGACAATTTTGATACTAACAATATTAATAATTGTTGGTAACAATATTAATAATTGTTGGCAACAATAATAAAGAGTAAAATTATGATATGGCCTTGTCAAATTATAGTTTTGTTTTTGTTAACGGATTCAATTAGTAAATAAAGGGTGGGTGGATAAATAAAATACCTCTTAGTTTTTTTTTTCTTCTTATTTCTATCTTGTAATATAATTTGATTAATAGATCGATACATTAGAAATTTTACCTTGATAGTCGATAAACAATATTACTATGGATGACTTACATATTTTTTTTATTATATAATAGATTTAATTGCTATAGCATTTGGTCAGAAAAAAAACAGTTACTCTTAAATCAAAGTCCACTACTGTACCATTAAATGTTTCTGTTACACATGTGCAATCAAAATCTAATATTTTACCATCAAAGGTTTCTAGTACACAAATACAATCTATTACTTTGTCACATAATTTCAAAAAGAACGTCACTTTGCCAACTATGGTTCGTACTACACAATTTGGAGAAAAAGATTCAGCACCACCAACAACAAATAATGGTATTCCACCATCCACTTTGACTAAGATTAGGAGCTCATCAATTTGTCCAAATGACACGGTGACAATTGAGTCAACAATTGGTAGAGGTTAGTTATTTATTTATATTTTTTTGGATTTCTAATTAATTATTTATCCATTGATGATATTTTTATTTTATTAATTTTAATTTTAGTTTAGTTTGATAAACTTAGCTTGTTTGTATAATGTGATTAAATTACAGCAGGTAATACAAAACAAAGAGGTCAGGGAATAATTAGAGCATTTGAGGTTAAAAAGCGAATGAAAGAGGGTAAAAAGATTGGAGGAGTTATTATTAAAAAATTAATGCATCTACTAATTGACCCTACTGAAAAGATATTTAAAATAGAGATTGGAGTTGTCACTCGATTGTTGACACCATTAAGGGTGTTTTATTATAAAAAAATGACAGATGCTCTTAAGAAGTCAATTTTCTCAAAAATCGAGGTGAGATATATTTATAATTTTTTATTTTCTTTGAAGTACTTTTATGTGTTAATTAAGTTTTATAATATAGAAATTACTTATTTTGAACTAAATATTTGTAGAGTGAGTTTGATATATATTTGAGTGATTCACATACAAAAAAAGTGATGGATAAGATTATGGCCAGACGTTTTATTATTTACAAATATCAATGCCACATGCATTATAAGAAATTTGCTACCCTGGAGGAAGCACGTGAAAATCCTGTCAATCACATGGAATCAGATGATTGGAAAGCTTTATGTACTCATTTTGAAGGGGAAAAATTTAAGGTAATCTTTTATTTCTAATAAATTTAGATACAATAAATAAATTTTCTCATCTGTGATTTAATTGTTCATAGTATTTTTTTCTCTTATTATTATATATTGTATAAATTTGTAGGTTGAAAGTGCATCAAATACAAGTAATCGAGCGGAGATGCAAGTTTCACACATGTCAGATTCAAAGTCTTATTGCCAATGCATGTCTGAAATGGTATGTTTAATTAGTTATAAGTTGAAGTATAGTTATTTAAACTACCTTGTACTTCATATTTTTAAAAATATTTTGATATGTATAATTTTTTTTTTACCAATTTTAAATATAGGAACTTATTGAGGAAAATTTGAAAGAGATTTTAGAAGAAAATATAGAAGAAAAGCAAGAAGATAAAGTTGATCAGCCTATTGAAGTAAGCCTTTATTTTGAGACACATCCTAAAAGTGATCGTACTTGGACTCACCCACAAACTCAAGAAAACTATGCAAGTAACTTCATTTTTTTGATTTTTAATAATATATTATTTTAACTATTAATTTATATAAATTTTTATACTTGAATTAACTTCTATATTTATTTTTATAGGAGCAAACAAATGCTCTTTGGATCAAAACAAAGGAGAATGGTACTAAAATGACTGGGCGCTAGATTCTTGAAAAGGTTTTGAAGCCAAAATCTGGATATATTCGTAGACTTGGTTATGGGGTGAAACCAAGTAAATTTAGAGAATTAGAACTAGAAATTATTTTAGAAATTGAAAAAATTGAATCTGAAAAGCGAAATACTGAATTAAAAGAGCAAATACAAAGCCAACAAATCAAAATAAACAGTTTACAAGAATCTTATGATCAACTTAAATTTTTGATTGATGAGTTAAGGCATAAATGAAGTGGTGAAGTGAATACATATGTTTCTTTTCATGAAGGAAAATATATAATTTAATTATTAATTAAGTGTTTTATTCAATTCAAATTCATTTAATTTTTATTTATTTTAATAATTTTCTTTTTGGTAGATTGAAATTTTGGAACAGCAAGAGAAATTATGGAGCGACAAGTAGATGAAGATCAATGATGCTTGGTGTCAAGTAACTTTATTTAATTTTTATGTTTCAAGAGTGAAAGTAGTATTATTTAGGAGCATTGTTTTTATTTTAGAAATGATGGCTTTCCATCTATGAAGTTTTTTTTATTTGTATTGTTGATTTTATTTATTATATTTAGTATTGTTGACTTTATTATATTTTATGTATTTTTTAATTTTTTATTTAATATAAGGATGAATAAGAATTGTTTTAAAAATAATTCCATCAACATGATTTTTATCACTAAAAACAATTTAAATAGAGAAAAAAAATTGTCACTGCTTGTTATTATTATAGTTACAACAAATGAATTTTTTTTTATCACAATTAGATTATTGAAAAATAATTTTACATTTTTAAATTTAGACAAAAAAATCACATTTTTCAAAATATTCATCACTTTGTTGCTATTTATGATTTTGGGAAAAAAAGAATTTTATCAATGTTAATATTTTCTTACAAAAAATATTTATCACTTTTACGAATTGGTGACATAAATATTTTTCTCACTATAAGGTCATTGAGAATATGACAAAAATATTTGTCATCCTTTGATAATTCTGATAAAAATATTTTTATCATATTTTTTTATTTTATGATAAAATAATTTCAATAGTATTAATATTTTTTAATAAAGAAGTGAATTATTAACACAAATATTTTTGTCATTATTGGGACATTAAAAATATGACAAAAATATTTGTCACCCTTTTATAATTTTGACAAAAATATTTTTGTCACTTTTTTCAATTTTATGAAAAATAATTTCATCAATATTAATATTTTCTTATTAAAAAATTTGTCACCTGAACTAATTACTAACACAAATATTTTTGTCAATATTGGGACAAAAATATTTTGTCACTATTAAATAATTTTGAGAAATTTATTTTGTCACTATGTCTATTTTATCAAAAAAATATTTGTCACAATATTAGATAATTGACAAAATTAATTTTATCACATTAAAAATTATTTCAAATAAGTTTTTTCACTATTTAAATTGTGAAAAAATATTTTTCAATTTTATGACAAAATAATTTCATTATTATTAATATTTTCTTACTAAAGAAATTTGTCATTTGTGTGAATTATTGACAAAAATATTTTTGTCATTATTGGGACATTGAGAATATGACAAAAATATTTGTCACCAATTCATAATTTTGAGAAAAATATTTGTCATATTTTTTAATTTTATGAAAAACAAGTTCACCAATATTAATATTTTCTTTCAATTTTTTTTTGTCATCTATACTAATTACTATCACAAATATTTTTTTCACTATTGGGACATTAACAAAAATATTTTGTCACTATTGAATAATTTTGAGAAATTTATTTTGTCACTATTTCTATTTTATCAAAAAAATATGTCACAATATTAAATAATTGATAAAATTAATTTTATCACATTAAAAATTATGTCAAATTAGTTTTGTCACTGTTTAAATTGTGACAAAATACTTTTTGTCACAAGATACATTTTGTCATGATAAAACATATGATTTTTATCTAAAATTTGGATTTATTGTGACTAAATAGTACCTATTGTGACAAAAAAAAATTCGTTTACAACAAAATAATTTATCATAATCAGTAAGTTTAAGTGACAATATTTTTTGTAACAATAGAACTATTGATATTGTGACAAAACTTAGTTTTTTTCACAATATAATTATTAAGACACGCTTGTTGTGATTAACATGATGACAAGCATTTTTGTCAATTTTCATAGTTATTGTGACAAAAATATTTTATCATAAGAAGCCTAATTTCTTGTAGTGTCTTCTATAATTGCACGTCCCCATGTGCTATTATTTCTTAGATAAGATGGATGTGTCACTTGATCTGTTTGGACTTCTAGTGAGACTTAGATTCCTTGGCTTCTAGTGAGACTTATTAAGACACGCTTGTTGTGATTAACATGATGACAAGCATTTTTGTCAATTTTCATAGTTATTGTGACAAAAATATTTTATCACAAGAAGCCTAATTTCTTGTAGTGTCTTCTATAATTGCACGTCCCCATGTGCTACTATTTCTTAGATAAGATGGATGTGTCACTTGATCTGTTTGGACTTCTAGTGAGACTTAGATTCCTTGGCTTGTGCAACAGTCTCATTGTTATTGCAATATAGTGGTATCATCAACCCAATGGACGGAACCACTTCTAGTTTAGCAAGAAACTTTTTGAGCCAAACAACCTCTTTTGTTGCATAACATGCTACAACGTACTCCGCTTCCGTGGTGGAATCAGTAGTAATCTCTTGCTTGGAACTCTTCCAGTAAACTGCTCCACCATTGCAAACAAACACAAAGCTCGATGTAGACTTTTTATCATCGATATCAGACTAAAAATCTAAATCTGTGAACCCGTTAACATGGAGCTCACCTCCTCCATAGGATTGAATCATAGCCTTAGTCATTCTCAAGTACTTTAGGATATTTTTTACGGCTACCCATTGTTCTAAACCTGGGTCAAACTGATTTATGCTTATGACACTCATTGCATAGGCGATATCAGGCATCGTACATAACATAGCGTACATTAAACTCCCAATTGCTAAAGTATAGGGAATCTCTGCATGCTCTCTCTTTCCTTTGGAGTCTTGGTAGAAATCCACTTGGAGAGATGAATTCCATGTTGAACAGGCACAAAACCCTTCTTGGAATTCTCTATGCTAAACTTATTTAGTATTTTCTCTATCTTCCATCTCCTCACTCTATCTCTATAGACGCAGATTCCCAACATATAGGTCACTTCTCTCAAATCTTTTATGGAGAATTATTGGACAACCAAATCTTTGTCAATGTTGATGGCAATTTTTTGCAAGTGTATGAATAGCACAAGTAATATAGTAGTGAGTAGAATATTGTTCCCATGTGATAATTACCAAAATTATATTAACTCAAATGTTATTTAAACAATTGATTAAGGAGAATTAATTTCAGAAAAGAAAATAATAACACATAAAGTAAATATGGAGAGTTCCATGATTTGGAGAGCACTAGGGTATTTTGATTTTGAAATCTTCGTTTCCCACTTGCATTTAACCTCTTGATTACCTTTGGTTCCACTACCTCTTTCATGGTAGGATTGAGGCACCTTTGTGGTTGAGCCATTTTTCCAAGTGATTCAAAAAAATTTCTCATGTCAGACTCAAATTGAGTGGAGTAAACTTTTTCAACCCGCATAAACACATCCTCAAAGATTGATTGAGATTCATTTAATGGATCAATAGAATTTTTTAGATAATCCGCCACACAATTATGCATTGAGTCTATCCTTAAGCATGTATCATTTTCCATTGGATATTTAGAATATCGAAAAACGTTAAAACTTACCTCATCTTCCCCAACTCTCAAAGTTAGTTTACCTTATTACGCATCAAACAAAGCTCTTCCAGTAGCAAGGAAAGGATGACCAAGAATGAGAGGTACCTCTCTATCTTTCTCCATAACAAGCACAATAAAATCTATAGGAAAGATGAAACTTTTCACTTTGACAAGAACATCTTCAATGACTCTTAGTGGATATTTCATAGATCTATCTGCCAATTGCAAAGAAATAGTTGTAGGCTTCAGTTCACCTAAGACCAATTTCCTGAAAATAGAGAAAAGTATTAAGTTAATACTTGCACCAAGATCACATAGAATTTTATTAAATTCAAAATTCCTAATATTGCAAGGTATAGTAAAACTCCCTGGATCTTTTAACTTTGGAGGTAATTTGTTTTGAATTATAGCACTGCACTCCTCAGTCAACATTACTATTTCATGGTTATCTAACCTCCTCTTCTTGGATAAAATTTCTTTCAAAAACTTGGCATAGCTTGGCATTTGAGCTAATGCTTATGCAAAAGGAATATTAATGTGAAGCTTTTTAAACACATCAAGAAATTTTAAGAAATTCTTATCTTCATTGTGTTGGTGAAGTCTTTGTGGAAAAGGAATTGGAGAAACATAAGGTTTGACTGGCTCTCGCTTGTATTCCTTTTGTTTCTTTTCTTCTTCATTGTGTGATTTTTCTTGAGACAAAGGCACTGTCTTGGTTGAATTTTCTTCCACACCTTTTTGTTGTTGCTCCTCTAGCTGTTTACCACTTCTAAGAATGATGGCTTTCACATGCTCTTTAGGATTTGTTTCAGTGTTGCTTGGTAGTGCACCTTGTGACCTTGTTGCCAACGTGTTAGCCAATTGCCCCATTTGTACTTCTAAATTCCTTATGGCAGCTTATTGATTTTGGAAGTTTGTCTTTGTCTCTATCACAAACTCTATTGTTGCCACCAAATCTTCTAAGGATGTCTTCTTTTCTTGAGGCTAAAATCCAGGTAGATGTACCCTTATATTATTTTTATTGTTGCTCCATGAGAAATTTGGGTGATTTCTCCACCCTAGATTGTAATTATTGGAGTATGGATTATTTTGTTGTCGATTGAAATTTGAAATATAGTGAGCTTTGTAATACCTAATATTTAATATTAAGAGTATTTTTCAAAAATTACGGGGTCAAAATGGAATTTATAATAGTTTTAGGCCAAAGTGCAATATTCAAAATATAAACGAAAGGCGAGGGACTATGTCAAGCAAGTCGATGAAGGTAAAATTGTCCAAATAAATGATATTCAACAAAACAAAGAGATTCGCGAAGGTTTGAGGATGAAAACACTCGATTAGGGGCATCCGAGCAAAAGTGCAGATTTCGTAAACTGCCCGAGGAAGGTCAAAACGATGAATTTTCTAGAAAATATTAAGGGAAATGAATAGTTTAGAACTTGAGGGCAGTCGAGGAATTAACGAAAAGTATAGGGGTTCCCTGGATAAGGAGAAAATGCAATTAGAAAATTCATGGGGGCAAAACTGTAAATTTTGAAAATACCATGGTGTGAACGCGACCGCCGCACATGGCCACCGACAGCCGCCTCTGGACGTTGGGAAGGTCGCCTGGAGGTGCTAGGGTAGTCTCCAGGTGATGGTGAAGCTTCTGGGGGCCATTGGCCGAGCACGGCGGCGACGTGACCAGAATTAATGGCGGATGGAACCAAGAATTTGGTCAGATTTTTCGAGTGATTTAGCTCATGATATAGGGCTAGTTTATGGGATTAAAGGCTAGATTTGGGCTTATGGGATAAGAACGAGCAAGATATGGTGGGGAATTGGGTCAAGAACAAGTATAAATAGCAGGAGAAGGTCGAGGGTTTAGAAGGGCAAGTCGAAGAAATTGGCCGTGTTTTTGCTTGAATCGAGCTTCGGGGATAAGGGGCTTTTGATCCTTGGGTTGTGAGGATCTTTTCTGGAAAGTTTGGAGGCTTTTGGCATAGAATAAGTGGGGTTTTAGCAAGTTGGCCGGAAAGTCGGGGGTGGCTGAACTGTGACCTGCAACCGTCGTTTAAGGCGTCTTTCGTTGTCTGTTTCGGCCATTGGAGGCTGCCATCGAGGTCGCCTTGAGGAGAGCTTCAAGACTTTGTGTAACACCCCAAATTTCTTGAGCATGTTATATCTTAGGATTTCGGGAATATAAATTTTTTTTATATCACAATAGTTGTCATACATCACACAATATCCCAAAAATCCAAATTTACACATTCTCAGCTTAACAAACCCAATAATCGAATAGCTAAGACAGGCGTTAAAATCTCGAATGCGGAAGCTAGATCGAACCTGATATGGTTCACAACCATAATACTTTATTTATCATAAAATTGTTCAAGATGTCTACAAAATATATTACATGGACATCATCAAGTGATAACCGAACATCTTAAACATATCCAAAATTACATAGGTTTGAACATAAACATAGATATGCTAAACATGCTACAGGCAGTAAAATAAGCTTATCCTTCAGCTACCTCATTTCCCTTAGAGCTACTCGTCAAACTTGGAACGTTTGAATATTCCAGAGACATAGTCCAATTAGAAGATGAATCTTCTAGTGAGAAACTCCAAAAACAGTTTATATCGATGCATGATCAGCTATAAAATGTATGAGAAGACAACGAGAACTACTTCGAAGTGCCTCGTGAACACGTTAGCCTCCTCCAACGAGAGCTTTCTCAATGGCACACGCATAGCGCCTCTTGGGAGGTCCCTAACCATGTCACTTCGGCCCGACCTCATAGCACTCATGCAAGCACCGCATTCGTTGTTCCTTAGGCTCACGGTCTTCCCCACGAGAGCTTTCTCGATGGCACACGCATAGTGCCTCTCGGGGGGTATCCGACTTTTGCCCTCGGCCAACAACAAATAGGTACAATAGTATGGCCACACGAATTTTATAAATGCAACAGTTAAAAAGCCAACAGCATATATTTTTCAGAAAAATACAGTTCATATATGCAGCATGATTTCACGTAAGAGAATAACAAGAGTTTATATGTAAGAATTTCACGAAACACGTCTCATGCAATAGAATTCTCTCATAAGAGAATAAAAATTAGGATTTGGAGTATAGAAGTCTCACCTTGTTGGTTTATTTCTTCGACGGTATAATTTCACAGCAAACGGCCTAGGTTTCTGCAGAAAACATGTGTTTTGGTAAACCTAACCTTAAATATTTTTATATGGGGTTGAAGGGTATTAAATTAGGGGAATAACTGAAAAATTTCATGGAAAAAACACCCCTCACACGCCCCAAGAAGTCTAGCCACGCGCCCTCACGCGCAGCTATTATTCGGCGCGTGTTATCTCACGCGCTGCACAACAGTCTCGGATTGCTTCGCCCCGAGTTGGTATTTCGGCCATAACTTCCTCGTTTTAACTCCGATTCGACCCTCATTTAAACCTACGCGACCCTCTCTTCCCCCTCTACAGGATTATCAAAAAAAAATTAGACTTACCTCACTTTTTTGCTGACTGATTTTGGCGAACTCCGACGAAGACCTACAACTCCGACGAGGATCGTTCTCCGCCGCTTTTTCGCCGCTTTCTTCCTGCCTTCTTGTCGAACTCCCTTTTCTCTCTCTAAAGCAAGCTCCTCCTCTTAGAGTGCTTCACTCCTCAAACTTGGTTGGAATGATTTGAGAAGAACCCATGGTGCCTTTTTATAGATTTCTCCAACCAATTACATTATGCCACTTGTCAAAATCTTAGCCATGGACTCCAAAGACTCAAAGCCATAATTGAGTGGCTTTTGAAATCCAAAACTAGAATGAATTGAACTTTTGGAATCCAAGCTAAAACCCCAAACTTCTTTCAAATAACACTTTGACTCTTATTTCAAGTCCTCAACTTTAATATTTTACCACATAAGCTCTTAATTTTATCCTTATTTCGTTTGGATAATTCTCTAATTACAATTACACCCTCAAACATCAAATTTATCGAGATACTTAAAATCTCAAAATTACTCAATATATATGATTTTTTGGAAGCCCCTTACCATCATTCGGTCTTTTTAGGCTACAACTTAGCTTAACCGAAAATCATTTCTGATTTGATTTCTTTCAGCGTGATAAATCTTGCCTTGAGACGCTCATCAAAAATATACATTTAACCTTAGGTATCTAAGCTCTAGGGTACTCCCTACGACTGATTCGGTGACTCGTTGCCAATTCAAACATATTTTTGGTATTTTAAACTCACTTAAAATACGTGGCATCTTCACAAAAATATGGGGTATTATACCTTGCCATCAGATCGAGCATCGAAGACCGTCGCCGGAGAAGACGACCTGGCTAGCTGCGCATGGGTTTCACTCACCGAATCCTTGGGTGGCGTGTGAGGGAGCGTGAGGTAGGATTGTTCTCTGAAATTAATTTTGCAATTTTGGTAAAATTATTTTAGGAATTTTCATGGAAAAATATTTGGTGAAATTTGATGTTGGGTATTTTTTATGAATTTCTGAAAGTGAGGAAGGTTTAAAAATAAATAAAAATAGAGAAAATTGAGGGAAAATGGAAACATTGATTTCTAAGGTCTTAAATGGTAAATAGGAGTCGATTGGGTTGTTGGAAGGATTGCACAATTTTCGATGGTGGCATATTTTTCGAGGCGAAAACTGGTCTTTTCAGAATTAAGGTGAGTGGTCTGATTCTAGTCTTATCTTTGCTTGGAAGTGCCTTGGTGTGCGTGTGGTGGGTTTAGGTGAGCGGTTTTACCCTTCCAAACTTATATTACATGTTGTTGAACCAGTTCCAGCGAGCAGTTATACTTTCCTGAACTTGGGATATTATGCATCGGTGTTTCATTTATGTACTTATGGCATCTTTTGAATATTGGCATATGGTATATTGCATCAACTGTTTTACTTACAAAAAAAAGTCGGTGCATGGTGTGTGGTTTTCATATAATCGGGGTGTCGATTTTCGTATCGTTGTTGGGTCCGTATGGGACGGGATGGGGTCTTCTTGAGAATGGGACAAGGTTAATCCTGGTGAACAAGTGACATGGTATGGCACTTGAGGAATTAAGTATGTCGCGGCAAGGTCAGCCCCAACAGTGTGGAATGGATTTTCCACGAGAGGTTGAGTATGTCAGGGAGATTTCTCAAGTTAGACGTATTTGCATGTTGTCGTTTGTCTAGATATGCCATGCTCGTATGTCTTTCATGCATTATGTAAATTGTTTCATGCCATCACTTAGATGTTTTATCATCTAATCTGGGTTATGCCCTTAGAACATTCAACGTTCCAATCAGGGATTGTTGCGAGATCGAGGACATGGCCGGTGGGGCCAACGGTGTTTAGTTGATAATCGTTGTACCATTTTGGAGGTGTTAGTATTTATTTTGGTATATGTATGAATGGTTGTATGACAATGTTGTATCATTTGATAGTTTGTAAAACATATTTCGGTGTGGGAACACCTTGTAAGGAACTCGTGTTAGGTCACGACATTTTGATAATATTTAATCCGCTACGTTATATTATGTCTTGTTTAGTTTAGTTTTAAGTCTATTGGTCTTGTTAGTTAAATGAGTAAGACTGGGGTTCTCGGGATTTTCATCTGCATGTGATGATTGTTCTTGAAATCACCGTGGGCGTCGGCCATTGTATGCGACGGGTGTTTCATCTACATGTGAAGATTGTATTCATGGCGCTACTTGTGGTAGACTTAAAAAAAAAAAAAATTCCCAGGGATTCCCTTATAGTGACGCGCCCGTGTAAGGCGGGGTGTTACAAGCTTGCTCCATGATGTGTGATTTTATGCACAATTAATTCGGATAAGTGTACCCTAGTCAAATATGCACATGGTGATGAAAAGAGTGTCGATCCCATGAGAACTAGATTACAATACCAAAACAATTTTAATTTAGCCTAAGTTGAACTAATTAATTAACCAGATGAATAAAAATAAAAATAAAAATAAATAAAAAACTGAATTCTTTGTGAGAAAAATTAATTAATTAATGCACTAGGGTTTAGATTTTATTTAATCTGGGTTATGAAATTATCTATTCAATCCGATTCAAAATCAAAAATACCCTTACAATATTTTATAATTATTTGCATGTGATGGTGGATTTCTCTCAATTAATTAATAAGCTTTCTCAAGTCATATTAATCATTTATTAATTAAATTTCACTGTCAGATTTCTGAGTAGATATCAACGAAATAAATAAGTATTAAGTTCTTTGGAAGCCTCTAATCTCAGAAGGGGATTTGACTCACTAAGCTTTCTCGATTCCCACACATGAGTTAATCATCTTTCGATCTCATAGTCAAGCATGTGATTTATATTGCCTATGGATTTAATTTATAACAATCCTTTAGTTAGTCATGTATAAATCATTAAATTATTAAAAGGTGGCCAATCATTTAAAGCATTAAGTACAACAATATAAAATCCTCATGCAAATAATAATCAGGTTTTGAATCAAACTAAACAAATAATCACATAATCTAAGAATTAAAATCCATCCAAACCTTAGGTAAAATAAATTAACTACACATTATTAAAATAAAAATGAAACAGAAATTAAATGAAGAAACAGAGAGGCTCCCTGCCCAAATCTGAATCAGATCTGGATCACAATTGCTGCTTTCAATTCTTCTTTGTCCGCGGCTTCAATTTCTTTTTCACTATGCGCCTATTTCTCTTCAATTTCTTTGTGCGCCGCGTCCTCTTTTCCCCGTGTGCCTTCAACCCCCCTCATTCCATGTTTCCTTCCCTATTATAATATAATATATATATATATATATATCGCTGGTCGTGTCCAAATCTCCCGTCACACGCCACTGCCATTGTACTTATTTAATAATATATATATATATATATGTAAATATGCACTTGTCATTCACGCCATTTATTAATATATATATTATATATAATAGTTATCTTATTGTAATATTATATATATAAATAATATAAGATAAAATATAATATATATAAATATTATAATTTAATATATAATATTTAATATCTTGTAACTTTAATTATATTATTGTCACGGGTGTTTCTCGCTCTACTTGATGTGGGCTGGGCTTAATGCAATGATTCGGCCCAAATCCTCAAGGCTCAGTTAAAATCAAGCTGAGCTCGTCAAAGCGAACTCAGACGATGCTGGAGCCCAAGAGCGAACGTCGGGACCAAGAGAGCTCCTGGTAGCACCTCCAACTCGTCAGCATATTCGGGTAGGCCCCCAGTTACATTCTGAGAAAATCCTCAACAACCTCCATAGCTCGTCGGCTCAGCCCATCAACTCGCATTGAAGAACGGACGCATGTCGCGGCATATCAGCAGGCCAAGGGCTGCCCTAACTAGACCCTTCAGGCCCATTCTTTCAGCCCATTTGGCTGGCTTGTGTTAGTCCCATCCTGACTTTCTGGCAACAACATCATTACAGCTGTGCCTGGGTTTCTGAACATCCACCTCAGATCCTATCCCTATTAATGGCAGATCCCATCCTCATTATTGGCAGATCCCATCCTCATTAATGAAGGTCTCGTCGACACCTCGTCGCAGCAGGGATGCCCCCGCCGGCTATTCCGTCCTATCGCCTGTACAAGTACGGAGCATGCAGAGGAGCTTCTGCTCATATATATATATCGACCAACCCTCTTGAGGGCCGGGGTATGTACTCTTTTCAACTAACTTACTAACACTCGATATGCTTGCTTACTCGCTCACTAACTTGAGCTTCGGAGTACCTTGTAGGGACAGGCCGGTGGCTCAACAAATCTTCGTCGACCAATTCCGAACATTAACATTTTGGAGCTAGAATGAGGGCCCGCTCTGGTAAAATATCAATACCAAAAACTAGAAACACGAGAGGTTCCGGAGCAACGACCAACTGACTTGCGAATGATGCCAACCGTATGTCGGAGATTCTGTAAGCTGGGGGAGTTGTGGCGCCCACCTCCATGCCTTCTCCGGCCGAAGTTTTCCATGGAGTCCCTTCGCGGTGCCCTTACCCGCCCATGACTCCTACCACCGACGCAAAAGTAATGCAGATGTGGCAGCAACGTCAGGAAACATTGGAGAACACTGTCATGTAGCTCGCTAATGCAGTAAAGGTGCTAGCCCAAACACAAGCCCAGACAGTAGAGGCGCAGGCGACTGCCTCTCGACCTCCAGGCAGAAGACCCCCTCTAGAAGAAAGAGAAGATAGAAGGGACACGTGGCGAGCTGGCTCGGTCCGCTCCTCCAACCTACACTCTCGAAGGGCGGAAGAGCGGCGAGGCTACAATGGGGAGCCTAGGGTGCACCTCACCAAATAGAGGACCAGTGTAAGCCCTTGCAGAAATTGCCACGAAGACGTCTATGGAAGGAGTCGCCAACTTGGGAATCTATGACATGGGGATTCCTTGGTGGGGATCAGCAATAGCGCCTACTGCAGCTCCCCCGATCGTGAGAATAGGGGGCGGCCTCCCCCGCAAGATCGCAATCACTTAGGATAAGTTTTCGCATGCGAAGAGCAGTTCCCTACCAGGCGGTCAGCGAATCATGACCCCATAGTGGGGGAACTACTGCTGAGAATCCAACAGTTGGAGGCTAGACATGGGGCGCATGATCGAAGGGAAAGCCGTGAAGAAAGGACCCCATTCTCCAGGGAAATCGAGTTGGAGTCCCTTCCCTGCAGATTTAAGGTCCCCAACATCCCTCAGTATAATGGGGACAGCGACCCCTTCGACCACCTGGACGCTTTTAATGTCCAGATGGACTTGCAAACCTCTAGCTCATTGGCCAAATGTCGAGCTTTCCCTGCGACCCTGGGAGATATCCCCCGGGCGTGGCTAAGGAGACTTCACCCCACAGTATTTGTAGTTGGGAGGAATGCCAGAAGAAATTTATAGATTAATATAGGTCGCTCCGAAGGCAGCTCGCCCCAACATGCCACCTCGCTACAGTATTCCAACGATCTGGCGAATCTTTGAAAGATTACATAGAAAGGTTCAGGCGTGAAATGAATAATGTCGAGAGCATCTTCGACAAAAGTATCCTAACTGCGATCTCCGCCGGGTTTCGGAAGGATGGGAAACTCTTCGAAAGCATTTACAAGTCCCCAGTGAGAGACCTCGGTGAATTCTACGAGCGAGCTACGAAGGAGGTCCAGTGGGAGGAAGCATTCAGCCTAAAAAAGCCGAGCGACCAGAAGAATGGGGCGGAACACACCGGCCAAAGCAAGAAGAGAGTTGATGAAGACTCTCGCAAGGAAGGTCGAGGATGAAGCCCCAACGACCAGGTGGCCAAAAAGGCAAGGTTCGGGCAGGGAGGTGAACGACTAGTACGCCAAGGTCGGTATGAAAGTTACAGTGTCTTATTTGACTCCTAGGATATGATCTTCGCCACAGAGCGCAACAAGGAGGATTTCAGAAGGCCTAACCCTCTGAAGACTCCCGACAAATACAGAACCAAGAGCAAATTTTGTGCCTATCACAACGAAATGGGGCACACCACCTCTTAGTGCTGGGTGTTAAAAGACGCAATTGAAGAACTGATCAGGAGGGGTGGCTGCCCGACTATGTGGTGCGTCCTAGGGATCAATAGCCCAAACAGTCAGCTCAACAAAGTCCTCACTGAGCTCCGGAGCAGGACCAGACACCTACGGTGAGAACTATCTTCACTATCCATGGAGGGCCCCATATCGCGGGGACTTTTAATAGGTCGCATGAGCGATATGTTCGGGAAGCCGGCCACCTTCTGCTTATCAGGGATGGCAGCTAAGAGGGACCTTCCAAGAAAGCCAAGATAGCTTCGGAAGACTTCTCTTTCACCAAAGATGATTTCAAAGGTGTGCATTGGCCGCACAATGATGCCCTCGTGATCTGAGCTCGGATTGGCAATACGGAAGTACGGAGGGTCATGGTCAACACAGGTAGCTTGGTGAACGTCATGTACAAGGGATGTTTTGACCAGATGGGGTTAAGACTGGACCAGTTGACATCCTCTCTGGAGCCCCTATACGGGTTCACTGGCGATGCGGTAATCCCGAAAGGGCGTATAAGGCTCCCATTAACAATTGGGGAATCAGACCTCCAGGCCACAGTAATGGCAGACTTCCTTATCATTAACGGTCATTCCACTTACAATGTCGTCATGGGTAGGCCTACCATGAACGACCTGGACCTAGTTGTCTCAACCAAGGCCTTGGCCATCAAATTCTCGACACCGAAAGGGACTGGTTGTGTGAAGGGTGAGCAGCATTCGGCTAGGCGCTGTTACGAGGAAGGGCTGAAAATAGGGCTCAAAGGAAAAAAGATAAATATGGTTTCTAGAGGGGAGGCCCGAGTCACTAATGGCTAGGGAGTAAGCCACGACCTGGACCCACGCGACGTGGATTGCGACCGAACCGCCAGCTCGACGGATGAGCTGGAAGATGTTATAGTCAGTAGCTTAGACGTTGAAAGGCGCCTCCAGGTGGGAAAAGGCCTCTGCCTCGAGGTAAATCCAACTGACCAAATTCCTTAAATCAAATCTGGACGTGTTCGCATGGAACCACGAAGATATGGTGAGAATATATCCAAAGATAATGCAGCATCAGCTCAATGTCAACCCCAACCATAAGCCGGTTCGTCAGAAGAGGAGGCCAATGACGGTTGAGCGGTATGCGGCCTTGAAGGAAGAAGTGGACAAGCTCTTAGCCAGCGGATTTATCCAGGAAGCCAAATACCCGATATGGGTGGCAAACCCGGTCCTGGTGAAGAAGAAGAATGGGAAGTGGAGAACTTGTATCGACTTCACAGACCTAAATAGAACTTGCTCGAAAGACAGCTTCCCTCTGCCAAGAATTGACCAGCTCGTGGATGCAATGGCCGGCCACCAGCTTCTAAGCTTCATGGATGCCTATTCAGGGTACAATCAAATCCCTATGAACCCCGATGAGGAAGAGCATACCTTCTTTATGATGGACTGGGGATTATACTATTACAAGATAATGCCATTCGGACTAAGAAATGCAGAGGTGACGTACCAACGTCTAGTCAACATGATGTTCGAAGATCTAATCGAAAAGACCATGGAAGTATACGTTGATGATATGATGGTGAAATCCAGACAGGTTGTCAACCATGTCAGCGACTTGGGAGAAGCATTCCAGATTCTAAGGAAGTACCAAATGAAGTTAAATCCACTCAAATGCTCGTTTGGTGTGGCTTCTGGAAAGTTTTGGGGATTCATGGTGAACGAAAGGGGAATCAAGGCCAACCCTGAGAAAATCCGAGCTCTACATGACATGCGATCGCTCACCAAGACTAAGGAAGTGCAAAGCCTAAATGGACAGGTCGTGGCCCTTAGCAGGTTTGTCTCCAAATCTTCTGATAAATCCATCTCATTTTTCAATGTCCTGAAGAAAGCAAATAGCTTCGAATGGACAGAAGAGTGCGAGACTGCTTTCCAACAATTGAAAGAATATATGGGGCGGGCTCTCCTCATGTCAAAGCCAAAGGAATGGGAAGAATTGATTGTCTACCTAGGGGTGTCTGAGTACGCAGTGAGTGTCACCCTGGTTCGAGAAGAAGACCGGGTCCAATACCCGATATACTATGTAAGCCACAGGCTACTCGACCCCGAAACAAGATACTCCCCCATGGAAAAGCTCATTTTTTCCCTAGTGATCGCGTCTCGAAAGCTACGCCCCTATTTCCAAGCCCATCAGATCAGCGTGCTGACCAAGCATCCACTGAAGAAGATCTTAAAGAAGCCTGATTCATCCAGCTACCTACTCAAGTGGGCCATTGAGCTCGCCCAATTCAACATAGAGCACAAGCCAAGGACGACCATAAAGGGTTAAATACTGGCAGACTTCGTTACAGAATTCACAAGACTTGCGGAAGAACCAACCCCCCCAACCTCGTCAGTTTGGGAATTATTTATTGATGGCTCTTCCAGCAAACATGGGTTAGGAGTTGGTGTACTCCTGGTGAGCCCGGAGGGACATAAGATCCCCTACGCATTGAGGTTCGGGTTTAGAGCAACCAACAATGAAACTGAATACGAAGCACTGTTAGCTGGTCTCCGCTTAGCAAAGGAAGTCAAGGCAGGGCGATTAAAAATTTTTAGCGACTCCCAGCTCGTGGTCTGTCAAGTACAAGGGGAGTATCAGGAAAAGGGCCCAAAGATGGTAGCGTACCTCCAGAAAGTTCAGGAGTTGTTATGCTTCTTCGAGGTGTGCGAAGTAAATCAAGTCTTGCGGAGCCAGAACTCTCATGCCGATGCCCTAGCTCGTTTGGCTTCAGTTGGAGAAGCTGACTCATTGGGAGCCATCCCCATAGAGTTCCTAGCAGCACCAAGCGCGGAGGAAAAAACTGAGACGTTGACAATTGAGCTAAGGCCAGATTCATGGATGAAGCCGATCGTAGACTATTTGCAAGGAGGATAATTGCCAAGCGACAAGCTGGAGGCACGGCGGATTCGAGCCCGGGCGACTAGATGTTGCATTTGTGATGACGTGCTATACAAGTGGGGGTTCTCAATCCCGTTACTTAGATGCATCGATGAGCCTGATTGCCAAGTGGTTCTCAATGAAATCCATGCCGGCCACTGCGACAATCATGCTTGGGGAGTATCCTTGGCTCAGAAGGCATTTCGCTAGGGTTTTTACTGATCTACCATGAAGCGAGACGCTGCAGACCTGGTGAGGAGGTGCGACGCATGCCAAAGGTTTGCTAAAGTGCCACGAGCTCCCCCCCGTTAATTTTCAACAAATGAGCAGCCCTTGGCCTTTCGCCATATGGGGCATCGACCTGATCGGGCCACTTCCAACAGCTCGCGGCGACTGTAAGCACGCTATCGTGACTGTAGATTACTTCACCAAATGGGTGGAGGCAAAGGAGCTCGCACAGATATCTACCACAAAGGTAGAAAGTTTTGTATGGAATAACATTATCTGCAGGTTCAGTGTCTCTCAACAGATAGTCACCGACAATAGGACCCAGTTTACCAACGAGCAGTTCGTACAATTTTGCGAGTCACTGGGGATTAGGAAAAGCTTCACAGCCGTGGACCACCCACAAGCCAACGGTCAAGTCGAAGCCGTAAACAAGATAATCAAGCAAATATTAAAGACCAGGTTGGAATCAAGAAAGTGAGCTTGGGTGGACGAACTACAAATCGTGCTCTGGGCTTACCGAACTACAACTCGCACAAACACGGGAGAAACCCCTTTTTCTATGGTATATGGATCTGAAGCGATGATCCCAGCAAAAAATGAAGTAACAAGCTAGCAAAGAGCCACTTTCAACTAAGAGAACAATGACCGACTACTGGCCTTGAGTCTCGATCTACTTGAGTAAACAAGGGAGACAGCTCGCTTGAGAGTGGAAACTTACCTATAGCATGTGGCAAGATACTATAATTGGAAGGTTCGAGCTCGATACTACAAAGTTGACGACCTTGTGCTGCGCCTTGTCCTCCCCGGAGCTCGAAAGAACAATAAAGGGACGTTAGGCCCAAAATGGGAAGGCCCCTATACCGTGAAGGAAAACCTTGGCAATGGAGCATATCACTTGGCCAACATGGACGGAGCAGCTCTCCCGCGAGCTTGGAACGCGGAGCATCTGAGACCATATTTTTGATAAGCAAACACTTTTTCCCTTTTTCTCATTCTCAATTATCAATTGACGTCTCAACTTTGTTGATATTTGCTTCATTAAGTCGAGCAACAAAATTATGTTTGAACTATAGTAACGTGTCTTTTATCTCTGATAAATCTTTTTACACCCACGCTTTGGTTGTTTAGAATAAGAGTCAAAAAATAATTGGAGGGTTAGAAGACTATGGTTTGCGAGCTGGGGCCCATTCAACGTGGCCAATGTGCCATGGTTTGTGGCTTACCTGAGCATTCATCTTAGTCTTCACCCTAGGTTGTGGTTGGAAAAACGAAGCCCATTCATCTTGACCATAGTGTCATGGTTTGGCGCTAAAATAAGTCACCACCCTTAAAACTTCCGAGTCATGGTTTTCCAGCTGGGGTCCTGATATCTTGACAAAACTCATGCACTACGATCCACTTGAGCGTTCATCTTGACCTGACTAAAGATGATAAAGGTCACGGTACGTAAGCTGGGATCAAATTATGATCTGTTTGGGTGTATAACTTGACATCGAAATGGGAACTAATCTAACGGCTATCGAGCTACCACATGTTAGTTTGGATTTGATTCCGCGATCGTGACCTACTGAGCATGCGGCTTGAGGTAACAATATCTTATTCGATGTGTTGTTTAAAATCGCTTGTTTTCAAGATTTCTTGTTTACAAGTTAGAGACACACTCAAATTAACTAAATTTAAGCTTGTTTCTATACTGTGTTTTCAAAATTCACAGCAAATGACAAAGAAGCAAAAAATTGATTGAACGAAAGAAATGTATTGCCCCCAAAATTTAAGTACAGTAATAAGGAAAGAAGAAAAAGACGGTCTAATGGCCTAGAGGATCTGGGCTTTCGGCTGGTACACCTTGGGGAGCACGATCGCCGGCGTCTTCAGCAGTAAGGTCGACTACAACCTGACTAGGTTTGGGCTCGGCAGCAACGACTCTGGAGCTCGCGACGTTGGTAGCATCGGCGGCATACTTCTTCACCGCCTCCTCGCCAAAAACAGGAGAAGTTGAGATCTGGATGTGTTTTCCACAAAGTAAAGAGAAACGCGTCGCAAATCTCGGACTCGACTTCCTCACGCTCCTTTGAGACCCGAACCTCAACATCAACATCAATTTTCAGACATCGGCTTTCAAATGCCCGACCTCTTTTTCTGCCATTTCGGCCTGCTACCTGGCCTGCTCCAAGTCTTCTCCCGTTGCCGACAGATTGGCCTCAGCTTTATTTAGTTTCAAGTTTGCTTGAGAAATGGCTAAGTCGAGCACCTGTTTATAGCGATACAGTTTGTCCTCCACTTCTTTCTTGGATTGCTCAGCCTCCCTTACTTGGTGTTCTAAGCCCTCGACCTGATTCCGGTACTTTCGCGACTCATTAGTCATGAAGGCCAGAATCTCCTCCAATTTCTTCTTGTCTCGACATAACGCTTCAACGGTAGCCTCGGTCTTCTCTTTTTCCTTTGCAGCCCGAGCTCTTTCTTCCTTCTGCTTGAAAACGCCC
The DNA here is from genome assembly GCF_014633365.1 of Diospyros lotus. Classification (NCBI taxonomy): domain Eukaryota; kingdom Viridiplantae; phylum Streptophyta; class Magnoliopsida; order Ericales; family Ebenaceae; genus Diospyros; species Diospyros lotus. The sequence goes on from NC_068340.1 coordinate 10,147,013, forward strand.
AGGGAAGCCTGCAAGGCCTTAGGGGTTAATATGTTCAAAAAGATGGGGAAAGAGGTGCGAGAGCAAGTAAATAACCTTACCAAAAGACTATGACGGGTGACGTAATCATCGAGCGTCTCCCCCGATACCTCCTCCCTGTCGAGACTCTTGGCATAATTACCAAGAACCATATCTAGGCCATCAAGAAGAGGTGCAAAGTATGTCCCACCAGCCACGACCTCGGACGCACTCGATCTAGCGGAGGTGTTTTCCTTCTTCCTCCTTTCCGCCTAATCGGGCTGGGAGGCCTGCGAGGTCGAGGCCGCTTTCCTCTTACTCCCAACGGCCTCCTCGTGAGCCACTGACTTCCCACGATCTGAGGTAGTTACAGCCGTCATCCGCTGCGAGGAAGTACCCGCCTGAACCGGGATTGTTAAAGTTGCAGCAGCAGGCGCAAGGCCAGAACCCGCCAATGTGATGAGGTCGCGATTCGAATCGGCCATCTCAGTGCGAGCTCCCACCTTTGGAGCTTTTGCAGAAGAGAATGTACGCACAACTTTGGGCACAGTTGGGATCGCGTTCGAGCTGGGTCATTCGAGCTGGAGCTTCATTGCCGCTGGTGATAACGCTGCAACAGTAATTTCCCCACGGGCACCGCACTTCTTGGTCGGGCTCCCGTTGAAGGTAACCTCGTCAAAAATCGACCTTATCTCCCTCTGACCATGAACCCCGATATCATTTGCCCTAATTTCCTTGATATTGAACGGAGGAGCGAGTTGATAATCACAGAGTAAGGAATCGCAAAACTCGCAATCATCTTCATTGGTCTTCACTTCAGAAGCTATTTGAAGAACCTGCGCCTCGGAAAGGGTCAACTCGGGTTACCCGCTAGTGACGTCTGCAAAAATAGGAAAAGCCTGTAAGGAGTCATACCGAATATATTGCCACCACTGGTGTCAATTGGAAAAATACTTACTCGGGACGAGAACGAAGCTAAAGTTTCTGAGGTCTTGGAGAGAACATCAAGAAAGATAGAACCACTGGGACTTATAGTCCCCTACATTAGACTTGCCCTTGGCTTTCCCTCGCCGCAAGACTTTCTTGCAATCTGAGGAGCAGGCTGCCATATAGTACAACCCGTCTTTGGTGCCTTTGAACGTAGGTACCTCAGTATCCAAGGGGTTGGAAGAGGAAGCCTATTCCTTTTGAAAAGAAGGGCAAGGGAGGTTATCTGGGCATACGAATTTGGAGTTAGCTGAAAGGGAGCAAGTTCGAGGTCATTTAAAATGTCTATGAGGTAAGGTTGGAGCAGAAACCTAAAGCCAAATTCTAGGTGTTGGGGGCTGATGGCGATGAACCCTGTGGGCAAAAAGGCCACATGGTCACCAGAAGAAGGGACCATTAGACGAGTACCGCAAGGGAGGCGGTACGTGGAGGCGCACGACGTCAGCTCACCAACAATCAGCCTGGAAGGATAATGCTTGAAAATCTCGCGAGTTGCATACTCCTCTTCAGCTCGCTGAGTAAGTACATGAGCATTATGATGAGGAACCTTTTCAGCGACCTCCGAGTCAGGTGAGGCTGCGTCTCGAGCTGCCCGCGGCAACACCGTCCCCCTATGTTCTGAAGAACTAGAGGTATTGTCATTTTCTACCCTATGGTTGCAGCGCTTCTAACCTGAGGCAGACATCTAAAAAAAAAAAAAAAAAGAGGAGGAAAAGAATTAGAACGTCGAACCAAAGCTCCTAGAGACACCGTCTACCTGTCAGGTTGTGCGCTTCACAACAGGGCACGGAGGCAAAAATAATGGAAAGGATGGAAGCAGAGTTGAAATACATTAAAGAGACATGAGGAACTTATTGTTCTTAAGTCGGTTGCTGCAACGATCAGGAATGGGAACCAGTTGAGAAGCTGGGGCAAAGAGGCTTTGGGATAGACAGTAATGGAATCTCGAAATCGAAAGAAAGCAAGTTGTAGGAACGAGGGAAATTTTTGAAATAAGATGGTAAAGAGAGAGCAAAGTAACCCCCTTTCCCCTTTTATAGCTCAGGACACCCGTCGTTGGATAAAAAGACTGACGAGCTTCCCCAGATCCAATGGCAGTGCGCCAAAGCGTGGGGACTACGGATATGATGATTAGCAGTTATGGGAAACATGCACATTTAATGCGTCGCAGACGAGACGTGCAGCACGAAACAGTGTGATTTGAAATGATTGGGCGGAAAGCTAAAAAGACGTATTGAAGGCCAACGCAGCTGGGTATGTGTTAGCTCTCAGCCCGAAGATTGCACTGCGAGCTGGGGGCTTGATGTCATGAGTGTTTCTTGCTCTACTTGGTGTGGGCTGGGCTTAATGCAGTGATTCAACCCAAATCCTTAAGGCCTAGTAAAAATTGAGCTAAGCTCGTCAAAGCTAACTCAGACGATGCTGGAGCCCAGGAACAAGCGTCGGGACCAAGCAAGCTCCTGGTAGCACCTCCAACTCGTCAGCATATTCGGGTAGGCCCCCAGTTACGTTATGAGCAAATCCTCAACAACTTCAATAGCTCGTCAGCTCAGCCTGTCAGCTCGCATTGAAGAAGGGACCCATGTCGCGGCATATCGGCAAGCCAAGGGCCGGCCTGACTAGACCCTTCAGGCCCATTCTTTCGGCCCATTTGGCCGGCTCGTGTTAGTCCCATCTTGGCCTTCTGGCAACAACATCATTACAGTCGCGCCTGGGTTTCCGAACATCCACCTCAGATCCCATCCCCATTAATGGAAGATCTCATCCTCATTAATTGCAGATCCCATCCTCATTAATGAAGGTCTCATCGACACCTCGCCGTAGCATGGACGCCGACTATTCCATCCCATCACCTGTACAAGTACAGAGCATGCAGAGGAGCTTCTGCTCATATATATATCAACCAGACCTCTTGAGGGCCGGGGTATGTACTCTTTTCCATCAACTTACGAACACCCGATATGCTTGCTTACTCGCTCACTAACTTGAGCTTCGGAGCACCTTGCAGGGACGGGCTGGCGGCTCAACAAACTGAACTGGATACCTCACTATTCCTCTCTCGGGTCTACCATACCGGTGCGGGCCAACAAATCTCCGTCGATCAATTTCGAACATCGACATTTTGGGGATGGTGTGGATGCATCGGGTATGTCCCACATCGATTGCCCAGAGGGCAACCACTGAGGGGCTCATAAAGTGCAGTGGGCCTCCTAGTCGTCGAAGGGCAATAGCTGAGAGCTGACCCGCAGTTGTGGGCCCCATGATGATGACACAATGTGTGTAACACCCCAAGAGCCCATAGGATAGTAGTATATATCGAGAATAAGTAAGGAAGGAAACAACACCAGCTGGATACCTTTTGGGCTGAATGTAGGCAAAGAACTCCCAAGTTAGGCGTGTTTGACCTGGGACAATCCAAGGATGGGTGAACCCCCTGGGAAGTTCGGGTAGGCCCATCAGGGTAAGTTGTCCCGGACCTTCCTATCGCTCGATGCGAGGTGTTACAAAAATGTGTGTCAACATTTGGCGCCGTCTGTGGAAAACCCCATAATGGTCCCTACAACCCCCAATAAGGGAGGGGCTGATAGAGCCCCACCATACTTGCCGAGGGGGGGGGATAGTGTGGATGCACCTGGTATGTCCCACATCGGTTGCCCAGAGGGCAACCACTGAGGGGCTCATAAAGTGCAATGGGCTTCCTGGTCGTCGAAGGGCCATAGTTGAGAGCTAACTCGCAGTTATGGGCCCCATGATGAGGACACGATGTGTGTAACACCCCAAGAGTCCAGAGGATGGTAGTATATATCAAGAATAAGTAAGGAAGAAAACAACACCAATTGGGTACCTTTTGGGCTGAATGTAGGCAAAGAACTCCCAAGTTAAGCGTGCTTGATCTAGGGCAATCCAAGGATGGGTGACCTCCTTGGGAAGTTCGCATAGGCCCATCAGAGTAAGTTGTCCTAGACCTTCCTATCGCTCGATGCGGGGTGTTACAAAAATGTGTGTCAACAATTATAATATTAATTATTTAAAATATTTATTTATTTATTAATTTTATAATATTTTTTTTTTCTTTTTACGCCTAAATCTTCAAATAAATTTCCTTTGCTGAGTTCCTATAAAAAAAGAAATTAAAATAATATAAAATCTATATAAACATACATTTATGTAGAAAAATTAACACAAGGTTAAGATAAAAATTAGATAAAAATATATAAACAATTAAGCCCTATCAAATACCCCCACACTTGACTTTTTGCTTATCCTCAAACAAAATAGAGAACAAATATAAAATAAACATTTCATTTTCATGCTAGGCCAAAATCAAGAATTCCAATAACATATCAATGCATAATTAATCACAAAATTGGTTACCATCCATATTATCATATCAACTTTAAATCCAAAAGTATTAATTGAAAGAATTAGTCATGTAAAATCATCACTTTTGATGCCATGCATACTTCAAAATTAATTCATGAAACATTGCAATTAACACAATTAAATAATGCAATAGATTTCTTGGAATCACTTCTCTCCACTACTACAAACATAAGGAGTAACAGGGATGATTATTATTTTTTTTTGGAATCAATCTTTCCTAAGCATTACTTGACTTTTGACACGAATGTCGACATTTTGTGATGAAAACACCTTATTACTCCCTTAAATAATTGCTTAGAATGTATTTGCATACTTATATTTTGAACTACCGTTTGACGTGAAGAATAATGCAGGAGCACACTGTCAACCCACAGTTACTACTAAGCATCTCAAAACATAGGAGTAGATAAATAGCAATAACAATTTTTTTTCTTTTTTTTTTGCTCTTTTTTTTTTTTTCATTATCCCATTTTACTTCAACTTTGTTTAGGCCTAGTTTTAAGAAGTAATCACAATATTATTCTCACATAATCAATCATGCATAATCAAAAAATCCCATGAATTTTATCAAGAAGCATATATTTCAACAATCATGATAATACGACATAATCAATTCCTTTTCCTTAGCACTGTTAAATCTAGAATCAATAATCAAATAGAACAGTTCCCAATTTTGAATTAACTATGCATTGAACCAAAGTTAATATAGGAAACATGAAATCGGCCTAAACATGAAAATAAAACATTTTTTTTAAAGAAAATCATCATTTATGCACATTATATATTTCTTCTTTTTTTCTTTGGCAATAAAAAAAAATTGAGAATTATTGTATTTCCCACCCCCACACTTAAATTAAACATTGTCCCCAATGTTTAAAAATAAGAAAAGAAGAAAAGAAAAGCAATACTCCCCTGATGTAGGCCTTCTTGAAATGCTTGAAGATTGTTGGCCTTATTCTTTAGAAGAAGATGGGCCGGATTTCTTTTTTCAACATGTCCTAAAAAGAAGAAGAAAGATAAAAAAATGAAATAAGAAATCAATCCAAAAAAATTCTATAAAATAAGAGAAATAATAAAAAAAATAATATTTCAAATGGGTTGCCTCCCATCAAATGCTTCTTTATAGTCATTAGCATGACTTGGTTGCCATTCTCAAGGAGGCTTAAATTCAGCCAACCTTTTCTTCTTTGCCATTATTTCCTTCAATACTTTGTCATAATTGGGCATTAGAGAAATAACATCAAGCAAAGGGATGTTAATATGAAACTTTTTAAACATCTTAAAAAATTTAGTAGCTTGTTGAACCAAAATAGCCATAAGAAATATTTTTGAAAAAGGATGAGGGGTTTCAAAAGATTTTAAATTAAGAGTAGAAAAACTTCCCTTGTTTTTCATTGATAACCCATGGTCTTCTTTTTTGGTTTCAACATCTTTACTTTCTTCATCTTTTGTATGCTCTTCATTTTTTTCTTCTTTTTCAAGTTCTTTTTCACTTTGCAAAGTGATGACTTGTACTTGCTCTCTTGGATTCTCCTCAATATTGCTAGGCGCTTTTTCTTGTGGCTTTTCCAAAATTGTTTGAGCAAGTTGTCCAATTTGAGTTTCCATGCTCTGAAGTCTTGCCTCTGTACTACTGATAAATTTTTCCATCATGTCCTCCAAATTTGACTTTTCTTCTTGTGGATTTTGATGTTGTTGAAAGCTGAGAGGTGCTTTTTGTTGATCATTACTCCAAAAGAAATTAGAATGGCTCCACCATTCAGGATTGCAAGTGTCAGAGTAAGAATTGAAATTGAACCTATTGCCACCATAAGAAATAAAATCAGATTGTTCAGAGGAAGAATAAAAATGATTTTCTACTTGACAATTTACACTAATGTGTCCCTCTTGCCCACAAAGCTCACAAAAAAGAAAACAAGAAGAAGAAACACTAGTTGAAATCTCCCAATTATTCAAATTCTTATTTAATGTAGCAATTTGAACAGATAAAGCAGTGATAGGATCAAAATTATAAATGTCAACTCCCTTTGTATTTGCTCTTTCATTGCTTCATTGATAACCATTGGCTGCCATCTCCTGAAAAAAATTAAGAACTAAAAATTAAAAATAAAAAAAATTCATAAAAGGTAAAAAAAAAAAAATCATAAATAAATTAAATAAAGAAAAATTTTACGAAAAGAAAACCTATAAAGAAAAGAAAAGAATTAAAAATTAAAAATTAAAGCTGGAAAAAAAATAAAAATAAAATATTTAAACCCTAAATTAAAATATATACATGTTCAATCTAAAGCTAACTTATGTAGTTTTGATATGCAATAACTAGTCCCCAGCAACGACGCCAAAAACTTGATGTGTGATTTTATGCACAATTAATTTGGGTAAGTGTACCCTAGTCAAATATGCACATAGTGATGAAAAAAGTGTCGATCCCATAAGAACTAGATTATAATACCAAAACAATTTTAATTTAGCCTAAGTTGAACTAATTAATTAACCGGATGAATAAAAATAAAAATAAATAAAAAACTGAATTCTTTGTGAGAAAAATTAATGAATGAATGCACTAGGGTTTAGATTTTATTTAATCTGGATTATGTAATTATCTATTTAACCCGATTCAAAACCAAAAATACCCTTACAGTATTTTATAATTATTTGCATGTGATGGTGGATTTTCCTCAATTAATTAATAACCTTTCTCAATTCATGTTAATCTTTTATCAATTAAATTTCACTGTCAAATTTTTTAGCAGATATCAACGAAATAAATAAGCATTAAGTTCTTTGGAAACTTCTAATCTCGGAAGGGGATTTGACTCACTAAGCTTCCTCGATTTCCACACATGAGCTAATCATCTTTCAATCTCATAGTCAAACATGTGATTTATATTGCCTATATATCTAATTTATAACAATCCTTTAGTTAGTCATGCATAAATCATTAAATCATTAAAAAGTGACCAATCCTTTAAAGCATTAAAAACAATAATATAAAATCATCACGCAAATAATAATCATGTTTTGAATCAAACTAAACAAATAATCACATAATCCCAGAAATAAAATCTTTCCAAATCCTAATTAAAATAAATTAACTAGACATTATTAAAATAAAAATAAAATAGAAATTAAATGAAGAAACAGAGAGGCTCCCTGCCTAGATCTAAATCAAATCTGGATCACAATTGCTGCTTTCAATTCTTCTTTGTCCGCGACTTCAATTTCTTCTTCATTGTGCGCCTATTTCTCTTCAATTTCTTCTTTCGTGCATCGCAGCTCTCCAGATCTTTTATTCCTCGTCACTGTGTGCCTTTCTATTCCTCAATTTCTCTGTGCGCCACGTCCTCTTTTCCCCGTGCGCCTTCAACCCCCCTCATTCCATGTTTCCTTCCCTATTATAATATATAATATATATATATATCGCTGGCGGTGCCCTAGGCCAAATCTCCCTTCACACGCCACTGCCATTGTACTTATTTAATAATTTATATAATGAGGCACAACTGTTTTTGAAAATGTGTTGATAAATGTCAAATAAAAGGTTGAGATTAATTTAGCTAATACTCATGGTTTAGATTAAAAAATTTTCCCACCACAGCCCAGCTATCTTAGTGTCTTTCTCCATCTCCCTCTGTATTTCTCTCTCTCCCGCCCACTCATCCATCCATCCCCGTCTCCAGCCCCCTGTCTCTTTCTATCCCACCCACCTATCCCCGTCTCCAGCCCCCCTCTCTCTTTCTCTCTCTTCCTCCCACCCCACCCATCCCCCTCTCCAGGCCCCCATACTCCAGTCGAAGCTATCCGCCGCCTCTTCGTCGCCGCTGCCTGAAGCTCCAATGTAGCCTTCTCGCTGCTCAAAGCCGTTACCGTCTCAAGTTGCCTTTACGCCGCCATTGCCTCAAGTTCCATCGTCGCCTCTTCGCTACCTCAACGTCGTCGCCGCTGCCTCCAGCTCCATCGCATCCTCACCGCCTCTGTTGAATTGCCTCCGTTGCCTCAAATGTATATGTATTTTGTGGCCCCATCGCATCCTTCTTACCGCCTTTAGGTACTCGCTCTGTCGCCACCTTCAACTCGCGGCCCTTGCGCTGTCGCCACCACTCGCCACCCGTCGTGCTTACGCCATCGCAGCCTTAACTTCTACCGCTGTCATCAGTACTTGCTCCGATTGCGGCCATGGGCCTTGCTACCACTACCACTGACGGATTAACGTGGTCGTCGTTTGCTGCTTCTTCCTCTTTTGGCTTTCTGGGTTTACACCATTTTTTTCCAGGGAAAAACTTCCTCCAGAAGCTCCCATATGTATATTTTAAAGGGCTGTTGGAATTTTTTGGAGGAAAAACACACCATTATGCGTCGCACGCACAGCGTGTTCTGCATTGGAAACGCAAAGGAGAAGGGAAGAGAAGGTTATCTTGCCGCCCAGCGCACTTCTGAAATTATTGAGGAAGAAGACGGTGCAGAAAATGGGAAAGCTATCGTGCGCACTTCTTGCTGCTTTCTTCTTAATTTTTATTTTAATAATAATAATAATATACAATATATACACAGCCGGCACCTCTTTTCAATCAGTCTTCCCTTTTTAATTCTAATTAAGGCTTTTGAATCCCAATAGCGCCTTGTACCACAATACTTTTTGTGTGTTTGTTAAAATGATTATTATAAAATTTTATTAAAATAATTTATTTATAAATTTAAGATAAATTTTATTTGAAAAGAAAGAATAGATAAATTTATTTTAAAGTTATGTAATTTTTTTTTAAAAATATTATATAAATATAATAAAATAGTTTTTATAATTTATTTTTTTATTTATATTTTTATTAAGCTTAATTTATATAATAAAATAGAAGATACATTTTCATCAGATAAGTTTTGAATGATGATGAATGGCTTACATGAATTGTTCTTCCGGCCCAAGCCAAGCTCTGTCCCCATTTAATTTCTCTAGATGTAATCATGCATCTCTGCCACCCACCATCAAATCTCATAATAAATTTGTGACAAAATGGCATTTTGGATATCTAAATGAATGCATTATCTTCAATAGTGGAGTTTGAGATTCCCAAAGCTTCTGCAACGTGCATTGCTATTGTGTGCCCCAAATAATTAATTAATGAAATTAAACACAGAGGGATAGAGACTCGCTGACCTCAGGTCCCTACGACAAGATGGCGACTCTCACAAATACTACTAAATCATATTGCTTCTAGAATAATTGTAGTGATGTCATATCGTCATAACGAGGTAACGTTATAATTGTATTTAATTAAATATATTTTTTAAAAATATATATCTATATCTATTTTTTTATTATTTATACTGTGAGAGATATTTTTTAAATGATTGAGATGAATTTTCTTTTTTCATCAATGACATAGATCAATGATTTTTTCCCCTCAAATACATCCCATCCCATTCCATCCTCCCTCTCTGCCCAATGCACTCCTTCTTTGCCAAACCCACTCTTTGCCTGTCCCTCTCTCTCTCTCTCGAAGCCCTTGCATCACCGCCCTTGCTGCCCACCGCCGTCACCCCTCACCAACCATCATTTCCCTCTATTGTCACCCTTGCCGCCTACTGTCGTCGCCACCGCCGTCGCTTCCCACCAACACCGCTCCATCCCATCCTCTCATTCTTTCTCTCTTTGTCCCTCTCTCCCTTTCTCTCTCAAAGCCATCCTCGTCGTCGCCCCTGTCGAGCGATCGCCTCTACCCGGCCATCGCCATCACCTCTCGCCAACGCTGCTCCATCCTTCCTCCCCTTCCCCTTATTTTTCTCTCTGTCCCTCTCTCTATCAAAACCACCCAACCAAACCCACCGTTGTCGCCCCCCGCTAAACCCACCATAGCCCCCCCATCTTTGGCAACCACCATTTCCCTATCCCTACCTTATCTTTCTCACTTTGACAAAAATACCTCCACCTCACTATCTCCATTGTATCTCTCTCTCCGTCTATGTATATATATATATGCAGCCGCCGGCTGAGTTGTTGGGGGAATGGGGTGGTCGGGGGTGCAGGGTGGGTTTGGAACCACGAGGAGGGGGTGGCTGGGGAGGGATGCCCTATTCGCCGACCGAGTTGTTGTTTTTTATCCTACACTTATAATTTGTGTAAAAATATTTTTACACAAATATTTAAAATTAGATAAAATAAAAAGTAAAAATATTTAAAGTTCCTTAATGGATAAAATAGAAAGTAAAAATATTTTTAAATAAAATTATCTTGATCCATTTTTAAAGTTAAAAACATTACATTTATAATTTGTATCTACTTACATATGCCTGTTAAAAATTTGTGTCTATTTAATTATCTCTTTCATTAAATATAAATATTAATAATTTAACGAAAGCGATAATTTAACGAAAATGATAATTATTGGCCTATTAATACAGATATAATTATTTGTGTCTACTTACATATATCTATTTACTTTTGAAAAATTTTATTAATTTTTTTTATGTATTAAGTAAAAAGAATTAAAAAATATTAATTTTATGTCTTGAGTCCAAGTAATGATGCATAAATAAAAATTTATTTTCAACATTATTACAAAATATTATAGCTCAAAAAAATATTAATAAATAGATAAATAATACTCTACTTTGGTGAATTGATGTTGTGATATTATGACAATTAAATGTTTAAAGAATTAATTATATAAAAAAGATTTTAAACTTACAATCTTTAAATAACAACTAAATGATGAATAATTTTACCATTATATCAATACATTAGCGTATACCCGTGCCTAAAGGCACGGTCTAAATAATATTAACAGTGTGTGTGAGAATATGTATATGTGTGCGTGTGTGTGTTCGCGACCATGAAGGGGGAAAGCGGTCACCAACAATCCCTGGGGGGGGGGGGGGGGGGGGACATCAACGACAGCGGGTGGGAGAGGGGGGCTGCGGGTGCCATGGTCGCTGGGGGGGCTGGCGGCCGATAGGTTTAGGGAATCAAGGTTCCCCAAACCCCGAAAGTCGGGGCACCTGGCTCACGGGGTTTGAGGAACTCGGGATTCAGAGAACCTCGGTTCCCCGAACCTTGAAAGTCAGGGACCGAGGTTCCTTGAACCCAGCGTTCGCCATGGGTGGTCACCAACGCCTCCCCTCGCTTGTTGACCACTGATGGCCACCACCAACCCTTCCTTGCCCATCAATGTTCCCCGAACCCAGCGGTCGTCATGGGCAACCACCAACGCCCCTCTCCCCCCTGTCGACCGGCTGCTGATGGCCGCCACCAAGGCCCCTGTCCCCTCGCCCCCACTATTAATATTATTTACACCGTGACTTTAGGCACGGGTATACACTAGTATATATATATATGTAAATATGCACATGGCATTCACGCTATTTATTAATATATATATATATATTATATAATAGTTATCTTATTGTAATATTATATATATAAATAATATAAGATAAAATATAATATATATAAATATTATAATTTAATATAAAAAATTTAATATATTGTAACTTTAATTATATTATAATATTAATTATTTAAAATATTTATTTATTTATTAATTTTAAAATTAATTTTATAATATATATATTTCTTTTTATGCCTAAATCTTCAAATAAATTTCCTTTGCCGAGTTCCTATAAAAAAAGAAATTAAAATAATATAAAATCCATATAAACACACATTTATACAGAAAAATTAATACAATGTTAAGATAAAAATTAGATTAAAATATGTAAACAATTAAGCTCTATCACTCTGCAATTGAGGTTGCAAAAGGATTGACAGCTTGACATTCGCTTGTAACATGTTGCCCAACACACAATTCACAAACCTGCATAATAGAATGAACAATATTGTTGTAGACCGGAAACTACGATAATATAATTTGTAATGAGGGATTACTAGAGCTGAGGTAGAGCGACATAGGCAGCTAGTAGGAGTCTGCCGGTAGAGATGGATGTTGGGTAGCTCCGGTTCCTCATGTCCTGGCCAGGGTTGTAGATAGACTTCTGAGGGCACTTTCGGTAATGGGCTACTTAGATATTGGCCTACTGGGCACTCAAGGTGTAACTACACTAACAGAAACAAGTTAGAAGGCACGTAGGGATTCCTCACCCACATATGCCCTCCGATGCTTAAGTCAGTACCGGTAGAAAAATAGTGCAATAGACAAGTAAGCATGCTATCATTGAATATAGAATAGTTATATCTTACTTGGTTAGAGAGGGTTGATCACGACACTATTACAAGGTGCCGGGAATAGACATGCACTTTAGTAGCGATCGAACAGGCTTAAGAAGAATCCCCCCCAGAGGGCCAGACAACTTAGGGGACCCTCTGGGAGAAGGTGAGCCTCACGGTGGGATGCTGAAGCAGGTTCTCGGCCCCTAAGGGACCTGTTCGGACGCAGCTCCAGGCCTAGTGGAAGGTGCCTCAGGGTGATACTTGACCACTGTTCCTTTTAAGGGACATATCGTACTCAATGGACGTAGACATATTACGTTACATGCTGTAGACATATCATGTGTGGAATCATGCAAGCATCATATATATATATATTGTCGTGCGAACATAATGGGATATAAGGACTTGAGGGTATATCATAAGAGTATGGCATGCTACTACCATATCACAACCCATGGCCTCTCTATCTTGTTGCCGCTCACGCAAGCCTTTCCATTATACATATATATACATAATATATATCAGTACAGGGGAAAAATGGGCTAGAGAGAAGGCCTCGCGGAGCAAAAAACCTCTCGAGAAGAAGCCTTCTCGAGAGCCCTCGCCAAGAGGCGCTTACCGAGGGCGAATGCCTTACCGAGAGGCCGAAGTCACCAAGAGAGCTGTTGTGACTACTGAAAGACGACTTTGTCTTTCTACGAGCCGCTACAGGGAGAGGATTAAGCTCTCTGAAAGAGTTGCAGCCATGGCTGAGGAGCATGTTGCTCATGTTCATGAGATTTCTATGGAGAAAGAAGGTCTCCTTCCAAGAGGCTATGGCTACCTTGCCAAGAGGAGGGTCGAGGCCATTGAGAGGCATGCGGCCTTTCCTGAGAGACCTGCCATAGTTGCCGAGAGCCACCGTCGAGAGAAAACAAAGCTCTCCGAGAGAGCTTGGGCTTGCTGAGAGAAAAGGAGAATTGAGCCTTTTTTTCGAAAGCTGTCGACCACCTTTCTCTTTTGTTTTCTTCTCCCTTTTATACCCAACTTTGCCTTGGACCCTTTTACCCCTCCAACTTAGCATACTCACTATTTTGACATTATCTTGGCTCTTTGGTTATTCACTCATGGTTTCTTCTTAGGAAATGTGTCCTAACTGGGGATTGCTTTTGGGGTTGATTCGCCTTGGGCTTATTAACTAAAATACCCCTAGGCGTCTAATGACCAAAATACCCCGAGGTGGGCGCTCAGGAATTCTATGACACAATAATTGCCCCCCAGTCTTTGCTTCGACTATTAACTCAAAGGAAAGACTAATGTCACCCTTGCGCCTACCTGCCTCGATGGACAAAACTACTCTCTTAGGATTCATGGCCTCTCGCCGACACTAAAACGAGCTAATTTACTAAGGTAAGGCTTGACTGCCATACAAAAGACACAACCTACTATGCCGAGTGGGCGACGAAAGATATGAGGGCACAACTCGAGGCACCTAAACTAAAGAATGACCCACTCGAGGAAAGGACACCGGCATGCCTCTAAGGCGCAGTAAGAGGGGTTTTTAAGAAACACGATCCTCACTGGCGGCGCAACGCTAGGAGAATAGCCCAATGGATCACAAGCTAAAAATGCATAGGCTATGATAAGATTTTGACTCTGGTTAAGGATATAGATAGAGACATGTCAAATGTTTAGTGCTCAGAGGCCCTAGATTCTTTAAAGAATAGATTTTCGGGCCTAAAGAAGATTACGCTAGTGGTTTTGTCATATTCAGACTTGGGGTTTAGCTAAGACGACTTTCTTTGGGATCGAAGTGCCTCAACGAGTCTTATCCCGAGATGATGCATTTGCCTACAACGACTCTCACCAATGCCTGGGATCACCGCTTATTTGAGCGTGATTTGCTAAACTCCTACAAGTGTCTTAAATCGAAGGTGGGGAATGATGCTGCCAACCTAAAATCATTGTGCTCAAAGTGTTTCTCTTTTCTACCATTATTAGTGGCCTGCTTACCCTATCAAAGGGATTCCATTGGTATTCTATCATAACACTTTGTGAGATATGACTTTCCATGTGCTCTGCTCCAACCCCGTCACTATGTAAAAGCTATCCATCTTCAACCCTTCTCCCTAATTTAAACGAGTTCCCTAGGCAATTGATAACAACGCCTTCTTCACAGCTGCCATCTACCTTATAACCACATTCCATTGTATCTTGCATTGAAGACCAACAACTGCTGTGTAACATCCTAGATTTTTAACTCAGATATGATCTAACACTTGGGGAAATAAAGCATTTCCTTTGAAATCGAAAGATTCGGTAGGCATATGTGTGATTCCCAGGTGAACTTTTGAGGAACAAATGAAGGATTTTCAAAGGATCATGGAGTCTAAAGCAAGAGATCATCATCTTAAGGGATTTTGGAAGGGTTTAAGCAATTCTAGGGCTCAAGTGTCGTAAGTACAAAGAAGTTTTGGGCTAAGGAGTTATTTGTAAGAAACCTAAAATATATTGTAAGAAACCTAAAATATTTTGAGTTAACTTATGGTTAGGAATGTAATCATGAGTAATGATGAAAATGTGGAAAATGTAATTTACCATGTGGGATGTAATGATGGGGAATCTTAAAATTCTAATTAAACATATGGTGGCTCATATCTCAATGGACACTTATCGCAAGGGTATGAAATGGCACAAATCTCTAAGGACACGTGGTGCAATTCTACAAAAGCAATGATTGTATCTTATCCAAGTGACACATGGCTCACCTAGATTGATCGAGGATGCTTATAAATATTAAGCCTTTAGAAGGGACATTCTGACCATTAAACAAGAGGAAAGGGGAGGTGAGTTAGAGAGGGGAAACTTTGCCAAGAAATGAGGTGGAAAAACACTTCACCGGGAAAGTAGGGCCACCACCATAAAAGGAGCCAAACAACATCAAAACAACAAGGTAAGTCCAATTTCTTTCTGTGGTTCAATAGAGAATTGAAAAGGGGTTGCATGGGTTCAAACACGGGTCAAATCGAAGTCTAGACGAGGGAGAACGGACCAAAAAATTGTAAGCGGTCAAAACGGAAGGGGCGATGCGTGCAGCTCACGCGCCACTTTCCTGCTGCACATGGCGGTCCTTCCCCCAGCATGTGTGGGCATGTGTGGGGCCCCCCTGGCCCCCAATTTTGTAGATCTGGTCCTCTATTTTATCCCTAGGACACTATATAAAAATATTCTAAGTTTGAGTTATGAAAATATATAATTTTTGCAGAAAACCATTCCCGAACCCTGTGAATAGTACCCTAGCACATCTAAACCAGCAAAGTGAGTGTTTCTTGCATCCTTATATTACATAGCGAACATTTTCTCTTCACATGAGTAAGGGTGATTACTTGCATAATCATGACTTCCCTTTATACCGAACATTTTCTCTTTCTTTGTCATGCATCACTTGGTGTGTGTGGCTAGCTGAAGTTAAGATCTCATGTTAGATTGGTGAAAAGTCATGGAGATGTGAGAACATGATAGATCAGCGGGGGGTGATTGCAACACCTCGGCGTGACTACCACATGGGCGGTTTCATATCATTTGCATAACTCATTTACATACACGCTTTCCTTCTTGGATGCACTCACTTAGATGTAATATCTAACTTGGGTTGATGCCCCCTGGACATTCAACATCCCAAGTATATTAGCATGCTAGGTATCCCAGAGACAAGCAGAAGAAAAGGTTACCAGGAGGCCGATGTTTAGTTTAACTTCATGTTATTCATGTGCTTGGATCTTATGTAACCTTTGGATTTGTTTGAGACTTGTGTATCGCAATTGTATAAACAGGGGTTATGTAAGGCTTGGATTTACCTTATATGTTGTTGAGGATGTAAGTCGGGGTTACTATGTACTATGAACATGGTAAGAGTTGTTTGTTGGATTTTGGAAGTTTTCGAATGATGCATTGTGAGTAGCAGCTAGGATACTCAAGGTTGTAGGAAGTGTGTGTGTGTGGGTGTCCTGCAATTGTACCTTCAGTGATGTATTATCTTTTGGAGTATTGGAGGTCGCGAGCATTTCTCATACTTATAAAGGAAATATAGTGGAAACCCCTTTTATTTAGCTTTGGTTAAACTTTCAGGTTCGATCCAACGCTTCCGTTGGTAATGGTTTCCATAATCCCATAGGTGATGTCTGTTTATATTTCACGTTGTTGTGTATTTGAAAAAGCGGGGCATTACATGCTGTCTCTTCTTCTCTTACCTAAAGATGTCCTGGAATACATTTCCACATTAGATCCATTATCTATTCTATCTCTCTTCAGAAAGTTGTTATCCTTTGGTCTTTTGACATCACTATATGAGCTCTTGAAGATCTTAGCGTTTATACTTAGGACAAGACAATGTTCCTCAAAAGGAATTTTTTGCTCATGTCTTCGATCAAACTTGCCTTTACTCGTCATTCTTACATCCCCCCTATTGTTCCTCTGGCAGGTCTACTAATTTATCTTAGGTAAGTCCCGTCACTGCTTTGGAATATCATCTGTATGACCCTAGACTTCAAAGCTCTTTCGAGATTCTCAAAATGGAGGTGGGAAAAGACATTACTAATGTCCCTAGGTCAGGGACTCGAGAGAAGAGTATTTTATTGAGCATTCTAGAGTTGATATAGAAGGTGGAAGGTAGTATTCAAGCGAAATAAAGAAAAACCTGGGGGATGCTCTAATCGGGGCTACGAGGATGGCTCTCTAGTAGCATGTCGTCCCAACTCGGCTGACAACACTTCAGGCCTTACTTTTCTAATTTTCTTTTCGAATTCTTTTCATTCCATCTTTTCCCGGGTTTGCCCGCCCTAAAGAATCTAGGTTGGACCTAAGATTTGTCGTTGAATTCCCGCCAGTCGCTCTTAGCTTGTCTGGAGGCTTAGCGCCAGGTCTACCAAGGAGTCAAGGTTAGTCCTTAGGCTTTGCACCGGACTCATGCAAGGGATCCAAGTTAGCCTACGGGCATGGGGTTGGAACACATCCAAGTATTCAAGCTAGATGTTTAGCCTTGCAGGCACTTCACATCTTTTCCTTTCCTTATTTAGATTTAACTACCACAAGGGGATTTAGGTTTGGCCTAAGGTCAGTAACTGAATTTCCATCGGTCCTTCCAAGTTTTCCAGGAGGCTTTGCTCTAGATCGACTAAGGAGTCAAGGTTAGCTCGTAAGCTTGGCCCAAGACTCAGGTAAGGGATCCAGGTTAGCCTGCGGGTATAGCATCAGAACACATCTAGGAATCCATGACAGACACTAAATCCTTATATGCGCTTGGCATTTCTTCATTCTCTTTTCTGTCTTGTCTACCACAGGGGATCTATGTTTGGCCTGAGGCTTATTGTTGAATTTCCATCGGATGTTCCAAGTTTGTTGGGAGGCTTTGCACTAGATTGACCGAGGAGTCCAGGTTAGCCCATAGGCTTAGCACCGGACTCACGTAAGAGATCCAGGTTAGCTTACGAGCATGGCATCAGAACATGTCTAGGAATCCAGGAAGGTTTGGGGCTATTGTGCCAGATCACCACTTGGTGGGCTTGTTTGAAAAAGTAGGGCCATCCCCCATTTCTTCCACCTAACTCCTTCGAGTTCGTCCGACGTAAGGAATCTAGGTTAGACCCAGGATCCTTCCTTGAATTACCACTGGTCGTTCCAAGTTTGCCGAGAGGTTTTGCGCCAGATTTACCAAGGAGTCAAGGTTAGCTCGTAAGCTTAGTGCTAGACTCAAGCAAGGGATCCAGGTTAGCCTACGGGTATAGCATCGAAAGACATCAGGGAATTTAATTAGGCGAGTCTAGGGCCTTAGCACCAGATTATGATTCATCGAGCCGAACCTTTTAGGATGTGGGCTTACCTTTACCTTTGCTGGCCTATCACCGCTATACCAGGTAGCTCTGTCATTTTTTTGCAATGTGCTCAGGTCGTGACACCTGTACTGGATCTTACAACAAACATAGAGAGAGTATTATCCATGAAACAATTCATAGGGTTAGGCGTACCTCGCTTATGTTCACATCAAGAATTCCTATATGGGAATATCAGAGTCATGCATATGCGTTGGAGGGGATAATTGTATCGATATTTTGTTTCGGTGGATCGATATGCCTTGCCTACATCCAAGACAAGAGAATACTGGTGTCGATATTTTGTTTTGGCGATTTGGCATGCTTAGCCTACATTTGCAACAAGAGAATACTTGTGTCGATATTTCGTTTTGGCGGTTCGACATGCCTAGCCTATATCCGTAATAAAAGAATACTTGTATTGATATTTTGTTTCAGCGGTTCGACATGCTTGGCTTACGTTCGTGATTTTTTTTTGGCTGTTCAGCATGCTTGGCTTACATCTGCAATAAGAGAATACTTGTATTGATATTTTGTTTCGACGGTTCGACATGCTTGACTTACGTTCATGATTTTGTTTCGGCGATTTAGCATGCCTGGCCTACATCTGTAACTTGAGAATACTTGCGCTAACATTTTGTTTCTACGGCCTCATCCTCATTTGGGCCCCTTCAGGGTCATCCAAAGCGAGGGATCTAGGTTAGACCTAGCATTACCTGCCGAATTACTATCGGTTGTTCCAAGTTTGTTGGGAGGCTTTATGCTGAATCCATCAAGGAGTCAAGGTTAGCACCTTAGCTTAGTACCAGACTCAAGCAAGGGATCCAGGTTAGTCTGCAGGTATGGCATTGGAACGCATCCAGGAATCTGGGGAGGTCCATGGTCTTAGTGCTAGGTAGCCATTCGTCAGACCGAACCTTTTAGGACTTGAACTTTCCCTCACCTTAACTAATATGCCTCCATTAACTTTGGGCGTATCACTGTCCATCCTGCCTTCTTGCCATAGTTCTCGCATCACATTTCATGATAGCTACATATATGTGCATGATGCATAGGCGATTTATGTGGTTCGACTTATAAGATCGCCATCATCGATAGGAATACAAGGGGGTATATTCTTTTATTCACTTCGGGAAGATTACAGTATATGGAAAAACTTAAAAAGGAAAACCATTCTTTATAGGATTGGGAGATACTCCTCGGGATGTACTCACTCTGACCTTCTGCTTGTGGTTGTTGAATTATGGAGCAAAGTTGGTTAACCTGATACACCATATCTCTTTCTTTTCTCTCTAAGAGGATTCCAAATCTTCATCTGTGCAACATATCTGTTGTCTTGGGTAAGCATGTTTGCGAGGAAGGGAGTTGGTGAGCAAGTAGGGATGGTTCTCACAAGATGCTTGAGGATTACGATAAGGATGGTGAGGAGACCATCATATGCCATCTTGCGATGCTAACACACTATCCACTTAAAATTTGTAGTGGACTTCCTTTCCACACTTTCGCCTGCCGAGATTGCACGGGTTCACTCCCGAGTAATTCCACTGCTTTTTCTTGGGATTATCAAATTCATCATCCTTTCTCTGGTTGTCCCTATTTCAATTGCCTTTGTCACCGTGATTGTGCTAAAGTGGCAGCTCTATATGCCTTAGGTTTTGCCTTCACCGTGGGTTGGTTCGTGGCCTTAGCTTGTCAAACTTAGCCATATCAGATATCTTCCAGCTAATCGATTGCTCAATTGGATTTCATCTTACTCATGGCGTATCTCAGGTATCTTTTATCCTTGTGGTGTAAAAGTTTATGACTTGTTACAGTAAATTGACTCGATAGTTCCTCATTATTGCTTCCATACTTTGCTTCAGAAGACCTCAATAGCTCCTGCTCCTTCAAAAAATAAAGAACCACTGTATAACCCCATATTTTCGTAAGGTTGCCATGTATTTTAAGTGAGTTTAAAATATCGAAAAATATGCTTGAAATGGCAACAAGTGACCGAATCGGTCGCAGGGAGTGCCCTTAGAGCTTAGATACCTAAGGACAAAGGTATATTTTTTACGAACGTCTCAAGGCGAGATTTATGGCACTGAAAGAAATAAAATAAGAGACAGTTTTTGGTTAAACTAAGTTGTAGTCTAAAAAGACCGAATGGTGGTAAGGGCTTCCCGAAAATCGTACATATCGATTAATTTTGAGTTATTAATTTTGAGATTTTTAGTATCTCGATAAATTTGATGTTTGAGGGTGTAAATATAATTAGAGAATTATCCAAATGAAATAAGGATGAAATTATAAGCTCATGTGATAAAATATTAAAGTTGAGGACTTGAAATAAGGGCCAAAATGTCATTTAGAAGAAGTTGGGGAATTAGCTTGGAGTTCAAAAGTTAAATCCATTATAGTTTTGGATTTGAAAAGCCATTCAAATATATCTTTAAGTCTTTGGAGTCCATGGCTTAGATTGTGATAAGTGGCATAATGTGATTAGTTGAAGAAATCTATAAATAGGCACCATGGGTTGTTCTCAAATCATTCCAAGCAAGTTTGAGAGTTGAGGCACTCTAAGAGGAGGAGCTTTCTTTAAAGAGAGAGGAGGAAGTTCGGCAAGAAGGTAGGAAGAAATCGAAGGAGAAGCTGGGAAAGAACGAGTCTCGTCGGAGTTATGAGCCATCGCTGGAGTTCACCAAAATCAGTCAAACGGGGGTCGAATCGGAGTTAAAACGAGGGAGATATGGCCGAAATACGAAAATGACGCGATGCTATCCCAATTCTGCTGTGCAGCACGTGAGATACACGTGTTGGAAGTGGCTGGCGTGAAGGCACGTGGGCCACCTTCCCAGGGTGCGTGAGACCTCCTTTTCTCATGAAATTTTTCAATTTTGTCCCTAATTTAATGCCCCTCAACCTTATGTAAAAATATTTTAGGTTAGGTTTACCAAAACATGTGTTTTCTATAGAAACCTAGGCCGTTTACTGTGAAATTATACCATCGAAGAGATAAACCAACAAGGTGAGACTCCTATACTCCAAATCTTATTTTTTATTCTCTTATGAGAGACTTCTATTGCATGAGACGTGTTTTGTGAAGTTCTTGTACGTAGACTTTTGTTATTCTCTAACGTAAAATCATGTTGCATATATGAAATGTATTTTTCTGAAAAATATATGTTATTGGCTTTTTAACTATTGCATTTATAAAATTCGTGTGGCCATACTGTTGTACCTATTTGTTATTGGCCGAGGGCAAAAGTCGGATATCCCCCGAGAGAGGCTATGCGTGCGCCATCGAGAAAACTCTCATGGGGAAAACCGTGAGCCTAAGGGACAATGGATGTGGTGCTTGCATGAGTTCTATGAGGTCGGGCTAAGGTGACATGGTTAGGGACCTCCCGAGAGGCGCTATGCATGCGCCATTGAGAAAGCTCTCGTCGGAGGAGGCTGACGTGTTCACGAGGCACTTCGGAGTAGTTCTCGTTATTTTCCTCATACGTCTTATACTTGTTCATGCATTGATATAAACTGTTTTTAGAGTTTCTCACTAGAAGATTCATCTTCTAATTGGACTATGTCCCTGGAATATTCAAACGTTCCAGGTTCGACGAGCAGCTCTAAGAGAAAAGAGGTAGCTAAAGAATAAGCTTAATTTATTACCTGTAGCATGTTTCAACATGTTTAGCATATTTTTGTTTATGTGCGAACCTATATAATTTTGGATATGTTTAAGATGTTTAGTTATCACTTGCTAGAGATGATGTCCATGTAATGCATTTTGTAGACATCTTGAACAATTTTATGATAAATAAAGCATTATGGTTGTGAACCATATCAGGTTCGATCTAGCTTCCGCATTTGAAATTTTAACGCTTGTCTTAGCTATTTGATTATTAGGTTTGTTAAGTTGAGAAGGTGAAAATTAGGGGTTTTGGGATATTATGTGATGTATGACAGCTATTGTGATATGAAAACTTTTTATATTCCCGAAATCCTAAGTTATAACACGCTCAAGAAATTTGGGGTGTTACAACCACCTCAAGCTTGGATACCAGGCGTCACACTTCCACAGCCTTATAGTTGTTTTATTATATTTGGGTTCATAATCAACTTTGTTGTTATCACCAATACTCAAGCTTTAGAAGAGCCTTTCTCTTGAAGGGCTCTATATTAGGCCATTTCAAGGGCTCTATACTAGGTTATCCACGGCACCTCAGCTACCAATGATCATACGTCGCGAACTCTAAGTTAGCTTCTCATTCTTTCATGGGGTCGTATTCTCAATGTATCCTTCTTTTGGCTAATTGTTTCTTAGTATCTGCTTCAGTCTTTCGACTATCTCATCCTTAGTTGCATGCTCGTAAGGTAATGGTTGAATAATCCTAGCTCATGCTTCTTAGGGTTGTGTTTCTTGGAGACATTCCATGGACCAACTTAGGAAATGATGATCCGAGAGAAGTGGTCGTGACCCTCTTGTTAACAATGTAGAAGAGTCTCCTTTAACATTCTTGTTATGCCTTGAACGCATCATGATCCTTCCTCGATCCCTTGTATTTATTGAGAAAAACAGTTGTTGAGACTTGATCAAGGACTATGGGGTAACTGCAGTCACTGGAAGACCTCGTCTCAAGGCCGTTGAAGGTTTTTGAAAGCCCGTAAGCGATCTCTGACAGCTTCATACTAGGGAACCCAATTGGCGAGCAAGCCCTCCAGGCCCCCAGACGAGGTGTGTTGGTTCTTCTTTTATTACCCAATTGATATCTGACGCTGGAAGACTTGGTTGTCTTCCTCGTAGATTTTAGCTTCTTGTCCGTTTCCCATAAATGACACCAATTGTTGTAGCTCAGAAACTATGACAATAGAATTTGTAATGAGCGAGTACTGGAGCCGAGGTAAAGCGAGGTAGACAGCTGGCAAGAGTTTGCTGGTAGAGATGGACATTGGGTAGCTCCGATTCCTGATGTCTTGGCCGGGGTCATAGATAAACCTCTGAGGGCACTTTCGGTAGTGGGTTACTCCATCAAACATTGGCCTCCTAGGCACTTGGGGTGTAACTGCACTCATAGGAACAAGTTAGAAGGCATGCAGGGATTCCTCACTTGCATATGCCCTTTGATGCTTAAGTCAGTACCGATAGGAAAATAGTGCAATAGACAAGTAAGCATGCTATCATTGAATATAAAACAATTATACCTTACTCGGTCATAGAGGGTTGATCACGACACTGTTACAGGGTGCTGGGGATAGACCTGCACGTTAGTAACGATCGAACGAGCTTAAGAAGAATCCCCCCCCCCCCTCAGAGGGCCGAACAACCTAGGGGACCCTTTGAGAGAAGGTGAGCCTCATGGCGAGCTGTTGAAGCAGGTTCTTGACCCCTAAGGGACCTATCCGGACATAGCTCCGAGCCTAATGGGAAGTGCCTCGAGGTGATACTTACATGACCACTGTTCCTTTTAGGGGACATATTGCACTCCATGGACGTAGACATATTACATTACATGTTGTAGACATATCACGTGTGGAATCATACAAGCATCATATATATATATATATATATATACTGCTGTGCGAACATAATTGGATATAAGGACTTGAGGGTACATCATAAGAGCATGACATGTTAATACCATATCACAACCCATGGCCTCTCTACCTGGCTACTGCTCACGCAAGCTTTGCTATTATATATATACATAATATATATCAGTATAGGGGAAACGTGGGCTAGAAAGAAGGCCTCTGGAGGGGAAAAACTCTCGAGAAGAAGCCTTCCCAAGAGGCCTCTCGCCAAGAGGCGCTTACCGAGGGAGAGGCTCACCGAGAGGCCTGAAGCTAGCGAGAGAGCTTCTGCGGCCGTCGAGAGGGAGCCTTGTCTTTCTACGAGCCGCTACAGAGAGAGGATTAAGCTCTTAGAGAGAGCTATAGCCATGGCTGAGGAGCATGCTACTCATTTTCAAGAGATTGCTGCAAATAGAGAATGTCTCTCTCCAAAAGGCTATGACCGCCTTACCAAGAGGAAGGTTGAGGCCACCGAGAGGCACGCGACCCTTCTTGAGAGACCTGTCATTGTCGCCGAGAGCCACCATTGAGAGAAAAAAAGCTCTCCGAGAGAGCTTCGACTTGCCAAGAGAAAGGGAGATTGGAGCCTTTTTTCTGGAAGCTGTCAGTTGCCTTTCTCTTTTGTCTTCTTCTCCTTTTTATACCCCTTTTTGCCTTGGACCCTTTTACCTCTCCAACTTAGCATATTCACTCTTTTGCCATTATCTTGGTGTTTTGGTTATTCACTCATGGTTTCTTCTTAGGAAACGTGTCCTGGCTCATGACCGCTTTTGGGGTTCATTTGCCTTAGGCTTATTGACAAAAATACCCCTAGGCATCTAATGACCAAAATACCCCTAGGTGGGCGCTTGGGAATTCTATGACACAACAAGTATTAATACTCAACTAATCTAGTCTTTTATAAATAGAGTCTACCTTAGCATTTAAAGCAATAAATGCTTCAATTTCATGTATCCAGCTGATCTCTTTGGTGTAGTTCTTTCTAGAGGCCATTGATAATTATTTGTAGTTGTTTCTTCTATCAAATCATAAGCCCCATCAGTGGATTTGCTCATCAAAGCTCCTCCAACTGCTGCATCAATGGCGATCCTTGTCGAATGACTTAATTCGTTGTAAAATGTTTGGACCAACAACCATTTAGGCCCGTGATATGAACACCTTCTCAACAAGTCTTTAAATCTCTCCCAAGTTTCATACAAAGTTTCCATATCGGCTTGGCCGAAGGTTGTGATGTCATTCCTCATCTTTGCAGTTTTTGCCAGTGGAAAAAATTTAGCTAGGAATTTGCTAGCTAATTCATCCTAAATAGTGATGGTACCTGCAGAGAGTGATGTTAGCTAATTCTTTGCTTTATCTCTTTAAGAAAAAGGAAATAACTTTAATCTAATGGCATCATCAAATACGCCATTGTGTTTGAATGTATCACATATTCCCAAGAAATTTGTGATGTGAACATTTGGATCATCATTGGGAAAACCACAAAATTGGACAGAAGTTTGGATCATTTGAATTATTGCCGGCTTAATTTCAAAATTGTTGGCTTGAACGGTCGGTCTTGTAATGCTTGAATTTGTGCTATTTATTGATGGAACGCCATATTTCCTCAATTTTCTATTCGCTACTTCATTGTTCATGGTTACTTCTTGTTCTACTACTCTTCTTTCTTTCCTTAACCGACGAATAGTGCGTTCAATTTCAAGATCAAATGGAACAAGTTCAAGACTTTTAACACGTTGCATACACAATTAAAACATAACACTTGGTTCAACAAAAATATAGAAAATAATTACATGTAAGTAATAAGAAGAAAAAAAATTAAATTGTAATCAAATAAAATGGAAGGCAAGAAATAATAAAAAAATAAAATTATATACTAAAGTATAAATTAAAAATATTAAATGTAATATAAGAAAAAATAAATTAAAATACAACTAGAATATTTAATTTTAATAAATAGTGTAGTCAAATTTAAATAATAGTTTTGGATTTAAATGCAATATGGAATAATAATAATAATAATTAAAAAAGAATTATATGCAAACTATGCAATGTCACAAGGATACAGAACAAATATATCAACTAATTGGCAAACAACTAGAATAGATAAGATGGTTAGAGTGTCTGATTATTAACTATGAGGTTTAGGTTCAAGCCCTCTTTTCAACATTTCTAAAAAAATTTATTCACATTTCATTTTAATAAACAAACAAAGTATAAAATATAATTAAATATAATAATGACAAAAGAAAAAAAAATACAACTAATAGTAAATCAAACAGCTTAACAAAAAAAAGATATAATTTTTTTTCACATTTTTTTTAATTTACTATATATTATGGGTTATGGTGGAGAAAAGTAAGTGTGCCAATTTCAGTGAACATACTTGATGGTGGCCAAGATGATGGAGTGGGTTGCTAAGGTTTTACTATATATATATATATATATATAAATAAGTTTTTTATATTTTTTTTGTTATTTTTTTTAAATCAAATATATAACAATAAAAATGGAATATGAAACACACAAACACAAAATTATAATAGTAAATTAACTAGAATGAGAATTGATAAATGAAATCTAAATAGTAGCTAATGGAACAAGAAATACTAAAAATACAACATATATACTGACACATACATAAAAGACAAAATATGCAAAATTAAAAGAAAAATTAATACAGAATAAAATAAGTTTAAATTAACAAATGAATTATTTGATAGTGATATTATCAACTATCGATACTTGGTAACGGCGCCAAAAACTTGATAGCGATTTTTTGCAAGCGTACGAATTGCACAAGTAACAGAGTAGTGAGTAGAATATCATTCCCACGAGAATCGGGTGATAATTACCAAAATTATATTAATCCAAATGTTATTTAAATAATTGATTAAGGGGAATTAATTTAAGAAAAGAAAATAATAACACATAAAGTAAATATGGAGAGTTTCTAGATTTGGAGAGTACTAGGGTATTTCGATTTCACCTAATTAATCTAATTTAATTTAAATGGTTGATAATCCAAATTTAATTATTCATGTAAAGATAATTAAGCACACAAGTCAAATTTTTAATTCCATTCAAATTTTATTCTTGTGGTGTTTATTATTTAGATCAAGTTATAGATTTTTCTTTTCGATCTAAATTTACATCAACATATCAATCAAATATTGACCAAGTATTTAATAGCATTAAGTATAATAATAAACACTTGCATGAATAAAAAAAGTCAATCCATGAAAATCAAATTATCATAATTAAACTACATCAAAACACCCTAGTTATAGAATTTAGTTCATATTACAAATGATAGAATCAATAACAAAACAAATGAACATAAATATAGAATTTAAAGAAAATGAAAGAAGAGAATAAAACTCTTTGATGTGTAGGATTTTCTTCTTCAAAAATGATATCACCAATTCTTGAAGAAAATACAAGAAATCTTCCACCATGAATGCTCCAATTCTTTAATCTTTCAAGCTCTCTCTTCTCCAACTCTTTTATTTTTCCAGTATTCCTTCCCAATTTACACTCCTCAATTTCTTCTTTTCCTTAATTTTCTCCTTAAAATATGGGATACCCTATGACGAACCGAAAATTTCCTCCATTTTTAATTACATTAAGCTAATACCCCAAATACATGGGCTAGGGTTCTGCTCCAAAATAATACAATAGCGAAAGCCAAAATGATCATGGAACAATCACTCAAGGGCTCAATCATACATGATAATATCACAACTAATCAAATCAGACGAACCACAATATCCGAGCCACGGCGTCAGCTCCCACATCTGGAATGATGGTAAAAATAAGATGAGCCACAAGGCTCAGCAAGCATAACAAAAGAATGGAAGTAAGGCTGAGGATAGACCTCCCACTCCAGAATACATCCCACCAAAGGCATACAAGACAAAGATAAAATCGAAATAAACCATATCCGGCATACGCCTCGTTAAAAAAATAATGGAATGCTGGGAATACATCCCTCACCCAGAATACACCCGCACACAGTGCAATGTAGCAAATGAACATGCCATGTCATATCGTGCAACAGAGAATCCAGTATTCCGCATATGTGTAATAATGCACATAACAGTCCTTGGGGCCCACATAGGAAATGCACATCCTAGCACCCAAGTCTTAGCATACAAACCTGCCACAGCCATGCACTGGCTGGCATAAAGCCCATGAGCTTGAAGCTCCCACAACACGATCCACACGAGCTCAAGGCTCCCATCAGAATCATATACCGGAGTCCCCGAGTCATAGCTATCTAGAGCCTAGCTTCCACTCATAGTTATCGATGGTCAACTCCATACCACGATACATAACCACATATCGGAGTTCCTGAATCATAGCTATCTGGAGCCCAGCATCCACTCATAGCTATCGAGGGTTAACTCTATACCAGAGTCCATATCAAACGATAACCATGCAATGCAACAGATAATAAATGCAATGGCTCTTACAGTATTAACGTGATGACAAAGCCTCCTTAAGCCAAGCATCAAGCCATGCTACGCCCATATAGGAACCCACATAGGTAAAATACTCTAAATGCACATGCTCACCTATTGTACCCAGGTCGGCGGCATTCAACAGGCCAACCGGGTTATACCAATGTGCACATTTCCCCATACATACAAAGCGTGACCCCCAATGAATGTAACCCTAATCTCATGCACTATAATGTCATGCAAAATGCCACATAATGGTAGAGCTGGTCGACAGTGACCAAGTATCAGTCGACAATTTGTGGCTAGGAACAACCAGTCAATAGCCGCCCTCAACCCAATTACGGTTCGCTCTAGTATCACCAAACAGTCAACACGTTACCTCACCGGACGACAGCTCACACTGCTTGTTATTACCACTCATGCCTATAAGAAACAATAACCACATCATGATAGGTACAACACCAAGGGTGGGTGTCCGGTGGTACCAGCTTACCCGAACTGTCTATAGTCTATCATAATAGCTAATAACTGGCGCCCATACATCCAACCTCGAAGGTCGCGACCCAACGGTCGACAGTCAGTAGCTTGTACCCCACACCCTACAACTGATATAGACATCTCTCGAGACTCCCGGTTACAACACCCCGGAGGGCACCCACAACCACAACTAACTCACTAAGAAGCTAGCCCAAACCAGGTTCAACATCATTCCCAAGGAAGTAGGGGCGATATAATACCCCGTAAACACTTACCGAATTAAACCTCGAAAGTCTCCTATTTAATTTAATTAAATTTATTTTATACAACAGATACCCACAACGCACGTAAATAATTTCTAAAACCAAATCAGGCTAATTAAGGAAACAAAATCCATAAATCAAAGGAGACTCACAAAGGGAGTAAGAAGCTTGCCTTAAATTAACTGATTTCGACGTTTTTCTGGCCACACACCGCTAAATTAGTACACTCTGCAAATTAGTTTAATTCAACCAAAAATTAATAAAATCGCACCCTAAATTAAATTCCAATCTTACAAATTTATTCACATAAAGTACTTAACTTACCTGTATATTCAAACTTTAATTTAACTGCATTTTCCTATTGTTCTTTGAATTTTCCTCTTCATTTCATGGTTGTGCGCTACTTCTTCTTCTCCCAATTCCGTCTCTATTTGCTGCTACTTTACTTGACCAAACGCCCACTGAAATCGGCCTTAAAATGAAAAAGAATCAGGCCACCAGAAGCTACCGCGTGGCAGCCAGCTGGTGCCACCCCCTAGCCCCAAAACGATGTCATTTTGGGCTAGCTTTGTTGAAAAATCAGCAAATTTCCTCTGGTTGCGCGCGCACTTCCTCAAGCTCGAACCTGCAACCTCGCTCTCCACCTCATGCATGGGCGCCACCGGCTCCAACTGCTCCTTCAAAACTTATACACACAGCATTAAATTTAAAGTGATTCCAAGATAGTTTATGAGAATTGCATTTACGCCCCCACACTTCCAAAAATTCTCACATACACCCCATATAATAATAACTCTTATACCCCAATTTTTTTTAATAATTACTTACCAATTTCTTTTAATACAAAATAATTTAATATTTTCGTTAAACTCTAAAGACTCAATAATCACCGTAAACACAAATTAAATTAATATTTCTTTTAAACCTACAAATATTTAATGATCACCTTAAATTACAATAATTAATAATGATTAACCATTCCCTATTTAAATTGCTAAATATTTCATATTCTTGATTAAATTAATAATTATTAACTATTCCTGATCATATTAATAATCATTAATTATTCCTGAATTACCGGGATGTTACATACCCTACCTCCATGTTTTCCTCTTCCATGTTTCATGCCTCCCATGTCCACTCAAAAGTTTAGGTCTCATATTCAATACAAAATAATCTCTCAAAATATTAAGAATTGCAATTTAAGGATTTTTGTAAGATATGGGTTTAATTTTACTAGACTTTTGGGCTAGCCTTCTTAGGTCCAATTGGGCCTAATTCTTCATGAAATAGGCAGCTCAAATAACCCTTAAAAGGAATTTTAATCCATCTACAAATCAGCCCAACTTGGAGAAAATGGAATGAAAAATTCACAGGTAATGTTGATTTTTTGACAACTTTGACCTTCTATCACTCCAATAGCTGTAACTTTCTGTAGAAAATTCAGATTTATGCACCGTTTGAAGCATAACAAAGTAGACACATAGAGCTTTGACATATATTTTTTCATAATTTTTTTGACATTCCAATTGGTACAATTTTTATTTTTAATCAGACCATTGAGTAGCAAAAATCCATAACTTTTTCTCTTCTTTCTCACTTTTCCTTCAAATTCTGTCAACATGATAAATTACCTAAAATTAATATAGAAAACATATATAAGCATAAGAATTAAGCATAAAATCAAGTGAGAATGGTATAGAAATATGTAAAAATTATTAGTACATCAAACGTCAACATGCCAACATTATTCCTCATAAGGAGAATATCATCCACGCATAAGATAAGGAATGCTCGTGCACTCTCATCGACTATCTTGTACACACAAGGCTCGTCTGGATTCCTAATGAAACCAAACTCATTGATCTCATTGTCAAACCAAATATTGCAAGAACGAGAAGCATACTTAAAACCATAAAGGGATCTCTTAAGCTTGCACACCTTACTATAATTTGAGGATTCAAATCCCCTTGACTGTTCCATGAATGTATCTTCCTCAAGATAACCATTCAGGAATGTAGTCTTAAACTCCATTTACCAAATGTCATAATCATAGTGTGCAACAATGGCTAGCATCAACCTGGTGGATTTAAGCATAACAATTGGTGAGAAATATCCTCATAGTCAACTCCTTGCCTTCAATAATACCCTTTCGCCAACAATCATGTGACGACCCAGAATTTCCTGGATCCTTATTTACAACTAGATAATGACTCAAGCGCATAGGATGGAATTTTTTTCCCATTAATATGTAACAGCGTAAGAAAATTAAATATAAATACACTTCTCAGGGGCATTTCCTTACACAATAAAGCATCAATCAATCAAATACAACATATACATTATTAGAGCCCCTGATCACAACTCACACCCCAGGGATCTTTTCGGCTGGGATTGCCCTATACACATAGAATCCAAAGAAAAGAATAACAATCGCCATAGCAACCATTCCCGAGCACCATTTTTCTCAACCTGGAATGGTGGTAAAATAAAGTGAGCCACAAGGCTCAGCAAGCACAATAGAAGAAATATGGTAAGGTTGGGAACAAATCTCTTACACTGAATACCACATATCAAATGCCAAGATGGAAATCAAAGTACCATGCCATGCCATGTATTACAACATGCAACCATCAACATAAATAAATAAACCAATGCACACAGTGGCAGTCCTTGGGGCCCACATAAGAATTGCACAACCTGGCACCCAAGTCTGCATACAAACTTGTCGCTACCATGGACTGGCTAGCACACACCATATGGGCATGAAGCCCTAGCATAAATCATATGAGCCCAAGGCTTTGGCTAGCAAAGATATATGAGCCCGTAACCCTGGCTAGCATAAATAAATGAGCCCGAGCCCTTGGCTAACATAAATATACAGTATCGTAACCATGTAATGCAACAAGTAATAAATGCAATGACTTCTGCAACATCAACATAATGACAAGGCCCCCATAAATCAAACATCAAGCCATGTTACGCCCACGTAGGAATTCACACAAGCGAATGCTCTAAATGCATATGCTCTCCTAACATACACAAATCAGCACTCAGTAGGCCAACTGTGTCATGCCAATGCTCACACCCCCAACACAGACAAGCATGATCCCCAATGAATGCAAGTCCAGTCCCATGCATTGCAATGCCATGCAATATGTCACATAATGGTAGAGTCAGTCAACAATGACTAGGCACCAATCGACAATTTGTGACTAAGTATCAACGGGTCAATGATCGTCCCAGGCCCGGTCGACGGTTTGCTCCAGTGTCACTAAATGGTCAACACGTCACCTCAATGGTCAGCAGATCATGCCTCCATTTATGAAAACTTACTCGCAGGAAACCATAACCACAGCCAATCCCACCAATCCTTTAGGAACCTAGCCCCGGATTAGGTTCGACATCATTCCCAAAGAAACAAGGGTGATACAATACCTCGTAGGCACACAACAAATAAAATCTTAGCGAGTCTCATATTTAACTTAAATTAATTCATACTAATAAAATTCTCAATTTGTATAATTAATACGCGGAACCGAATCGAATTAAGGAATGCATGGAATTCATAAAATGGAAAAGGCTCACAAATGAAGTATGGAGCTTGCCTCTATTTAGCAAGTTTAAGCGTTGTTACGCCCACACGCCGTTATTTTAGTACACACTCCAAATTAACATAACCTCCCAAAGTTAAAAAAATCACATCAAAAATCAAATTTCAATCGTATAGAATTATTAATACACTTTTCACTACTCACCTGGCTAATTAAACCTCTATTAAACTGCATTTAATCCTGAATTTATTTCAAAATTTTCCCTCTCCCTTCACCTCTGTGCATTCCTTTCTTCTCCTAATTTCCTTGTTGTTTGCTGCTCAAACCCACTCTCGAAGCTTGCTGAAATTGACATTTAAAAGGAAAAAGGGATAGCTGCTCAGTGTGCACCACGTGGTAGCCAGGGGTTGCCCACCGCCTTGCCCAAAATGACATCGTTTTGGGCAAGGTGTGGCTGAAAAAATCTAGCCAATTTTTCTCCCTCGCACATGCGCACCTAGCCACCCGCGCTAGCCTTCACTTTCAATATATACACCCTCATCATTAAATTTAAAGCAATCCCCACAAACTTCCAGGAAATTGCATTTAAACCCCATAACTTCTGGAAATTATCAAACACCCACTTATTAATAACTTTTATACCCTGAATTTTCAATAATTACTTGCACATCTCTTTAATACAAAAATAAATTAATATTCCTCTTAAACCCCACCTTATACGCAATAATTAATAATTATCAACTGTCCACTAAGTTATTCAATTTCAATAAATCAAAAATCACTTCAAATGCATAATTTAATAATTATTAACTATTCCCAAATTATCGGGATGTTACAAGTCATGCGTTGAAGGTCTACACCTTCCCATTATGCTCGATCTTTCTCTTATAGATCCATTTGTACCCTATAGGAACAATTCCTTCAAGTGGATCCAATGGAGTCCAGACCTCATTGGAATACATGGATTCCATTTGTGACTGCATAGCCTCCTGCCATTTCTTGGAATCGATATCTGATATCACCTTTTCATAGGTTGTAGGATCAACAAGTTGAACACTTCTTGTATCTCTTCCATA
This sequence comes from Diospyros lotus, assembly GCF_014633365.1. Taxonomy (NCBI): domain Eukaryota; kingdom Viridiplantae; phylum Streptophyta; class Magnoliopsida; order Ericales; family Ebenaceae; genus Diospyros; species Diospyros lotus. Next base: position 10,180,768 of record NC_068340.1, read on the forward strand.
AGCAATCCATATCATTCTGGAGGATGAGATACTCTACTAGACCTACAAAGACCTTGTGTTATGGGATTACTAAGACCAATAGGATCTAGATCAGCATCTTGACTAGGCGTGATTTGTGGCTTGGAAGACATCTCTTCCAAATCTACTTTCCTTCAAATGCCTGCGCCCTAAACAAACTCTTTCTCTAGGAACATGGCATCTCTATTGATCAAGACTTTGATCTCTAGGAAAATATAAATGGAAACCTTTACAATGTAAAGGATATCCCAGAAATCTAGCTTTGTTAGATTTTGGTTCCAACTTATCTGTTTTGAGTATTTTAACATAAGTAGAACAACCCCAAATCCTAACATGCTTAAGACTGGGTTCCTTGTCATACCATATCTTATATGGAGTTTTCTCAACAGACTTGCTTAGAGCCTTATTATGGAGATATATTACTATGGAATTAGTGTAACCCCACAGTGATATGGGCAGATCGATGTAAGCGATTCATAGAGCGTATCATGTCTAACAGGGTATGATTTTTGCACTCAAAAACCCCATTTAACTGTGGTGTAGTAGGATTCAATTGAGAGGTTATGCCACAAGCCTTGAGGCAGTCACTAAACTCATTACTCAATTATTCACCACCTCAATCTGATCAAAGTACTTTGATACTCTTTCCTATCTGGTTCTCTACTTTTTCCATGAACTCCTTGAACTTTTCAAGGGTCTCAAACTTGTACTTCATCAAGTACATATAATCATACCTCAAAAAATCATTGGTAAAAGTTATGAAGTAAGAGTAACCACCTTGAGCCATCATTGAGAACAATCCACATACATCTATGTGGATTACCCCTAACAACTCACTGACCCTCCCACTTTATCCAACAAAAGGTAACTTGGCTATTTTCTCGAGAAGACAAGACTTGCAAGTCGACCTGAGTTCAAAACCCACTAGATCAATAAATCCACACTTATCCAACTTGTGAATTCGCCTCTTGTTATGTGGCCTAGTTTGCTATAATCATCTAAGATCAATACTATCATAACAAGAATGCTTCATGTTGCTTGTGGTTGTAACTTTTACATTTTAAACTCTTATACTCTTGTGCATTTCAAGAATGTAAAGATCATTCACCAATATACCCATGCTAACACATTCATTCCTAAAATGAATATAACACATATTATTTGCAAAAAAAAAAAATCATAATTATCTTTCAGAAGTCTTGGAATAGACACTACATTCCGAATGACATTAGGCAAACATAAACAGTCTTTCAATCTCAATACATGCTTGGGTGGAAAAAGTATCGAAGAAGTTTCTATAGCTAATGGGTCAACACTTGCTCCATTTCCAACTCTAAGGACAACTTTCCACTTCGAAAGTGGCCTACTGTAAGAACCCATATTTTCATAACATTGTCACGTAATTTAGGCAAGTTTAGAATACCGAAAAATGGGCTTGACAGTAGTTATAAGTACTGAATCGATTGTAGGGAGTGTCTCGGAGTGAAATTATCTAAGGAAAATGATATGGTCTCGACGAGCGTTCCAAGATAAGATTTATGGTAAAAAAATTGAATTGGGAACGGTTTTCGATATAGCTAAAATACAACTACCATTTAGGCTACAAAATCGAATCGTCGTATGGGACTTCCGGAAGTCAACGGAACCCTAGGGGGGCTTCGATTTTGCGTAAAGATCAACCCTTCAATGGTTTTGGGATTAAACGATGGCCCAGTGAGGACACTGGGTGAAATTGTCATTATCTAGGAACTTTGAAATTATTAATTTTGCATTTTTGGTATTATAATGCAAATTAATTTGAGGTTCAAGGGCATAATTGTAATAAAGAAATTGCTCAAGTGATATTTTGAAAAAATTGGGGTTCAATGCATAAATTTTATATATAAATTAATGTAATATATATATATAGATTTCGTGCGTGTGCATGGGAGAAGCCACGCCTCTACAAATTACTCATGCCCTGCAACCTTCAAACCCATGCCTCTGCCAACTAATGGTTGCCAATAGAGTGATCTTCACGCCAAGAGGGATGGGCAAGGCTGGCCATTGGCAGCGGAAGTGGTTATAAAAGGGGGACGAGATGTGAGCAAATGGAAGCAAAAAGGAAATGGTTGCGAGCGTGGGCGAGCGAGGTTGAGAGAGAGAGAGAAGGAGATCATGAGAGAGCTTGGGTTGAGGCAGAGCTAGAGCAGCTGCGAGGGAAGCTGCAACGGAGGTGGTCAGAATAGCCATGGGTGGGGGTGCGCGAGCTGCTATGCGCTGCCATGGCCGGCGAGCAGCAGCAGCGACAAGGGGGCGACGTGAGCGGGTGGCAACGATCGTTTAAGCGATCAACAAGGCCAGTGAAAGCCGTAGGGAGGCGACTAGAGAAATGAGCAACTCCCATGGCAGCTCGCAGCAACAGCAAGCCACAATGGGGGGTTTGGGGGAGGCGACGTGGGTGGCAATGTCGGCCGATGGTGGCTTAGCCGAGAGCAGCGACGGTGGAAGCGAGGTAAGTGGCTGGCAGATGGCCAAGCGACGGCAGCCATGAGCTGGTGCGTGAGAGTTGCAGGTCGCGTGGGGAAGAAGAAGAAGAAGAAGAAAGAAAGAAAGAAAGAAAGAAAAGAAAAGAAAAGAAAAAAGAAGGAAAAAAATATAGAAAAAAAATAGAATTTTTTTTTGAAAAATCCCAAAAAAATGGGAAATGAATATTTATTAATATTTCAGAGATTTTGGGCTAGAAAATGGTTCAGGCACGCGTTTTGGGAATATGACACGCATACTGAGGAAGCCAGAAAGGCTAAGTCGAGATAAGTAAAATTCTCTAGAAAATTTCAGAAATTCAGAAATATTATTTTATAAATTTTTATAGTGAAATATTTCAGAAAATATTTGAGAAATATTTAGTTTGAATTTATTGAAGAAAAATAGGAAGAAATAGAAAGAAAATTAAAGAAAATGCAAGAAATTATGGAAAAATAGGTTTTAATATTTATTTAAATAATTATGGTGATTAGGATTCTTTGAGGCTTAAGTTGAAGTGACTTGTGCAAATTTTGAGGTTGGCATGCAAATCGAGGCGATGTACGTATTTCGAGGCAAGACACGGATATCGAGGTAGCCCGATAAGCTTGAGAAGGTAAGTGGTACTTTCTAACTGGATTTTGTTTTATGGAAAATGCTTGGTTCATAGTGATTTATGTTTAAAAACCCGATCATCAGGAATGCTTTCATCATATTGACATGCTCTGATATGTATCCATTATGTAGACTGCATACATGACATGACTATGAAATGCATAAATACAAGTTGATATCATTGATCATGTGCATTGTGGCCATAGGGAGTACGAAATGGCACCGCTGCTCTACCAATGGTGCACCCACCCCGGCTTCGAAAAAGATGGCCGCAAAAATGGTGAGTAGCATGAAGGGTATGAACGGAATATGTTTTATGTACCCTTACTTAGATGATTCATCATCTAACTTGCGCTTTGCCCCTAGAATATTCAAACATTCCAGATAGAGTTTGTAGCGGATACGAGGATAAATGAGACATGAAATGGTACTTAGCAATGTGCATGATAAATGAAATGTATGTTATGTAACCTATGTATTTAAGTTCTGCTACTTTGAAATCTGAACGTTTTAAGGAATGATAATGTGTAATCCTATTTAGGGATAATGTTGAGAACTTATGTTTTGTATTAAGTTATGTTGAGGGATGATGATTTAATGATCAATGTTAAGATATTAGGTTCGATCTTTGCTTTCGCATTTGATGTGTATAATGATCATCTTTCGAGAAGAAAATGATTGGGAAGTTTTGGGACGAATACGAGGTATAATGTGCTTTAGGATTAGTTTGAAAGGAAAAAAAAAATTATTGTCCTAGAATTGTCCTAATTTATGACGTGCCCGAAAAAGCGGGGCGTTACATCTACTTTTCTCAAGATCCTACATGTGAACACATATGTGAGATGTTGGACCAGAATCGAGGATCCAGGACACAGGATGGTGAGCAATTGCATTGATAATTTCAATAACAAACAAAGAGGAAGTCCCTAAACCCCAAGCTTCAGACTACTTGACTCTCAAGCTCTTATGATATTCTAGGCAGTTCCTTCTCCAATGGTCATCCATCTGGCAATGTAAACACTTTCCTTTGCCTACTTTTTCCTTTAATTATGCTTTGGTTGAATATCTCCTTAGACCTACAAATTGGGTGTGAGCTTCCCTCAACAAATTGAGTAGCTTAGGGAGCATACACTGAATCTTATTCATGCAAAATTTAATAACAAATTGAGAAAATGAGTCTGGCAATGATTGGAGGATTAGATCAACCTGGAGATCACGATGCATAAAAAATTCAAGAATCTCCAACTAATCAATCAATTTGATCATCCTGATAACATGATCCCCTACATCTGAACCCTCTTCCATGCATGCTTAGAACAAATGCTTCTATATCTCATATCCAGCCATTTTACTCTATCCCCTTATAACATAGATTCATAATCATACTCACAACATCACTCATGAACTCATGCTAGTGTTGGAGCTCGTTACCCATGGAGGTCAAAATATAGTTCCTAGCTTGTACATCATGCTCCCTCATTTCTTTCCACAAGACGCGCTCCTCAACACTTGATTCCTTAGGCAATGAAGATAGGACTGTCCTATCCAACACATTCAATTTTCTCTATTCTTAATAAAACTTTTTAAGTTCATTAGTCAATCCTTAAAGTTTGGTCCAGTTAATATTTGTTTCTCCAAAATTTAAAAAATTTGGTTTGAAAAGTTTGACATAGGAGAATGAGTGATAAAGCTTCAAAAGAAATTAAACAAAAAATTGTTAGTTGATTTTATCTTGCATAACCATCTAATTTCGGTCTCAAATCAAATGGTACATCCCACTAATTTTTTTGAATCCCATACTTTTTGAGTGGATAAACGTTTATCCATAAGGGCTCGTAGTGGGTGATCGAGTTCTCTCATACATGAATACCCGCAACACTATGGCAATTTTTAGGGATACTCCTGTATTCAAGTAGGCAACTCTTGCCTTCCACATCTCATATGGAGTTCGATCTTCAGACCTTATGCCTTCAAATCTGCAACACTGTGGTGGTTTCTAAGCAGATGACACAGTTCAATTTAACCCATCACCTCAGCCAATGATCCACTCTAATGTTTATAACTACAACACTATGGTGGTTTCTAGGCTATATCCATGTGGGAACATCCACAACATCTCACGCTTTAGGTAGGAAACTCAATTAACTCTCATAAAATGCACTCTCCCACCTATGGGTAGCCATGAACAGCCAATTGAGCGACGAATTCCTACAATAATGGAGGGCTATGATAAATCATATTTATCATTTTAATCTAATATAAAATTTGCACATGATGGGAAGATTTATGGTCTTTATTTTAGGTCTCACTTTGCGCATGGGGGCTATGGTGTGCCTTTGAGCTGCCCCATTACGACTAGCTTTTAGACACCAATGAAGAGGAAAGTTAGGACCTGGTGATTAATGGTTAAAAATGCAGAATTTTATCATAATCCCCTCACTTACATGTTAATATATTGACTTAAATATATGTAATTTGTAGGGATATTCGAATAGGAAGTCAAAGATTTGGATATAAAAATATTCATTCTAATGATTGAAAGCATATTCGGATGAGGATGCATAGGTAAGAGCATTCGGATACCACGCATCACATTCGGGTGAAGGGATAGCAAATTCGTTCGAATAACATTATACTCATCTGGATAGATGCTAGGAGGAAATCAATTTGGATAAAGCAACTATAGCATTCGGATACCAGACACAAGCCCAAGGTGTTCTCCAAATTCATTCGGATAACACTGGACTCATTCGGATAACATCATTGCAAGAGAAAGGAATTAGGGCTTCATATTCGAATAAGAAGCTAGCCATCCAGATATCTTGCATGCGCATTCGAATAGAAGACCAAAATATTTGGATGGCCCTCTAAGGCCAACTTAGACAATTCACTCGAGAAATGCAGTGACCCGAGTTGTAAATTCTCATCTAACCATGGGCCAATTCCCGAGAAAGATTCTATAAATTCCCATGGGCCTCAATCATTAGGGGGACACGAAGAATTTCACAACAATTGTCTAAATTAGGGTTTTTACTTTATCTATTGCATTTCAATTCTGTTCTTGTGTTGTTTAACTTCAGTATTGGCCTAGAGTTAAAACTTTCAATGCATAGCTCGGTGATGTTTGCATTCCATATCCCACTGTTCTATTAAACTAAGTTAGCTTTTACATTTCTGTATGTTGCTTTACTGTTCAATTAAAGAAATCTCTTCATTGCTTTAGCATTCACTTTACCTTCAGTTCCTTGTTTAAGTTATTATTCAATAGTTAGTCATTATAGTTTCTGTTTACTTTGCTTTGTTTATTAAGTCATTTTGAGGATGTGTGGCTAAGTTCATACTTGGGCTAAGGCAAGGATTGTGTCCAATGCCATTGATCCCCAAGAATGCTGAACCTCAAATGTTGAAAACAGAGACCTGATTTAGCTTGAGAATGTCCTTAACTTATACCTTTGAGTTTGGATTGGGGCATACGCCTAACTTAGAATCCTCATATCACGTATGGAGATTGTTAAACTTGGAAATGTCATCATACCCAAACTTAAATGAGTGATTCATCCAGTTGTTTTGTTTTATTTACACTTCCATTTATGGTAGCTACTTAACATATAATCTCTCATATCATGTATGGAGATTGCTAAACCCAGAGCTATCATCATCTTGAATTGTATTTAATGACAAAACCTCAAGCTATTTTAAGTTGATGTTATCATTTAGATGCCTAATTGAGAATCAGTTAAGCTTGGCACTAGAATTATCTTGACCCAAGATTTACCCGTAAATAGTTAAACTTAATTACTCACAACAACCAAATCAATTTTGCATTTATTAGAACCAATTAATCTGGCGTAATTATTTCTTTCTATAGGTAATCTCCCAGTAAATCGACTCGGACTCATCTAAAAAATTAAATTTCCTGCTACAAGTTCACTCGAGCACTGATGAGTATAAACGCCTCACCCAATCTATGTTGAATAAATATTTGATTGAGTTAAATTTCTATTGTATGGTGAATGGTGAGCATTCACTTGGGTATTTGGGGCCATACCAAATCTTGGAATGAATTGGTCATGCTACCTATCAATTGGAACTACCAGAAGTGTTAGTTGGATTGCATGATGTGTTTCATGTCTCTCAACTATGAAAGCACATATATAACCTTGATGTTGAGTTACCAGCTAAGAAGGTTGATCTTCAACTTAACTTAACCTTTGAGGTACAACTAGTATGAATATTGGAGCGGTGAGGCCATTAATTGAGATGTAAGGTTATTCCCATGGTAAAGGTGTAATGGAGTTAACATTCGAAGTGAGAAGCAACTTGGGAAATCAAGGGAAAGATGTGAGAGAAATTCCATTATTTACTCAAAAATTCTAGTTGATTTCAAAAATTTATGTGTGGTAAGAATGATTGCTATAAAGGAAATGCCATTCCTACAAAATTTTGAGGACGAAATTTATAAGAGAGGTGATTGTAACACCCCAATATCTTGAAAGATTAATTTATGAATTTGAGATGATTTATTTGTGGTTGAATTTGACATTAGTGGGTTTGAGGATTTAATGGAGGAAATTAGAAATTTATTTTATTCTTTGGATAAGGAAATATTGGGAAGATTCATGGGTTTAAGTGTAATTTTAGAAAATTACTATTGGGAATATTATAAAAGTAAAGCAGTATTATTAATTGAATGGGTGAACAACCCCGTGGACATGCGAGCCATGTTAGGGCCCTCGTTGCTAGTAGGTTCTAGGATTGAATAGTGCAAGGGGTAGCATTTCTCTAGAAAAAGCCAGGCTAAAATGATGTCGTTTCTTTAGTGTGCTAAGGACCTAGCCCCACCCGCGCCATGTACGGCCCCTGTTTACACCATGCGTGGGACATACATCTGCTACTGCTTGCTATTTTTGTGGCATTTTTGATATATTACAAGATTTCCCATACCTTTTTCTAGATCTTTTGTACTTGAAACGTGGAGCAATTAAGGCCTAGTAATACCCCTAAAGTTTCCATAACATTCCTCTTGAAATAAGATTTTAAATTGTAGGATTTGTGGCCAAAACTAAAGGGACATGGCAAGGCTATATGCTAGTGGTTAATTTGTAGAGAATTGCAGGTCATGATGAAGTTTGTAGTGGCCTTTAGAAGCCTAAGAAACCCCTCTGCAATGCATCAAAGCCATTGGGAATTTGTATATAAATTAAAGAAAGGAAATCTTAAGGCTTAGAAGGAATTTAAGAGAATTAGAAGTAGGCTAGAGGAGAACTGACATTCTTGCTATAAGTTTAAGAGTCTAAGATAAGTAAGAAAAGCCTAAGTTTGGGTTGAAATTGGTTGTAGCAACACCTTTCTCAAAATAGTCATTTTCTTACCTATTTATGCCTAATTTTGCTAGAGAAACTTTGAGGTGTGATTTCAGTGATCTTGTTGCTTTAGGGAGAGTTAAAGAATGTCAAATGGGAGTATAAAAATCTAGAAGTAAATTCAGTAAGGGTTAATATGCTTTTATGCAAATTACACGATCATGGCTTGCATGAGATTACATGGGAATTTTTAGGCATGAGGCTATAGATTTTTTACTAAACAGAGTTCATGTTAGGTTGCAAGGGAATTACCACCAAGACTCTGAGATGGAATTGGATGAGGTGGATAGGCTGCACATGCATGTTTATTTTAAGTTTTTTTTTGTGTTTGTTATGAACTATAATTTGTTGTATTACATATTGTCTTTATCGAGTCTTAGGACTCACCTTTTATAACAAATACTACAGAAAGACTGGGATCTACCAAGGGAAAGATGATGATAGTGGATGAATTGCCTTTGGATGCAGATGAAGGGCTGCGTTAGGCTAAAAGAGTGTCTTATTCAAAGAAACTTAGTTTCTAGTGGGTTTAGTTTCGAATTCTTGCTTGTTTTTGGTTATTTGGAATATGGCTCAGACAGAGATGTTGTTGGTTTGTAATTAATATGTGTGGGATGGACGAATTTTAAGCTTGAGTTGGAATTTTTGACCACTTTGTTGGAAAATGGATTTTTTTGAAAAATTTTGCTTCCATCTCATGACCTCATAATACCTTTGTAATGGTCTTGAGATTCTAGCATGTAACTCAAGGGCCCAAACCATTAGGGGCATAGTTGTCCTTCAATTCGGCCAGAGGCCACACTAGTAATCGAGGGTTACGTTGGCACTCCAGATGTGGGATTGGGGGTGCCACAAAAGTTGAGACACCTAAAGACTAATGAAAGATTTTTTAAGCAAATGTGATAGCATCTATTTGCAACTTTGTTCCTAGTAGTTGAATGCCCTAAAAATACATAAACACAAAGAGCCCTTGTGTTCAAGCTGCCAAGAATTGATTCTAGTGAAATTGCACAGTTTAATGAACTAGTTAAATGAGGAAGTTTTTTGATTAATTGCCCAACGGACTTGACTACATGATTTTATCAAGTAACAAAATTCATGAAAGAAAGCCTATTAATATTCCAAGGCCAACTATGACATGAATGTATATTGGAGGTAGTTTGTAAAAACAGGTAAATGAATAGTGCATCAGTATTCATGATACCTCCTCTAAGTGTTAATTTTTTAATGAACCTATGGAATGAACAACAAAATACCAATTCGATTATCCCACTATCTGGGGATACCCTTGCAATCCATCAAACTAGATATATAGCAACCAATAAACATACATGGGTAGTAGATGTTATGATACTAACCTATTGAGCAAAATAACATGCCAACTAAATTGTTATAAATACGATATGTGATGAAGTGAAATGCATATGGAAAAATATCTAACGTGTTCAGTATATATAACCATATATGTATCCCTGACTTTACAAGGAGCGGAAGTATGGTATCATCTAAATGTGTTGTTCCTATTGAATTAGAGTATGACCTAAGTTCAAGTAATAGAAAAATATAAGCATGCCAACTAAACTTAAATCTAAATATAAACTTTAGATTGTAAATATAAATGGCTTTAGATTGTAAATGTAAGGGCCCACTCTCGAATATTCCCGCTAGCATAGGATATTCGAAAGGAGGACATCATAGAGATGATATAGAACAAACCATAATAAAACCAACAACTCATTTTATTACTAGTAGTGAAAACTAAATTAAGGTTCAGTTACACTTTCAAATATATCATGAGTTTGGACTTAAAGGCCATACAAAATAAATAAGAGGCTTTAACGTTAACTAACAAAATAAAAGTCATTTCATGTCAAGCCTCACCAAAATACTAATCAGGATCTTCAAGTTAGTACGCATCCTTGTACACCACTATCCCTGGGCCTTAGTCCCACTGGACTTGCCCCTAATAATAGCTTTTCCTTTACCTGGAATGGCAAAGAAGATCAAGTGAGCTACAAGGCTCAGCAAGTTCAAGGAGCAATAAATAATGAACATGATCTAAGAATATGGTGACACCAAAAAGAGTAATCAAGGACTCAACAGTTATGTACGATATTCATAATTTATGACTTGATTAATTCCAAGTTAAATGCATCATGCCACCATGCACCACTATGCAAATGTGCATATAAATTTAATATTAGTATCAAATCTTGAAGGCTCGCAAGCTATCAATTAATGCATGCCCAAGTGCATCATAGAAACAAATCTCACAATTAAATATGGAGCCAACTTGCCTGGCTATGGCCACCTTGTCTCGCGCCAGGTGCTCTAGGGTACCATTTCCTTCCGCGCAAAATATTAGGTGTGTAAAGATAAATAATACTAAGCTTCATAATATGATCATACTGAATGTGTGTAAAACGTGTCATGCATTCACTTCCACATATATATAAACATCATGAATTTCATCTCATAAGTCGTTGCCCTACTTATACATATTTTATGCCCATCTCACAATACTGGATAGTTTTCCACTCATATCAAGTGTTATTTTGTTCGAATGAAAACCAAATCATTTTCATTCTTATACATATCGGGATTTGCAAGAAAAACATTTAAAAGAATCGCCTAAAGTGATTTCAAAATTAGTTTTGAAATTGTTAGTCAAAATAAAAATAAAATTCTTCTAAGGCAAAAGACCAACTAGAACATATTTTTGTAAATGTTTTCATTTTGAAAAATTAACTCCCGGTATTTTGATAGCTAACATTCATTGTTGTAAAAATGATTTTTAATAAATTTTTTAAGAAATAGAAGCTATGTATTTCGGGGGTGGTAAAATCGTAAGATCTTGAGTTTGAACTAAAATCAAAATTCTATTTTTTTATTATTATGGATTTTGATTTTTTAGATATTTTTATTGAAACCAAATAGGGGTACTTTCTTATTTATTTTTATGTATTAAAGTAAATGAAAGGTAAAATATAAATTAAAGAAAATGAATGGGGTGTATTCGAATATAGCTATATATATATGTGTGTGTGTGTGTGTGTGTGTGTGATTCGAATCATGGCGCACAAACACAAAGGCTATTCGAATCAAATAGTGGATATATAAATAAAGCTATTCGAATAGGGGGTATATGTGTATTAGGGGATGTTCGAATCAGGCAAGGGTGATCCGAATGAGGCTTAAGCATTTATGTATATATGTATGTATGATTTGAATGGAACATGGACAATTCGAATAGGGCTAGTGTATATATATAAGCGATTTGAATCAGGTATGGGATGATTCAAATCGGCCAGGCATGATTCAAATGGAACTAGTATAAATATATATATAAGAGTGATTCGAATCACTCCAAGGCTATTCGAATGGCTTGGTATATAGGCATATATGAGGCTATTCAAATCATATAGGGGGTTATTTGAATCATACAAATATATGGAGCTATTCGAATCATGCAGGGGCTATCCGAATCATGCAAAGGCATTTGAGAAGGAATTTGAATCAGGCACGAGGATAATATATACATATAGCTATTCGAATCATGAGGGGCTTTTCAAATGAGGCAGGGTGCTTCAGAGGCAGCCATTCGAATGGGGCCTATTTTATTTACATATATATATATATAGCACTACTCTTCGAATGCAGAACGAGCAAGTTCTTCATCCTTCCCTAACTATATAAAATGCCATTCACGAAGGAGATTCGAGATGATTCAAACCCCAAAAAGACATCAATGAGACCACGAGGAATCAAGTAGAGAAACCCAAAGACACAACAGAAGAGAGGAATCATATATAACAACAGACATATATATACGTATACATATACACATATAATCCCACACAAGGACTAAAATGAAAAGGCTAATCAGGGAGAATCGCTCAAGAATGAAATAAGACACAATGAATTTGCAGAATACTAAAGGAGAACGCGGACAAAGAACTTGCATTGGAATAAAAATGGGTAAGAGAACTTGCCTAAAGATGTTCCAACAGAAGAACTTGAGACTCCTTCTCTGAGCTCTAGCCGCCAACAACAAAACGGATGAAGAAGAAGAAGGAGATGAAGTAGAAGAAGAACATGGAGAAGAAGAAGGTTATGAAGCGGTTGGAGAAAGAGGAATGAAAGCGATGGCTAATGGAGCATGAGACAGAATTAAGCATCAAATCATCGAAATGGTACATAATCGATGCACAAAAAAAGAAGAATCAAAAGGGAGAGGCTGCAGGCCCGCATGCTATTTCCGTTAAATGGCCAATTCGCTCACGCGGACAGTATGCTCAAGGACTCTCTTGCTATCGATTTTAAATTTTTCTTTTTTTTCTTTTTTTTTATCCACATAATAAAATTTAAATATCATTGCCATTGGGCCTAAGCCCAGCCCAAAAATTACATAGCCCACCTGATAAACCCATGAACTCGTTAACTAATTTAATTGTGACCCATTACATTATTTCTCAATTTCTTAAAAATTTAGACCTATACACTTATTTTCATGATCACATGATCCATAAAATAAAATTGTTCAATCTAAATTATTTTCATGCCATCAAAGCAATTTATCATTCAATACTAAAATACTTAAACTCACATTTAAAATGTCATTAAACTGACGTTAAGTATTAAAACATCTAAACTCACTCTAGGGTCGTTACAGTAATGTTCATTTTACCTGGTCAAAATCAATCATTTCAGTCATAATTTGGCAAAATCGAATACTTCAAATTCCATGTCATAGCTTTAACTTACTTGAGCATTTGTCTTCCTTAAGTCACTCTTAGGAAGTATCACATTATCAAATGTAACAATCTTCGCTCAAAATATGATATTTGGTTCCCTGGTATTTTTTCCATCATTTCAGCTAAAAACACTTGCTCGTGATGAGCCATTGATGTCTGAACTTGTTGTTGTTGATTTGGCATTGGCAAGATGGAATTTAGTTTTGGCAAAGTCACTGAAGGGGGAATTTGCGACACTCCCTAAAAGAGATTAACAAAGTTAACTAAGTATCTACATTGTTGCTAAACATCATTGCAAAAATATGCAATTCAATGAAAAATTTACAAACTGGTACAAGGACACCACATACTATCCTAGGCCGTCCTTCTAGCTACATTGAATTGGCCCCATTTCTAGTCCAAAGAATAGACATTATGGATTAATAGCATATAAATTAAACTCAGAAATTGTTAGTCTGACTTATAAACTAGGATCACCATTTTAGTCATGATTAGATGTTCATCATCAAGTTACGTGATCCACGTTCAACTTGCTAACAAATCATTGATTGGACCACATTTGTAATAGGTAGGTTGGATCTTTCAAAACCCTAAAATCCTCTAGGTTCACTCCTAGAGACAAGTGGAACCAAGTTGCATTACCAATGTCTGCATCTAACTTGACAAACAATATTTATACTGAAGATTCATATATTACAATATCTTACAACATCTAAATATGCTAAAACAACAATTTTTTTCTTTTTTCCTTTTTCTTATAAAAGACACTTTAGATGTCCACACTCATTTATGCACAACATATATGTCATCGGTCAGTAAGTGAATAGGCAAGAGCAGAATGCAACATCTTAAAAAAATGTATCCTTCATAGAGTAGGAACAGAAAATGCACACAGCATCTCCTTTGAACTCATATTCATTAGTAACAAGTGTGCTAAACTAAATGGTCAATAGGCTAGGCCAACCACCAAGATTAGCTAGTGAATAACTCTGACAAAAATACGGACAAACCTGCACCAGGAAGTCTTGCTCCCGAAAACATGTTTTGTAAGCCATAGAGTGTTGAACCCCAAAAGCCAATTTCCCCCAAACTAACACCACAGTGTGTATCCTGCAACATGGATAAAAATTATTAGTCTTCAATTAATTTTAATGAAATATGACTTGGTGCTAGAGTTTCTGCAAAGATGAATCCGTACTCTTGCAGTTCGCCTGTGAGTATTATTAGGAATTTGCTGCTGGGAAGGGTTGTAATATATGAGTGCAACATAAATAATGAATCAATATACCTATGTATCGAAAAAGTAACAGACAAAAATACTAATGATCAAACATGTAATAGCCTAGACACAAGTGTGAGGTTATCTAAATAGTTTGTCAATTGCATTTCAGTTGCATCATAGAAACCGTACTGAGGTTCACTCCCTCATGTAATCAGTGTGTTTCATTCTATGCTAATAGCAAATGATCATTTGAATCATACAAGTTTCTCCCCATCTCACCAGAACAATGGTCAACTTTTGCTAGATCTCAATGTTATAGTGTCTTCCAAATAAATAGAGTTACTGTAATATTTGGTCAACAGACTCCACTCCACCACGCAAGAGTTTTTCTTACAATTAAAAAAATAACCAAAATAGTTTCTGTTGAGGTGTGATACCCAACAAGTCCAAGGCGATGATGTTTTTAGTCGGGTAAGTTATTTATCATAGGCCTCGGCCCAAGATTGATAGTTTTGTTGAGAGATCCAATCCCATAAAGAGGTGGCCTAACAAAAAGATGGCCCAAGCACATTTACTTTGGGTTTGAGGAAAGCTGGGCTTAGCCTAGCTGCTCAAAACAAGGACCAAGCCCATTTGTCCACAACCCACAATAATTTATCTCAAAGCCCACATATATATATCCTTAGTTTGACCTAGCTTCTCCATTTTGTTCTCTGCTCGATTCCAATGCAGGTTTGTTTCTTCTTCAGTCGATTCCAATGCAAGTATGGTTCCCTTCCCTTATCTTACCTCAACTTATCGGATAACCCGGGGGTTATCCTCATCCTTGGAGACATCTACCTGGTTCTTGGGAGGTGATTTTGATCGATATATTGGGGAAAATAGGAGGTGTCGAAAGAGTAGAAAAATGCGAGAAGAAAAAAGAGAGAGAGAGAGAGAGAGAGCTGAGAGTGAGAAGAGTGTTCTCCTTGGTGGGGTTTCTTCGTCCTTGTGTGGGTGTGTTATTCTTAGTTGTGGGTTTTGCTATTGAAGCTGTTGTGGGTGTTGGTTGAATGCGGTTCTTGGGTTGTGGTTGGAACCGATTCTTGGTTACCTTTTGTGGGTGTCAGACAGATCAAAATTGAGCCTTGTAAATCCACCTTCTTCTTCTTCATTGCCGAACATCAATAGGGAGTGTGCTATTATTATTTTTCAGTTTGCTATTCGTTTAGTTTTACATACTGTTTTTCTTTGCCCTAACGTGTGGATCTTGTGATTGTTTTACGAGGTATAAACTCTAGAGTTCCTCTTTGAAAATGTTTATAGGAGTAGTATTGGTGTCACCACACTAGCTTCCATGCGAGCAACACCAAGCATTAGTCGAGTGCATTTATGATTTCTTAAGAAACGCACTAGCCAAGTGCATTTTTGAGGTTTCTTAAATAAACGCAACTTTGCTAGTGCTTTATTGATTAAGTATTCTCAGGAACAGATATGCTATGAAATGCTTCATATTCTAGAACAATGCTCAACTTTAGTTAGATCTCAATCTTATGTAATCTTATCAATAAAGAGAATTATTGCAATAATACGGTCGGCCGGACATCCCCACCACCCCCCCAAGAGTTTTTCTAAATAATATTATTTAAAAGAATTACCGACAATAGAATTAGCAATGCCACAGAAGAAAAACAACCAATATTATTCAAATGCATAATTCTCGCACAACCAAAATACAAAAACAGTTTGAACATTAAATTGAAGTTGGTCACAATAACAAATACCAGATCAGACGATCCTCCGACGGGCTGAGGGTTTCCTCCAAACAAAGAACTGTATAGTGCCCAAAACATAGTCTACCATTCGAGCAGAAAACTTTCAGGTCTATCATCAATCACCTAAACTGTTAAACAAACAAAGATATTGAAAAATATAAATAAAACAAAAATTTTGAACCAACCAGATTTATATAACTAATAAACTTATAAAAATTAAAATAATTTATATTAAATATATAAATAAATTTATAATACTTATTATATTTGAAATAAGCTGCAGATCTTCGAGGCCGATGGCCAAGAACAGAGTCTACCCAAGGAGGACGCGATGCAACAGAAAAGCTGGGAGCACCTTTTTAGTGAGTTCAAAGACCTTTTCCAAAAGGCCACGGGTCTTCCCTCGGCTCGGACAACTGATCATGCTATCGTATTGGAACCTGGTACCAAGCCAGTCTATGGCAGACCTTACTGATATCCTCAGTGCCAAACGACTGGGATTGAAAAGCAGTTGAGGAAGTGCTTAAAGGAGAAATTATTTGGGTCACTGAAAGTCATTATTTGTAATACCCGATGTTAGACAAAGAATAATTTTCAATTATTTTAAAAAGACCTTGGATGGTTCGGAAAGATCGAAAGTCAATTTCAAAAAATTAATTAATAAAATTATCGAATCAATGACAAGGAATATCCCGGGACTTGAATGTCTAGGGATGAGAACATGAGATTGGTGAGTGTCTCGAGCTAAGGTTAATGACGCTGGAAGTGATCAAATCAAAAATAATTTTCGAAATAATTTCTATATAAACCCGAGTGGAGGCGATACCGAATGGTAGTAGGGGACCTCCAGGAAGCGGATATAACCCTAAGGGTGGTTCGATTTACAAGTAAGGCAATCTTAAAGCGTTTTCAGGTAGAATAAAGGTTTTGTGTATGCGTGGGGACGAAATCAGCCTTATCGAGTAAAATCCGATTATTAATTTTGGAGAAATCAAGTTATTTGGAGGCTTGATGCTAATTAATCAAGCTTTGGAGGGTTCAAGAGCAAGTAACAAAAATTCTCAAGTGCAATTAAAAATTAAAAATTCCTAAGTGGAATTAATGAGATCTTGAAGGGTTTATTGTGTAATTATATATATATATATATATATATATATATGTAGGGGCACAAACTTGGGGAGGAAGATTCCTCTTCTCTGATATTTTGAAGTAGAGAGTGTGAGGCAGGGAGAGAGCTCGCTCGCTCGAGCTTGGCCAAGAGAAGCAACTGTTGAGATGTAATGCGAGAGAGTGAGAGAGAGCTTAAAGGCCGATCGTGACTGGCTGGTTGCAATAGCCATGGCCGGCGTTGATGGCTGATGCAGGGGGAGCAGCAGCACGCAGGTGATGCGTGTGGGAGGCTGGCGGAGGCTCGCGACTGAGGTGACGCTTGCAGTGGTGGTTGGCGATGGCTTAAGTAGCAACGGCTGTCGGCATCGGCGGCGAGAATCAGAGGCAGCGACGATCGGCTATGGCAGCACGCTGGTGTGGTTGTTGTGCGCGGGAAGCTGGGCCGCGGTGGGTCACGCTAGTCGCATCGGTGGCCAGTGGTCGTATGGTGGCGGGGAGCAGCCGACGGAGGCAAGTTGGTAGGTGACAGTGGCGGTGGCTCGCGGCCGTGATCGGAAGCTGCTGTGCGAGAGGTTGGAGAAGGAGAAGACACGCGCGGGAGAAGAAGAACAGAGGGAGAAAATGAGAAGAAAAAGAAAGAAAAGAAAAATAAATAAAGAAAAGAAAATATAGAAAATAAAGAAAAATAGAGAAAAATGCTGAAAAATTTTAGAAAAATTGGGAAAAGTTCTAGAAATTGATTTGGGCCTTGAGAAGTATGCCAGAGGCTCGAAAATGAGATTTTGGTCATAAGATGGCAATCAATGAGACAACGCCGGTGTAGGCGATTGGCCAATTTTCTTTTCTAGATTGACCAAGATAAATTTATAATTTCTTTTCTAGTTATTTATATTATGTGGAATAATGTAATGTGAAGAGTTAGGTTGGATTAAACCCTTGATCGGGGTTAATTGGAAGTTGTTTCCGAATGGTTTTGCGGTGTGTGGCAAAATATGAGCCCTGGTTTAATGTCTGTTGTATTGTTGGGTTTTTGTGTGGTTGTGTCTAGCTTTAACCGGGGAGGCGGTGATCCTAGAAGAGCTCGAGGGTTAGGCTGGAGTTCGTGTCGAGGCAGAGATGAGGTTTCGAGCCAAGTAAGGGATGACCCCAAGGGTGATGGTCTTGCATGCATTTATAAATATTTTCTTATGAGTTACATGTAGTGGTTAACGCTTGCATGATATGAGTTCTAGTGTATCTATGGCCATATGGAGGACTAGTGTTGTGGGAAGGGTTGGTTGATGCCTTAACCTATGGAGGTTATGAGGGCATGAAAGACTACCCATGTTGCATTTCATTTTTGCATTACATGCTCTCTCATGCTTCATTTACTTATGCATTGCACCCTTATTGAGTCTTTGTAACACCCCATGTTCGTATGAGGATGCCACGTAATTTCGATGAGTTTAGAATACCGAAAAATTGGTTTAATAGCAATTATAAGTACCGAATCGGCTGCATGGAATACCTCGGAGTGAAATTGTCTAAGTAAAATGATATGGTTTCGATAAGCGTTCCGAGTTAGGATTTTTGGTATCAAAAGAAATCGAATCGCGAACGATTTTCGGTACAACTAAAATACAACTGTCATTTAGGCTGTAAAATCGAATTGTTGTAGGAGTCTCCTGAAAAATCAACAAAACCCTAGGGGGGCTCCAGTTTCGCATAATGAGCAACCCTTCAGTGGTGTTGGGATGAAACGACAGCCCGGAAAGGTCAGTGGGGCGAATCATCCTTTTGACTAAGTTTTGAGTTATTAATTTTGGATTTTCGATATTGTAATGCAAATTAATTTGTGGTTTGAGGGCATGGTTACAATAAAAAAAAAAAAAAATTGTCAAGTGATATTAAGATGAACTATGGGGATTAAAAGTGTAATTTTCCTTTTGTTGGTATATTATATAATAGCTATATAGATATCTATACATATGTGTGTGCGCGTGAGAATGGCCAACGATTAGCTTCTGTGAAGCTTTAAATGGCCGAGATTTTGGCCACAAAATAGGGAGATTGTGGCAGCAAGATTTGAGGGTATGACAGCAGGATTTGAACAGCTGGATTTAAGGAAGATATGGCAGGTTTGGGGCACTGGTTTGCCTATAAATAGGATGAGAATTGAAGAGGAAAGAAGCAAGAAATGGAGAAGCAGAGAGCTTCGGCCGAGAGAGATAGAGAGAGAACTTGTGAGATTCAGAGAGAGAGAGAGTAAGATCGTGGGAGAGAGAGAGCACGGCTGAGGAATGGCCATTTCCAGCAGCCAAAGGCGGCCATGGTCGTGAAGCAGAGCTTCGATGCTCGACCATGGCAGATGAGGAAGCAGGGCAGCAAGTAGAGGCAGCCTAATGCGGGTGGAGGCGAGCTCGGTTGAGGCGGGAGCGACGGCCGGCAAGGCCAGCAAGCGACCAGAAGAGAGCTCGAAGCGGCAGCCATGGCCACCAGCACGCAGCGGCTAGGCAGCAAACTGACGGCGGCTGCGAGCAGCAACTCGCGGCGGTGCGTGGCGTCGGGGTCCGGCGGGCATGGAGCAGCCGGCGACGGTGGAGGGCATGGCATAGGCGACGGCGGTGGCGCTAGCAGCAGCTCGCCACGGTGGTGGGCTGAAGCTGGTGTGTTGCAGGTCACGCGGGAGGAAGCGAGAGGAAGAAGAAGAGAGGGAGAAGAAAATAAGAAAAGAAAAAAAAAACAAAAAAAAAGGAAAATTCTTGGAAAAAATCTCAAAAATAGGATTTGGTGATTTATTATTATTCCGGAGATTTTGGCAAAGAAAAATTGTTCGAGCACGCGTTTCGAGATTAGGGCACTCATACCAAGGAAGCTGGAGAAGTAAAGTCAAGGTAAGCAAAATTCTATAGAAAATTCAAGAATATTATTTTATGAATTGTCATAGTGAAATATTTAAGAAAATATTTGAAAAATATTTAAGTTTGGATTTATTGAGGAAAATTAGGAAGAAATAGAAAGAAAATTAAAGAAAATGTCAGAAATTATAGAAAAATAGGTTTTAATGTTCATTTAAATAATTATGGTGATTAGGATGCTTTGAGGCTTAAGTTGAAGTGACTCGTGCAAATTTTGAGATTGGCACGTAAATCGAGGGAATGCACAAATATCGAGGTAAGTGGTACTTCCCAATTAAAATTAGTTTTACAGAAAATGTTTGGTTGTAA
This sequence comes from Diospyros lotus, assembly GCF_014633365.1. Classification (NCBI taxonomy): domain Eukaryota; kingdom Viridiplantae; phylum Streptophyta; class Magnoliopsida; order Ericales; family Ebenaceae; genus Diospyros; species Diospyros lotus. The sequence continues at coordinate 10,201,315 of NC_068340.1, forward strand.
GTGATTTATGTTTAAGAAACTCGATCCTCAGGAATGTTTTCATCATATTGACATGCCCTGATATGTATTCATCACGTAGACTACATACATGACATGACTATGAAATGCATAAATACACGTTGATATCATTGATCACGCGCATTTGAGGTCGTAGGAAGTACGAACTGGCACCACTGCTTTACCAAAGGTGCACCCATACACCTCAGCTTCGAAAGAGAGGGCCGCAAAAATGGTAGGTAGCATGAGGGGTGCAGTTGACACTTACGAGGAAAGACATTGCATTCATGCACGAAATATATTTTTGTACCCTTACTTAGATGGTTCATCATCTAGCTTAGGTTTTGCCCTTGAAATATTCAAACGTTCCAGATGGAGATGGTAGCAGATCTGAGGATAAATGAGGCATGAAATGGCACTTAGCATGGTGCATGAAGAATGAAATGTATATTATGTAGCCCATGTATTTAAGTTCTGCTACTTTAAATTCTGAACATTTGGAGGAATATTGAAGATGTAAGAATTTATTTATGATTAATGTTAAGATATCAGGTTTTGATCTTCGCTTCCGCATTTGATGTGTATAGAGATTCTCTTTCAAGATTAATAGATGGGAATTCTGGGACGGATTCGAGGAATGATGTGGTTTAGTTTTAAGTGTGAAAGCAAAAAATTTATTGTCCTGAAATTGTCCCAAGTTATAACGCGCCAAGAAAAGCGAGGCGTTACAGTCTTTATGACTCATGAGGTTTTACCTCATGTTGTAGATGTTGTAAGTTCGAATGCCAATGGTGATGATATCAAGAGGTTGAAGTGGCGACTAGCGTTGTTGCCCGAGTTTGTGAATTATATTATCTCCTGTATGTATTCATGTGAATGTATATGTTATTGAGTGCTAGATGTATCTAGTTGTTGTAATCATCATAGTGTGGTAGGTGATTGTGAGATTTCTTGATGTATATGGCTTAGTTGGAGGAGCCGAGTTTCGGATCAGGTAAGGATCAAAAGGGTATGTTCTCATAAATCTCTAGTACTCAGTGGATATTTAATGCTCTAGTTTTGTGCCTGGGTTACCTCTGACTTGCCGTGAGACGAGCTGAAAAAAGATGAAGCTCACTCGGATTTCGGGTGTAACACCTCATCTCCTAGAACTACCCGAGAAGAGGTGTTACGGGGAAAATAGATAAAATACAATATACTCTCTGATAAACTGAAAGTGATACCATAACTGAACATCTTAAACAAACTGAAATGAAACTCTCAGTCAACATAAACTGAAAACCAAAAACTCTATCTAAGGGACAATTCCTCAACTGAAATATAAATGAAATACTACTAAACTTGACAAGACACTATCTAACATCAACACTGACAAAACTCCCAGACATCTTTAGGTCTTGAGCAGCTCCACGTACATACACTAGAGACCATTGTTGCTAGGCCCCACTTCTAGTACTCCCCCGCTAGGACCTGGAAAAGTGAATAGTACAAGGTGAACTACAAAGCTCAGCAAGTAATAGGTAGAAAGAATAATTGAAGCTGAATCGAAGAATATCGATACTGATAAATAACTCATTGAACTTATACTGTATAATCACTATCTGATTGCATTCATAAAAATGTAATGCACATAAACTGTAAACTAAATGCAGATATGCAACTTTGGCTCATAAGCTCACATAACTGTAAAACACATCTGACTGATCTGAATCCTGCAAATAGAAAAACTACAAGCACATACTGTGGGCAATATGCCCTTAGCCCCCTGGTAGCCACCAGGCGGGCAACTCATAAACTAAGCTGAAACTGAAACTGGTGGGATCCCCGCGGACAAGCTGCCTAGCGGGCATAATGCAATGTTATGTTCATACACATGCTGGCACACGATATGTAGTGCTCCATATAAAGTCATACTAAATGCTCATTTCACAATGTATGCACATAATCTCACAGAATAATGTTGAACATGTCATAATAAATACTAACCATGTAATTTGATTTTCAATATATTGAAATACAATGATTTTATGAATTACGTTTTATGGCATGGGCATGTTTAATTTGTCATATTCTGGCATTTGAATTCAATATTGGAAGGTATTGAATACATTAATTGATTTAAACTTGAATTAGGACTCACTGGAAGCATATTTGAAATTCTAGAAAGGCCATCCGGATATGGATGAAGACATCCAGATTTGAGTGGGGACATCCGAATATGAAACAAGTCATCTGGACACACTGGAAGCACAAGGAATGAGCTAGTCGGATATCCTAGAATGTATTCAGATATGAATTGGGATATCCGAATATGATTTAGGTCATCCGAATATCTTACTGAGGCATTCAGATGCTACTGGAGACTATTCGAATATGAAATTCAACTTTTGGAAGAGCCATCCGGATACTGAATGAGGCATTTGGATATACTGGACCTATCCAAATATCATTCGCAAAAAACTATAGGCTCATCTGGATATGGACTAAGACATCTAGATATCACTTACAGAGAATAATAGACACATCCGGATACAACTCAAGGCATCCGGATATTACTCACAGAAAGCCTTAGACTCATCCAGATACAACACAAAGTATCCGGATATCACTCACAACCAACTAGACACATCCAGATACGACTCAAGGCATCCGGATACTACTCACAATCACTACTGAACACATCCAAATATGAACAAGATCTATCCAGATACCATTCACAATAGGCACTGGACTCATCCATATGTGATACAAATCATCCGGATATATTGCTAAAGCCATTCAGATATGCCCAAGGGCCATCCTGATGTCACTCATAGAACTTGAACCATTCAGATATGCTCGAAGGCCATCCAGATATCACTCACATAAAACTTTTTGACACATCTGGATAGCCTCTAGCCCATCCGGATGTTATTCACAAACTTGAAAAAATTCATCCGGAGATGAAGACTCACATTCGGATATCTGCAATTCTTAAACTAGAAATGAACGAATAGAGACTGAAACTTGAACAAATCTTAATGAAACTATACCATTTTGAAATAAATCTTGGAAAAATCAATCCCAACTGATATGAAACAACTTTAAGGATGATTCAAAGATAATATTTAATTGAATCACTGTAGAAATCATGCACATCTAGATTATGCATTCACTGTTTACGTATATACATATATATATACGCACTGCAACTGATATAAATCTAAGAACTCAATGAAGAACTAGAATAATCTAAAATCAAAACTGACATGAATCTGTAATGAAAGGGATTACAAGAAGAATACTTGCCTTATGCTTTGATCAGATTTCTCAAACGATACAATGAAAATCTCCTAAGCAACCTTGAACTCTCTATGTTGCTTCTTGGCTTCCTGCTCCTTCACGGCGTAAGGAGAAACTATGGCTAATGCCTATATTTATACACATAAAAGCCCTAGATCACACTCCTTCTATAACTTGGATTCCTTCTCCAAATCTAACTAGGAGACTCTCAATCCAAATCCATCTCATACATGGATTCTCATTCTCCCTTAAATACATAATCTCACTTAATTAATAATAATATAAAAATTATTATTAAAACTCTCAAATAATAATAAAACTCTAGAATTACCTTCATGCCCTTACATTTAATTTTCACAATAAATAAATGCCATTGAATGCTATTTAAATATTATTCTCTCAATTAAAAATTACTAGATTCCCACCTTAGCAAATTCTTTTAACTCCAAAATTAAATATAATTAAATGTTATTATTTTCCTTCAAAATCTCTAAATTGCCACATTAAATAATTAATTGGAAAAATCTCTTAATAAAATACTTCAATAATTAATTAAATAATTCTTGAATAAATACTGAGCCCTCTAACGGGTCGTTACATCGGGTTCGGATCCGTTGAGTTTCATTGTCTGTGTTTGGAACCGATTTCTCGAGTGGAGAGAAGGGAAGGACGAACTCTAGTGCCCACCTTGGGCGTTTCTTATTGAAACATAGTCCAACCCTTTAGTTGTTGGTTTATCATGTGAATAATCTGGTCAATTATTCACCAGTTATACCCGTAGGTGGAAGCGGGTCGTTACATTACCCTTCACTAGTATTATTAATCAAAAAGAAAGATGACAGTTAAAGATTCTATGTAAATTATAGAGCTCTAAATTTTGTCACTATTAAAGACAAATTTTTTATACCTGTCATTGATGAGTTGCTAGATGAATTACACGGTGTCATGTTTTTTTGTTGTTAAAAATTTTATATTTAATTTATGAAGAAAATAATCTTAAAAAATATTTTCAATAAATTTGGTTTATTGATGATTTTCAAAGCATTTCTATTATTTTTTTCTAAAATATTTTATATTTTCTTATATTAAAAAAAACACATACTTATATATTTATATATCTCTTTATACTCATATTTATATATGTCTTTCAGAACAACTAAATATTAGTTTTGGTTGATAAAGGAGTATGAAACTTATAAAAATATCTCTTTTAAATTGGAAAACTTCATGCTCATATATTCTTATATTCTTCAAAATAACAAAGTCCAGTTTTATATAAATCGAACTTGATGTTAAAATGTTAGAGAAAATATTTTTAAAAATTAGTTAAGTATAAAAGCTTTTGTTAAACTAAGTATATGTATTTTTGAAGTTTTTGAAAAAAAAAAAGTAGCCAAATATATTTTTAAAGCTTATACAATATTTTTCGATCTTAAAATTCTTTCATGAAAATCATTGCTCAATTTTTGTTACTACAAAAACCTACTTGAGTATATGTTATATCTTTAAAGCTATAATCGAGTATGATATTTCTATAATTGAGTATCTTGATATTTATTAAAATCTGAACATACTTTTTAATTGAGTGTATGTTTTTCTTAGTCAAGTGAGCCTAGCCAACTAGTCAAGTGCATAATGCAAAGTTTGTGTGGCTTGTGAGTCAGTCGAGTAATGTTTTCTTATACTCGAGTGAGGCTTCTATATAATCGATTACATGAATTGTCCAATCGAGTGTCCTCCTCATTAGTCAAGTGAGTCTAGGACTTAGTCGAGTAAGTGGCATATGATTTTAAATTGTATAGTCATTACTCAAAAAGAAAAAAGGAAACAGGTTTGACCGTTAGAGCTTTATTTGAACAGGTTTTACTACATCTCTTTTCTCAAAATATTTTCAGTATTTACAAAAATTTTGAAACACCAAATTCACCCATTCTTAGGTATTCTTTTCATTTACTAAGCTCGGTCTTCAATTAGGATACCATCGAGTAAGGATGAAACCTAAAGACATTGAGAGAATGACCTTCTAGACACACCATGGCCATTATGAGTTCTTACTAATGTCGTTCAACCTCTAATGCTCCATCGACATTTCAAGCACTCATGAATGAGGTATTCCGTCCATCCTTGCATCAATTTATTTTAGTATTTTTTTATGACATTCTAATCTACAACTGTAGTTGGGAAGAACAACTTCACCATGTCACCATGGCATTCTCCATTCTGTGAAGTCATCGCTTATATGTCAAAAAGGAAAAAATGTAGCTTTAGCCAATGAGAGGTGCAATACCTATGCCATATTATTACTGAAGCTGGAGTTCAAGTTGATCCCTCTAAGGTTGCAATAGTTTTGGAATGGCTAATTCCATCAACAGTGAAGGCTTTACGAGGTTTTTTTGGGCTTACAAGTTATTACCAAAAATTCATACAAAATTACGGGTTTATTACAACTCCCCTCACTAGTCTCCTAAACAAGGATTCCTTCATGTGGAAGGCCTTAGTTAGTGCTCATGTTCTCGCCCTTCCAGCTTTCTCAAAGCCTTTTGTTGTTGAATGTGAAGCTTTGGGCATGGCAATAGAGGTGCAGTATTGATGTAAAGTTAATGGCCCTTACCACACTTTAGTCTTACTTTGCATGGCTGATAATTAGCACTATCTATATATGAGAACGAAATAATGGCTTTGGTCCTAGTTGTTCAAAAATGGAGACCATACCTTCTGGGTCGTTGTTTCATTGTTTCGAATAGACCACATGAGCCTCAAGTATCTCAGGGAGCAATAAATTGTTACAGATGCCCAGCAAAAGTGGTTAGTGAAGCTCATGGGATTCAGTATTGAGTACAAGCATGGAAGAGACAACATCACCACCGATGCACTTTCTCATAAGATGAAAGAAGAAGAAGTCCAGGCGATAAGCCATTTGATTCCAAAATGGTTAGATGCCATTAATATAACTATATAGTAATGGCACCACAACCCAAGAGGGGGTGAATTGGGTGGTTTTTAAAAATTGATTGAATTTGAAATCTTTTTTGCAAAAGAATGAGGATTTAGTGCAAAGAGAGAATGAAGAAAATGCTTAACAAGATAAATAAAGAAAAAATGTATGCAAAGAAGAAGACACAAGGATTTATAGTGGCTTGACTAAACTAAGTCTAATCCACTCCTTTAGCTCCTCACTAAATCTTCATACTTGATCACAAGTAAGCCCTCTAGTTCCCAAAACTAGGAATCACAATCCTCCTACAAGTGATGTAAGTCCTCTAGCAAATCTTGCTAGAAAATACAAACCTTCTACTTGTACACAAGTAGGCCTTCTAGCTATACAAGTTAGGAAAACTGAGAATGACACAAAAAAGAGAATCTAAGAGTAAACACTCTTAGTTACAAGATCTCTCAAAATAAACAAAAGGCTTCAACAAAATGATACAACTGATAATCAAAGCCTTTGGAGAGAAAAATGAAGAACAACTGAGTATGCAAAAGATTGACCACTTGAAAGCTTGTAATAAATTCTCTTGAATGTCTTGAATGATCCTCAAGAACTCTATTTATATAGCTTGGCGAGCTCTTTCAAAATATAGCCATTGGTAGTGGAGGAGCGTCTTAGACAAGTTGTCAAACTAGCCGTTGGAAGATTCTGCTAAAGAAATGGTTGACAGTTTTAACTAATCTATCGACAGGTTAGTTCATTTTTGAAAGGCAATTGACAGTTTAGAGCACATCTGTCGACATTTTGGAACAAGAACATAAATGGTCGATAGATTAATATAATTGGTCGATAGTTTAATTCAATTTTTGAAAATTAGCAAGTGGACAATCCCGAAACACAAACGGTCGACAGATTCAAAGAATGGGTCTACAAGTTAGTTCAAAAATTTAAAAATCAATCGACACTTTGATCAAAATGGTCAACAACAAACAACAAAGAGCAAGAATTTGGGTAGTCGACAGCTTGGACCAAACGACCAAAACGATCAACAATTGGTCCTTTTCATTTAAAATATATTGCTCTATTTTCTCCAATTCTTTAAAACCAATTTTGAAACACTTTAATAAGATTATTTTAGAAACATATAACTCTATTTTTCCAATCTCCATTAAGTACTTGTGTTAAAAAAATAATTTGTATGTAGAGAATATGAAATTGATTTTTGTTTAAATCCAAAAATGATGGTTTTAGGATATCAGCCCACCATGAATTACAAAGGTTTTATTAGTTGCACTTTGAAGAAGAAATAATTGGGTCGTGGAAGCTACAAGATAGAGTTCTCTTTTTTAAAAAGTGAATTTATTTATCCTTAGATTCGATCCTTATCCTTGTCTAAAGGGAATCACTAGTACGATGATAAGGGCAAAAATAAAATCTTAGGCAACAGAATATAATATACACGCCATACAAAGCTTGGGTATTTAAACAACATGCATATTTAACAAATGAATACGTAAATAAATGCATACCTATTGTCTGATGTAAGGTTGGGGTACAAAAATAATTTCTGTACTGAGATCGTATCCACCTCACGTTGTGTAGTCTTAGTCTATCCACACCTAATATGTTGAATTATACTGTTTGGGTCATTTATTCTTTTGCTAGACACGAGGTTCCGTCATAAGTGCCCGCATCTCAAAATTATACACATGACCTTTACATGTATAATTTCTATGGCAGCAGAATATTTTCAGAGGAAGCAAAGTAAGAAGAAAGAATAAGAGGAAGCAGTGTAGGGAGAGAGAGGGAGAGAGAGAGAGAGAGAGAGAGGAAGGCAGAGGCCCTGCCTCTATTATTTAATCAATTCCACCCTCCTTTTTCTTCCTCCTTAATTTCAATTGAAATTGAAATCCGTCACCTCTTACTATGAAATCTATTGTGCAATCAATAATTGATTTTACTATACACTATGCATTTTAAGATTAACTATGCACTATGCATTATTGGTAGAGGGCCAAGGGTCAACTTTTGACTAACCATTTTCAGAAGTAATACTATATGGTGTGTGAATTTCTAGGTTCACTACCCGCTAGCAATTTGATAACATTGAAACCCTTTTCAGTATTGATCATAACTTCTCCAAATCTCAATGATGTTCTGAGAGTTCCTAAATAGTGTTTAACAGCGGTTCAGGACAATATAGGTTGTAGTGAAGTCTCACTTCAAGTGAACCTATTACAGTTAACGATTATCGTGTGCTATAATCCTTCCATCACTTAACGTCCTGATTGAGTAAGAATCATGGAGTAACAAACTCATAAACTCAATAACTATGTGTCAGATCTCATTAACGTGACTAGATGACACTAACCCTTACACCTCCGCCTGGATCTAAGACTGAGGAAGACTAATTTTAATGTTGTGAGAATGAGGATTTGATAGTGAAACGGGATGTTTATGTACACGCATATGGTCAAACAAGAATACAATAGTGATATGAGATGCTTATGATGTACATGTATTAATAGGGATAAAATAGCGGTATGTGATGGTTAGGGCATTTAATTGATAGTACTAATTTTTTAGGTTTTAGGATGGATTATATGGCTACTTCGGGGATTATAAAGTAGTGATATGGGATGTTTATGATATATAATGTCACTAATCTTTGAGTTTCTTGGTGACAGGATAAGTCGTGTAGCAATTTTGGCAGATATAGACGAGTGTCAACAAGATCAAATGAGTAAGTAGAATGAGATATGATGCCTATCCAATGCTATTAACCTTGAGGTTCCTTGATGACAGAATAGATTATATGATTATTTTTGGGTATCCTGGGAGGTAAAATGGTGAAATGAGACATTTATTTGATGTTACTAATCTTTGGGGCTTTGATGACATGATAGGTTACATGGCTATTTTGGGAGATATAGGTGATTGTTAATAGAACCTAAAGAGTAAGTTGGGGCAAGATGTAAGTAAGTAGTTTAATGAGATTGAACCTAACTGGAAACTTGGGTAGCCGACTAGATCTTTGGGGATATTTTCATATAAGGATTATTGGAATCCCTTTAATAATTATATTGAGAAAATCGAAGGATTGGAGGCATCGAGAGACAAGTTAGAAACTTGGATTTTAAAGACAATTTGATTTGTGGTCCGATAAGAATTAACCAATGCCTTGTAAGTATTTGAGAGATTTAGAATCCTGAGGAATTGAGGTATTTTCATCCTAATATCTATGTGGTGAAATGAGAAGCCTATATACATGTACACCTATGCACAAATGAGGATAAATAGTGATATGTGGCGTTTATGGCAATTAACAGATGTTACTAATTTTTGAACTCGTTGATGTCAGGGTAAGTCACACGTTGTTTGGGGAAATATAGATACCACAACGAAATTTGATGAGTAAGTAAGGAGTATAGTACAAGTAAGTCTTTCAGTTATTTGGTGAAATTAAGCCCCTAGCCAAAATCCAGTAAGTTAAGATTTGGGGACATCTGAAAAAATTGGATTTTCAGATAAATCCTCATGTATAGTTTGTTAGAATTTCCCATTAACAACTATTTGTAGAAATTTGATAAATTTGGAGCCTTGGGAGACTAATTGAATTTTTAGGGTTACTTTCATAAATGGTTTGTTAGAATCTCGTATTAACGACTATTTTGCAGGAACTTGATATATTTGGGAATCTTGAGGATTCTAGGAATTTTGGAATTTGGAATCAATGATTACGGAATTAAGGTAAGTCTGGTTCATGGAATTCTTATATCGATCTTGAGGATATTTGGGTAATGATGACTTAGGATTAACAGTCAGTTGGGCTCACGAAGAATTCGAGAAATCCTAAAGATTCTTGGGTTATGATTTATCAGTTGATTGTGCATAGTCTAAGACTATTTTATTGTTAAGAAATTTTGGGAAGACTAACTGGATTTTGAAGGCACGGTTCGTCAAAATTTACAAATATTTTATAGGTATTTGATGGATTTAAAATCTTGAGGATTTTAGATAGTAAGTTCTCAAGAGACCATTTTTTTGTCTAATTATTTTACAGGAATTTTAGGATTTGGAAGATTGTCATAATCAAGGACATGAACCCAATAAAGGTTTAGTAAGCAGCTAGCTCATGGAATCTTTGTGCAAATTTTGAGGATATGGGCATTTGGATATGATGGATAGGTATCAGCTAATTCATAGGAAGTTGGGGTTGTCAGGAAAACCTATGATTTTTGAGTATTTGTCTTGGAAGTTGATTTTGAATAATTCGGGATTATTTTACTAAGGTTTAAATATTGATCTTAAAATTTTAATGTGTAGATATTTCTAGATTGTAAATACATGGTGATCCCAAAGTCGTGGACATAGAAGCAACATTCAGGAAGAGGAGATGCAACTCCTCCGTGAGGAAATGATGGAAACATCACAAGAGAACCCGCTTCAAGGAAGAAGTTAAGAAGGTGAGACCCGCATGGATTGGGTGGAATGGGTTCTAGGAGACATGATTGCCCTTATGCAAGGAACACAACAAATAGGTTAGACTACCCCTCGAGCTCCTGATGTTGTTGATAAATTCCAGTAGTTGAATTTGCCTGTTTTTCGAGGAAAAGCCAGAACCGATCCATGTAAAAGAGAATACTATATAGAGCATATTGAGAAAATCTTTGACTTCATTAGATGCAACGAGGAAGATAAAGTTAATTGCGCTACCTTTATGCTTGAAGATGAGGCAGACCACTGGTGGAAAACTATGCACAAGACCCTACAAGGCCCCACGAAACAAGGTACGCCAAACATAGAATGGGCACAATTCAAAGAACTTTTTAATGCCAAATATTTTCCTTTATGTAAGAAGTTGGAAAAAAAGCCAAGAGTTTATGAACCTGAAGTAGATTGGGAACATGACTGTGGCCCAATATGAAGATAGTTTTACTTGACTAATCAAGTACATGCCCGTCTACAACTTGGATGAGCAGGCAAAGGCCTAGAAATTCCTTAGTGGGATAAAATTGAAAATTTAGCAGGCATTAAGCTCCTTAGGGGCCTGCACTTATGCAGAGGTGGTCTTACAAACCCTGATGGTAGAAAGCAACCTCCATTGAGTGGATGCCCTCGGAGCAAAATTCTGGGAACCTGAGAATAGGAAATTTGGGAAGGAACACGACTTGGGGGTTCGAGGAAGAAATTTCAGACCCAAAGGAATCTGCCCCATATGTGAAAAATTTCATCTTGGGAGATCTTGTGACGCAAGAAACCAAGGGTGTTATACTTGTGGAAGAAATTATCACATAGCTCAAAATTGCCTAAAAGGCCTGTGTGTTTTAACTGTTGATAAGCCGACCATTTCTTTAGGGATTGGCCACAAAGAAGGGAGGTTAATCAGTCAAATAAGAAGAGCCAAGAACCACAACAGGGTCGTGTGTTCAATCTAACAAGAGAAGATCCCAATGCTACCCCGACAGTCATACAATGTACATAGACTTCTGTATAAGTATTGGTAGACCCTAGACCTACCCATTCATTTTTATCACATGCACGTTCTCTAGAACTAGAATTGAGAAAGTTGGACTACCCAATGATGGTGACTACCCCTTTAGGGAAACAAGTGGATATGTGTGGAACTATGGAAAGAATGTGCGATATTTCATTATGATGGTTTTTGTGAAATTATCATGTTTGAGATGGTTTATTATATTTGTGAATGAGGAGATGTCTACAAATATTCGAAGGTTTGAGGATTTATTAATTTTGGGGGATTATGATAATTCGTGGTTCATGAAATTAAGGAAATATATTATAATTTAAGGATTGTTAAAAATTTTGAAGAATGTTATTAGCCAACTTGTGTTAAATGTATCTTTGGATATGGGAATGATATATTCATTGAGGATTTGTGATTTTAAGAGATTCAATTGAGGATTAAAAATGGGAAGTTGTAGCAAGGTTGCTTTTAGATTCCATTAGAGATATTATGAGTGTCTGGTGATACCAACGCACTTGTAGCCTGTATGGGTTTGATAAGTAGATGTTTAATTATACTTGGATTAATTTGTAATTATATTTATTGTAATGTACTTAGTTAGCAGGGAAAATGAGCAAGGCTTGAGGATTGTCTTAAGGACCCTGTAGGAATAGCAAGCTTACACCAAGTTTTTAAAATATGAATCCTGGCTAACTCAGGTAATTTTCCTAAGTTACATTGTATTGAAAAACAGGTTAGCTATAAGTTTTTGAAAGGTCAAGATCGTAAGAAAATGGAAGTGGCCTTGAATGGTAATTGAGGTGTGGAATTTTACAAAAATATGTTAAAAGATTTCTTAGCGTTGCTTTGCCACTTATGCGATTAACTCAAAAAAAAAGCCAAGTTGGAGTAGAGCGAGGCAAGGTAAGCATACCCTTCAAAAGTTGAAAGGGGAATTAACCTTTTAGCAATGCTTCATGGAACAGGGTGGACCCATGATCTATATTGATGCTTCTAAAAATGAGGCTAAAAAGTGTGTCCTCGTGACAGTAATGTATGGGTCTCAATAATAAAAAATTATGGGCTACATTATATCACCCATGATTCGAAATTGGTAGCAGTTGGGTTTGCCTTGGAACTCTGGCGGCACTACTTGCGTGGGGAGAAATTCGAGGTTTTCATGGAAGCTTGAGGTACTTGTTCTCTCACAGGATTTGAGTAGGGGCAGCAACGGTAAATGGAGTTTTTAAAGATTGTGATTGTTCAATTCATTACCACTCTAGCAGGGAAAATGTGTGGTGGCTGATGTAGGGATGAGCCTGCTCTGATAGCCAAATATGGTCGTTGATGCAGGGATGAGCCTGCTCGAGAAGCCAATTTGATGGCCTGGGAGTGAGGATTGGTGGAGGTTTTTAGCCAATTGTCAGTGGATGTGATTCCTAAGGGAACGTCTATTTACGTCACTGGCCTAACGATTCACTCTTGTCTGTTGGAACAGATCTGGAAAGCTACTCCAGAAGACTCGAGGAGTAAGGTTGTGGATTGATGACCAAGATTTCATTTCTCGAATGGAATACTTCAATTTCCAATCAAATTTATATGCCAAAGGCAAGAAATTGAGGCAAACCATACTAGATGAGGCACACCAAGCCAGGTACGTTATCCACCTTAGAGTTATCTCAATATGTGAGTTTTGAGAAAATAGATGAAATTTTGAGGACTAAATTTTATTTTAAGGGGGGGGGTGAATGTAACACCCAAGATTTTTATAGAAGTGGTCCATTTTAGAGAAGATAAGATGGATTAAGGTTTAATAAGGAACAGGTGGAGTTCGGGCAAAATATAGTATGTTTTAGGAGCTTTTGGGCAAAAGTGTAATTTCTCAAAAATATTTGGAGATCATTTTGGAACAAAGAATGGTACTCAAAAATGTAAAAAGCATTATAGGAATCCTTGGGAATGGAAGGATGGCATTCTAAAGGCTAAAATGAGATTTTCTAAAGTTAACAGGGGTGAGAGTGCAATTTATGGAAACTATGGGCCGAAACTATAGAAGCCAAAATACCTAGCCATCATGAAGGACAACAAAATATCAGCAATTGGCCAATCCTAAATGGCCAAATGTCCCTTTAAGTGGCACAATCTAATTGGCCAAAGTTTCTATAAATTGAACCCAAGTTTGCTCAAGAGTCCCAAGAGAAGATCAAGAGAGATTAAAGGGAAATTGGACGGGTTGAGAGGCTGTGAGATAGGGAATAAGATATTGAGGGAAAAGGAGAGGCTCTGAAAGAAGAACGAGTGAGATCGATGAAGAAACAAAGGAGAAACAAGCCTCACAGGAGTTTTTAAAGCTTCATCGGAGTTTCAAACAAATCTGCTAGAAATTAACGAGCTAAGCCTGATTTAAACTTATATTCTAGTAGAGGGGAAAGTGAGGGAGTCGTAGGAACAAATGGGGGTCTAATCGGACCCAAAACGAGGGAGATATGGCCAAAAAACCAAAAGGGTCATGTGTTATCGTCGAAGAAGAACCGAAGCGTGCAGTGCATGCGCCGAAAAGGGCTACGTGTATAGGTCTATGGGCAACCTTCCAGCGGTGCGTGTGGGCGAATGTAAGCCCCTCTTCCCCTGAAACTTTCTTAATTTATTATCTACAACCCTACGCAATAATATTTAGTGTTTGGTTTACGAGAATACGTGTTTTCTATAGAAAATCTAAATCGACAAGTGTGAACAGTACACCTGAAAGGTAAAAAATCAAGGTGAGTGGTTCTTCGATGCTTCTTGCTTTATCTTGATCATTCTTGGGTCCATTTGTGTGCAGTTTGTGACTTGCATATCATGTTTTCTTGTTCTTGCATATCTTTTCTATTTTTCATGCATCACGATACTTGCGGACTGTGGTTAGTTATTGTAGGTCATCATGTGTGGTCGGGGACCATGTGGGCTTGTGGTGGGCCTGAGCTGTTTGACATGATGACCAATAGGGGTGATTGCAACACCTTGACATTGCTACCACAGGGGGAGATTTCATACTACATGTTGCATTTGCACACATGTGTCTTCTTTTCTGAACCATCTCACTTAGATGTAACTATCTAACTTGGGTGTTTCACACCTCTGGGATATTCAACGTCCCAAGTATATCAAACGTGTCAAGTACCCTGAAGGCAAGTAGGAGGAAAGGCAAAGAGATGGCCAAAGTTTAGTTTGATTTTCTATTATTCATGTACTACGGATCCTTGTATAAAAAAGAGCTTTTGTAACCTTTGGAATGATTATATCGTATGTGTAATACCCCAAGAGCCTAAAGAATGGTAGTATATATCGAGGATAAGTAAGAAAGGAAAACAACACCAACTGGATACCTTTTGGGCTGAATGTAGGCAATGAACTCCTGGGTTAAGCATGCTTGAGCTGGAGAAGCTCAAGGATGGGTGACGTCTTGGGAAGTTCGCGTAGGCCCATCAAGGTAAGTTGTTCCGGTCCTTCCTATCGCTCAATGCGAGATGTTACAGGTGGTATCAAAGCTGACCTGGGCCGTGTGTTGGGACCGTGTACTAGCCTAAGGTTGGGGGTACTAGACCGAGGACACTGGATGGGGGAGATCTGAGACCAGTTGTAAGGTTGCATGACGAGGACATCATGTGCTCAAAGGGGGAGAATGTAATACCCCAATAGCCCAAATAAGGGTAGTATATATCGAAGATAAGTAAGGAAGGAAAACAACACCAGCTAGATACCTTTTGGGCTGAATGTAGCCAAAGAATTCCTGAGTTAAACGTGCTTGAGCTGAGGAAGCTTAAGGATGGGTGACCCCCTGGGAAGTTCGCGTAGGCCCATCAGGGTAAGTTGTTTTGATCCTTCCTATTGCTCGATGAGGGATGTTACAGTATGGGTCTTGACATTCAAAAATTGTGAGTATCATTATACCACCCATGATTTGGAATTTGCAACGGTTGTGTTTTCCCTGAAAAAAATTGGTAGTACTGTTTATGTGGGAGAAATTTGAGGTCTTCGCGGATCATAGAAGCTTGAGGTATATTTTCTCTCTGGGGATTTGAATATGGGGTAGTGATGATAAATGGAGTTTTTGAAGGATTTCGATTTTACAATCCAATACCATCTTGGGAAGGCTAATGTGGTAGCTAATGCATTAAGTAGAGGGAGCCTTCCCTAATAACCAATTTGATGGCCCAGGAGTGGGAATTGGTGGAGGCTTTGTTAGGAAACCAACAACCGTGAAGCTTCGATTCTACCCGGTTATGATCCGTAGAGTCACAAGTGCGAACTCCTCCAAGTCGGTCCACACGATCGACCCTTTCCACGAACGCCTCGAGTAGTGCTAGCAACCCTAGGCGCCTCTTGAGAGATCCGAATTTCCTCTTCTTTTCCAGCTTCTTAAGCAACATATTTATAGAGTTAAAAAAAACCCTAATCGTGCCTTGGAAAACCCCTAAACAATTTAGGCCCGACCCTTAATCACATTGGGTCGAATCTCTCTTTTAAATTGTGGAACGAGCTTGACCTAAGTGTGTGACCCCTTAGGTCCACCATTGGGCTAGATGTAACGCCAATTCTATTGGGCTATATCAATGCCGAACTTATTAGATTAATTAAACTATTTAATTAAACTTATGGGCTTCTTAATTAACACATCTCATGGACTTCTTAATTAAACTCTTTAATTAATAGTTTTAGAATTAATCATATTAATTCTAAAACCCTACATATCATGGTTAACGTCTAGCAACATGCCATGAATACCTAGCCAATGATGACAAACATGGACCTTTTCAATTGCAATTACCATGCAGTAAAATCCTTTCATCAATCTATGTCCTGATTGAATTTAGGGTATGGTTTTATGACGAAACCCTAATCATTCAATAACTATGTATCCATTCCATTTTTATGACTTGATAGGTGAAATCAAAACACCTTTTGATTTCCACCTCACCTTGGCCAAGGATTTCCTCAGTCATGAAATCATCGGAATACATAGGACATCTTCTCATCTTATCGATAAGTGATGAATCTTATTTCGACATTCACAAGCCTTCATATGTGATAAGGTTACGCCCAGTGATAATTTGTTAATGACTCCATTAGAATCCAAACAAGAACCAAAGCATAACTAGTCAAATATAAGACTACCATGATGTCTCAAGTCTAAGGATCAATCTGCACTATTGCAACACAGGAATTCCAATTCGACATTAAATAATAACCATTAGGAATTCTATAGCGAGTTAGTTCAGTGTACTTATTCTTATAATAAGCACCCACCTATATGCACTAGTGTCCTCACACCAATGTCCATGAAACGAGATTCTCCTAATTGAGCATGCATCATATGTGCTAGTCTATCCGAGTTATTAGTGTCCAATCCTAATAACTCTATGACTAGGAACATTTAAGATCAAGGCTTGAAAGGAATATGTTTCATGATCGTCATCTCTATGCACGACCATATTCCATGAGCCTATTTAATCTATGGACTTTGTCAAGTATGGATTACAATAAATAATGATGAAAACCATCAATGACAAATAAAAACATAATGCCTTGCAATAACAATTGATTGAAGATAAAGAATTAAAATGTAAAGTATGATCAATTACATGTAAATATAATTGGCTTGTGGGGCATAACTCTAACAGGCTTTTAGCCAGTTGGAAATAGAGGTGATTCCTAAGGGAACATATGTTTATATTGTTAACCTAACAATTCACTTCCTTCTGATGAACAGATCTGGCAAGCTACTATAAAAGACTCGAGGGTGAGGTCATGGGTTGACAATCAAGGATGGGTCAAAAACCCTGACTTTAATTTTTTGGATGGAATACTTCGATTTCTAAATCAAATTTATGTGCTTGGAGCCAAGGAATTAAGGCAAACCATACTAAATGAGGCACACTAAGCTAAAAATACCATTCACCCGGGTATTACCAAATGTATAAGGGTTTGAGGAATGATATAATACCCCTTGAAAAGGGTGTTTTGGAGACACCATGATTTTGAGTAATTTACTTGGGAAAGTGAGAAAGAAATGCGTTGGAAATATCCACACTTTTTTGACTATACGAAAGTCATAAAATTTTGAGGACGCAAATTTATTTTTTTTTTAAAGGGGTTGAGTGTAATAGCCAAGATTTTTGTATGAAACTCATATATTTGAGGAAGTAGGATATTTTATTGAATTAATACATTTGAGGAAATAGGATATGTCTAAGGGATCATGGAAGTTTGGGGTAAAAGTGCAATTCTTGAAAGTCCTGAGGTAAAAGTACAATTTTTGAAAAAGTTTGGGGGACAAGTGTAATCTACATTGGGAAATGATGCAAGGGACATCTTCCTAGGGGCCTTTGGGAGATTCAAGGATAGACAAGGGCCTAAAAGCTATAGGGGTCAAAGTGCATAGATATAAAGTTTTGGGCCAAAATGTAATTTTTAAAAACCCATAACGACCTCCTCAAAGGAATGAAGTAGCCAAACTTACCATTGGAAGTCATGATGATGCCTCATAAATGAGACCTTAGGTGGTATGGCATGTGGTGCAAAGTGATTGGCCCAAAAACTCTACAAATAGGGCAAGAATTCCACTCAAAGTTAAGCTATGAATTTGCGCCAAGATTAAGATGGTTTGAAGGGATTTAAGGAGAGAGATAATATCTTGAGGAAGAAGAGAAGGTTCTGCAAGAAAAATGAGTTAAATCAGTAAAGAAATGAGGGAGAAACGGGTCTCACCGAAAAATGTAAAGTTTCGCAAGAATCTGGGCAAAAGTTGTCAAAAAAAAAGGCAAAAAAACTGGCGATATTGGCCTATAATCAGGTAGAGGGGAAAGAAAAGAAGGTATAGGTTCAAACGGGGAGTGAAATGGAGTAGAAACAGAGGAGAAAAACCCAAAAAAATTGAAGGCCAACCGAACCGTTGCTGGAGAAGAAAGACTGGTGCATGCAGCACATGCGTCAATTTTGTCTACGCATGCAGACATATGGGCTCCCTTCCCAAGGCGCATGAGGGCTCATATGAGCTCCATTTTCCCTACAACTTTCCAAAAAAATAGATTAATTATTTAGAACATGTTTATGTAAAAATATTTGGTGTTTGTTTTATGAAAACTCGTGTTACTATAGAAAACCCAAAATTGACAAGTGTGAATAGTACCTCTAAGGGTAAAATAGCAAGGTGAGTGGTTCTTGCAAGTGTTGCTTCATCCTAGATGTTTGTACTTCATTTGTGTGGCTTGTTGTTAGTGTAGGTGCTCTAGACCCAATCAGATTGGGCTTGTTGTACACTGACAATTGTAATCATGTTTATTGTTTGAATAAGGAGTTATTCAAATTCACAAGAAGTCATTCTATTAGTTTCTTGTTATTATTGTAATAACCGAATGAAACTAGATAGAAGTTCATATGATGTATATTGTGATTAATCTATTAAGATGTGAGATGATGCATCACAGTTTCTAGACATCATTAAACATCCCAAGCCGTAGCAATGTCAAGAATGGACATTGACAATTGCGGTAAGACTTGTATGTGCTATGTTTTTGCTATGTGATAGCAATGGGGGTCTCACACCCATAGGCATGGGGATGCCTAGACAAGTACATAGGTGACCAATGTTGGAGAACGTGTCACTAGACATGACTCGCCATGAGAATCCATTTTGGTTATATGTTGATGGAATTCTCATACGAGATGGGTGTAACTAATCCTTGGACCTGAGGTTGTCACGGTCATCTCATAAGAAGACCGGTATGCTTTGACATCGTTTCGATGGGCCTAGACAAAGGCTGCATGTGGGCGATCGTTGGGTATATCGTGAGGCTTATGGAGATGGGTGTATAACCAAGATGGGACTCATCTATCCCTTGATAGAGGATGATGTATCTAAGGCATCTTCGGTGGATATTCACTTTAAATCCATGGCCATGGTGAAGGAGATCAATAAGGAGTTATTGATTTACTTTCTAATTAAGTGAAGATATTCGGAAGACCGAAGAAAACTCATGTGATCATTATCAAGCAACACATCGCCATACTTGAGATCACATAAGATACATTGACGAGAGGATCGAATTACACGGTAACTATGCTCGTGAAAGGTTATTTGCGGATTATGAATCCTTCTGAATAATTGGGTAGGCATGATGCCTTGCTAGAGGCCAATCTTGTCTTATGTGTTCGTACCGACACATTGCCAATATATTCGGAAGCCTAATGAGTCATACGCAATAGGCACGGTCCCTGGCTTAAACCAGGAGAGTGGACGTATGGTTAAGTGGGACACTTCGGTAAGAAGTTATGCCGTCGTAGGTTCTCACGGAAAAAGAACAAATAGACGTAATGACGTCGATATGACAAGGAGTCATCATAATGGAAAGAGTGTCCTAAAATGGCAATTGATTAAAGTAGGAAAGAGTTTCTAATTTAATAATTTTCTATTTGTTGGAGTGGCAAATAGGAAATAAAATATTTTTGGGCTTAAGTTAATATTTGGACTAAATTAGATTTGGGCCAAATATTCAATTAAATATTATATTTGGACTAAATTGGATTTAGGCCAAATATTAAAATAAATATTATATTTGGACTAAATTAGATTTGGGCCAAATATTAAATATTATATTTGGACCAAATTAGATTTGGGCTAAATATTAAATATTATATTTGGGCTTGAATTAGATTTGGGCCAAAATATTTTATTTAAACCTATAAAAGGATTTGGGCCATTTAATTATATTTCTAGTTGGACTAGAATAAGCCCACTTAATATTCTAATTAAATTAGAATTAATGGGCTAGCCCAATCCATTAGGGTCTTAGAAACCCTAGGATATTTCATTATAAATATCCTTTTATAGGTTGCCCATGATTGGAGTGATTTTTGGTGTCCTTTTTCAAGAGTTGAAAAACGTATTACCATTCACTCTTCCCGTTTCTTTTTGGTATCGATTTGAAACGTGGGCGTTCTTTTACTATCCATACACAAGCCGCGCAAAGGAGAAGGAGCTAGCACTCCTATTCCGCTCTCCTTGCCAATGGACACGTGCCGCGTATCACGAGTTAGAGGCCGGACGCTTGGATGGCTCAAATCCGCGAACGACTCGATAATCTAAAGGTTAGATTTATTTATTTGTTTGTGAATGATTTAATTTCGACGTTGATCCAATCGCCGAGATCGGGGTAAGTTCAAAATTTTTGAACTACGTTGTTTACCCCGTAGCGATCTTGCTTTACTTTCACTTGTGGTTTGCATATCATGTGTCTTTTATTACCCACGAATCTCATTTTGTTGTTATCGTGAATCACGACATTCTGTGGCAAGTTGATGTTAGGTTCATCATGTGCTATCAGGAGGATTGCGTGGCCCATGGAAGGGTAGGGTGTTTGGACATGATGAAAGCAAGATGATTGCAACATCGTTGCATCTCTGCCACAGAGAGGGGTTTTATGACATAGCATACTACATATACATGCACAAACTTTTATTCTGAATCACTCACTAAGATGTTCATATCATATATCGACATATTCAAACGTGTCAGGTATCCCAGGGACTAGTGGAAGGAAGGGAAAAGAGGTTGTTGAAGTTTGATTTCCTAGTATTTGTCATATCTCACGAGTCTTGTACCTTATGGCTTAAGTTTTGTATTTCCAATACGTGTAAAATAGAACTTTAGTATAGCTCGAGTTTATTTTTTATGTTCTTTAAATTTCCAAGAGTTATTATGTTCAACTTGTACCTGTATTAAAGAGATCTAGCAGAAACCCCCATTATTTAGTTTCAGGTTCGATCCAGTGCTTCTGTTAGCAAAGGGTTTCCATAATGCCCATGTGTTATAATTTGTATGTCTATGTCATCATAATGTATCTAAGATACGGGGTGTTACATCAGAAACCTATGCATATAAGCCGTTAGACCCTTTTCATCCCTACTGTACTATACTAAGGCCTGCGAGGACAACACCGCCGGGTCGGATACAAGCACATCTACCATTACTTAATCCCCCACACCTAGTCTACCATGCTCCACTAGCCCGAAGGAAGATGGCTCCTTGCTCCAATACAAAGGGTACCTCACTTCTCCCTTATCGTCCAAAAAGAAGGCCAGCTCGAACTAGGCAAAGGACACCTTGAAGAAATCGGCCTTGAAATTCTTGTACAAACTATCGAAGGCGTGTAGCAATTTCCTCTTCGGGTTCCCACTCAGCGACACCTAGTTGCCTTTGCCAACCACATTTGGTCAAAAAAAAGTAGAAGAACGCCTCAACATTGGCGTATTGACTAAGGAAGCAATATAACACTTTGAATGCTTGAACGAACACCCAACTGTTCGGATGGAGTTGGGTTAGGGCCACGTTTAGCATCCCCAAAATCGAGCTTTGTAATCCAGTGAAATGAAGGCGTAGATGAAGTCGAGAGAAGAATGTCCCATACATGAAGATCGACTTAGAATCTGCCTTCGAGTCTAGCTCCATGAATACCCTTTCTTCTTCCCCACACAACTCGCATATGAATAAACTCTCATTTCTCTTAGCCAATAAAAGAATCCCCATCCTCAACACGGTAACGTCATCCGGAGAATCATATATTGAAGCGACCTTAGCTACATTCTCACTCACCCAACTATATTTGTTATCGGCACTAGAACTCACTGCAAGGGCTTTTCCAACCATGGACAGAACACCTGCACTGTCCTTGGAGGAACCAAGGAAAATAAAGCAATCAGAACTCAACATCCGACATAAGTTTTGGATTCACGCCCTAACTCGTGCTAATAAAACAAGCCATGAGACTCGCCACAAGACTAGATGATGAGCCCATCATTGGCGAAATACTCTCCCCCAAACTCTCACTAAAACCCCTTTCGATAAAAAATAACAAAAGAAAAGAAATTAGAGTTTAAGAAATTACCTTAGGAGCAGAAAAATTGAAGGAATTGGATGGAAGGAAAACTCAACCACCGCCGAAAATATGACCTCAATCAGAATTGCAAAGCAAAGAAAATGCAGAAGATTCATGGAGATACAGGAGTTTGAAAAAGGAAGCAAGCACAAAATGTGGGACATGGAGTCGGAAGTGACCCTTATATCAGCACCAAACAACACATCCAACAGTTGGAGCCCATTTGTCACAAAACGACAGTTAAGATCATGCTACCTATCATGCACTGAAGGCGGAAATGCCCCTCTCCACGTACACCACATCGCCTTGTCCTATAGGCCTAACATTTTGAATTTCGGGAGCGTGCACACTATGTCAGAACATTAAAAGTCGACCCTAAAATCATTATGCATTCTGCGAGCCTTGGGACAAATTTATAACACCTAAAACACCCATCACCCTGAGAATTCCAAGCTCAACCACCTCAATTGTAATCAATCGACCTCAATCAACTCGGTTATGTATTCTGAGCTTGACTTTAATGAAAAAGCCCCATCTCTTTAGCTAATGCACCCAGAGCTCCTGTACAATGACTTGGCAATTTGAGCTCGAAAACTCGTCCTCGCAAACATCCGATTTGGGGGTCTTGTCCTTAGCTCAACTGAAACTATCATGGTCTTACACGACAAAAGTTCAACCATCATACTTGCATTCTGAACTCAAATGCTTTCTCTTGCGAACATCCGACCTAGGGGGCTGTGGACTGTACTGGCCCAATCGAGTCCAGCCCAATGGAAGCCCAAGACCTCTACTAGTCTTCTGACCCAATCTCAGCCCCATACCTAGCAACAATAATCATCATTACCCCTTGTACTTTCAACACTCCTATGCTCGTTATAGGTTCCATTGACATTTAATGCAGCATTTAATAAAGGTCCTGTCGACACCACACCTTCGTCAAAAAGCCTCGCCGATGCTGGATATCTCTGTCCCATCCCGCTACAACAGCCCAAGGCCTACTCACATGTTAGAGAACCCCTTTTTTTTCTCTTTATATAAGCCAGCTTGCTCCTAGGCCAAGGCATGTCCTTTTTAGCCTATCGACACTTTGCCAACTGAATCCCCTACTCACTTTACCATCGGAGTGTTGTGTAGGTGCCACCACCCCCCCTCCGATCACTAGAACCAGCTCCGACGCTCCCAAAATGTCCTCATTCGACAACCCTTTGGGCTTGAAGGAACAACTAAAAATCTTGGGACCTATTCAGTTATTGAAAATATTTTTTAAGAAAATTCATGTAGCATTTTTTGAGGTTTGGCTAAGACTCGTCAACTCTCTATATGTTTTTAAAAATGCCATTAAGTCCTTTAGGTTAATTATCATGCAATACATGCTCTGTTATTGTTAAATAATGATGATTAATTTTGTTAAAATCCTTAAAATACCTCAGCTAAGTTACCCAGAAGAAAAAAAATAAAAATAAAACATTGTATCACTAACAAACCCTATAATTGCTAGAAATTGCCAATGGGTTTTGATTAAAACCTAGAAAAGATGCTGGGTTTTGATTGGAACCCTGTTGCTCAATTTGATAAAGAAAGAGTGATATAGATAGATGAATGGTTTGAATTTTCCATGGTTGATTGTAGGGGGAGGGAGAGAGAGAGAGTTACTCATGTGATAGTCAACCATCTAGGTTTTCAATTGTTTCATTTGTGTTTTCATCAAAGAACTCAAATAGTGTTGAGTTTGATTTTGGCAATGTTTTGATAATGAATATTTAATGCAAAATTATAATGGGCATTTGAGGTTAAGTTAGGGTTGTTTAAGCTAAAGTCAAAACTTCACTAAACTTGGATTATCCTCATTGTGTTACTCTAAGGTGTCAAGCATCAAGTAAGTGCTCATGACATATAATTGAGATCTAATGTCTTGTTGCACTCAGGACATATTTGAATGACTTAAAATGATATCTTAAGTATTCAAATATATATTAATCGAGTAATAAATAGAGTAAGGTTAAAAGAAAGCTTGAATGCCTTAATGGGTAAACATTCATTCAATGTCTTAAGTAGAAACTCAAGTAAATATGATTTTGATACATTCACACTTGAGTTTTGGAAAATCAGTCAAATTGATTATTTATCGGTTTAGAGGAAAAATGTTTCAAATATATACTTGATGATTAAGTAATAAACATCAAATCCTTTAATGAATGAACACATAATCAAGTAATGATACTTGAGATTGAACTTTAGAGTTTAAGTTGACTATTTGATATTTAGAAGGAAAATATTAAATACTTAAAGGTTCTTAATGTTCTAAAAATTAATAGAAGAACACTTGAAAAACTTAAAACTTGAATGTTTGTTGCTTGATAAGTAAAATCATTCAAGTGTGTAAAGGATTTAACATTGGTTAATCAAGTATTGAGGGACTAATACTTAAGTATTTAATCAATAATCAAAGCTGTCAAGATTACAAAACTTCAGGATATTAATCAAGTAGATCTGCTTATTAATCAATTAACACACATTTTTACTAGAGTAAAGTTCAATCGAGTAATAATGTTTAGAAATGTTAGTTGTAACTAACTTTCTTTCAAATATCATTTAAGTATTAAAAGTTGGAAATCAAGCATGCTAACATATCTTTATTCAATATTACTAATAGAGTAAGATATGTAATTACTCAACTAACATGTCTAGGTAATCGAGTAAAGTATGTTGTCTCAAAGATTAATTGAGTAATGTATGAGCTTTCTTTAATAAACAAGGAAAGTTTTTAGTTAACTAACAAGTATTGTACTCGATTAATTGATGATTATAATCAAGTAAGACTTAAATTAATTGATTACATGTTTTATTACTCGAGTATGTAATAAAATAACATTAATAGAGTAATCAAATTGATATTCGATTAAGTAATATATTAGTCGAGTAATGAACTTATTAATCGAGTATTGCATTTGATTTGTTGAGTCGGATCAACCTTGAATCACCACACACCCAAGAAAGGGGGTGAATTGGGTGTTTTTAAAATTTGAAACTATTGTGATTTCAGAAAACAAATGAGGGTAAAGAGCAATAAAACAATGAAATACTTAAAAGGATAAAGACTGCAAGATAAAGCAATAACAAAAGTAAAGTAGGCTCAAAATTTATAGTGGTTCGATACTAGCCTACATCCACTCCTCAAACCAACTTGTTGAAGATTTGTATCCACTATAACATCCTACTAAAAATCGGTAAGTCCTCTAGCTTAGTTGTTAGGAATATACAACTCCTCCTACCAATGATCTAGTAGGCCCTCTAGTTCACAACCTAGGCAAGCAAGCTCCTTCATGCTCTATTTATAGCTTTCTAGTTAACTAAGCAAGAAAATTGAAGTAAATGACCGTTGCACTGCATTAAATGCCTAAAAACTAGCCATTTTAATGATGTCAGAACATAAACTATAGACATACGCATAGAATCAGTCAACTGATTCTTTCGAAATATTTGAATTTTCAAACAAGATTTAAATAACTTTCGACATTTTCAAAAATAAGTCAACTTGGATATACAAACTATTGACTTTTTTATACATAAGGTCAACTATTTTAAAGAAGTGTTGACATGCTACAATCATTGTCGATTGTTTTTGAACTAAAACAACTTGGACCGAGAGTATGAATTTTGCTTTTCAATAGATTACAAAAACTATCGACTGATTTTTCTCAAAAAATCAAAGAAATCGACTTTATTTTTTAGAAAGTCGATAGCTTTTGATTTCACAAAGTCTTATAAAACAAAGGCATGAAAAAGTCGACATTTTGAAAGAAGAAGTTGACATTTTTTACTTGATCATTTAAAAGAGGTGTGTGATTTTGAAGAATGAACTTTGACAAATTTTCAAAACGCGCTCTTAATAGAATAATCCTCAGGAAATAAGGATATTTTTTTTATGGAATATGTCTTAATAAATATTTGTATGACTCGATAAGGTTTTAAAAAGAAAATAGCTTCTTTTTCCATGAACTCTTCATTTGGAAATTTCAAGTATATATCAACTATTTCATTTTCAAATTCTAAAAATATTAAGTTTTTCATTATCAAAATTACTTTAAAAAAATAACAATATGATTAATCAAGTAAAGAATTTATTAATCAAGTATTGAATTTGATTAATAGAGTAATGAACTCATTAATTGAGTATTGCATTTGATTAATCAAGTAATGAACTTATTAATCGAGTATTGCATTTGATTAATTGAGTAATGAACTTATTAATCAAGTATTACATTTGATTAATTGAGTAACTGAATATCTTAGTTGAGTAAGGAATATTAGGTAAAGAGTGACTCTATATCTGATTTATTAATCAACTAAAAAAATGTGAAATCGAGTAATGTCTAAGATTAATTGACTAATTTTTAAGATTACTTGAGTAATGACAAAAATTATTCAAGTAACGTTATGCAAAAATTTGAAAAACTAACGATTATAGAGCATTAAATGTGCTTAATTTTGACCATTTGAGACATTTAATGCATCTTAGTCATTCTCGAATATTTGTGGCATGAAAATTAAAGTTTAAATCATATACTAAATATTAATTTTCCAAGAAAAGAGAAATGTTTATGCAAAAATTTAGGTACAAAGCTTTTTACCCACTGGATAAAAGGCTAATAGCATTGAAGAGGGAAAAGCTATAAAAGGCAAATGAGACTCAAGATGGGATACTGATCTAAATATTTTCAATACTTGTCTCGAGCCAAAGAAGCTTTCAAAGCATACATCATTTGTTCATTACAAATTAGAGAGAGAGAGAGAGATTAAAGTGCTTTTACTTCCTATCCTTTTATTCTCTCCGGTTGTAAGATCCTTCTTGTTCATTCATTCATATTTTTAGAGGATTAATTGTGCTTCATTGCGATCTTTTGCTCAAACACTTTCTTCCTTGTAACTATTGTAAGGGTTTTGCCTTATTTCTGTAAAAGGTTTGTAAAGGTTACTACTTTGCCTGAAAGGCGAAGTTCTAACTTAGCTTGTAAAAGTTGAGGCAAAAAATAAAGTCGATTTCTTAACCTATAAAAGTTAGAACAGTTGGTGAACTATTGAAAAATCCTAGGTGAGGAACCAAGATAGTGGGGTATGCTAGTAGTGCCGAACCACTATAAATATTGTGTGTTGTACTCTTAATTCTATTTTATTCCAGCAACTTTAACTTTAGCAAGTTTTATCTCTTGTATATTCATTTACATTGGATTTTTTATTCATTGTTCACTATTAGTTTTATTCTCACAACATCAGTTTTCAAAAGCTTAGGTGGTGTTTTCTTCGTGTTTCAATTTTGAGTTTTGAGTTTTGAATTCATTTTCAGTTTTATGTTTTGAGTGTCTGTTTTGAAATTTTTGAAGATGCGTTCTTTTTGAGATGTTGGGTTTGGATCTAAAAGGTGTGTGTGTGTGTGTGTGAGAGAGAGAGAGAGAGAGAGAGAGAGAGAGAGAGAGAAAGAGAGTTTCTTGAAGCAAAGTGTTGTCGTTGTGGAATAGAATCACTTTCTTCCCTTCTCCATTGCATTGCAACCTATTTGGAAAAAGGGAGAGCCTTTTGCAGATGGGATTTGGTTCCAGATGGCTTTAGTGAACAAAAAAATGAGGAAGAGGAGAATGAAGAGAAAGAGAAGAGGAAATGAGAAAGAAAGAGACAATAAACAATTCGATAACAACCAACAATCCAACAATTATCATACCAATATTGTCAGCATGTGCTATAGATGGCAGAGAAATAGAGATTAGGGGAAATGGAGAGGAAAGATGAGAAAGAAGAAGTTATTTAGATATAAGGGGCAAAATGATCAATTTTCGTACTTTGTTAATGGTAAGGGAGATTTTATATTTTAAAAAATATAAGAATAATTAGTGTCATTTCATTCAACGCGAAAGATGGTGTGTGAAATTTATCTAATTTTATAATTAAACATATTCTAACATTTTATGCTTTAAAAGCAATATTCATTTCTAAAAAATTTAGATTTTTTTTTTATTTTCCACACCATAGTATAAAGTTAAAAAAAATAGAAAATTAATTTTTTTTCTTCTCTAATTTGAAATTCAGCTATTTAATAAAAAATTTAAACTAAAAAAAATAGAAAAATAATTTCTACAACTTAACATGCCTATGATATCTTGGACTCAAAAAAAAAAATCTTGATATATTCAAATAGCAATGAATATCATAAATTAAAATAAAACTTAGTAACCTATTTTGTTAGTCCTTTTTTTTTCACACAAGTCATACAAGCCCTGGCAGAAAGGTAAATATAATGAGGTTAACCTTGCCAACACTTCAAAGAAAAACAACGTGACTGTACCACCTAATTAATATATGGACTAATCACTTAACCATACCAATTGACTAAAAGAAAGTAGGAGTGTACAATCGGTTATAACTGAATCAAATTGGTTAAAAATCACTAATCGAACTGAACTGAATCGAGCCATATAACTGAACTTAACCGACAGAGTCATATAAACTAATTAACTGATAATAGAAATTGAACTAACCGAATTTTGAGCCATTTTAATCGAATCAAAATTATTATCAAAAAAATTGAATCGAACCTAATAAAAGAGGGTTGGGTTGTTGGTTCGATTTAGTTTTTCAATTAATAATACCAAAAAAATCGAATCGAATAATCAAAATTCTTGGGAGAAATAATCAAACCGAACCGAAGCTAATAACCAAACCAAACTAAATAACCAAAAATCCCAAGGGAAATAACCAAACCAAACCCCTACCAATAAAAAACTGAACCGAACTGACTTCAATTCGTTCGGTTTACCCGAACTCTTGCTCACCCCTAAAAGAAAGATATTTACAAAATGATAGACTACTTGTGTGGCCAAATGAGTACTTAAGAGTTGAAAAATACAGCTAAGCAACTCTAAAGAAGGGGACATGTAGGGGTGTGTAGTAGTTCGGTTATTTTGGAATCGGTTATCAGTTCGATTATGTTGGGAAAAAGTTTGGTTATTTAAGAATTGATTCAGTTTTCCTTGTTCAGTTAACCGATTAAATCGAACCGACCCTTAATCAAAATGACGTCATTTTTTATACTATAAAACAACGTCATTTATGCTAAAATTCGACTATGCACAAAGAACCATATCGTGGAGAACACAGGGTACACATCCAATCCATTGTGTTCGACAATTCGAGAGTTTTCAAATGCAATGAGAGAGAGAGAGAGAGAAGGAAATCGAAACCCTAGTATAGTAGTACCCTACCATTATCGTCGCTTCCAACCATCACCATCAATTCCTTCCGTCACCTTTCCCTTTGCCATTAGACGTCGACAAAGGTGAGTTTGTCACCTTTCATCGCCTTTCCCTTTGAGCATTCAAGAGAGAGAGAAAGAAACCCTAATCCATCATAACTGAAACTGAGGGAAGTCCTACCGTCCATCGATTCATTACCTTTAATTAGCTTCTTGTCTCATTCCATTTTACTCCTAACCGAAACCCTAAACCTAAATCCTAATCGATTACCATTGGGTGTCAGTTAGTCTGTTTGATTCTTTCCACAACATCGATCCAAACCACATCGAGTCACCGACGATCGACCCACACGGCCTCACCTATAACCGATAGAGGTTAGTTTCAAATTTTCGTTATTTTAGGGTTTCAGATTTTTTAATTTTTTTGGACTTTTAGTTACAAGTTTGGGGGTTTGTTGTTGTCTCAAAAAGGGTCTCTCATTCTCATTCTCTTTCTCATTTTGTTATGTTGTTGCCATTCTTTTTCTCATTTCTTGTTGTTGTTTCCATTCTTCATTATGTTGGGATTCACTACCTGTTCGTTTTGAAACATCTTAGGTTGTATAAGGAAATAAGGCTACTGAACTTGCTGCATAATTTCCACAAGGGATCCTCCGTACTCCTGATACAGAATAGTTGCAAAATTCCACACATGTATTTTTTATCCCAACATTATTTAGTTGTGTAATGTGGTAGAAGTGGATTCCATGTTTAATCAGTTGCTTTATAATAAAAGGAAAAATCACTAGTTGGCAAGTCAAGGTTGTTTAAACTTGGTTTGTGAAGATTTTTGGGTCTCCATGGTATCAGATGCACTTTATCTGTTAATTTTTGCTTAAATTAATTAACAAGTAACTTCTGAATGTAAATGTTTCTATTGTTGTGTAAACAATAATAATATACCAAGACTTTGATTATATTAATTCACCAGTCCTTTCTATTTTTGGCCTCTATATATTGTTATGTGTTAAATTAAAAATAATAAATATACATTGCGATTATATGTGTTGTTATATGGTCATAATATAGGAAGTGTTTATTTTCTCATGTTCTAAACTTCTAGTGCTAGTACTAGGAGTGTAATGACCTGTTTCGAGTACCGGTGAAGTGTATGGACTCAGAATAATTATTTTATTTGGATAATAATCTTAGAGAATTGGTTGTGATATTACAAGTGGTTGTTAAAGGCAATGGAAATACTGAAAGTCAAAGAGGTGACATGAGTGGTAACGGGACTCGCAAGTATACAAGGTAAGTGTGTGGATAATTTATGGAAATCTTATTATGGATTAAATTGTATTTGGTTTGAATTTTATCAAATAATATTAGTAATGAGAATTTATAAAGGTGGGGACATGCAAGTCATTACCGTTAAGGGAGTAAGGGTATTTTGGTCATTATGGAATATGGATATATATGTGTGTGTGTGTGTGTGTGTGTGTGCGTGTGTGTGTGTGTGGAGAATTCTTGATTTAGAGAAGGAAAGGCAAAGGTGATATTTTACTCTTGTGTTTAGTTTTGATGATGAAAAATTTCAAATGTATTTTTTTTCTCAATCAAAGCATATGGTTTGGAAACAAAAATCAATTTCAAAGTGCTTTGTTAAAATGATCTATGATCTTTTATATTATTTAAAGATTAGCATAAACAAGTTTTAAGATCTAAAAAGAATCTCCTTGAAATCGTTGGTCAAAATAATTCTAAGGCAAAAGACCAACTAGAACATGTTTTTGAAAGTGTGTTCATTTTAGAAAGTGTTCATTTTAGAAAACTATCTCCTAGTATTTTGATATCTAATATCTCTTGGTAATGAATGGTTTTGATAAATGACTATATGAAAATCAATTTCTACTATGTGGATTATATGAATGAGAAAATGAATTTTTAGTATATAAGTTTTGCAGCAAGATATGAAAACTTATAGAAGAAATATTGAGTATGGATGAAAGATTGATTTGTTAAGAATAATTTGTTTCAAATCATACTTTTGATAATCTCAACTTGCTTTAAAGATAATCAAAATGAGTTTTTAAAGAATCGAATAAGGATGTATTGAAAATTCAAGTTTTTCTATAGAATAGTCGACTATCAGGATCATTCTGTTGACTATGCTTCAAAATAGTCGACTATTTTTTATGTTCTGTCGACTATTTAAGTATCTGTCGACTATTTTAGCATCTGTCGACTATCGAGTAAAAATAGTCGACTATGCCTTCTGATCTGTCGACTATTTTTGTTCATGAAATTCAAAAATTTCTTCATATCTCAGCATCTGTCGACTATTGGAATGTGTCTGTCGACTATTGAAATTTTGTGTTATAAAACAGTTGACTATTCGTTTTATCTGTCGACTATTTCTTGCTTTAGTTGTAAAAATAGTCAACTATATATTTCTTCTGTCGACTATTTCTTTTCGCAGAAAGCTCCAACGGCTATTTTTTCAAATCCCAACGGCTCCAAACGGCTATATTTCTCTTCAACTTCGTGGGACACTTATATATACATGTCATAGATGATCAAGAGAAGTCTAATGGACGGGAATGAATTGAATTGAGCTTACATTTTACACTCATTTCTATTTACATTCACTGTGCTTCAATTTTCTCTCTTCAAGGCTGTGATCTTAATTTGTTTACATTCATTTAAGCCTTGTATCATTTTTTAGAGACATTGTAACTAAGAGATTCATCTCTTAGATTCTCTCCAACTATATATTTCTTGTTTTCCTAGCTTGTATAGCTAGAGGGCCCATTTGAGTGGGAGGTTTTGTAATTCCTAGTCTCGGACTAGAGGACCTACTTGGTTTAAGTAGGGGGTTTTAGTGGATGGTTTGAAAAATCCTTAGTGAGGAGCTAAGGTAGTGGATTAGGCTTGGGTTAAGCCGAACCACTATAAATCTTGGTGTTCTTGTGTGCTTGTGTTCTTTAAATCATCTTTATCTTTCCAAGCATTCCTTAATTCCTCAGTTGATTCACATTTGTCATTTTATATGCTTCACATTTTAAATCATTAAAACTTCAACCTATATTAAAAAGTTTTTTTTTTTAAAATAACCAATTCACCCCCCCTCTTGGTGTGTGCCATAGCATCTCCTGTTCTAACAAAAGGGAGAGAAAGGAAAGGGTGAGCAATGAGAGAGGAAGCAAAGAAAAAGGTAGGATTTTGATTCTCTAACTTTCTCTTCATCAATCTTGGTTTTTGGTGCATCAAAAGGTAAGATTCAAATTATGGGTGGCTTCATAGACTTGGCTTTGATAAGCTAATTGAGTAATTTGGGTATGAGTTGAGTCCATAGCAACCCTATTAAATTCCATCTAGATATTGGAATTCTTCTACTATTGGAGATTTGCCTTGCACCAGTTTTATGGAATAAATATCTTTCTTTGGGGTATGATGAGAGCCATTGAGGGGTTAAGTGGTGGTGCTTCTAGTTGTGATTCTTTAGTCTGTTGGGAGGGTCTTATTTGGCATTTCTTGACATGTTTTGTTTTCAATAGCTGAGTAGGGCTTGATCTCCCTACGTTTCTTTGCAGAATGATGTTGAACCTTAACGGTGTACGTTCCAAATGGTTGCTATTTGGGGTGGTGTTGTATTTCAATTTATTTATTATTACACATTGCATGATGATGCATTGAGACATCGGGCTATGGGTTTGCATAAATCATGCTTTGTATTCAGTGGAGGGGTAAGCATTGGCATGACACGGTTGGCTTGTGAGTACCGACTTATCTATTGTAGATGAGCATAGACACATGGAACATGCATATGTGTGAGTTCTTATGTGGGCGTAGCATGGCCTGATGCTTGGCTTATGGGGTCCTTGACATCACGTTTATGCATAAGCAATTGCATTTCTTTATATGTTGCATTGCATGGATCCTTTGTGCGCAGTGGTCTAATCCGTGAAATGTACATCTGTTTCGAAGACGGGAGGACCGTTCTGAGGGAGCACTAGCTCATGAGTTCTATTATTTTGGGTGTCGGGAGTATCGCCTCAATGAGGCTTGGCTTGTGATTGTGATGCGTAAGATTAGGGATTTGAGTTCCACAACAGCCTAAGATCTTTGATGTGGTGGTGTTCATGGTTCCGTTGTGGTAACCTTTCATGGTTGCTAGCAGGTTTTTATATGAGGCCTTGGGAGCCATTGATTATGATCTCTTATGTAGGCCCTAAGGACCATATGTTTGCATTTATGCATTTTCGATTATGACTTGGCATTACAGTACATAGCATGGCTCTATATGCGATACATATCCATGTGTGGGGATATTTATGGGTGAGTCAGCTATCAACCCTGGTATCCTTTTTCTTATATATATACTTGTTGAGTCTTGTAACTCACTCTTGCTTTACGTCATTCCAAGTAAGCGTGAAAAGGCAGTCGAGGGTGGGTTCAACCAAGCTTAGCCATCCCTATGATAGACATCGTGTACAAAGGCACCCTAACTGAAAGATTCTTGGGCGTTTTGTCTTGTTTTGAGTCCAGAAAGAAGATTGTCTTGCTAGGCTAGGCGTGGTATTTCTTGTGGGATATACGAGCATGTGGGCCCTAATGTTGTCATTGAAAATGGTGTACTAAATGACTTTTGCTTCTATTGTGTATATTAATGAAAAGCTCTTTAGCGATTTTGTTTTTTTTTTAAGTCTGCATCTATATCCATTTTCGTGAGGGCTTTCTCTCAAAACTCTTGTGTTTAAGGGACTTTCGGGAGCGGGTCCTTACAGTTTGGTATCAAAGCAAGGTTAAGATTTGTCTCTGTACACATAAGAGGAATGGGTAGAGTTAAGAATGTGTCGAGTAGTCAATTATAAATCTAAATGAGGATTTTAATCTAAGTGTGCTAACTGTGTAGGAAGGATGAGTGCACGATGAGGAGAGCCACCTACCTGGGGTCGAGGCCATGGCCAACTTGTGCAAGCACCTGCACCAGAGACTCCAAGGGAGTCTAGGGCATAATTTAGAATAGCAAGGGGCCAGGGGTAACTTAGCCTGAGCCAATAGGGGGCACGCAGCTCAGGAGGGGACAATCATCTCCCAGGGCCATGATAATGGTAGGAAAAGGAAACGGACAAGCAAGGATATAATGGAAGGGATGACATGTAACTTTTGCAGTAAGAGGCATAAGAGACCTTGCCGGTTTGGTAAAAGGATTTGTTACCAATGTGGTCAAATGGGACACGTGATGAAAAATTAACCTTGGAACCAAGACGTAAGGGTGGCATGCTTCCGTTGTGGTCAACCAGGACATTTTAGGAATAGTTGCCCTTAGAATCCAGGTGAGGCGCCTGTTAGAAATGTGACATGTTTTCAGTGCGATCAAAAGGGCCACGAAGCTAACACTTGTTAGTCTCCCCTATTGCAGTACAGAGGGCAAGGGTTTACAGTACCCGCAGTCCAAGGAACAGCTCTGTAACTGGCATTGCCTCGGCCA
The DNA here is from genome assembly GCF_014633365.1 of Diospyros lotus. Classification (NCBI taxonomy): domain Eukaryota; kingdom Viridiplantae; phylum Streptophyta; class Magnoliopsida; order Ericales; family Ebenaceae; genus Diospyros; species Diospyros lotus. Next base: position 10,236,622 of record NC_068340.1, read on the forward strand.
CTGTGTCCTGCTATTATTGATAGGTCCCAAGTGCAACCCATGGATGCGAAAGAGGGGAATAGCCCTAACTGAGGTATGTTTTTGTTGTATAGTAATTGATGTTAGTGTCCCCTTTGATGTGGATACAATACATTCTTTTATTGTGTCATATGCCATATGTTATGTTCTTATTCTTAGGATCTTGTGGCGCTACTATCTATTGGGGTTGCATTAGGGGGCCTAGTGTGAATGAGAAATGAGTTAATTGGAGGCTAAGAAGTGCACAAAAAGGAGCTACCTCGTAAATGAGGTAGTGCCTCAAGCTAACGAGGGCGAGATGAGTGCTACATGGTGGGGATGCATTCGCATTTGTATGAGGAATACTAGAAGGTGTTGGGTTGAGTACCATAGGTAGCACACGTACTTATCTCCTTTTAGCTAGAGATCTGGGTATGAGTTGATGTGGTACAGTATATATATATAAATGAATGAAATAAGAGTTTTGTGTTGTCCCAACCCAAACATACTTGGGTGGATATCTATAATGTGAATCTTATAGAAATAAGGGATCTATTGAAGAAAGAAGTTAGATTGTGTTCTAATATATAGATATACATATGATTTATTAGTTCGGTACTCCAATATTGAATGTGATGGGATTAAGGGACCAATAAATGAACTACTTAAATTTAAAGTGCAATAAAAAGATTTAAGAGAGTGCAATTAAGCGATCATTATGTGTTCTAGATAAAATAAAGGTTAAATAATCCACGTATATCTAGGGGATTATACATATAGGATGTTTATGGGGTGAATGAAAAAAGGAAGCAAGGACGATGGTGAGTTGGCAATCGATTGAAAAGAATTTAGGGATTCAAAAAGGAAAGGCAAAGGTAAGAAGACACAACAGGCTATCGATTGATGGTAAGGAGCTGTCGACCGGTCATGAACGGTTGCATGTCTCCTTTGTTCCATCGACTATTTTCTGTTGGGTTGAATTCCTAAGTCTCATGCCATGTTGAAGAAGTGTAGGATTACATGTGAGTGCATGTAAAGTTGGAATTAGGGGAATTTGAGGTACGTTGGGGAGAAATTACAGTTACCCAATAGCAAATCTGAAGCGATCAGTGATAATTCATTACGTGTGTGTTATATTCTGTATCATTAGATTGAAGTATTGGGAATAGTTAAAATGTGGAGAAGAGTCTAAGATGAAAATTGTGTGAAGTGGTCACAGGAAAGTGGCTTGGAAATGGATTAGCAAATCCAAAAGTTAGGTGAGGAAAATTGATTACTACACCTTAATAGGAATGCTAAGTTAGACGGTGATTTAATGTTCGAGGTTATTGACCATGTGTATATGAGGTTTTGAAGGATGTGTATGAGTCGAACTAGAATTAGAAAACTTCAGTTGTTGAATGTAATGACTTGAGGAATATATAGGACTCACCATGGGTTGATTAGTAAATTATACATAATGAATTGAGAGATGGCCTAGTAACCAAGGAATCTAAATGGGAAATTGGGAGAAGTTAAATTATGGGAACTTGAGGTTATGAAACACAAGTTGAATAGGCAAGAGCTATATCTGTCCTAAATAAGCTATAAAAAGTTCCATATGTGATTTGTGAGATATGAGGTCACTATAAATAGAGTGGCGGTCTATTTGCTTGAGTGGATGTTATGGTCACGTATTATTGCAATTATGATAGCTATACTTAATGTGTTTGATTGGGTAAAGAGAATGAATTTAGACTATCGTATTTAAAGGAAAGGAAAAGTTAAGCAGTTAATGGCAAAGGAGCTAGAATACTTTTCAAGATTAAGTTAAGTGTAGGCAAGGTATCAAGAATAAGATAGGAACAAGAAACAATCTTAGAATGATGTTGGATTGTAACAAAATGATTATGATCATTTGATGATACCCTTATATTTGATAATTAAGCTGGCAGTGCTTATGGAGCACATGAAATGAGCATCATAACAGTATCTGGAGAAATGTAATGTTGATTTGGTGAACGGTATATATTAGCATACCAACCAAGAGAAGGAACCCACTTGAAGCTTTAAGGATAATTACAACTATATTGGAAGAATAAAAGAACACGTTACCTAAAGAGTCGCCTACTAGAATTTGAAGTTAAAAGCGGAGGTATCAAGGAACTGAATTACCACTTAAACGAAGGCCTAGTAAACAAAGCAATGTCAAAGGTTAAACCCAGTTACTAGGGAGCTAGTGGGGTAATAGGGTGTACTCGCCCGTGAGCATGTTAATGATCAGGTGCGAATTTCGAGGACGAAATTCTTTTAAGGGGGGGAGATATTGTAATAACCCGTTTCAAGTACTGGTGAAGTGTATGGACTCAGAATAATTATTTTATTTGGATAATAATCTTAGAGAATTAGCTGTGATATTACAAGTGGTTGTTAGAGGCAGTGGAAATATTGAAAAGTCAAAGAGGTGACGTGAGTGGTAACGGGACTCGCAAGTATACAAGGTAAGTGTGTGGATAATTTATGGAAATCTTATTATGGATTAAATTGTATTTGGTTTGAATTTTATCAAATAATATTAGTGATGGGAATTTATAAAGGTGGGGACATGCAAGTCATTACCATTAAGGGAGTAAGGGCATTTTGGTTATTATGGAATATGGATATATGTGTGTGTGTGTGTGTGGAGAATTCTTGATTTAGAGAAGAAAAGGCAAAGGGAGAGAAAGGAAAAGGGGAGCAACAAGAGAGGAAGGAAAGAAAGAGGTAAGGTTTTGATTCTCCAACTTTCTCTTCATCAATCTTGGTTTTTGGTGCATCAAAAGATAAGATTCAAATTGTGGATGGCTTCATCTCCCTCATATTGCTCATTTTCTTTTATTTTGGGGTGTAGGAAAGTGTGGTGGCTTTTGTAGAGGATTCTCCAAGCAAGACCATGGGGAAAGGATTATTAAGGCAAGTTCCCCTCTTCTCTTCTTCATCTAACCCTTTGGACTTGATGTATGGTGGATTTAGTTATGAAAATTTCATGTTTTCCCTAAAGGATTGTTGGGTAGGAATCTATGTTAAAAAAAAATTAAATCTCTCCTCTCTTCAAATAGAGGTTGATGCCCCTATGAGATGAGGAGAATGATGTAATTTGAGATTTGATGGAGTATTGGAAGATTTGAGATGGTTTTGGGATGGTTTTGGGGTGTTCCCGATCGTTTCTATGCTTTTTTTGTCTCATTAGTCGGCTATTTTGGTCAATAGTCGACTAATAAGTGGGTTAGCTGACCCCCAAAAGATCAGATCTCAGCCCAATTGACTAATGCTTTCAATAGTCGACTGATCCTCTCATTAGTCTATTAATCATCTCATTAGTCGACTATTCATAAGTCGACTCTACATTGCGCATCTTATACTATTTTTGTCATAACTTTTTGTATAGATATGAAATTGAGGAACCGTTTGAAGTGTTGTAAACTAGACTCGATAAGATTCGATTTGGCATATAATTTGGGTTTATTTGGACAAGAATTGGACCAATTAGAGCCCCATGAATTAGTAGCCAGAATCTAAATCTTTAGTTCCAATCCAACAATGATTTGGTGCATGGGGCATAACTACTTATGGTGATATCCAAATTGAAATCCATCCTTGGTGCCATAATCTAGATGTCAGACTTGGTTTTGATAAGCTAATTGAGTAATTTGGGTATGAGTTGAGTCCATAGTAACCCTATCAAATTCCATCTAAATACTGGAATTCTTCTACTATTGGAGATTTGCCTTGCACCGATTTTATGGAATAAATATCTTTCTTTGGGGTATGATGAGAGCCATTGGCAGGTTAAGTGGTGGTGCTTCTAGTTGTGATTCTCTAGTCGGTTGGGGGGGTCTTATTTGGCATTTCTTGACGTGTTTTGTTCTCAATGGCCGAGTAGGGCTTGATCTCCCTACATTTCTTTGTGGAATGATGCTAAACCTTAACGGGGTAGGTTTCAGATGGTTGCTATTTGGGGTGGTGTTATATTTCAATTTATTTATTATTACACATTGCATGGTGATGCATTGGGACATCGGGCTATGGGTTTGCATACATTTGGGATCATGCTTTGTATTTGGTGGAGGCGTGAGCATTGGCATGACACGGTTGGCTTGTGAGTACCAACCTGTGTATTGTAGATGAGCATAGACACATGGAGCATGCATATGTGTGAGTTCTTTGTTGGTTCCTAATGATGGCAAATATATCCCAATAGGGGGGGTGAATTGGGATTAGGGTAAATTTTCGATAATTTAAAACTTTAATTGATGGGAGAATACTAGGTTTCGAAATATAGGGCTTATGTTTTGAAATAAAACTTTCTGTTAAGTAGGTTTCAAAACCTACTATATATGTTTCGAAATATAGCTCACTGTTTTACAAGTTTCGAAATATGAAATGTATGTTTCAAAATCTACTTCACTGTTTTGCTTAATTCGAAATCCTTTACCTTGTATTTCAAAATAACGATCTTTGAAAAAGATGATTTATATAATTAAGAGTATACCAAAGATGTGTGTATATCAAAAATATGTTTTCTACGTATATGTATAAGTTTATGCTTAAGAAAACTATTTTAGACTTTGATAACAAAACATATGAAAGCATGTGCAATAGGCTATAATGATATGCGAAAGCTAAAGAACACTTGCACACAAGATTTATAGTGGTTCGGCACCCGCCTACTCCACTACCTTCAAGCTTTCCCACTTGAAGGATTTGCAATCCCAATCACTTTTACTAGTAATCAACCACAACAAGGGTTTTACCACAGTTCACCCCAAAACCTTACAAAGTGAGTTTTTACAAGCTCAACTCAAACCTAGCACCAAGTGAGTTTTAGGCTCAACTCAAACCTTACACCAAATGAGTTTTAAGGCTAAACTCAAACCTTCGACACAATGAGTTTTAAGCTCAACTCAAACCTTACAACAATCAAGATAATTAAATTTATCTTATAACCCAAAGAGCAATAAATGCCTTATCACATGGTTGTACAAACCTCTCAACTTGAGGTGAGGAGAGCTGGAGGATGATACTCGTTGTTTGCACTTGCTTCTCCTTTTTCACATCACAATGCACATCTAGGAATGGATGAATGGATCCTTTTTGAAAGCTTGTCGAACGGAGTTAGATCACATGTGCTTGTGCGTGCTCACTTGTTGTATCTTGTTCTTGCTCTATCAATATCTTCTTGTCTTCAAATACCTGCTATTTATACCAAGAGATAGAAATCTAGTTGTTTATAGCCATTAGAGACAAGACAGAAAAGTAGGTTTCGAAACATACAAAGTGTGTTTCGAAACATCACATAAATAGACCAAGGTTTTGAAATATAGACAACAGGTTTCGAAACATACAAGCTTCCAGCTAGACAAAACACTTAGGGCCTGTTTGATTGGCCATATTTTCCATGGAAAATAGCTATTTTCCATGTAAATTCTAGTTTTGGTGGTGTTTGATTAGCAATGTTTTCTAGGTAATTTCAATTCTCATTTTTGATCACGTGACCCCCAATTCCCACTTTTGCTGGAAAATCAATTCTTAGGGGGGGGCTGGGAAAAGAAATTCCAGGGAAGAAGAAGAAGAAAAACTAAAGCACGAAGGAGAAGAAGAGGGGAAGCGCAATCGCGAGGAGGAGGGGAAAGGCGGTCGGCGATGGCAACCATGGCCAGTGAAGATTGGCCATCGACGATGGGCAACGAAGATGGCAGCGGCGACGATGGCGGCTGCAACCGGCGCTGGTGGCGATGGGGGGAGGCAGGGAGAAGAATTGGGTTTGGGAGGGGGAGAGAGAGAGAGATGGGTAGCTTACCACGAAGGCAACGATGGCGGCGATGGGAGAAGGCTCCAGCAATGACGGCGATGGAAGAAGGCAACGATGGCGGTGGTGCTTGCTCCAGCGATGGCGGCCATGGGAGAAGGCAGCGATGGCAGCGATGCTTGCTCCAACGATGGCAGCCATGGGAGAAGGCAGCGATGGCGGCGATGCTTGCTCCAGCGATGGCGGCCATGGGAGAAAGTAGCGATGGCGGCGATGAGAGAAGACAGGGCAGCATGGTCTGGTGCTGCTAGATCTCTCCATTCTCCAGCGATGGCAGCGATGGAAAATGGCAGGGTGAAGAACTGGGTTTGGGAGGCAGGGGAGAGAGAGAGAGAGATAGGAGAAGGCAGGGAGATGACATGGGTGGGTTTGGGGAGAAAATTACATAGAAAACAAAATTCAATCAAACACTTCTACTTCATAATTTCCATGTAAATAAGTTCTAGGCAATTGATTGCCTAGAACTTATTTTCTTTCTATGTAAATTCCATGGTTGCAATCAAACAGGCTCTTAGAGATAGCAAATAATGGGAAACAAAGTGTTATGCACTTTGAGTATTTTATAAGCACTCACATTGAAATTCAAATTTGAATCTCATAGCATGGAGAATGCATTAATAAAATGATGTGAGAAGCATACAAAAATGCAGCACACATGCATCTCGGTTTTCAAATGATCTGCTGACAGAATGTCAAAGATTTCGAAACATGACATAATAGGTTTCGAAACATACCTCTCTGAAAATGAGGTTTCGAAACATAAACATATATATTACCTCCATTTACTTTAATACATAAATATAAATAACAAAGTACCCCCTATTTGGATTTAATAAAAATATCTAGAAAATTAAAATCCAAATCAATAAGAAAGTAGATTTTGGGTTTTAGTACAAACTTACAATTTTGCGATTTAACCACCTCCAAAATATATACTTTCTATTTAATGAAAAATTCATTAAAAATTATTTTAGCACTAATGAATGTTAGATATCAAATTACTGGGAGATAGTTTTCTAAAAAGAAAACTCTTTCTTATATGTCTCCTTATAAGGTGCTACCTTCTAGACTTAGTCAAAAATAGGGTTTTCATTTTCACAAAGTGAAACTTGATATTGAAATTGATATATATTGAAAACCACATACTTGACTCATGACTTAGGGATTAAACCAATATATGTTTTTCATCATTAAAAATATTGTATAAAAAGTACAACAACATTCTTATGTGGGCGTAACATGGCCTGATGCTTGGCTTATGGGGGCCTTGACATCACATTTATATTGCATAAGCTATTGCATTTCTTTATATGTTGCATTGCATGGATCCTTTGCGCGTGGTGGTCTAATCCGTGAGATGTACATCTGTTCCGGAGACGAGAGGACCATTCTGAAGGAGCACTGGCTCATGAGTTCTACTATTCCAGGTGTCAGGACTACTGCCCCGATGAGGCTTGGCTTGTGATTGTGATGCGTAAAATTGGGGGTTCGAGTCCCATAACAACTTGAGATCTTTGATGTGGTGGTGTTCATGGTTCCGTTGTGGTAGCCTTTTATGGCTGCTAGCAGGTTTGTATATGAGGCCTTGAGAGCCATTGAGTGTGATCTCTTATGTGGGCCCCAAGGACCATATGTGTGCATTTATGCATTTTTTATTATGACTTGGCATTACGGTACATAGCATAGCTTGATATGCAATACATATCCATGTGTGGGGATGTTTATGCGCGAGTCAGCTATCAGCCCTGGTATCCTTTTTCTTATATATATATACTTGTTGAGTCTTGTGACTCACTTTTGCTTTACATCATGCATGAAAAGGCAGTCGAGGGTGGGTTCAACCAAGCTTAGCTTTCCCTATGATAGACGTCGTGTACAGAGGCACCCTAACTCAAAGATTCTTGTGCGTTTTGTCTTGTTTTGAGTCCAGGAAGAAGAATGCCTAGCTAGGCTAGGCATGGTATTTCTTGTGGGATATACGAGCATGCAGCCCTAATGTTGTCATTGAAAATTGTGTACTAAATGACTTATACTTCTGTTGTGTATATTAATGAAAAGCTCTTTAAAATTTTTTTTTTTTTTTTAAGTCTACATCTATATCCATTTTCGTGAGGGCTTTCTCTCGAAACTCTTGTGTTTACGAGACTTTTGGGAGTGGGTCCTTACAAGGAGAATGATAGAATTTTAATTACAGTCCCTTAATTTTTCTTTTAAATTACAAAAATATAAGTTAATCACAAGAAGACATTTTAACTCACTGTTTAAATACATATTAATTATAATTGTATTAATTTAAATGGCAAGAGAAGAAGACACCAGTCACACTACAAACATCCCTAGTATGGATGATATTTCAAGACCTGAACCAATAGTACCAAGTCAAGGTTGCCAATCTCAAGCTGATAGAGGTGCAACATCACTAGAAAAGGCAAAGAGGAAAACAATAAGAGCTAGGTCAGATGTGTAATACCCCGAGAGCCTAGGGTCAAGAAGGGGCTCTAGAGAAGATAGTATATATATCGAGGATAGTAAGGAAGGAAACAATATCAGCTGAATACCTTTTGGGCTGAATGTGAGTAAAGAACTCCCGGGTTAAGCATACTTGAGCTAGGGTAGCTCAAGGATGGGTGACCCCTGGAAAGTTCGTGCAAGCCCATTAGGATAAGTTGATCCAGTCCTTCCTATCGCTCGATGCGGGATGTTACAAGTGGTATCAAAACTGACCCTTGGAGAAAGCGGTCCAATGAGAACGGGGAGTGGCGTCGGGGCACGAGGGCCTGAGCAAGAAGCGGCTCCTAGTAGGCTTCTAGGATGGCAGCCCCCAAAGGGGAGAAAATCTGGGACCAGTTGTAAGGTCACAAGACGAGGACATCATGTGCTCAAAAGGGGGGAGAATGTAATACCCTGAGAGCTCAAGGTCGAGAAGGGACTTTAAAGAAACTAGTATATATATCGAGGATAGTAAGGACGGAAACAACACCAGTTGGATACCTTTTGGGCTGAATGTGGATAAAGAACTCCCGGGTTGAGCGTGCTTAATCTAGGGTTGCTAAAGGATGGGTGACCCTTGGGAAGTTCTTATAGGCCCATCAGGGTAAGTTGATCTGATCATTCATATCACTCGATACAGGATGTTACAAGATGTGAGGTATCATTTTACTAAGTTTACAAATTCAGAGGGTCAGATTAAAGGGTGATGCAACTATTGTTCTAAGGAGTTCCACTGGGATCCCAAAAAAAATGAGACTACAACTCTAAGGAATCATATGGAAACATGTAAAAAACACTCTCATGCTTTGGAAATCCACCAAATGCAATTAAACTTGCAACTAACTTCAACGGGGGGTGAGAGAGATGGGAAGAGTATGGGATTGATGAATTGGAAATTTGATCAAGTCCTTGCTAAAAAGACTTTATCTCACATGATGATGGTAGATGAAATGCATTTCAAATTTGTTAAGCGTGAGGGGTTTAGACACTTCATTAATGTGATTTATCCAAAATTTTGGATTTCTCCACATTGGACAATTTCTCGTGATTGTTTTGAATTATTCAATGAAAAGAGGTTGAAATTGACAAATGAGGTAAAAAATTCATATCAAAGAGTTTGCATAACCACTAACAAATGGACTTCCATTCAAAGGATTAATTATATATGCTTGATGGCACACTATATTGACAATAATTGGACTTTGAAGAAAAAAAATTTAAATTTTTGTCCAATATCTAGTCACAAGGGTGATGTCATTGCTATGGAAATTGAGAAGTGTCTAATGGGATGGAAACATGATAGAGTTTTTACTTTAATAGTAGATAATGCTAGTTCAAATAATGTTGTTGTGGGTAATTGGCGAAGTGGGATGCTAGCATTATGAGTGGCCATTATTTGCATATGAGGTGTGTGGCTCATATAATAAATCTGGTTGTGCAACATGGATTGAAAGAGGTAAATGAATCAATAACAAGAGTTATGGATGCAGTTACATATATTAGACAATCTCCAACAAGACTAAGAAAATTCAAAGAATGTGTGGAAGTGAAAAAAATTGAATCTAGGGGCCTATTGTCATTAGATGTTGCAACTAGATGGAACTCCACATACTTGATATTAGAGATTGCTCAAAAGTTTAAGAGGCCTTTTGAGCATTGTTTTAAAAACCAGACTGGACCGGCCGGTCGAACCGGAAAAACCGGGAACCGGTGGCCTATCCGGTCCGGTTTGACATAAAAAACCAAATCTTCTTCAACCCAGTCAAAATCAGTCAAAATCCGATCGAACTGGTGAACCGGGAACCGGATTGATCCCGATTTTTTTCACCCTCACACTTATTTTTAAATTTTTAATTCTTAATTAATTTTTTAACAACATATATAACAATTATATATAAAATATTAGTTGTATATTAGTTAATAATAGCATTTCTCACACTTATTTTTAAATTTTTAATTCTTAATTAATTTTTTAACAACATATATAACAATTATATATAAAATATTAGTTGTATATTAGTTAATAATAGCATTTCTCATGATAATATATAGAAAATTAGTATTTCAAATATATATATATTATTTAATTATAAAATGTATATATGACATCATCCGGTCGGACCACTCCGGTCTAACCGGTTGAACCAACTGACCCATGACCCAATTAATAGGCCAGTTCGCTCTCCTGTCCGATTTTTAAAACATTGCTTTTGAGAGATTTAATGAGGAAGAACCATGTTTTATGCTTGATCTTGGTAAAGTAATTGGAATAATGAGCTGCAATAGGTTATTACTATTAATGGGAGACTCAAGCTAGAAGATTGGACAAGAGTCAGAATTTTTGTTAAAGTGTTGCAACAATTTTTTGAGCTTACTTTGCGGGTTTCGATTTCTTTATATGTCACCTCCAACACATTTTTTCATGAGATTAGTACCGTTCAATGTCTCTAACATGAGTGGCAGGAGGGTGACGATCTTGAGTTGAGTCACTACAAGGAAACAACAGTTTAGAGACGGATTTTTGAAATGAATTTTTCCTTCTGAAATTAGACATGAATTTTGAGATAGAATTTTTTTAGATGGATTTAGAGACAGAAAAAAATTCATCTCTAAATTGAGACAAATTTAGAAACAAAAATTTTTCCGTCTCAATTTGAGACGAATTTTTTTCCGTCTCAAAATCCCTTTCAATTTGAGACAAAAATTTGTTTTCCTCTCAAATTTATAAAATGTAAAATTTTGAAATATTTATTTATAGAATGTAAAATTTTTATCTATAGATATAGAAATTAAATATATTTATTTAAATTAAAGTCTAAATATATTTATTTAAATTCTAAATATATAACTTAATATATTTCATGTGCATAAAATATAAAATAAAGTATATTACATGTAAACTAAATATATAAAAATTTATAAATTAAAATATATAATAAATGTATAATAATTAACTATTTGTAATAGTTATTAAACGTATACAAAATGGAAAAAAAAAAAAGAGAGGAGAGAGAGAAATGGGCATTTTTGTATTTTAAAAAAAAATAGTATATGAATTATATTTTGTTTAATGTGAAAAAGTATACTAAAACTGAATTGAATAATATTTAAAGATGTTAGTTTTATATAATGGCGAATATATCCCAAGAGGGGGGGTGAATTGGGATTTGGGTAGATTTTCGATAACTTGAAAAGTTTAGTTTAAAAGATACAAGATTTTGAAACCTGGAGGAGTATGTTTCGAAACTAACATTTCTGATAAGTATGTTTCAAAACACAGGTAAGTATGTTTCAAAACACAGGTAAGTATGTTTCAAAATCTAGCTTACTGGAAGGTATGTTTCGGAACCTACTATAGTGTGTGTCGAAACCTTGCTCTCTGGTTTGCTTATTTCAAAACTTCTTTAGCTTTTGAAAATTGATTCTTTTGAATGCAAAAGCAACAATAGTAAGCAAGAGAAATAATCAAGACACTTGCACATAAGATTTATAGTGGTTCGGCATCCGCCTACTCCACTACCTTTAAGTTTTCTCACTTGAAGGATTTTCAACCACAATCACTTTCACTAGTGATCAACACACTAAGGGTTTTACCATAGTTCACCCTAAAATCTTACACTGTTAGTTTTTATGGCTTAACTCAAACCTTCACCACAATGAGTTTTTCGGGATAAACACGAACCCTACAACTTGTGAGTTTTAGGCTCAATTCAAACCTTTCCACAAAGAGTTTTAGGCTAAACTCAAACCTTACAACTTTAAACAAGATAAATAAAATTTATCTCTTATAGCCCAATGGATTTACGTAATGAAAACGGTTTACCAAAACACGGCTGTACAAACCTTCTTGGTTTGAGAGAAGGAAAGCTTAGATGAACGAGACTTTAGCTAGCTTCTCCTTTTTCACACCTCATAGCACACTTGATGATGGATACAAAGGATTTTTGTTGGATGCTTATCAACTGATTTCTTTTACAAGTGCTTGTGAATGTAACTTGTGTCTCTTAAGAGTATGTACGAATAAGTGCTTGTTCTTTCTTGTTCTTGTGTGTTGTGTATCTTTTTTCTTCTTTAAAGACCTGCTATATATATCAAGAATCAAGGATATGGCTGAGAATAGCCGTTAGAGACAAGATCAGAAAAGTAGGTTTCGAAACAAGCATACTGTGTTTCGAAACATCACAAAAATAAACCAAGGTTTCGAAACATGAACATCAAGTTTCGAAACATCACAGCTTCCAGCTAGATAAAGCACTTAGAGACACAGACAAGTGGGAGACAACATCCTTAAGGAATCTTATGGCCATTAGGATATAGAATAGGTCTCTACTCAACTATTTAACAAATGAGTTTGCAGGGCATGGAGAAGTCATTAAAAATGATTCTAAAAGCTTTTTGGATTAAATAAACATTCAGCTCCTATGCTTCTTGGTTTTGAAAACATTCTACTGACAAAGAGTCAGAGGTTTCGAAACATAGATAGGGGGTTTTGAAACATACTTCAAAAACTTCTTTCAAAACATATGCAACTCAAAAATGTTTGAATGCTCTGCAGACAAAGACATAGGTTTCAAAACATGATAGGGTAGGTTTCGAAACATACTTCTTAAATTCAAGATAGGTTTTGAAATATGATATGCAGATTTAGCAAACATTTAAACTTAGGCTAAGACCATTTCGAAACATCTAGAGAAGCAAATAAGAACAGTGTTTCGAAACATAAACACTTGGTTTCGAAACATCATTCACGCATTTGGATTCTCTCAAACAATTAAGCATTCGCACCTAAAACTTTTATATATTGTTTCGGAGTATGAAAGCTTATTTCAAAATATGTTTTTCACAAAGATAGATTTTGCATTAAGCACATTTTCTCATATACCAAAAAATATGATACAACAAAAGAATATATAAATACTATGATTATATTGAAAAGATGATATAAATATTCTTAGATTGATGATAGAACAAAAAAAAAACACATCAAATCTCACAAAACTTGTTATATCATATAATTTTATAATAACTTTTTGAATTAAAAATAACAATACATCTAACATAATCAGAATGTACATTTCTCTATATAATATACAATAATCTCTACATATATAGTATACATCAAACATGACTTTGATTAATAATATATTTAGTATTATCTTTATGAAACATTAATTCATTCAATAATATAAGTAATGTACTATTCGGTACTTAATTAATTTATCTACATTGTCTTTGATTAATCAATAAATGCAATGCATTGTGTTTGATTAATTAAGCATTACAATGTTTGATTAATTATAAATATATGAATTAACTTAAATTCATATGGTCGAGAAATGAAGTTTAAAAATATAATATAAAATTATTTTAATATAAATGAGTTGAAATTATTTTTTGAAATTGAATAAAAATATGAATCAAATTATACATTAAATTTAACATTTCATATTCTTATAAAGTGACATATATATGATCCTAGTATAACACTTTAATTAATCACAAGAGTTGTATGTAAATAATATAAAAATGTATAGATAATACAAAAAAATAGTAAATATAAAATTATATAAAATTAAATATATATATAAATGTTAACTTAATCCAATAAATTTTTTAAATTGAAATATATATTAAATTTATAATAATTTACTATTGGTACTGTACTTGTTTTCTTTTATTGTTACAATTTCGATTGTTTCAATTGTAATTACAATTCATTTAATAATCTTATGAGTTGATGAAATAGAAAAATTGTATAATCATAAAAGAGAGAGAGCTATTTTTTTTTCATATAATAGAATTATAATTAGTTATTCGTTGGATTTATTTGGACTGTAACATAAATATGTTTTTTCTTTCCCCCTGAGTTAGCACTTAGAATAGAAATATCAATTTTGTAATAACTTTTGAATTAAGAATAATAATACATCGAACATAATCAGAATGTAATTAACCTTGATTAATAATATATTTAGTGTTATCTCTATGAAACAATTATTCATTCACTAATATATTTAAGGATAATGTCAATTATTATTTTTAGTGCAATGGTTAATCATCAATAAATGTATTGTGTTTGATTAATCAATAAATGCATTGTGTTTGATTAATCAAACATTGTTGCCTTATGTATTTATTAATTAATTATATTAATTATTGGTGAATATCATAATAAAATCATCTTTCTCCTTATATAATAAAATATTAAATTTTAAGTAAAACTAATGCTCTCATGTTTTTGCATTTATATGATCTATATTTTATTTTTTTTAAAAACATTAAAGTATGATAATATATGTTTTCACGATTTGAACTTGTGGTGTAATCGGCTTCTTCAGAATTTGAAAACTAAAATTGAGATCTTTTTATATATTTTGAATTGAATATTAAATTAGTTCTTATATTTTAAAAATAAATTAAATAAAACTTAGTACACGTGTGTAACTATAGTCATGTAGTAGACCTGTGAATGACCTCTAAGAGGTTTTATTGACGATATTAACTCTATTCTCATTTCAATCATAATTTAGATATTAGCTCAAAATTAAATTCCTAATCCTAAAGTAATTTAAGTATTATGAAGTAAAATAATTTATTGTTTAACTATTATAAAGTATAGTGACTAATTTAATTCAAGATTAATTATTTATTCGATTACTTTTCAAGTGGTATGACTATCTTAACTCTTAAACTTAAAATATAATAAATTATTTGATAATTAATTTTTTTTACACCGCCATTAATAATTTACTTAACAATTGATATTAACTTTTTTTTTTTGGTTGGAAGAGCTAAATATCTAATTCAATAAATCAAAATCCTTCCGGCAATACATAAAAAATTTAAAATAATTTGAAATTTTTTGAAAAGCATACTATTCAGAAAGATCTATCATTCCTAATTATCTTCTAATCTTTAAGAACTAGTCTTCTCCTAAGGGGGCGTTTAGTACGGGAGAAATTTTTAAATTCCTAAAATTCATAATTCTTGAGAATGCTCTTGGAAATCTTTGATTTCTAAGATTTATGCAATTCTATGTTTGGTTAAATTTAAACATTCTTAGAAATGTTGAGTATGTTATTCTGAGAATTTTATATTCCTATGTTTGGTTTAAATATAACATTTTTGGAAATTCATGTTCTTTTTCCAAAATTACCCTTATTTAATTTTTTATTAAAAAATAATAATTTTTGTCTACTATATAAAATATTGGGACCCACAATATCTTTAGAAAGTCAAAAAAATGTCATTGTTTTACACATTATGTATATATATGCATGTGTATATATATTATATATATACATAATATATATGTTAGTATGAATATCAACTTTAATATATATAATATTTTATAATAAATAATATAAATATATTATAATATATTTTTGTATTTAATATATAATATATGTAAGACCCCATTTCGGCATAAGATTGCCACGTAATTTAATCAATGTTTGAATATCGAAAAATGGGCTTGACGATAGTTATAAGTATCAAATCAACTACAGGGAGTGTCTCAGAGTAGAATTATCTAAGAAAAATGATATGGTCTTGATGAGCGTTCCGATATAAGATTTATGGTATCGAAAGAAATCGGATCGGAAACGATTTTCGGTACAGCTAAAATGTAGCTGCCATTTAGGCTGCAAAACTGAATTATCGTAGGGGATGTTCGGAAAGTCAACGAAAGCTTGAGGAGATCCGATTTTTCGTAATGAGCAACCCTTCAATGGTTTCAGGATGAAACAATAGCCCGGTAAGGAAACTGGGGCAAAATCGTCATTATCGAGTAACTTTGAAGTTATTAATTTTGCATTTTTGGTATTATAATATAAATTAATTCGATGTTTGAGGGTATAATTGTAATTAAGAAATTACTCAAGTGAAATAAAGATAAAATTTGAGATTAAATGTGTAAATGTCTTTATATTATAGTGTAATATATAGTTATATATATATAATATATATGTAAGGGCCCACTCTCGAATATTCCCGCTAGCATATTCGAAAGGAGGTCATCACAGAGATGATATAAAACAAATCATAATAAAATAATTCAATTCATTACTAGCAGCGGAAACTAAATTAAGGTTCAGTTACACTTCCAATATCTCATAAGTTTGGGGCTCGAAGGCCATACAAAATAATTAAGAGGCTCTAATGTTAACTAACAAAATAAAAATCATTTCATTAAGCCTCACCAAAATGCTAAATAGGATCTTCAAGTTAGGGCGCGTCTCCATACACCACTATCCCTGGGCTTTAGTCCGACTAGACTCGCCCCCAAAAATAGCCTTCCCTTTACCTGGAATGGCAAGGAAGATCAAGTGAGCCACAAGGCTCAGCAAGTTCGAGAAGCAATAAATAGCGAACAAAAATCAAGAATAGAGTGACACCAAAAAGAGTAATCAAGAACTCGACAGTTTCATACAAGATTCATAATTTATGACCTTATCAATTTCAATTTAAATATATCATGTCACCATATATTATTATGCAAATGTACATATAACTTTAATTATCAGAATCCAATCTCGTAGACTCGCAAGCCATCAAACAACATATGTCAAAGTGCATCAAGAGAATAAAAACTCACATTCAATATGGAGCCAACATGTCGGGCTATGGCCACCTCGTCCCGTGCCAGGTGCTCTAGGGTACCCTTTCCTTCGCGTAAAATAATAGGTCCGCAAAATTTAATAACAATGGTATATATATCATATTTTGACATGCCATTTATGAAATCACGCAAGGTTACCGACCTTGATGCCATGCTCTCAAATGCATAAAAAAGTATCCACATGGTTTAATATCACGTATTGATGACAAATATACCTCCTCAAAAAGTCTCAAATTTATGATTTGAGTTCCCATGCAACTAAAAGAGCCACATCAAGTACATTAGCTCTATTAATCTTTACACACAGTGGCATTTAATTTATTGGCCATATTCCAATAACTATTAAAAATGCAAGGAAAATTTTGGTATGAATTCTCATAAATTTGGACATATTCAAAAATCATTTAATAGCTAATTAAACAATGCTCATGGCAATATACAATGGGTGCGTGGATGTTAAATATGTGTGTACATAAATATATATATTATTTGGGTGCTCTTAAACTTACAGAAAATAGCAACACACATATACACATATATATATATATATTAAGTGCCTTACGCTGGTTTTTTAAACTTACAGAGAATAGCAAACCTACATATACATATATATATATATATTATTTAAGTGCTCTTAAACTTAATTTTAACTTACAAAGACTATTAAACATATATAACATATATATATGTGTATTATTAAGTGCCTTACGTTTACAGTGAGTGCAAGGGAGGGATTTAAATAAAATAGAGAGGGAGAGAGAGAGAGAGGCTGCACTGCGCGCATATGTGAACATATGTATGAGTACATAAAGGATGGGTTGGCTGGAACGAAAACAGGGCAATCTAAGATAGCTAATCGGTTATGTATATGTGCATAGATGTATATGTGGGTCACTCGGCTGGGATAACAGTGGAGCTTATTGGTATGTATATGTATACAAATTTATATGTGGGTCACTCGGCTGGGCCATCAATGAAGGCTGTTTGTATATGTATATATATATATAGATACCAGTGGGTCACTCAGCTGGGCCATCAATGGTTGTTCGTATATATGTATATAGGTGGATTTTGTTTGAAACAGAACAAGATGGAGTCAGGCCATGCTCATATCTACTGTGTATATATATATATATACTGGTTTTGCTTGGAACAGGGTATCCATGGCTGAACATGTGTATGTATATATATATATAAGATTCAAAAAGGCATGGGGGAATATATAAATGGAGCAGGCTGGGTTTATACCCGGATGGTTTCAGCGAGCTTATGGTTATTATGTCGGATGACCAACTTATATAGATACGAAAATGAGCAAATCTTTGCATCTTCATCTACCCAAAAAAAATTTCCATTCACAGAAGGAAAACTCAGGGTGAAATGAGACCCTATTGGAGACCACAACGAGATCCAAAACCAACTGGAATGTCATAGCACAATGATTCAGAATGTATAATCCACAAGCCAACATTCACTGCATACAACGCAATATATGAATTTATATATATGGACAAGCATAGGTGAAGAAGGAACTCACTGGGATAGAGAACGTTCTATGTATACTTATATATATATATATATATTTACATAGGGACATTCCTGGCTGAATAAGAACTCCATAATGAATAAACATGTTGATACGTATATATATATATATAGCGAGTTTGGAACAAAGGTTAACAATGGAGATTAACAACTACTTGGAGAAATAGCGTAAGAAAACTTGCTGAAGTTTGAAAAGGCTACAAACAGAGGAACTTGCCTGATGGAATGCACAAACTCAACCAACAACGGCAACACACAGCAAGCAATGAAGAAGAAAGGCAACGCAACAGTAGGGGCACATGGGTATATAGGCGTTGAAAAAATGGGGTTATGGTTTGAGCATAAAGTAAAAAGGCACAGCAAGAGAAGGCTGCTACTGTCCCCCCCCCCCCCCCCCCCCCCAAAAGACTGATTTGCCCCTTTTTTTTTTGTAATAGATAATCTTTTTGGGACGTTTTTGACATTTGACAATTATTTTTATTTTAATTTCTTTTTCTTCCCCTTTTTTTTATTCACATAATAAAATTTGAATCTCCTTTACCATTAAGCCCAAGCCCAACCTAACAATTTATTTAACCCATATGATTAACCCATGAACTCTCATTTAACTATTTAAATGGAGTCCAAAATATTAATTTTTCAAATTCTTAAAAATTAGACTCATACACTTAAATTCATGATCATAAGAACCATAAAATAAAATTGTACAATCTAAAACCATTTCTACACCCTCAAAGAAATTTATCATTAAATATTAAAATACTCAGACTCACATTTAAAATACCATTAAACTAATGTTAAGTGTTAAAACATCTAAACCCACTTTAGGGCTGTTACAATATATATGTGTCTATATTCATGGGCGTGAAGCAGTGGCTGGAAATTGAGTAAATTGGAGGCCAAGCATTGAGCCAAATTGAAATTAAAAAATGAAATTGGAGAGTGAGTGGCAGAATCAGAGCAGTAAATCTGGGATAGGTAAGGAAGCAATATTTGGTATTAAATTTGATGTGTATGCATGTGCGTTGAGGCTATGCCTCTGCAAATCCATGGCAGCAAATGGAGTATTTTGCACGCCAAGGGGGATGGGCAATGCAGTGGGGGCGGTGGAATAGGCAGGGAGTTTGGCAAATTGAGAAGCAGCAAGGGAGATCGAGAAAGAGTGAGAGCTTGCGCCAAAGTCGGCCATGGCAGCGCGGCTGAACGATGGCAACAACCAGCAAGCTGACGCGAAGCAAAGCTTCCAGCAAGCTCGGGCGGCTAGCGAAAGGAGTAGCAGCGCTCGCACTTGGAGGCAACAAGGGCCGAAGGCGGTGGCTGGTTGGATCGGGCATGGAAGCCGGTGCGCATTGCATGAAGTAGGGAGGAGGCGAGCAGATGTGGCCATGGCAGGTGCAGCACTTGGGACTCGCGGCAACAGCCAGCGGCGTCGTGCGTAGAGGCGCGTGACGACCGATCTGCAGCAGCCGCAAGCGACTGATGGTGACACAAAACAGCAGGTGGCATGCGGCGGAGTTGTAGGTGCTGTGCGTGGGTGCAAGGGAGAAAGGATGAAGATGAAGTGAAAAAAAAAAAAGAAAAGAAAAGGGAAAAGGAAAAATAAAATGGAAAAAATATCAAAAAATCCTGAAAAATGGGATTTGGAGATTTATTAATATTCCAGATATTTTGGACGAGAAAATGGTTCGGGCACACGTTTCAAGGATGTGGCACGCGTACCGAGGAAGCCGAAGAAGCTAAGTTAAGGTAAGTAAAATTCCCTAAAAAATTTCAGAAATTCAGGAATATTATTTTATGAATTTTCATTGTGAAATATTCAAGGAAATAATTGAGAAATATTTAGTTTGGATTTATTGAGAAAAAATAGGAAGAAATAGAGAGAAAAATAAAGAAAATGCAAGAAATTATGGAAAAATAGGTTTTAATACTTATTTAATCAAATATGGTAATTAGGATGTTTTAAGGCTTAAGTTGAAGTGACTTGTGCGAATTTTGAGGTTGGCATGCAAATCGATGCGATGCACGTATTTCGAGACAAGTCACAGATATTGAAGTAGCCTGATAAACTTGAGAAGGTAAGTGGTACTTCCCAACTGGATTTAGTTTTATGGAAAATGGTTGGTTGTAGGTGATTTATGTTTCAAACCCTGATCCTCAGGGATGCTTTCATCACATTGACATGTTCTAATATGTATCCATCATGTAGACTGCATACATGACATGCTATGAAATGCATATGTATATGTTGATATCATTGATCGCGCGCATTGTGGCAGTAGGGAGTACAGACTGTTGTTTTACTTTTATATACTTAGTTTTGATGATAAAAAATAATATTTTATTGAATCCTTAAGTTATGAATCAAGATTGTGGTTTTCAACATAAATCAATTTCAATATCAAGTATTATTTTGTGAGAATGAAAACCAAATGAATTTCAAGTATCGAGAATTCAAAGTTATATTTTTCTAAGTCTGGAAGATTAGCACCTTATAAGAAGACATATATGAAAATGTTTTAGTTTTAGAAAACTAACTCCCGGTAATTCAATAGCTAACATTCATTAGTGATAAAATGATTTTTAATAAATTTTTCAAGAAATAGAAAGTGTATATATTGGAGGTGGTAAAATCGTAAAATCCTAAGTTTCTACTAAAATCCAAATTCTACTTTTTTATTCTTATGGATTTTGATTTTTTAGATATTTTTATTGAATCCAAATAGGGGGTACTTTCTTATTTACATTTATGTATTAAAGTAAATGGAAGGTAAAATATAAATTAAACAAAATGATGACATTTACTTAAACTAAAGAAATGTAAATATGTGGTGATGTTTTGTATTAATCAAGTGTGCTTCTACATGTTATCTGTTAAGTTTCCAGATTTTTCAAGTAGATAGTCGACTATGTTGTTTAGTGCTGTCGACTATGCATAAGGATAGTCGACTATGCTTGTTTAATCTGTCGATTATATTTCATTCTGTCGACTATTGTATAAGGATAGTCGACTATGCTATTTCATCTGTCGACTATGTTTGTTCATGAATTTCAAAATTTTTCATGTATTTTTTATCTGTCAACTATATAAAAGGATCTGTCGACTATGAGAAGTTTTGGTTGAGAAATAGTCGACTATGTTTTCTTATCTGTCGACTATGCCTAGTTTTATTTGATGAAATAGTCGACTTACCTATTTTCTCTGTCGACTATGCTTAGTTTTATTTGATAAAATAGTCGACTAACTTATTTTCTCTGTCGACTATGTGTTTCACAGAAACTTATAACGGCTAGTTTTTAACGCATTTAATGCTCACCCAACCACCACAACAGTCGAATTTTTGGATCTATCTACCATCAACTATAAATATGGATTGGGAGAATCGATTGAAGGCTGTTGGAAAACATTTAATATCTTCAACCACCGAGTTTTCATTTTTACATCGAGCGATTAATATCTTCTTTCTCTGTATTTACATTTCTGAGGCTTTGTATACATTGTTACATTCATTGTAAGCCTAAATTTATCAATTGGAGAGAGCTTGTAACTAAGAGTTTGTACTCTTAGACTCTCATTTTCACGATTACTCTAATTGTCCTAGCATAAGCTAGAGGGCCCATTATATTGGGAGGTTTGTAAGTTTTTCCTAGTCACGGACTAGATGACCTACTCGGGTTGAGTAGGGGGTTGATAGTGAATTTGCTTCAAAATCCTTAGTGGGTAGCTAAGATAGTAGACTAGGCTTGGAAAAGCCAAACCACTATAAATCTTTTGTCTTCTGTGCTTCCTGTTTTTATTTGTTCATGTTAGCATTTTTATCCCTACTTAATTCATTCATTCATTCATAAGATTTCATATTTACTTTTCACAAAACAAGATTGTTTTTACATAGTTGATATCTCTGTTTCTCAAAAGATTTTTTTAATATAACCAATTCACCCCCCTCTTGGCGTGTGCCATAGCACCTCTTGGTCTAACACAAACTAGCACCGCTGCTTTACCAAGGGTGCCCCCATACACCTCGACTTCGAAAGAGGTGGTTGTAAAAATGGCCAGTAGCATGAAGGGTGCAGTTGACTCTTACGATATGTAAGACATTGCATACACACATGATAAAACATTTTATACCCTTACTTAGATGGTTCATCATCTAATTTGGATTTTTGCCTTGGAATATTCAAACGTTCCAGATGGAGATTGTAGCAGATACAAGTATGAATGAGGCATGAAATGGTACTTAGCAGAGTGCATGATGAATGGAATGAATGTTATGTAACCAATGTATTTAACTTCTGCTACTTTAAATTCTAGACATTTTGAAAGCATGAGGATGTATAACCCTATTAAGGTTAGTGTTAGTTGAGAACTTATATTTTGTATTAAGTTATGTTGAGGAACGATGATGTAAGATCTAAATTTCGATTAATGTTAAGGTATCAGGTTCGATCCTTGCTTCCGCATTTGATGTGTATAATGATTCTCTTTCAAGAAAAATGAATGAGAATTCTAGGACGGATTCGAGGAATGATGTGGTTTAGAATTAGTTTGAAAGAAAAAAAATTATTATCCCAGAATTGTCCCAAGTTATAACGCGCCTGAGAAAGCGGGGCATTATAGTTAGTATCAGAACTTAAGTTTAATGGAAGACTTAAGTGATTCTGATGTAGTTGATATCAGAGTTAAACCCTATTTGGAGATTAGTGAATAGCAATTTGGAGACTTAAGGGGATCCGATATTGATAGACCCAATTAGTAGGAACCCTAAGTAGAGGCTTAGGGGAAAGAAATTGATGGTTCGTAGAACAAAACCCCTATTTGGAGATTTGGGGAAATGTCGGTTGAAGG
Source organism: Diospyros lotus (assembly GCF_014633365.1). Lineage (NCBI taxonomy): Eukaryota > Viridiplantae > Streptophyta > Magnoliopsida > Ericales > Ebenaceae > Diospyros > Diospyros lotus. Next base: position 10,259,944 of record NC_068340.1, read on the forward strand.
CTTAGAGGTTATTGGATTTGAGTGTTTTGTAGTGGAAGTGCATGTCTAGGAAAGTTCTGACTAAGGAAAGACTTAGTATTTAAGTGTGTCCATTTGTGACCCACTTCTTTTTTCTGGGAACTTACCTGGTGTACTATTCACGTACAGACACTATTCCAGTATACGTTTACTATTCTCAGTGAATAGTGGAAGCCTGATGGAAGCTAGTACAAACAGAATGATCTACTATTGAAGTTAGGATCCGATGATATGATTCGGGTATAAGGTTGACTTGGTAACCATGATTTAGAGACTATTGTTTTGAGGTCATTAGTTGAAATCCTTATGATGAAAGATAGGATAACTGTGCTTATCGAGGATGATCGAATCATAGATGATTAGTTTGGTGTGACATGACCTAGCTAAAAAATTAGGATCAAATGATAAGTATTTTCGAGGATCATTTAGTGTCTCGGAAATAGGATGTGTAGATCAAAGATCCAACGGATTAGGTCAAGCGAGAGGCTGAAGATGGTCAAGTGATGGCACGTTAGTGCGTCAATTGATGAGGTGATGGTGGTACAACCGATGTGACTCATAGAGACAGGATAAGAAACCCTAGCAGCTTGACGACACTACTAGCTCGGTGTTCGTAGTGACAGATCTGGATCTAAGGACCCACATGCAGACGGTTGATGGATGGCTTGCAATAAGGTACGGGAAGGCCATCGATTGAAGCATCATAGCAGACTGCATGGGAGACAATCAAATGTTGAAGATCTGGGACAGCCTAGTAGGGTTTGTACCTTGTATGGGTCTAAGTCCCAATGGTTTAGGATGCAACGTGTGCTACTAGCTGTGATTGATCAAGGCTGGAGCCCTAGGGAATCAACCCGGAATGAAATGGATTGAATATGGACTGAGTGTCCTATTTAAAGAATTGCATCGGAGTTCGTGGTCATCTTAGGAGAGGGTGACACGAAAAATGGTGCAAGGCTCGAGGAGTAGAATACCTCGGTATCCAGTATGGCCGCGTTTGCAATTGCCTAAAAGAAAGAGTTGGGTTACAAAGGAAAAGCTACTCGACATATAAAATGAACATGGTAGATGCATGCTCATGATTCGTTTAGGCGCTACCTATGAGGTAATGAATCACCAGTCGCAATGAGGGCCTAGAATGAAGGTTACTGCAGAAGAAGTTAAACTCAGGGCGGCGACAACGAATGATAGTTCTTAGAGGACTATGACGAGATTGTACAGTTTTCACCCAGGACATACCTGTGTGAGGGTTGGCACTAGGGGTAGGAGTAACCCTACTATGTGATCAAGGTGCTGGTGACAGCTTGTGTGCTGGCTGACGGTAAGTGTAGTGCTTAGGACGAACTAATTTAAGGGTCGTGTGCCGATAGTCAACTGGATCTAAAGAACGAAATGTGAGAGTCAGTGAATTTTCGGTAAATGAAATTTTAGGTAGTGGAGTATGGCTAGTCTAAAACCTTGACGATGAGTTATGAGATGGCAAACTTGGGTAAGGAATGATGAGGAAACCTAGTCAACAGAGGTTGTGACTATGGTTCAGTGTGCCAAATAGACCTGTGAAATCAGGTAAAGTTATCGTGGTCAACCCGACGAGGAAAACTCAGAAACACCATAGTGAATGGTGGATTGAGAGCAATAGTTGCAGGGAAATAGGAGATGATTGGAACCAGATATCGTGATCTGATTCGAGATTTTTGGAGATAAATCGGTTTGAGATTCTCGAGGAATTTCTTGAAAGAATTGATTGGGGATCTAAGGATTCGTGATGAAACTTTAGAGTTTCAGGAAGAAATCCAGTGAGGATTGGAGTATCATAGGTGACGTAAGTATTTACCTGCTCTAGCTAGCAGTATAGCTATGGATTGTCATATGGAAAATTGTGCAAATCTTAGATGTGATAGAGAGAATCAAGTGATGGCAAATGTGCCCGGATAACGAGTCGTAGTAGGAAAAGCTACAGATCGATTAGAAATCCAAGATTTCGATTTTGGAGAATGAAACTCTTGTATGGCTAGACGATTAGTCTAGGTAGCCCTGGTAGGCAAATTGGGAGATGTATAGCTTAGTGATATTAGGAAACTATGGAAATAAGGAGCCTGTTGATATAGGCATTTGTGGTTAATGAAAAAATCATAAGAAAAAATTAGAAAATAGCAGGATATATTCTTGAAAGATTTATTAGGACTATTTCTTAAATGATGAGTCTGAATTTGCCAATAATGGCTTGAGATTATTGGATGATGCACTATGTGTGGACTAAGAGGCTAGAATAGTATGAATAAAGTTGATAGCACTATTAGCAACGCGATTAGACATTAGAGTCAGGGAGCAAGTTTAGAGATTGTGAGTTGGCAAGTGAACTTGTGCTACGGTTGACTAAGAGTCAAAAGAGTCGATGGTCAAATACGAGGAAAGTAATTAGATGATATATTTATGGTAAAATATGATTATAGTCCATTGGCATGAGATGGTGCCTTAAGGATCGAGCATGATTAAAGTTAGTTGGCATGAAACGTTATTACTTGAGGATTAATTTGAGGATCACTTTGAAAAATACGAGAACTTATTTGAGTTATGGGTATGGATGAATAGATATTGGTATTGTTAGATTGGAAGATAACGTTAGGTTTCAATGGATATTAAAAGTTAGATTACGAAATGAAGATTTGGAGACATATATGATCTATTAATTGTAAAGATTACTTGATAAGATAGTTATACGACATGATTAGAAGATGATTATGGTCAATTGTCAAAAACTTGAGGTTATATCGGGTGATGAATACCTACAAGAATGAGGAAACAATAATTTATAAGAAACCTCGAATAGATTAGCACAAGTAAGGATCGAGCAATGATTAAGTAAGATGACTTAAGGTGAGGCATAGCGAGTTTCGAGTAGGATCTTCTCTAGTTATTTAATTAGTTAGGTGTTAATTTCGAGGATGAAAATTTGAGATTTAGGACATGTGGCAAATTTTGAGGACGAAATTTTTGTAAGGAGGGGAGAATGTAAGACCCCGTTTCGACATAAGGTTGCCACGTAATTTAATCAATGTTTGAATATTGAAAAATGGGCTTGACGGTAGTTATAAGTACCGAATCAACTGCAGGGAATGTCTCAGAGTAAAATTATCAAAGAAAAATGATATGGTCTCGATGAGTGTTTCGAGATAAGATTTATGGTATCGAAAGAAATTGGATCAGGAACGATTTTCAGTACAACTAAAATGCAGCTATCATTTAGGCTGCAAAATTGAATTGTCATAGGAGACGTTTGGGAAGTCAACGGAAGCTTGAGGGGGCTCCGATTTTTCGTAATGAGCAACCCTTCAGTGGTTTCAGGATGAAATAATAGCCCGGTGAGGACACTAGGGCAAAATCATCATTATCGAGTAACTTTGAAGTTATTAATTTTGCATTTTTGGTATTATAATGTAAATTAATTCGATGTTTGAGGGTATAATTGTAATTAAGAAATTGCTCAAGTGAAATAAAGATAAAATTTGAGATTAAATGTGTAAATGTCTTTATATTAGAATGTAATATATAGTTATATACATAACATATATGTGTCTATATTCCTGGGCGTGAAGTAGTGGCTGCAAATTGAGTAAATTGGAGGCCAAGCAGTGAGCCAAATTGAAATTAAAAAATGAAATTGGAGAATGAGCGGTAGAATCAGAGCACTAAATCTGGGATAGCTAAGGAAGCAATATTTGGTATTAAATGTGATGTGTATGCGTGTGCGTGGAGGCCATGCCTCTGCAAATCCATGGTAGCAAATGGAGTATTTTGCACGCCAAGAGGGATGGGCAATGCAATGGGGGCGGTGGAGGTTGCCTATAAATAGGTTGGGAGTTTGGCAAATTGAGAAGCAGCAAGGGAGATCGAGAAAGAGTGAGAGCTTGGGCCAAAGTCGGCCATGGCAGCGCGGCTGAACGGTGGCAACAACCAGCAAGCTGACGCGAAGCAAAGCTTCCAACAAGCTCAGGCGGCCAGCAAAGGGAGTAATAGCGCTTGGTGGCTCGCGATCGTGCTTGGAGGCGACAGGGGCCGAAAGCAGTGGCTGGTTGGATCGGCCATGACAACCGGTGCGCGTTGTAGGAAACAGGGAGGAGGCGAGCAGATGCGGCCATGGCGGGTGCAGCACCTGGGAGTCGCGGCAACAGTCGGCGGCATCGTGCGTAGAGGCGCGAGACGACCAATCGACAATGACTGCAAGCAGCTGATGGCGGCGCAAATGAGCAGGTGGCGTGCGGCGGAGTTGCAAGTGTTATGCACGGGTGCAGGGGAGAAAGGTTGAAGATGAAGTGAAAAAAAAAAAAAGAAAAAAAAAGAAAAGGGAAAAAGGAAAAACAAAATGGGAAAAATATCAAAAAATTCTAGAAAAATCCTAAAAAATGGGATTTTGAAATTTATTAATATTCTAGAGATTTTGGGCAAGAAAATGGCTCAGGCACGCGTTTCGAGGATGTGGCACGCATACTGAGGAAAGAAAAAAAAAGAAAAGGGAAAAAGGAAAAATAAAATGGGAAAAATATCGAAAAATTCTAGAAAAATCCTGAAAAATGGGATTTTGAGATTTATTAATATTCCAGAGATTTTGGGTGATAAAATGGTTCAAGTACGAATCTTGAAGATGTGGCACGCGTACCGATGAAGCCGAAGAAGCTAAGTTAAGGTAAGTAAAATTCTCTAAAAAATTTCAGAAATTCAGGAATATTATTTTATGAATTTCCATAGTGAAATATTCGAGGAAATAATTGAGAAATATTTAATTTGGATTTATTGAGGAAAAATAGGAAGAAATAGAGAGAAAAATAAAGAAAATGCAAGAAGTTATGGAAAAATAGGTTTTAATACTTATTTAATCAAATATGGTAATTAGGATGCTTTGAGGCTTAAATTGAAGTGACTTGTGCAAATTTTTAGGTTGGCATGCAAATCGAGGCGGTGCATGTATTTTGAGACAATGTGAGGATATCGAGGTAGCCTGATAAGCTTAAGAATGTAAATGGTACTTCTCAACTGGATTTAGTTTTATAAAAAATGGTTGGTTGTAGGTAATTTATGTTTCAAACCCCGATCCTCGGGGATGTTTTCATTATATTGACATGCTCTGATATGTATCCATCACGTAGACTACATACATGGCATGTTATGAAATGCATATGTACACGTTGATATCATTGATCACGCACATTATGATCGTAGGGAGTACGAACTGGCACCGCTGCTTTACCAAAGGTGCCCCCATACACCCCGACTTCGAAAAAGGTGGCCGTAAAAATGGTGAATAGCATAAAGGGTGCAATTGACCCCTACGATGAGTAAGACATTGCATACACACATGATAAAATATTTTGTACCCTTACTTAGATGGTTCATCATCTAATTTGAGTTTTTTCCTTATAATATTCAAACGTTTCAGATGGAGATTGTAGCAGATACGAGGATGAATGAGGCATGAAATGGTACTTAGTAGAGTGCATGATGAATGGAATGTATGTTATGTAACCCATGTATTTAACTTCTGCTACTTTGAATTTTGGACTTTTTGAAAGCATGAGGATGTATAACCTTAAGGTTAGTGTTAGTTGAGAACTTATGTTTTGTATTAAGTTATGTTGAGGAACGATGATGTAAGATCTGAATTTCGATTAATGTTAAGGTATCATGTTCGATCCTTGCTTCCGCATTTGATGTGTATAATGATTCTCTTTCGAGAAAAATGAATGAGAATTCTGGAACGGATTCGAGGAATAATGTGGTTTAGAATTAGTTTGAAAGAAAAAAAAATTATTATCCTAGAATTGTCCCAAGTTTTAACACGCTCGAGAAAATGGGGCGTTTCAATATATAAATATATATATACATATATGTATATATAATATATTTAATATAAATATATTACATATATATAATATGTTTGTATAGAGTTATAAAAGGGTAAGGGGTGTTTTAGTTTTTTTATTTGTTAAAAATAATCCCAAGTCCATGGGAAACTTGGATTTCCAATCCTTTCGTGGAAATCTTTTTGTAGGAAAGTTGCTTAAAAATCATTTCTATGAATCCTATTTCCCAATATTCTTTTTATAAAAAAATTATACCAAATATAGGAATACAAATTTCCAACCTAACATTCTCAGGAATCTCAAAATTTCTCTTATACCAAATGCCCCTTAAGGGTTTAGTAAATATATGAACCAGTTGATCATTTGTGTTCACATACACTAAATCAATATCTTTCTTTTTTACATGTTTTCTAATAAAATGATTAACACATCTGATAGGGATATGGTTGAAGTTAATAATGTAAAGTATCAATGTAAAGTCAGAATTAAAATTAACTGAAATTTAAAGTTATTGAAATTAAGAGAAAATAGTAATTCAATACAGAAATTAATACAGAAAATAAAAAAACAGAAATTAAATAAACAGAAATTGAAAGAAGAAACGGTGCGTTTGCCTTCCTTGCGTCTCCAGCGCCCGAGTGTATATACATACATCACGCCGCCAGCGCTGCTCACTGTGTTGCTGTGCGAAAAATCTCTAGCGCTCTGTTCCGTCCTCCTTCCAGCTTCTGTTTCCGCGTATTGCCTTGTTGCTGGCCGAAAATTCTAACCCTTATTATGGTTGCTATGCGGCTGGGACTCTCCAGTACACTGTGTTCCAGCGCACATATTACAGCCCAAAGGGACCGCATTTTGGAGGCTGTCGTGCGGTTGCTCCTTGCTTCTGTGGGCTGTGTCTTTAATTCCAAAAATCAGTGGGCCTTCATTGATCAGTGGCTGGGCTTCCAAGCCCCTGCTTCACGCATGCATTCATGTTATATATTATATATATGTTTATATGTTATATTATATGAAATACCCAGTTTAAAAGAAAAGAAAGAATTTTCAAGTATTCCAACCAAAAATAATTAGAAACCCTAGGATAGATTTCAAAGTCACTAAAATCCAATATATGAAAGTAAAATTCATTTGTGTGCCTACACCAAAATAAAATGATGCGCCATAAATATAAATTTAGTTTAATGAGTTTGACATGCTTGATACACTTAAAATCATCAAAATAAAACTATATATATGTTTCTAGTGCATCACATAAAAACATATATAACACCTACAAACATGACATGTCTCACAAATAATGAAGTTTTCAAAACCTATGTTTCAAGGATTTTTTTTTTCTTTGAGCTGCTTCTCTCCTAGAACGATTGAATATTCCAAAGGATGAATCCAAATTAAAACATGAATCTTCTAAATGAGGAACCTCCAAAAATAAAACATGTATATAAAGTGTATGCATAAAAGAGAATGCAAATTTCTACTCCACGACTACAACAATCAAACCACTGTCACATAACAATTACAACAAGCAAGATATCTCTTTTATATAAACATAAATGGAAATCTTCTAACGAGTCTCCAAGCTCGCAATCTCCCCATGAGCATTTGAAAATAATGAAAATGCAATCATGAGCTCTGAAAGCTCAATAAATCCCAATATACAAATTAGGAAATGCAACCCACAATTACATTCTCCACATTTTTAGAGTATCTGTGACCAATAATGTCAAAACTTCCAAAGACAGAAACCCCTAAGCTCGAGTATTCTCCTTTTGAAGTCTTATATATTGATCTCCTATTGATTGTGGGTCCTAACCTTGGACATTCCTGACTCAAAGATCTCACACCAATATTTATTGATGGTGGAACCTAACCTTGGGCATTCTCATCTCAAGATTTCACACACATAGCTCAAAGTGTCTCCCATGACATTTATTCAAAATAAAGAGGCAATAATGCACCCAACAATCAAACCAACAATATGCTATGACAATGAATGCTCCATGCATTATGAAACGGGGGTAGAGGACTTACCCAGGTAAGCTTAGGAGCTAGTTAACCTCAAATCAGTGAGTTTTCCATCTTTAAAACAACATTAGGAACCCAATAATAATAGATTTAGATTTTTCTATTAGCTAAATATCTTGATAGCAAATAAATCATAATGGAGTTTAGTCTCATTACTTCGGTGAGGGATGATCTAATTCCAAATGAAGAACGTACTCTTAAAGAGTATATACCCTCAAGGTTATCGTCTCCAAACTCACTCTTCCTTGCACTGACACTTAACAAAATGAGAGAAAGGGAAGTGGTTCTCTCCTATTTATATTGTACCCTTTTTTTTTTTTTTGGCATTTTCTTAAAAATTTTTAAAAAGCAAGAAAATGGTACACTTGGGAGGGAAGGGACTAAAGTGGTCCCTTCTCTATTTGGCCAGTCGCATGCTTGGCTCTTGTGCCACTCAATTCATTAAAGCACTTAACAAGCTACTTGTTTTCATCATAAGCCTGATTTCAAGATCCTCTACTTTCAAACCACATTTCTTATCTATTATGTATTTATTTCTTTTTAGAAAATAGATAAAAATTACAAGTCGTTACAGGATTTCGCATGGTCCCAAACAATGAAAAGGTGAGATGGGTTCATTGTGTCATTGGTTGATTTCATTGTTTGATAATATTGGTCTTGAAGACTATCATTTTGAATGACTTATTTTTTGCATGTATGATTCATCTTTATTTTCTGTGGTAGTACTTGGAGAACTAGTGTACGTGGGAAGTAGTTTGTAATATTATACCTATGTTTGAGACAAGTATGTTTGGAATGTTTGATAGTGAATTGTCTATAAGTACCTTATACAATGACAATTATGTGTTTCAGATGCTTGAAGATTTGTCCTTTAATAAGTTTTATTTTGTACTTTCATTTTCAATAATTTTTGACTCCATTTTATTCCATTCTCATCTGCATTTTTTTTTTTTTTTTATTTCATTTAAAAATTATTCTGTTCAAACAAACACGACTCTAATACTTCCAATCTAAATCTTTCATACTTCAAAAGATCTTGAGATTAAAAAGTTTTGAGTTTAAATAGGAATGAAAAATCCTTTGTCTAACATAAATATTAATATTATTCTAAAATGATGATAATTAATGTTTGACCATGACCATCCAGTGAAAGATTATTTTATAACTTTTAAAATATCATCTCCATAAACAATTTAAATATTTTACATCAATGAAAGTGGCATTTCCTAGCCACAACATTATCAAATTAATTATTTTGAGCAGCAAGCAGGCAAGCAATGCAATTGCTGCAGCCCATGGTCATGGGTCAACATTGCGCTGCCGCCATTGACTGGATGTCCGCTGCCATCATCAGCACGTACATATATTTGGGATGAAAAAAAAAAATGATTTAACTCCACTTTGTTAAAATTTAGGGTTTGGATAGCGCGAGAAGAGATGACGAACTTGAAAAACCTATAACAGGAGCCGAATTTGTGTATGTTTGTTTGGTGGGGTAGTTGGAGGTGTTGATTGTTGAATTTGAATAGGGAAAGTCAATCCCAAATAATTAGATCCCTGGTTCGTTCATGCACGCTTCGGATCCCGACGTTTAAAATTATCATTAATAATTTCAAAGGGAAGAAAATAAGGAACAAAGTGAAGCAATAAACAATGATTATTAGTTAACTGATTGTTAATTCTTTCATTTTCGTAATCGTTAATGGTTTCGTATTTTACTGTGAAAATTGGTCATTCCTGTTCGATACTCAGCTGTAGCCTGTGACGTGACGTGAGGGACGAAACGAGAAAAAGCGTCTGAAACGAGGATGGTTGCGTTGAACAGACAACAATTGGGTCAATTGGCTTTCTGACTACTCTCTTGCTTCTAGGTTTGCGTTTTCTTCCTCTCAACAAGACCACCGAAGCGCGTCGCGGGAGGAGGAGGAGGAAGATGAGAAATTCTCTGAAGAAGCTGAGGGGATTCGCGCTTCCGCGCCATGGCGAGCGCGGTGCCGGGAGAGACCGTCGTCTTCAGCAATCTCTGGCTCAATTGGACGAGCTTGCCCGTGCATCTCAGGTATTTATGCGTGTATTCACTTCTTTACCACTCCTCCGTTTGGTTGGCAAGAAAATGTAGGACCGGCTAACAAGGAAAGTCGAAAATCAGGAATTCAGATTACATTAATCCTCGTCCTCCCCTGATTTGTACTGAAATGGAACTAGCTTTGGTTTAATCGAGACGCCTTTCTATATGTATGTGTTTATGTAATTGTGTTGCCCTTTTTCTTCCTTCTATTATAGCTTTTTTCATGTAACTGGAAGCTTGACTGAATTGAATTCAGTCTGGACTGAGACGCCCACAAAAAAACAAGCAAAGAAAAAAAAGGATTGAAGAATCTTACTTCGAACGTGTTTTCAGTAACGTAGGCCTCGGTTTGTGGGGTTTTGAGCTTCCTGGGTATGTTGCATTCATGCTGGATGACATGTGTTTGAAGTATTGCTGAATGATAATGGAACTGGATATGTCATCTGTCTGGGGATTGTATTCTCACTATCGGTCTTTAGCATAAAAATGGGTCTTTGTCCTTGCCTGTGATAAAATTTATTGGATTTTGCTTAGTAATTGATTAAACTCAAATAAGGGTTCCTATGGAAAGGTTTTACTACTATTACATGCAGAAGTTAGTCACATTTTCTTTAATGTCTTGGGGCCCATGGAACTTGGGACTACTTAGAGCAGATGCTAGCTCATAACTCATCGTTGATGAGGTAAAAGCAGAGTTTCCAATTGAACAATTTCATTTCTTCGTATGTCATTTTAAAGGATAATCAATGACTAACCTTATGCTTTGTTTAGGAGGGAGTTGGTATAGGAGTGGAATTTTTTTTCTCCTCAATTGAGAGCATAGGGGCAGCAAAGTAATGGAAAATGTTTCTCCTTGTTTTGGAGATCAATGAAAATAGCTGGATGGAAGAATATTAAAAGACAAACAAATTTTAATACTCTTTCAATGAAAAGATTGAGTATTACAAAATGAAAGCAAATTTGAAAGTTAATAAAACTATCAAGGTTAATGTTGTCCAAACACACAATAAATTTTCCATTTTTCTCTCCTAATTTGGTGAAGACAAATCGTAGGGGTTTCAAGGAGAAGGCATTTTCATGGCATTTCATCACTATTGTCTCACTCAAACAAGGGAAACTCTCTTCTATCCATTTCCATTCCATCCACCTCTCCCAAATGCACTGTTAGTCATTTTTCCCATATCATGAACTCATAAATGGGACTTTTGGTTTCAAAAGGACCAAAATTACTACGGTTCTTCTAGTACTTGTGAAATTTGTATGCAGCATTGTATTTCTTGAAAAGAATAAAGGAGATACAGATGAGAAAAAGGGTAAAATAAATTGTTAAAATCCACAGTAATGGATTCTTCACCATCCATAGAATCCTATTATGACCTGGCCATATGCATTTTGAATCTATAAAATTTTCTTATTATTCTATTGAGTAATTGGTTAAATTGGATAGTTAATTTGGGTTGAGGGGTAAGCTTTGATAGCAAAGTTAAGATTGTGTCTTTGTGACAAGAATGTCCTAGATTCATGTTGTGGATACAGTCTCTTTGCAAAGCAAGGGTAAGGCTGTGTACAGAATGACCCTCTCCTGATTCTCATAAAGCAGGGAGTCTTATGCACTAGAGACATTTGATGGTTAATTTGGATTGTCCAGTGAATTTATCATTATATTAACTTTGGGTTTCCCCTTGTTCAAATTATAATTTCTTCCTTGTCATTTAAAGAAGGTCAAATCGTTTGACTGCTCTATGATGTTATCCTATATCATTAGTGACACTTGGTTTTCTCAACTTGGCAATTTTGTTGACTTGTTAACCACCATTGCATTTATAAACCTAAGCTTGTGGATAGAGGGCTTACTTTTATCTTTTTACTGTTATTTTTACTCTCAACATGCCACCTCACACGTGGCCAGGTTTCACCACATAACTGAATCAAATACATGCAACTACTTAAATATTGGTTGGTTGTAAGATTAGAACTCAAAATTTTTGTTTGTTTTGATGCATGCTGAATTGTTAACCACCATTTTTATTTAAAAGTCTAAGCTTGCAGAGAGAGCCTTTTGTATTAGTATTTTTACTCTCAACAAATTAAAAGAGAGGAATTACACAATCTCTCATATAAGGGAAAGGCAAGAGTTATATCTGTTGTTTAAAAGTCCATCTGGCTTAGGACTAAACCATCATCTTTATTGGGCATAGCAAGTGAAGATTTTTCTTGAATTAGCATGCTTATCTGTGGTTAATTTAGATTAACAAAGTATGAAGGTATACGTTAAAAAAAAAAAGTGAATGTTTAACAAGGGTGCCTTGTTAACAAGGTAGGAAACTGGCCCTAGCAGTGGTAGTGAGCCTGAAGTTTCTAAAGTTGTGTTGCTTGCATTGGTGTTAGCTATAGCTTGATTTTGGAACAGCTGAATGGGTTGTTCAAGGGCTAATGATGGGGCTGCACTTGATTTGCGCTAATAACAGGGTCTCAGGGTCTTGTTACTGGTGTGTCAGCAGACATTACTTGGCTGCACAAGTGGAGTTTGCACTGGCATTGGTCAATAGAGGGGCCGAAGGTTTTCATTTTTCATATCTAGTGGGCTATTCAGGTTATCCTAGTTAATTACTACTTTAGGTGTATGGGGTTATGAGTTGCTGAGAGCAAAGTTGATGTTTATGGTGAAGGGTATGGCAGTAGTGTTGTCTCTTGAAAACTTGATTGAGTTGAACTGGAATTGGTCGCTCCTGTTGGGTTTGGTGGATCTATAGGAGGATATACTAGCATGTGTTGATAGTGGCAATGGCTTGGTGTACAGGCTCACAATGCTTCCCAGGTTTTTGACAGCAGAACTGGTGATCCTTGTGGGATGGAAATGCCATTGTGGTTCTGGAGCAAGTTTAGGGCAATTGCTTATAATAGAGGTTGCAATGATGGTACCATGGTGGCGAAAGAATATGGTGGTCCGTGGTTGCAATGAAGGGTTGTTTCAAAATGGCAACATGATGTTGGATCAAATAGTGGTGTTTTAGTTTCTTATAATATGTTATAATATAGTTTGCAACTTGCATCAATTATCATCCCATGCCTTTTGGTCTTGGAATAGGGACAGTTGTTGGTCCCTTGTGGTTAGACTCAAGAGGGAGGTGAATCGAGTCTATTAATTTTGAATTTTTTTTATTTTTTTCTTTTATCAAGTTCTTTTAATGTAACCACAACAAAGGAATGGAAATAGTTTGTATTGATTTGGTGTCTCACACTCCTATGCCCAATCTACAGGGCAATCTCAACTTGGGTTCCACTGTCATACTAAGTTTTTTTTTTTCCTCACAAGTTCACCTTAGAAACTTGGTTTTCAACTCCTAGATTGGTTAGAATTTAGGTAACCAACCAATACCATGAGTGTTTGAGTAGAGGTTACAATCTTTTGTTCACCATTGGACCAAATAAATGAATGAATACAAAAGCCAAATACAATGCAACATCACAAAAATCAAAGGTATGGAGGCTTTTGAATGAATGATCTTGTAGAAAGAACTTTGAATGCATCAATGCGTCTTTAATAGTTTTTACCTCTTTGAGGCTTGTCTTGAGGTTTATTGAACGCATAGCTTTTAGATGCACTCCATCGAATCTTGTTGTTGTGTTTATGAAGGGCATATGTATAGCCCAAGCCTTCATTGAGTCATCCCCAATGACTCAAATGGCATTAAATGCTTGAAAATGATACCTGCAGCAAAATAGAATGTACAGAAAACTAGATGTTATGATTGATGGGTCAACTCTTACAAGAAATTTGAATTTGAATCAAAGATAGAATTTCAAAGAGATCATCACCTTTGATGGTTGACTCTCAGGTTGATTTTCAAAGCTGAAATCCAAAACAAAAATTGTTTGAAGATCAGCTGGCACTATAACAGAGGACTGTAAGTCAGCTACCAATTCTAATTAGCAAAGTGACATCGACTTCCATACTGACAGTCAAGTGCTAGGTCGATTGCAAATTCCAGAATCCAACTTTGATTGGATCGTACTGTCAGACTCGGATCTGACAGTAAGGTTCCTTCCATAAATGGGAAGGAGATATTGTAGGCGGGAAAGATTGAGAGAAAGAGAGAGAGAGAAATTAAGAATGAGAACGGAAGAGAGAGAGAAAGTGAGATCGAATTTGAGAAAAAGGGAGGGAAAGGAATTTGTGGAATAATCCTCACATAATTCCCCATCCTCTACCATCTGGTATTTATAGGCGAATTACAAGTTGGCGCGGCAGTAACTAACTGCCCAGCGCGCGCCCGCTTGAAGGAATTTGAATTATTTCTTTACATAGTTATTACAATACTGCCATATACTGCTCTAATTACCCTTACACCCTTGGTGTATGACAATTCCCCCCCCCCCCCCCCCCCCCCTTAAAATATTTCTTGTCCCCAAGAAATTAAAGGAGGTTGGAACTTCTTGGAAATCGTTGTAGGAGGTCGGGAAGATACTCCCATGTCGTGTTGTTCAGATGGAGGTGTGACCATTGGACTAGGACTTGAGTCAATGGAGCAGTCTCGTTGTATATCACGTGTTTGTCCAACACTGCCAAGGGTTCACCTGTCTCTGCTATGGCTTCCAGTGGGGCTGGCAGCGTACTACTGGCGAGCTCCGTAGGGCCGATCAATTTCTTCAAGAGCGAAACGTGGAAGACGGGGTGCAGACCCACTCCTTCCAGAAGCTGTAGGTGGTAAGCCACTGGTCCCACCTTGGTTAGAATTTTGAATGGCCTGTAGAACTTGGGGCTGAGCTTAGATATTGGCCCTTTGCAAAACAGATGCTGTTGGAACCTTCTGACTTTTAGATAAACCTCCTCTCCTTCTTCAAACTGCCTTTCCGTTCTATGCTTATCCACCAGCTGCTTCATTCTTTGACTAGCTAAGATTAGTTCTTGCTTGATGGTGTGGAGAGCTTCTTGCCGGTCCTTTAAGTACAGGTCAGCAGACGTTTCGGTGGGGGAGTATTGCATTACCGCCGGAATAATGGGGGGTAAATACCCGAACAGAGCTTCAAAAGGGGTTCGGTTGCGTGCGGTATGGTAGTTGGTGTTATACCACCATTGTGCCAAGGCCACCCACCTACTCCAGCTTCTGGGTTTGGAGATACATAGGCATCTTAGATAGGTTTCGAGGCACTGATTAACTCTTTATGTCTGCCCATCCGTTTCGGGATGGTATGCTGAAGAAAGGTGCATCTTGATGCCTAACCCTTGAAATAAGGTCTTCCAGAATTGGCTGGTAAAGACCTTGTCACAATCGGATACAACCGCCTTAGGTAAGCCATGAATCTTAAAGACTGTATCCATCAACTTCCTAGCTACTTCAGTCGCTGTGAATGGATGAGCCAATGTGAGGAAATGGCTGAATTTGGTCAGTTTGTCTACCACCACCAATAGAGTGTCAGCTCCCTCAGATTTCGGTAAGCCTTCCACAAAGTCCATTGAAATCAATTCCCAAGCTTGTGAAGGTATTTCCAACGGTTGTAGGAGGCCCGGGTAGGGTATTTGCTCATGTTTGCACCTTTGACATGTACTGCATGCCAGGACAAACCGGTTCACGTCTCTTTTTAATCCCTTCCAGTAGAAGAGCTGTCTGACCCGCTGGTAAGTGACACTGAGTCCTGAATGACCCCCAATGGGAGAGTCATGCAGGCTCTGTAGAATCTTCTGTTTCAGCTGGTTGTCATCCCCAATAACTACCTTGTTTTGGAACCTTAGTAGTCCCCCTTTTAACTGATAGTTTGGGTCAGAAGTGGTACTTATTGCTATCTTGGTGATTAAATCTCGGATCCAAGGAGTCTGATCATAGCTGTGGGCTATATCCTGCACCCAATCCGGGACTAACGCTGAAATGGCAAGGCAAGATGCTAAGCCATCCCTCTTGGACAGAGCATCAGCTGCTCTGTTCTCTTTTCCTTGTCGATAGAGGATAACGAAGTCAAAGCCCATGAGCTTAGTGATTTCCTTTCTCTGTAATTGATTATGCACTCTTTGGTGGGTTAAGAATTTGAGGCTCTCGTGGTCGGTCCTAATGGTGAATTTCTTGCCCTCTAAGTAGTATCTCCATTTTTCCATCGCCATTAGAACTGCCAATAGCTCTTTGTCATAGATGCTGAGCCCCAGGTGGCGTGGAGCCAGTGATTGGCTTAGATACGCCACAGGGCGCCCTTCTTGGCTGAGCACAACCCCTATTCCAGTATCACATGCATTCGTTTCTAGGACAAACTCCTTGGAGAAATCCGGGAGGGCTAATGTTGGGGCCTGAGTCATGGCTGCCTTGAGAGATTCAAATGATTCCTCTGCTTCTGGACCCCAATTGAAACTATTTTTCTTCAATAGATTAGTCAGCGCCTTGCTTATCAGCCCATAGCCTCTTATAAACCTTCTATAGTATCCAGTTAGGCCTAGGAAACCCGGCATTTCCTTCAGTGTTTTTGGTCATGGCCAATTCTTCATCGCTTCAATTTTGTGTGGATCGGTGCTCACTCCTTGTCCGGATATAATATGGCCCAAGTACTCCACCTTTTCTTCTGCAAATGAACATTTATACCTCTTCACATATAGTTTATGGAATCTAAGGATCTGAAATGCCAGCTTGAGGTGGGTTAGATGTTGGGCTAGGATGGAGCTGTATATGAGGATATCATCAAAGAATACCAAGACAAATTTGCACAAATATGGAGCAAAAATGTGGTTCATCAATGCTTGAAATGTAGTGGGAGCATTGGTTAGGCCAAAGGGCATTACCAAGAATTTGTAATGCCCTTGATGGGTTTTGAAAGCAGTCTTTGGACAGTCAAGGGGGTTCATGCGGATTTGATGGTAACCGGAGGTTAAATCTAGTTTAGAAAAAATGGATGCTTCGGTTAATTCATCTAGCAGGTCTTCAATAATGGGAATAGGGAATTGGTTCTTGATGGTTAGTGAGTTAAGTTGCCTATAATCCACACAAAACCTCCACGATCCATCTTTTTTCTTAACTAGGAGGACTGGTGAAGCATAGGGGCTTTGGCTTGGTTGTACAAGGTTTTTGGTCAGCATTTCTGGTATAAGTTTCTCTATTTTTGCCTTTTGTATGGGAGAGTATTGATAGGCTTTCAAATTAACCGGTTCACTGTTGGGTTTAAGGTGGATGGAGTGATCAAGGATTCGGCGGGGTGGAAGGGACTAGGGAGCGGCAAACAGATCCTTAAATTCCATTAATAAATCGTGAATCGGTCTAAGAGGATGTACCTGGCCGTTCATTGTTAACGACGACTTGTCTCTGTGAGGGACATGTTGTTGATCTCCAACAAGCTTCCCCCCAACCTCCAATGCGTCAATGGAGTGTAGTTGTCCCACGATGGTACTCCCTTGATCCAACAACTTTTGAATTCTCTTGCCAGACACCACCTTACATTCTCCCACTTCTTGACTGCCATGCAGGGTTACTTGCTGGCCTTCCCAATTAAATGTGACCTCCAATGTGTTGAAATCAAACACCAATGGACTTATGGTCTTCATCCAATCTACCCCTAACACCACATGACACCCTCCCAGTTTGAGTATTCTCAGATCAGCCGAGAACTCTTGCCCACTCATTAACCACTTGAATCCCTTGCACCTTAGTTGGCTTACCATCTTAGCTCCATTGGCTATTAGTACTGAGAGGGGAGGTGTTTCTTGAAGATTGCACTGCAGGCTGTGGGCAGTTGTTTCATCAAGGAAGCTATGAGTGCTGCCACTGTCAATCAGCACCACTAAACTTCTTTTGCGGACCACCCCTTTCACCTTAATGACTCTACCAGCTGCCTGACCTTGAAAAGCATGCATGGAGATTTCACCTCCTTCATTCCCTTCAAGCTTCTCATCCTTCTCCTCTGTCCCTGCTTCCTCGTCCTCTCCTTCCTCCTGTCCTTCCATAGTTAGGAGAAGTTTTTTACACTGATGGCCTTGCCCATACTTCTCTCCACAACGAAAACATAGGCCTAATTATCTCTTTTGTTCCATCGACAGATTCTTGGGCTGTAAGATAGGCTGACTGGGCTTTCCCGTGGATCCTCCTCTCTGCCATTGAGAAGTATTACCTCTGGGATACGCCCCAAGGTTGTGCTCCTCTCGGTTGTTTTTGGATGATAGCCTATGCCTCCTAGCAAAGGTTTCCATTGATAGCTCATGCAGGCGAGCTTGTTTAGCTGCTTGGGCCACTGTGGTGGGAAACAACATCTTAACTGTAGGCCTAATTAACTCCTCCAACCCACTGATAAAACTTGAAGTAAAATACTCCTCATCTAGATATGGATGAGACAATGAAAGTAAGGCCCTTAACTCCTCAAATCTAGTTTGATATTCCTCCGTCGTGCCATTTTGTTTCAATTTGTTAAACTCCTCAATGACATCAGATCGGTTTTTCTCCCCAAATCTTCGGCACAATTGGCTAACGAACTCCGGCCAACTCAAATCTCCTCTCCCATGGCTCCAAGTTTGGAACCAAGCATTCGCCACATCATCTAAGTATGATGTAGCCAAACATACCTTATCCCCTTCAGTTACGCGATGCTGGTAGAATACCCGTACACATCTGTGTACCCACCACCTCGGCTTATCCCGATCAAAAACTAGGATCTCCATTCGCGGACCAGGATGGGGTGGATTGGTCCCTCCTTGGTTCCGATAATTCATACCTTCTCCGAATTCAGCTGGATCTCCACCATGTCTTGGATTTGGGGGTCGCGAACGGTATGTCGGTGAAGTCAGGATGGGTGCGGATGGCGGTCTTGGGGGAAAATCCGTTGGCAAACTGACGTTAGGTTGCCTTGCAAACATGCTCAAAGCTGCCGTCAATTGCTGATTGACTCCCGCGAATTCGTCCCGAATGCCATTCACCGCGCGATCCAGCGATTTCGTGTATTTTGATCTACTCCTGTGGATCTCCACCTGCGTGTGCCTCATTCCCAACTCCATCGTCTCCAATCTCTCGTCCACCTGTTCCTGATGGTGTTGCAATCCAATTTCGATTGCATCCAATCTGTTCTCCAACTGTTTACGCGCGTTCCATCAGCCATTACCAACTCCAGGTCTTGGCTCTAATACCAAATGTCAGACTCGGATCTGACAGTAGGGTTCCTTCCGTAAATGGGAAGGAGATATTGTAGGAGGGAAAGATTGAGAGAAAGAGAGAGAGAGAAATTAAGAATGAGAACGGAAGAGAGAGAGAAAGTGAGAGTGAATTTGAGAAAAAGGGAGGGAAAGGAATTTGCGGAATAATCCTCACATAATTCCCCATCCTCTACCATCTGGTATTTATAGGCGAATTACAAGTTGGCGCGGCAATAACTAACTGCCCAGCGCGCGCCCGCTTGAAGGAATTTGAATTATTCCTTTACATAGTTATTACAATACTGCCATATACTGCTCTAATTACCCCTACACCCTTGGTCTATGACACCTCCCAAGCCGACTGTATGCCAGCTAATGGCCAGACAAGGTCAACTGGCATTTGATAGTCGACTGTTGGATCAATCCTGGAACTGGTGTTCAAGTTAGGTTGGCTGCCACAGTTAGTTGGCTCTGGCTTGGTTGTGAAATCAAATAAGCAATTGAGGTTGACTGTACTACTACTGGACAATTAAGTGTGAGGTTGATTGCCAAAAGTAGAATCTAAATATATTGGACTATTACACTGACTGACAACTCTGCAGATCCTTGTTTCTAGGACTTTCAAAGGCTCTGAGATACTTAAGAACGCATTGGGAAAATATTCATTAAGCCTCATAAGTTTTGCTAATCATCAAAATACTAAATTAGGATTCCACAATCATTAATTAATGCATGTTGGCTCAACAGCGGCGACTAACAATTCAGCAGCCAATTTCTCAACATGTACATACACTTGATAATGATGCTAATATCATTGTGTAATTCTTATGTACACCCTGCATGGCATAAATTTTTTAATATCTAGGGCTTTCTGAAAGCTTGTCAATCTGATTCAAATATTCTATTTTTTCTATTTTTGGCAGGACATGCAAGACATGAGAGACTGCTATGATAGCTTACTTTCTGCTGCAGCAGCAACATTAAACAGTGCATATGGTGCTTAACTGATATAATTTTCCTCTTCATTTCCTGATATCTTTTCTCTGCTCTTCAACCCTTAGAAAACAATGTTGATGCTCTTCTATTTGCATATATCAGGAAGAGGTCTATGTTTGATTTGCTATTATATTTTATATTATCCTGATTCTTGGAACAATATACTACAGGAACTGGAAAATTTCATAAAATGGCAGTATACATCTCCTAGTGAGTTCATGCTCTGAAACATGTTTTTGGGTTTTGATAGTTTGCAATACTTCTAGGAAAATCCATGTAATGACCCTGATTGATACTGAATTGACAGGTTGACTAATTTCTACGACTGAACATTATTGTTCAGGTCATACTTACTGCAAGAGTTCCTGCTTAAAGTTTTTTTTCTTTTTTAATTTTTTTTTTCTGTTAGAGGTGGTAAGTAGTTTTAAGAGGCTGAATAATGTAACTCTGACTCATATAGCACTAGGGTGTGTGAATGGGACTTTTACTTCTTTAAGCTTATGACTCTATTTAGTATATGGGGTCTTGAAGAGCACTTTATAATTTCTCTGCTAGATGTTTCTGATCTGCTAGCACTTGCAAAACAGAGTATAATTTTAGAAGGCCACATGAGTAATCTTGCACAAGAGCAATTATTGGGGTTAGGGAGTAGACACCTGTGTGACATCAGAATATGACTTCCCATTTTTTCTCTTCTTTACCGAACGTGATGCTTTATCTATTCCATATAACCTCTTCAGACATGCTTCATGTTAGATAAACGTTGTCAGTGTATATATGTCCAAGTTTCCGATTTGTCCAATTTTCATGATCAAGAATCATTTTATATCTCCTATCTCTTAAATACATATTTATATTCTTAGGGTAAAATGGTATTTATATATAATATAAAGCAATTAGTCATAGAATAGAAGTCTTATGCTTTATAAATCATGTTGTGTGCATATCCAACTAGATCTGTTGGCATATGCCTCATAGATTACAAGGTGCCAAAGTTTCCGATTAAGCACATAACAAAATTATGAATATAACCTAAAGCACATTTTCCATTTTGGTGGCAGTTGCAAAGCTACTAGGTTTTTTAATTTTAGGAATTAACTGTTTTGGATGATTGAGACAGCCAAACTTTGGTAGTTGCACAGTGCTGACAATTCAGGCAGATTCTTGATGAATTGTGTCTCATCAGAACAATCTTATCTTAAAACAAAGTATAAGGACTTGCCCTGTAGCATACTCTGTTAACATCGAGTAATGCCTGATACAGGTCCATATTTCATGATTGTCTAATCATATGCATTGCTGCCAGTGCTGAAGTTAAAATTTTTTCTTTTTGTTTTGTTTTGTTTTTTCAGTTCTTTCAATGAGTTATTAACATTTTACACTAGTAGTTTGCCAAGATTTCTAGAAATAATTGCACAAAGCATCAACTTAGCAAGATGTCCGTACTGTTTTAATGCCTCAAACATTTCTGTCTTTTGGGTTTTTGATTATTGCTTTAGCATTATGATTTTGTAGACTTTCCTTTGGCAAAGTTTTATTAGAGGGGTTTTTTAAGCAAGAAATCTCATGAATCAGTTCCAATTTATTCTCAGAATTCTCAGAGTCATTGAGCGAAATGGGTGCTTGCCTTCTTGAGAAGACTGCTTTATACGATGATGATGAAAGTGGTAAGTGGATGGAAGCAATTTTTATGGCTTTACTCCATTGGGAAACTGATAAAATTTTTATACACTAGACTAATTGCTATGTATGACCTTCCTTGTTTTTTGATTTTTATTGTTTTTTCACCTTCTACTTAGTTCTATTGCCAGCTCCAAAAAATATTGTCTAAGTTGCATGCCATTACTTTGTCCAGCTTTGTTTTTTGTGCAAGTTCTAGTCATGTAGAACTCAAATGTATCTTTGGCTTTTATCTTAGAATAATGCTATTGGTACACCTTTGTGTACACCTTGGGCTACATAAAGGTGTACCAATGACAAAAATGTGCCTCATGAGGCGCATAGAAGCACGTGAGGCGCATGAAGACGAAGGGTATTTTGGTCATAATACTCCTGTGTGTAGCTCAAGATGTGCAAAATGGATGTACATCTAGCATGATTCTTTATTTTACTTCACAGTTTTTCTCTAGGAAAACTCAGGTTTTGGTTCTTCTAGATAATGGAAAAGAGGTCAAGAAATTTGCAATTTTCCATTTAGATTCATTTTAGGATTTTGGCTATTAGAGATTATATTGAAGTGCCGTAATTGGTATTGCTATTTCTCTTAAATGATACTAGTATGCAAATTTATATGTGACCTTAACTAGGCCTTTTTACTTGGTTATATCTAATTCCCTAGTGGTTTGTTTAATATTTGTTTTCTTCAATTGTTTGTCAGGTCCGGTGGATCTGACTAAGGGATTCTCGATCAATAGGCTGATCGAGATAGGGTTGAGAGAGGGAATCAGAGAGAAATGAGGGAGAAAGAGAGAAATGAGAGAAGATTTCAGAGAATTAAGTTGTAGTATTGCTTGGATAATTCCGAGAGAGAGAGAGAGAGAGTACCCATATATAGCTGGGATACTAGCCCCCCACATGCTGTAACCGTTTACATCATTAGGGAATGTACAAGCTGCCACAGTGGCAACAAATTCTATACCATCCCCTACAGTCGCTAACTAACTCGCACCTATATTCTTTTCTTATTACATTTAGCTCCTACATTACATTTAATTGCTATACTACCCCTTATATCGCGCGGTACATGACAATTATCCCGCCCTGCAAAACTTTTCTTGTCCTCAAGAAATGTGGAGGAGGCTGGCCACGCGAGGGAGCTGGCTAAGGATGCCCGGAAGGTACTCCCATGTGTTATTGTTCGAGTGTAGATTAGACCACTTAATTAGAACATGGGTAATTGGGGCTCCTTGTCTGTAGACCACCCTTCTGTCAAGTATAGCTATAGGCTCCCGAATAGGAGCTTCAGCCTGGGGAAGAGTTGGTAGGATGGAGCTTGCTGGTTGTGCCCCTATTGCCTTCTTGAGGAGTGAAACATGGAACACCGAATACATATTAAAACCCTCTGGCAATTTTAATTGATATTCCACTGTTCCCACCCTTGCAGTAATTGGAAAGGGACCATAGAACCTTGGATGCAGTTTGGAGCCGGGGTGAGGAAGTACAGTTCTTAGGTGTCCTGGCTTTAGCTTTAGATACACGACGTTTCCTAACTGAAATTCCCTCTCACTCCTTGTTTGCAAATTGTTTCATCTGATTTTGGGAGTTAACTAGCTCCTCTTTAATCACCTACAAAGCCTGTTGCCTCTGCTATAGATATGTATTGAGGGCTGCCGCAATTGAGTTGTCCCCCAGTGTTGGCAGTAGGGGGGTTTGTAACCGTAAAAGGCTTCAAAGGGGGACCTTTTTATAGCTAAATGGTGGCTGGAATTGTACCACCATTGAGCCATCGGAAGCCATTTGTGTGATGTCTTCGGTTAAAGGAAACAAGTACACCTGAGATACTTCTCCAAGCACTGATTAACCCTTTTGGTTTGCCCGTCTAATTCAAGGTGATAAGCACTGGACATCTTCAGTTTCACCCCCAATAATCCCATCAACTCCTTCCACAGTAGGCTAGTAAAGATCTTGTCTTTGTCAGATACTATAGCCTTCGGTGTCCCATGTAGTTTAACCACTTGGTCTAAGAACATTTTGGTCACCTCCTGGGCAGTGTATGGATGAACCAAACCTATAAAATGCCCATACTTAGTGAAGCGGTCCACTACTACCAAAATGCAGTCTCTACCTTCTAATTTGGGCAGACCCTTTATAAAGTCCATTGATATGTCCTCCCATGGATCCTTGGGAATGTTCAGGGGTTGGAGTAGCCCACGTGTTGCTACATTCTCTGACTTGCACTGCCTGCAAGTCACATTTCATCACAAATTCCATAACATCCTTTTTAAGTTCTGGCCATTTGAAGAGCTGTTGGACTCGATGGTACGTGTTTACAATACTCGAGTGTCCTCCGATGGGAGAGGCATGCAGTGCCTCTACTATCCTCTGTTTGAATGCCTCATCCTCCCCAATCACTAGCTTCCCTTGGTATTTAATCATCCCATTTGTTAGAGTATAACCTAGTTTAGATGAGGGGTCAACCACCAACTGCTGTAGGAGCTCTTGGGTCTTCTCACTTGATGTATAATTAGCAGCCACCTCTTAGCACCAATCTGGGACAATGGTTGTGATTGCAGCTACATTCCCCTCTTCACCACACCTGGATAGAGCATCCGCTGCTAGGTTTTCTTTACCCTTCCTATATTGAATCACATAGTCCAAACCCATTAATTTAGTCGTACCTTTTCGTTGTAATTGTGTATGCAACTTCTGTTGTAGTAAAAATTTAAGGCTCTCGTGGTTTGTCTTGATCGCAAACCTTCCCCCTTCAAGATAATAACGCCATTTCTCCACTGCCAATGTATTGCCAGCAACTCCTTTTCATAGATGCTCAACCCTAGGTGTCTAGGGGCAAGGGCTTGGCTAAGAAACGCTATGGGTTTGCCTTCTTGCACCAGGATTGCCCCAATTCCATTGGCACTCGCATATGTTTCTAAGATGAACTGCTTATTAAAATTCGGCAGACTTAAAGTTGGTACTTCACTCATGGCCTGTTTGGGATTGCAAAAGGCTTCCTCTGCCTTAGAATCCCACTGAAATCCATCTTTCTTCAGTAAGTTAGTAAGGGGTCAACTGATAATACCATAGCCCTTAACAAACCGACGATAGTATCTGGTTAATCCTAAAAATCCCCTCAATCCTTCCACATTGTGAGGCCTTGGCTAGGCCACCATTGCGGCCACCTTACTAGGGTCAGTGCTCACCTCTGAACTGGATATGATATTGTAACACCCGGTGTTAAGGGAATTAGAAAGGAAGTGTGAAACTTCCAAAAATACCCTTAAGGAGGTGATGAATCCTTGAGATTGAGGGTGCCCTATGAGAGGGGTATTTTGGTAATTTGGATAGTGAAGTCCAATAAAGGGTATTTTGATAAATTAAAAATAATTCCTACGTGGAATTAGGTGTGTAAGTGAATAAAATCCGAATTTGGTATTTATGTGGAAATATGGGATTAATAATTCATGAAAGGGTATTTTGGTAATTTGGAGTGATTCCATAGAGGAAATTAATTGTGGAAAATAGGGAAATTGGAGAATATAAAATTATTGGAGGAAATAATTATTTTTTCCTAAATTGGTGAATTAATGTGGTAATGCCACATGGATGACCAAGATAAAGAATTGGAAGCCAAGTTTGTGTCTTAAAATGACACTTGGCATAATCTTGGAAATTTGAGAGAGAAAAATTATATATTAGAAATGTGGGAGCATATATATATATGTGGATTTATGAGTTGGAGAAGGATTTAATTAAATGCAAAAAGAAATTATTTTAGTCTTTCAAGCATTTAATGAGAGGCATGATGGTGTTGGATTAAAAGAAAAATCCAAAAGAAAAAGAATTATTCATGCATTAATGGTGGAAAATGGTCCCATTAAATTAAATGGGAAAGAAATTATTTATGTCTCTCAAGTGTGATGGTTGTGAAAATGGTCTCATTTAAGTAAATGAGAAATAAATGGAAATTTCAAGAATCCAATGGATGAGATGTATTCTTGAGAAAAAGAATTAATCCAAGGGTGGGGATTTAAAGAGAAGTAATGGCATGGATTGTCAACATATTAAAAGTGTGCTTTCTTTTAATGGTGGAGATGAAGTCTTGTAAAGGCAAAGGTAATCCAATGGGTGAGATTTAAAGGAAGGAAATGGCATGGATTGTGTTTTTTCCAAGAGAGATGTATTTAATCCAAAGAGATGGATGGTTGGGATTTTCTCTCAAAAAGCAATTGGAAATCAAAGGCTAAGATGAAGTCTTGAAATGGAGATTTCAAGACAAGAGTAGTATTTAAAGGGAAAGTAAGCCCTTGTCTCAAGTTTTGCCATTTCAAAGAGAGAAAGAAAGTGAGAGGAAGGAAAGAGTTGTCTTCCAAGGAGAAGAAAAGAGAAGAAAAGAGAGAAGAAGATGAAGGAATCAAAATAAGTTTATTTCTTCCTTCTCTTTACTTTAATATGTTAGTATTTAAAGTAAGTGGCATGTTGGAATGTCATCCTAGATGGGAGAAGAGGATGGGGGAGCTCTCTTGAGAAGAGGATTTAAAGCTTCAAAGAGAAGAATGTTAAGGTAAGGGATGGCCCCATGTGGTGGAGGCCTTGCATTGCATTGTAAGTAGGTTGCATAAATTTTTTATGTATCTCTTTGCATGCTTTATTTGTACATGAGACCTATGGCCATGGGGGTGGGAAAGAAGTGGTAGGTTGATGCCTCAAACCATGTTGGGTTGTGAGGATGGAATAACCTAACCATGCTTGCATGCATTTGCCATTACATAGATTTGTTATGCTTGTATTTACTTTGCATATGCACCCTTACTGAGCTTTTGAGCTCATGAGGTTTTATCCTCCCCTTGTAGGTTGTTCTTATGTCAAAAGAAAAAAGGAAAGTGGCAAGCTTGTGGTGGGAAGCTCTTGGTGAATATTTCTTTGTTTGTTGTAAAGTTAGGTTTGTGGTATTTAATTTGTGGCTTGATGGCTTAGGGAAGCTTATTTATTGTAAGTGCTTCATGTGATGTAATTTAATGGTTTGCAATGGCTTGTGAAGGCCTAGAACCATGGATGTAATTTATTTGGAATAAATCATGAGATTGGAGAAAATGAATTTGTTGTGAAAAGAGGCTTGGGAGTTGAAAATGTGGAGATTTTCAATGCATTTATTGGGGGTATTATTTCTGGAAAGTATGGGTTTAAAGGCCCAAGAGAAAAAAAAAAAAAAAAAAAAAATTCGGAAGCAGCAGCAAGCAGGCAGCAGCCTGCTTGCGGGCCCCCGGGCGAGCCAGCAGGCCCCGCCGGCCAAAAGTTTTTTAAAATTCTGAAATTTGGGGATTTTTGAGGCAATTCTAAATTGATTTTGGGACCCAGAGGAATTTTCAAAATAAATGGATTTTTCGAGCATTTTTTGAGAAAATGCCGAAATTTTGGAAAATTGAAAATGATGAGTTTTTCCTCCAAAAATTGGTAATAAATCAATGAATTGATTTAAATGGCGATTTTTATGGAGTCCGGTAAAATTCTTGAATGGAAAAAGAATTAAATATATAAGAAAATTTAAATTGGGCATCTTAAAGAGATTTTCTTTATAGCCGAATGCAGTGTGGTTGAAGCCCAATTCTGTTAGTGAATCCCGGGGTTGAGGGAAGGGAAGGACGAGCCTAGTTCCCACCTAGGGCGTTTCGTCTTGAAACATGGTCCACCCTTCACTAAAGGCTGGGCAGGTGGACAATTCGGGTAATTGTTCACGAGTAACACCCGTAAGTGGGAGCGGGGCGTTACAGATATGCCCCAGATATTCAGCCTGCTGCCTGGAAAAAGTACACTTTGACTCCTTAACGTACAGTTTATTAATTCTAAGGACCTCAAAGGTAATTTTCAAGTGGTTTAGGTGCTGTACAAAGGTAGGACTGTAAATTAAGATGTCATCAAAGAATTCTAGGATGAATTTACGTAGGTATGGTTCAAAGATTTTGTTCGTTAACGCCTGAAAGGTTGCAGGGGCGTTAGTGAGGCCAAATGGCATTAGGCATTATGAGGAACTCATAATGCCCTTGGTGAGTCATAAAAGCTATTTTAGGGATATCTTTAGACTTCATTCTGATTTGATGATAGCCTAATTGGAGGTCTAATTTGGTAAAGATAAGAGGCATTTTTGAGCTCATCAAGTAGATCTTCCACAATTGGAATGGGAAACTTGTTTTTGATGGCCATGGCATTGAGTTGATGGTAGTCAAAGCAAAACCTCCATGATCCATCATTTTTCTTAACAAGTAATATTGGTGATGCAAAGGGGCTATGGCTAGGTTGAATAATGGATTTTTGCAACATATCTTTGATGAGTTTCTCTATCTCTGTTTTCTCTCTAGGAGGGTATCGGTAGGCTCTTAGGTTAATAGGCTTTGCATTAGGCTTAAGATTGATAGTATGGTTGTAAGGTCTCTTTGGTGGAACGGATCTTGGCTAGGAAAATAGGTCCTTAAATTCAATTAATAGCATGTTAAGAGAGTCAAATTCTTATACTTGCCATGGCGTATGAGAACTATTGCCCACTGCCTCTGCCAGCTGACCCTCTTCTCCTTGCTCCCTGAGGGTGGATTCCATGATATGGATAGAAAATAATTGAGCCACTTGTGATAATTTGTTCTTGAACATCCTGTGCAACCTCTTTCTCGAAATCATTTTACACATCCTTACTTCATGGCTACCTAGTAGGGTCTTCCTCCTCCCCTCCTTCTCAAACGTGACCTCCATTTTATTGAAGTCAAAACTAATAGCATTGACCTCTTTCATCCAGTCCACCCCCAACACGACGTCACAACCTCCCAATTTCAACAGTCTTAAATCAGCCACAAACTCTTCCCCATTCATCTCCCAGCAAAACCCCAAGCAAGATGACTGACTCACCACCTTGTTTCCATTTGCTACGGTCACCGATAGTGGATGTGAATTAGAGACTTCACACTGCAACTTCTTAGCCATGGTTTCATCCAAAAAATTGTGGGTACTCCCATTGTCAATGAGTACCAATATTGGGGCATCTCGAACTCTCCCTTCAACCTTAATAATCTTGCTATTTGCCAACCCTTTTAGTTCCTGCAGGGATATCTCCCCTCTATCTTCTTCCTCCTTTTCCATACTCTCGTCCCCTTCTTCTTCTCCTTCCTCTTCAGCTTCTAACAGTAATAATTGCCGTTTACATTTATGCCCCACAAAGTACTTATCCCCGCACCTATAGCAAAGCCCAGCCAAGCATCTCTATTCCATCATCCTTCCCCCATTTGTAGCTGGAGTCATTGTGGAAGGTAGGGCGAGGACATTCTTGCTATCTTGCCCTGTATCCCTACCCATAGCCCTGTTTCTGGGTTGCCACCCTCCGGCACTTAGCCCTCTCATCTGACTCCTTTGTTTCTTCTACATGGCCTCGATAGTCATCTCCTGCAACCTTGCACTATCGGCAACCTGCTTAACTGTCCGGGGTTGCGTCACCTTTACCATGGGTCTCACATCTTCTCCTAATCTACTTATGAAACTTGATACAAAGTACTCTTTAGTTAGGTGGGGTTGGTGCATTACCATTAGCGATCTCAACTGCTCAAACTTTAGTTGATAGGTCTGCACTGTCCCATCCTGCCTTAGCTTATTGAACTCCTCGATCACATCCCTCAAGTCTCTTGTCTCCAAATCTCGCACAAAGGTCCTCTGCAAATACATGCCAGGGACTCCTCTCCTTTGATGTGAGCCAACCCTGAAACCATGCATCTCCCATATCGTTCAAGTAAGCCGCAACCAAAGTTAGCTTCTGTTGTTCTTGAACTTGATACAATGAGAACACCCTCACATCTCCTTATCCACCATCTCGAATTTTCACCCTCAAATGGTGGAATCTCCAATTTCGACTTTGGAAAATTTGGTTGGATTTGATTCGCCTGTACTCCATGCCTCCTATTCTCACCTAGGGTCTCTGTATCAAACTCAAAGTTCGAAGCACCCCCTTGACGTTGCTCCGCTCCTACTCCAGGGAATATGGGCTCCGTCCTTTCCTTGGGCGGAAATTCTGGCGACATCCTTCTCGGCTGTTGTGATGCAAACATCCATATGAACATTTGCATCTGCTCCATCACCTGCTCATGCAACAGGGTACTCTGCTCCTGGTTTTCTTCATGCCACCTCCCCATTGCATGATCAATACGGGTATCCACCCTAGTACCAATCGACAACTCCAAGGATCCCAGCCTCGATTGCATCTCTGCCATGGCTGTCGTCACTTGTTGTAATTGGGACTTCATCTGCTTCATTCTCGTCCCATCAACCATTGCGTTGATATTGTAGTATCCGCCCGTCGCCCAAGAGCGAGCTCTGATACCAAATTGTAAGGTCCGGTGGATCTGACCAAGGGATTCTTGATCAGTAGACTGATTGAGATAGGGTTGAGAGAGGGAATCAGAGAGAAATGAGGGAGGAAGAGAGAAATGAGAGAAGATTTCAAAGAATTAAGTTGTAGTATTGCTTGGATAATTCCAAGAGAGAGAGAGTACCCATATATAGCTGGGATACTAGCCCCTCATATGCTGTAACCGTTTACATCATTGGGGAATGTATAAGCTGCATAGCAGAAACAAATTCTGTACCATCCCCTACAGTTGCTAACTAACCCGCACTTAGATTCCTTTCTTATTACATTTAGCTCCTCCATTACATTTAATTGCTATACTATCCCTTATATCGTGCGGTACATGACATTGTTTTACATGAAGCAAAAGAATTTCATATTTACGTTGATTTGTCATTTCGTAATATGTATCTGTATGCAATAAGATTCAAAGTGTTATGATCCAAGTAATATGGTGAAGACTTCCCTAATTGACTACTGATGTGAGATTGAATCATGACAAACTCCCTGCGATTAGGTCATTCCATGCTCACCTGTTCTAAATATTCCCCAACCATTATTCTGATTTGTGGTCAGTCTTGATCAATATTATCTTGGCTTACATCCACATGATGGTGCTACTAGGTTGATTCTGATTTCATTTGTAATCCTATCAGTTCTCACCAAAAAATTTTAGCTGAAGTTAATTTTGAGTCATATAAGATCATGAAATACACTCAAAACATCTTAGCAGACTACTAATGTTGGACCATTTGAAGATTTTTTTTTAACACTCGTCCATCATCATAAACTGGTAGATGAATTAAATTTTGGGCTTCTAAGATGAAGTAATATACCATGGCTTTCCTAATAAACTGCCAATGTTGGATTTTGTTATCGCAACTAACCATCCTTCAAGCCCTAACGTCCTCACCAGGCCATAAATCTCACTTGATCATGCCTGTAGTCACTCTCAATCAAATTATCTTGATATGCACTAACATTATAATGGTCTTGGGTTGATTTTTGATTCCACTTGAAGCTTTAGAGAGCTTCACCTAAAACTGCTAATTGAAACTAATTTTTTGATTTCTAGGACTGAATAATATGTCCAAGACCTCCCAATAGACTGCCATAAGTCATGATAGAAAGGCTAAATATTTGTTGCTAATCCTTTTTCTGGAAGAGACATGGTTGCACTTTAATTTGGATATAACAACATATCAAGCTTTTATCCCAGTATATGGGGTCAGCTACATGAATTCTAGCTCACTAGTCATTAAAATCTATGGCCTTATTTTCTATAAAGCCCTTATATACCTAAGCGCCTCCCACAAAATTTTCCTGGTCTTCCTCTACTGCCTTTGCTAGATACTTGTTCTATTGCATTCACTCACCTCACAAGATCCTCTATTGATCTTCTTCTCACATGAAACACATGGTTGTTAATTTTTATTTGTATATTTATTTATTATTCTTTTGCATGCTTTTTCTATCCTTATGCAGGTAAAGTTTTGCTAATGCTGGGAAAGCTGCAATTTGAGCTTCAGAAACTTCTTGACAAATATGTGGGTTTATAATTATATGTAAAATAGTTTCCAAATCATTGTTTTTGTCTTTTCTTGATAACAGTTGTTGAATTCTTTATTACAGCGGGCACATATTATCAAAACAATCACAGTCCCATCAGAGTCCCTTCTCAATGAACTTCAAATAGTAGAGGTTTGTTCTCGTGAGCTGTTTGAAGTAATCAGTGCATTTCAAGTATTATTTGTGTGCTTTTTACTTGGCATGAATTCTCAACTTTGTTGCCTGACTGTTCTCTGTTATCCTATTCTGGATGTTTTATATTTGCATGCCGTCCCAAATTTTTGGTCTTTTTGATTTTGAAATGCACACAATAAAAAAAAAAAAAAAATTATAGAGATCCAGAGCTTTCCAAAATTATATTTCTTAAATGGGCTTGAACGCATGCAAAAACAGCGAAAGGTAGTTTCAGAGATTATTATTCAAGCAGCATTAATAACTTGTTTAGTTGCACTAATAAAATAATATCATTTTCAAATTAGGTAATTTAAAATTTGTTGGTTCATGAATGAACCAATTAAGCTTTTGGTAGGGGTGAGCAATTAATTTTTAAATGTCTTTACTTTTTTCATTATTTTATCTTTGTTTTGAATGTCTCAACTTTTAGTTATCATCTATGCTTTAAAACAAACGAGCAAAGGTCAGTTTTCATTACAAGTTTTATGCACTTTGCAGCTTCTATATATGTGTATATGTATACAACCAAGTCTAATTTGCATTCACTTGTCATATTTCATAATTTTTTAAACAATTCAAAGGTACCTAAATGATGGATAAACTGTAACAGGAATCTCTCCTCTCTCTCTCTCTCTCTCTCTCTCTCTCTCTCTTGTCTTTTTCTTCTGAATTTTACACTGAGATTGATCAACCTTGAAAGCGAATGACAAAGAAGGGTATTAAAATTATTTAAAAAAAAATTGCTACTCGGATATCATTTACGTATTGCGAGATATTCAACCATGCAGAGTAGAACTCAAGTACTTCTTTTCTTTTTTTTTTTTTGCCAGAAAAAATTATATGTTTCATTTTTCTTAATAATAGTCTAAATTGAAGTGGTTTTCCTTCTCTGTTGGTGCAGGAGATGAAGAGACAGTGTGATGAAAAAAGGTCCATTTTTATTTTTCTATTTGTATCTTTTTTAGTTTGAAAATTGTAATGGATGTAATCTGACCTTGGATTCATTCTGATCAGAAGTGTATATGATGACATGATAATGAGACAAAAAGAAAAGGGGAAGTTGAGAGGCAGTAAAGGAGAGAGTTTTCATTCTAAAGAGTTACTAGCAGCTCATGAAGATTTTGAAGCGGAGGCCACTTTATTTGTGTTCCGCTTGAAATCTTTGAAGCAAGGACAGTCCCGGAGTCTTCTAACACAAGCAGCTCGGCATCATGCTGCTCAGGTTTTCTTCTTTTCCAAAAGTTGGTGCCAGAACAGTTTGTTATGTTGGATGATCAATGATATGCTTTCTGTCATGCTTGAAAACAGTTGTGCTTCTTCAGGAAGGCTGTCAAATCTCTTGAGATAGTTGAACCACATGTGAAATTGGTTACTGAGCAGCAACGTATTGATTACCATTTTGCTGGACTTAAAGATGGTGATAGTGATGATAGCAATGATGAGGACGATAGTGATGACTATGATGAAGATGGTGATTATAATGTTCGCAATGATGGTGAATTGAGTTTTGACTATGGACAAAATGACAAGGTGCCAAATGTTGTTTCTGCGCTGAGAAGCTCCATGGAGGTGAGAATTTAGTGTGTCCTTGTACTAACTGATGATGATTAAATTTTGTCCTGTTAATTTAACAAACCAAGAACTTAACCACTGCTATTGAATCCCCCAGCTGCCAAGTTAAACTGGCACTTTTTGTTACACGAGGTGCCAAAGTTTGTTGACCAATGCATGAGCAAGTATAACCAAATTGGAACATGGAGCTTTTTGGCCAGTAAAACATATAGAGAGAGAAACAGCTTAGGGGTTGAATCCTGCAAAGAAGGCACCTTAAGGGGGCTGAACCCTATATGAAAGAATGAGTAGGAAATCAAGGGTTCTTGCTATGAAGATCATCCAGAAATTGTACAATGAAGGACAAGCAGAGTGTCTATCCTCAACCAAGAATGTAAAGTAGAAATTATGTTGCTCTTTGCACCCAAAACTGAGCTTTGCAAGTCATCGAAGGCCCTCTTTTTCTCTCTTGCTAGATACACCACCAAATTAACATTGAAATTAACATAGGAATAGCGTCATCCAATTGGCGTTCTCTATCATAGGCTGTGATGGAGGACACTCTGAGCAACCTCTAAAGACATATAAGAAGTGTCGTAAAATTTGTTCTAAGGCCCAAGCATTAGTTTGGGATGTTTTGGATGAAGGACCTTCCTAGAAGCTTTGTTAAGCTTAATTTTTAGCATTTTCCCTAGTCTTTTTTGGTAACTCTAATTATGTGTTAGGGTTTTATTTCTAGTCTTCTCCTAATCTTATTATTAGTAGTTTTTTATTTTGTTTAGTTTCCTAATAGGGAAAGGATTTCCTAATCGTAGTAAGAAAACGGTTACTAGAACTCTATAAATTCTATTGTATTCTGCTTCTCTCTCTTCTCTCTAATCTTCAATTTTTTACTCTTATTTTGTTCTTGGCTCCTACCTCTATTATTAAAAAGTGTTGCCCGCCCCCGCGCGCGCGCGCGGGGGGGGGGGGGGGTGTGTGGTGTGGTGTTGAAAATATTGGGCTGTGGTTGTAACATTTGTACTGAATCATACTAATTTCTGTTTATAATTCTTCTGCAGTTGGATCATCCTATTACTCATTGATCATAAGCTGGGTGTCCCTTTTATATATTGCATTCCATATTCAGATTATTTAAATTTTTTAGCTGGATGTAATGTACGTGAAACCCTATTTGCACACTGAAAATAATCAGGGTGTCCTATTTATATTTATCAATCCACATTTGGATTTTCTGAACTTTTGGCTGGATTTAGATGAGACCAAGGACCAAAATTTTGTTTCATTGTACTGTTTTGTTTAGATCTGAAGCGGAAATGTTTTGGAAACACAAGGGATAAACAACAACATCATATCAAGACTTAATAGCTTGCCAATCATTTCTATCTATGGCCTTATAGCAATCATTTCTATTTATGGCCTTATCTTCTATAAGGCCCATATAACTCATATCATGCCTATGTCTCCCATCACATTTTTTTAGTCTTCGACTACCTATTTTACTAAGATTTCTTCCATTTCATCTACTCTCCTCACAAGAGCCTTTATTCGTGTTCTTCTCTCATGTCCAAACAATTTTAATTGTCTCTTACTCATCTCATCTTCAATAGGAGCCATTCCAGCCTTAGCATGGATAACCTCTTTTGTAATTTTATCTTTTCTTGTATGGCTGCACATTTGTTTTAATATCTTCATCTCCATAACACTCATTTTTCATATGTTGGTGCTTTACAGCCTAGTGTTATGTTCCATACAACAAAAGCTGGTTTTATAGCTGTGTTATAAATTTTTCCTTTTAGCTGTAATGGACTCTTACTATCAAATCAAATGCGATGCACTTTTCTATTCTAACCATCATGCCTGAATTCTATGGATAACATCCTCATTAATCTTACCATCTTTTTGGATGACTGATCTAAGATTTTTGAATTGATATTTTCTTGAGATGACTTAGTCATCAAGTTTTATCATATCATCCACACTTGTACTTATACTAAATTTTCTTCCCATATATTTGGTTTTCAATAAACTTAACTTGAAACCTCTAAATTTTAAAGTGTTTCTCCATATCTTGAGCTTAGTATTCATACCTTGTTTTGACTCATCCACCAAAATAATGTCATCTACAAATAGCATATACCAAAGCACCGTTGCTTAAATATGTTTAGTGAGTTCTTCCATTACTAGGGCAAAGAGATAAGTGCTTAATGCTGAGTGTGTTTATCCATTACTAGGGCAAAGAGGTTAGGGCTTAATGCTGATTGTTAATGTAATGCAATTGTAGTTGGAAAAGTCTCATTATCTCCTTCACATGTTCTGACACCCATTTTTGTTTCATGATATGTATCTTTAATAACTTTTATATAAGCAAGTCAAACTCCTTTCTTCCCTAAGATCCTTTGTAAGACTTCTCTAGAAACATTTTCAATAAGTTTTTTTTTTCTAAATTTATAGGAAAAAATCAAGCCTAAAATCAAGAACTGAAGATCAGCAAGATTGCAAAGGCTAGGAACTAGTTTTCCTCAGGTAACTCCTAAAAGTAAAAACATGATAAATATGGGAACAAATAAAACTGTATAAGGGAATTTCTCGACACTCCTCCTCAAGTTGGAGCATGAAAGTCACAAATGCCCAACTCACCCAACAAGTGATGGAATTGGGCTTTTCGAAGTGCCTTAGTGAAGAGGTCACCAATCTGATTATTGGAACTGATATGAGATGTACAAAGCTCATTCCTAAGTATGGAATCACGAATGAAATAACAAATCAATCTCAATGTGCTTTGGGGGCCCATGGAAAACTAGATTAGCAGCAATGTAGAGTGTTGCTTGATTATCACATATGCGTAACGTGGGAGATTGCATAGCAACTTTAAGGTTTGCAAATACCAAACACAACCTCAACAATTCACTTGCGGCATTTGCCATGGCCCTGCACTCTGCTTTAGCTGAAGATTGAGAGACTGTAGTATGCTTTTTTGGACTTCGAAGAAATCGAACTATGGCACAGGAAAACTACGTAACTAGTGGTTGAATGCCTGGTTGTGGGACAACTTACCCAATTGGAATCACAATATGCAATTCAAGGCAAGGAGCTTGCAGATGGAAGAAAAATACCTTGGCTAGGATGGAGAACTCTATAGGCAGCAATAAGATGAGGTACACAGGGTTCTTGCAAGAATTGGCTTAAAATGTGCACCAGATATATCTATCTGGTCAGGTGATTGTCAAATAAAATAATCTACCAATGAGACA
This sequence comes from Diospyros lotus, assembly GCF_014633365.1. Classification (NCBI taxonomy): domain Eukaryota; kingdom Viridiplantae; phylum Streptophyta; class Magnoliopsida; order Ericales; family Ebenaceae; genus Diospyros; species Diospyros lotus. The sequence goes on from NC_068340.1 coordinate 10,296,587, forward strand.
ACGATATTAGCTTGCATCTATAACTAGGTCACCAATCCCCGCAGCCATATTGTGCTTTTGTTCCATTGGGAAAAGAGCAGGGTGTGCATCCAGAAGGCCTGCCTCTTCAAGAAGATCAAGTGTGTATTTCTGTTGGCTAAGTACAATGCTCTTTTTATTGTGAATTATCTCAATACCAATGAAATACTTGAGATGCTCGAGGTTTTTGATCTGAAAAGTAGAGTCAAGATGATGTTTCACCCATTGTATAATGTGAAAGAACAAGAATTAATCTTTCATATTAGAAAACTAATGAATACAATCTTACTTATAACCATAGTTACCTGGTTCGTGGAACGTCCGGTACGCGGAACGCGGTACGGGAACGTGGTACGCCACTTTTCCTAGAACGCGGTACGTGGGGGGTAGGCTTCTTCAGTTCGCCAGTTCGTCACTTAGTTTTTTAAATATATTAATAATAATAAAAATATTAAATAAATAAATATTAATATAATAATTATAAAATCATAAAATTTAAAGAAATAGAATGAGACGTGGAGTACAATTGAAAGCTTTAGCCAAAGAATGAAATCACAACTCACGATAGAGGTAGCAACTGGGAGTGATGCGACGGAGTGAGAGAGTCAGAGAGGTAGCAAGCGAGAGACCGAGCGGAGAGCCGACGGCCGGCGAGGGAGAGTGACGATCGAGGGCGAGGGGCGAGGGCAAGGCGGCGCAGGCGAGTGACGGAGCTAGAGAGAGGCAGCAAGGAAGAGCGATTGAGCAAGGCGAGCGACCGAGGAGGGCGAGCGAGTCAGCGACGGTCCGAGTCGTCCGACGAAGGCACGGAGGCCAGAGCGAGAGACAGCAGCCCGCAGCTGGCAACGAGAGAAGCGAGAGAGGGAGAAGGGCAGAGGGGGTGGGTGGCAGGCACTTGAGCGAGAGAGGGTCTAAGGAAGGGTTAATGGCGGGCCTGAGTGTAGGCCAAAATTAATGGCATCAAAGATCCGGGTCTTCATTACAGGGGAACTGGGACGTGTCCCCAAGCGTTCCAAGACACAAACGCACCGCGTTCCAATGCGCGCGTACTGGAATGTGGTTCCCGGGGGGGAGGGACGTATTAGGTAACTATGCTTATAACACACACTCCTAATCTTTGAAGAATTCTAAGACTATTCAACTTCCTAACAATTCTCCTAATATATAGGAGTTGATTACTCTCCTATAAATTAGGACCCCTACTAGATTACAACACAAGTCAAAATAAATCCAATTGCTAACACTCTCCCTCAAGCTGGAGAATGGATGCCCCACGTTCCTAGCTTGCTTACTAGATCTTCAAATCTTTTTACTGGTAACCCTTTTGTCAATATATCAGCAACTTGTTCCTCTGATGGAACATATGCAGGTGAATGAGTCCAGCTTCCAACTTCTCTTTTATGAAATGTGTTTATCTAAACATGCTTAGTCCAGTCATGTTGGATCAGATTACGTGCTATATTGATTGCTGACTGGTTATCACACCACAACTTAACTGTGTATTGGATTGAAATTCTTAGATCATCAAGAACAATTCGTAGCCATAGAATTTCACATAGAGTAAGGGCCATAGCCCTAAATTCTGCCTCTGCACTTGATCTTGCCACAACACTTTGCTTCTTGCTTCTCCAGGACACTAGATTCCCTCATAGGAATACATAGTAGCCACTTGTAGATCTTCTATCAGTTATGGACCCTGCATAATCTGCATCTGAAAAACCTTGAATGTTCAATTTATTTCCTGCTTTAAATAGGATCCCTTTATCTAGAGTAGCCTTGAGATAACACAAGATTTTTCTAACCGCTAGCATATGCTCCTTAGTTGGGTTGTGCATGAATTGACTTACCAAGCTGATAGGAAAGACAATATTTGGTCTTGTGTGAGAGAGATATATCAATCTTCCAACTAGTCGCTGATATCTTTCTTTGTCTATAGATTTGCTAGTATGGTTGTTCCATAGCTTGCAGTTAGGTTCAATAGGAATTTTTGCCCCTGTTTCAGCCAATAAATCAAGCACATATTTCCTTTGAGAGAGAAAAATACCTGCCTTAGAATAAGTTACTTCAATTCCCAAAAAATACTTGAGCACACCCAGGTCTTTGATTTCAAATTCCTTAGCTAGCCTTTCTTTAAGCTTTGCCTGTTCTCCTTCATCATTGCCAGTTACTATCATGTCATCCACATATACCAGTAGCACAGTAACCTTTCCTTCTGTTGAGTGTTTGATGAATAAAATATGGTCCCCCTTACTTTGACTGTAACCGATAGTGTGCATGGCTTTAGATAACCGTCCAAACCAAGCCCTAGGGGATTATTTGAACCCATATAAGGCCTTATTTAGTCGACATACATTCCCATTGAGTCCCTCATGAAATCCTGGTGGTAAATCCATAAACACTTCATCTTCTAAATCTCCATGGAGAAACGCATTTTTAACATTTAGTTGTTGTAGATTCCATCCAAATGAGGTTGCCAATGACAGGAGAATACGAACTGTGGTCATTTTTGTCACTGGTGCAAACGTCTCTAGGTAGTCAATCTCATATGATTGAGTGTAGCCTTTAGCTACAAGTCTTGCCTTATACCTCTCAAGTGTCCCATCGGCCTTATACTTGACATTAAAAACCCATCTACACCTCAATGGATTAACTCCCTTAGTTCTATCCACAATATCCCATGTATGGTTCCTTTTTAAAGCTCTCATTTCCTCAAGCATAGCAAGCTTTCAATTCTGATTTTTCAGAGCCTCAGTTACTGATTTTGGAATGATAATTGAATCTAGAGATGTTAGGAAGCTTTTATGGTTTTGGGAGAGGTGATGATAGGATAGGTAATTGGTCATTGGGTGTTGGGTGGTGCAACTTCTAACTCCCTTCCTAAGAGCTATGGAAAAGTCGATATCATCAAGGATTTGATCGATAGAGGCTGGAGGTATTGTTTGCATGTGATCTCAACTTTGAATGGGAGAGGAGTTTGGAGCTTGCTGGTCTTCTAAGCTTGGCTGTTTTCGTTTATATACATAGGGAGATCCCTTGTATCTTCCTTGCAGCTGCTGGCAGGCTTTTTGCTCATCTTGCTCATCAAATTTGGCCTGATCATTACCATAGTTAAGGCTGTTTGAGTGCTGGGGAGATGGACTGGCTGTAAGGTCAGGATTAGAGGCATGACTAGGCTGATTGGAGACCGAATGAGGATCAACATTAAGCTGAAGAGTGGATTGGGAAGATGGTAGAGGAAAGAAGATGTCACTCGGGTCACCATAGGAAGTCTCCCCCTGGTGACCAGCTTGGGTAGAACCAAAGAATGGAGTAGTCTTGACAAATGTGACATCCTTAGAGACATAGAGCTTGCGAGTGGGTGGATGATAGCATTTATATCCTTTTTGTCTAGGGGAATACCCAAGAAAGACACACTTCACAGCTCTTGGATCAAGCTTATCTCGAGAGGATTTGGAAATATGAACGAAGGAAACACACCCAAATACTCTAAGAGGAAGAGTGGTGTGGAAATTAGAATCAGGAAAGTGAGTAGTGAGGCAAGAAAGAGGACTTTGTTGGTTTAGAACTTTGGTAGGCATGCGGTTGATAAGAAATGTGGCCGTAAGGACGGCCTCCCCCCAAAAGAAGGAACGGTATGATGGTGAAGCAATGCTCGAGCTACATTAAAGAGATGTTTCATCTTCCTTTTAGTTACTCCATTTTATTGTGGAGTATCCACACAGGAAGATTCATGGACAATCATTTCTTGTAGAAAAAAGTGGTTCATATAAGAGTTAAAATAATCTCGAACATTGTCGATTCGAAATTTCTTTATTGGAGTTCCAAATTGAGTCGTTATCATTTTACAAAAGCTTGGTAAGACTGTTTGGATGGCTGCTTTGTCTTTTAACAAAAAAAACCCATGTCATCCGAGTGCAATCATCAATAAATGAGATAAACCAACGTGCCCCAGAATAGGTGGGAATTTTGCAAGGACCCCATACGTCAGAATGAATTAATGCAAATGGAATAGAATGCAGTTTATTGCTAATTGGGTAAAACACACGATGTTGTTTGGATATAACACATACATCACAATGAAGAAATGAAGAGTACTAGGATCTAAAGAAAAAATAAAGTAGGAAACATAGATTTCAATAAAGAAAATGGTGGGTGACCCAACCGGTAGTGATGCAGCCAGATTTGGTGATAGTTGGCTGTAATTTGAGATGAGCAAGCCACTGGTTGCTAATTCTTTGCTGCTTTCCTTGTCAAGCAATACAACCCATTTGTTTCCCTAGCAGCCCCAATCCTCCTCCCGGTTTTCATTGCCTGAAACTCACACACATTAGTAGAAAAAACAGCATAGCAGTGTAGGTTTCTTGTGAGTTGAGAGATAGAGAGGAGGTTGGCTGATAATTGGGGCACATGGAGAACATGGTTAAGGGTTATGTTTGGGCTTAGATAAACACTGCCATGTCCGATTATAGGGACTGTTTTTCCATTAGCAATGCAGATTTGTTTCGTCGTCTTAAGGGGTTGATAAGTAGTAAACACATGGGAGTTAGGTGTCATATGGTCTGTAGCTCCGGAATCCAAGATCCAAGTATCATTCCTATCGGTGTTTGATGCTGGAAAAATTACAGAATAAGCAAACTTACCTGAGGGCTTACTGGAAGAGTCTTGATGAGCCAAGGAGCAGCTGCCATCATCTTGTATGGTCTTCAAAAAAGATTTCAATTTATTGATTTCCTCACTGTTGAGAAGAGTGAGATCTGAACTAACATTTTCCTCCAGCTTTTCCATAGTTCCATCCCCTTCTTGTCCCTTGTGTGATAGATAGGATTGAGTGCTAGGCCGAGTAGCTGTGCTTGGGAAACCTCCCATTTTGTTTAGGACTGCTTCCTTTTTGTGGAGCTTGAAGCAATTATCTCAGGTATGTCGAGGTTTCTTGCAATATGTACACCAAAGTCCCTCTCTGTTGTTAGGCTGCCCTTGTGCCCCTGATTTTCCACCTCTTTGTCTTGATCCTTCTCCTTTGTTTGACACTAAAGCTGATCCATCAGTGAATGCCCCCTGCAGCATCACTGCCCGCCTGTTTTCCTCACTTCTTACCATTGCAAATACCTCATTGAGTGAGGGCAATTTCTCTCGGCCAAGAATCTGCACCCTTGATTAAAAATCGAGTTAAGGCCAGCCAAAAATTCAATGATTCTATCCCTTTTCATGATCTTATTAAGGGTTGCAGCATCAGCACTGCACACCATCTTAATTTTTTGGTATTGATCCAATTCTAACCACAGGCCATTCATGCTATTGTAGTACTCCGTAACAGTCATTCCCCCTTGTTTAGTACTGCTTATCTTGGTTTTAACTTGATATATAATCGATGCATCTTGCACTTAAGAGTAGGTTTGCTTAGCTACTTCCCAGACTTCCCTAGCAGTACTTAGAAACATATAATTCCTACTTATATCAGGTTGCATGACATTCCATAGCCACGACATAATAAGAGAATCCTCTATATCCCATACTTGGAAATTGGGATCCGTTGCTGTCGGAGGAAGAGACGTAAGATGTTTGAGTTTTCCTCTACCTTTGAGAAAAGTTTGAACCAGCTGCGCCCATTGGAGGTAGTTTTTACCATCCAATCGATAGGGTAGTAGCATTCCAGGAAGCTCACTTACTCCTGCCCCAAAACTGATACCAACACTCGAACTAACACTTGTTACATAATTTTCAGTGGCTGCTTCTCCACTGTTCATGCTGGAATCTGAGTTTTCTGCCATTCCTTTGCTAGAGACAACTTGCAGCGATCAAGGCTGAAGATAGGGGCGGCAATTAAGGCCGAGTGGATGAACAAGGAAGCAGCAATCAAGGCTGAAGGTAGGGTTGGCTGGAGGCAGCAGTTGCTGCTTCAGATCTGGTGGTAGCGGAAGAGAACGGCGCGATTGTGGTGGAAACAGAGAGAGGAGAAGAAGGCGGCAGGAGACACGATGGCATTGGGTGGCGCGCGGTGGTCAGAATGAGCAATTGAGGAATTGATTTTGGAATTGGATGGAGAAGGCGCACGCAGCCAAGGACACAACAAGCCAAGGCGCACGTAGCAGCAGCCAAGGAAGGACAGCAGCGCAGCGGCCGATCTGCTCACAAGAGGAGGTGCAGTAGATGCGGCTATGGCTGGGCGGCTGAAGGCCAAACAGCGATGAAGGCCAAATAGGGTATAAACAAAACCCTAGACAACTGGCTCTAATACCATATGAAAGAACAAGAATTAATCTTTCATATTAGAAAACTAATGAATACAATCTTACTTATAACACACACTCCTAATCCTTGAAGAATTATAAGACTATTCAACCTCCTAACAATTCTCTTAATATATAGGAGTTGATTACTCTCCTATAAATTAGGACCCTTACTAGATTACAACACAAGTCAAAATAAATCCAACTGCCAACATATAATGATTGGATCATTTCCTACAAGTACCACGACATCAACAGATTAGCAAAGCTGTAAAATGATTTCCTGTACAAATGTAAATAGAGTTATCTGCAACAGATTGTTTGAACCCAAGTTGTAGCAATGAGTTGGAGAATTTCTGGAATCAATTTTTAGATCCATGTTTCAAGCAATAGAGGGACATTTTCAGTTGGCGAGGATGATCATCACCTGGTTCACCCAAGCCCTGCAGTATCTTCATATACATTTCTTCATAAAGGTCTTCGTGGAGGAAGGCATTATTCACATCCAACTGATGCAATTCCCAGTGGTGTATAGTAGCAACAACCAGTAAACAGTGCAACATGGTTATCTTTGCCACTAGGACAAAGGTATCATGATAATCTAACCCTTCAATCTATGTAAAACCTTTAGCAACTAGCTGTGCCTTAAAGCGCTCCATAGTACCATCAGACTTATATTTAATCTTGTAGACCAACTTGGAATCAATTGCATGCTTACCCAATGGTAAAGGCATTAAAATCCAGGTTTGGTTTCCTCTAATGCAAGAATTTCCTGGTTCATTGCACGTCTCCGTCCGGGATCCTTGACACTTGGTGAAAAAATTTGGGCTTTTTTAATGAATAAATAGAGGCCAAGAAATCTTTTTGGGTGTTACTGTGTAGGAAAATTTTTTATTCTTTCTCATTCACAGAATAACTTTACAATGGGATTTTAAGGTTAATCCCAGAACCTCCATAAGGAAATTAACTACAAAGTCAACAAATTTCTAAGGAAATTATACAAAAAGAAACTGACAAAAAAGGAAACATTATCTCTACAATTAATATCTCTGCAATAGGAAACTGGAATCTAGAGGCTGCAGAAATTCCTTTATTCAAACAACCTAATTGAGTAAGTCTGCCAGTTATTGGAATGAGCTGTCAGATTATTTGAGTAGGCCATTCTTTATTTATGAAACTTACTCAAGTAAGCTGTCAAATCTTCAGTTTTTCACTTCAACATGCTGAGACACGAATAAACTAAGTTATGAGATAGGTGGTGAACCTTACTAGAGTTCACTGATGGAGGTAAGTTTTGAGATGGCACTAATGAAGGTAATAGTTTATGGTCAAAACCAGATAGTTTAGTGGACTGCCTTGGCCTCTGGGGTCGCTACAAAGGGGATGAAGCAATCTCTATGGATGGAACCAGAATTGTGTCAATTGGGTCTTGTGGTGCAAGAAGTAAAGGCTGATGTGGCCTAGATGTGTTGACATTAAGTCCAATATTTATGTTGTGTGGAGATCCAAACCCATTTGGTGAGTTTCAGGTGGAGTACCCATGTTTCTCTCTAGTTCAGCTTGTCATGAATGATAGTGGTAGTGAGTTTGGGTACGAATGGGAATGGTGTTAACTGATTGGTCTACGAAGGATGGTATGATGCTAAGTGATGATTAGGTTAAGCTATTTTGTGGTCTTTGAAGATGATGTTGAAGATGTAGGTGGACTATTTGGTGTAAAACAAAAACTCTCATAAAATACCGCATCTCTCAACCCAAATAATTTTAGCCTCTCCAAGTCATAAACCTTGTATCCCTTCTGTCTGTGAGGGTAGCCAAGAAAAATGCATCGATGAGCCCTAGAAGAGAATTTATCCCATGTTCTTTCATGGCTACGAACATAGCAAAGGCACCCAAAAGCCCTCAAGTGGTCATAACTAGGCTCTGTGTACAGCACTTTGTATGGGCTCTTGTTTCCAAGAATTAAGGTTGGCATCAAATTAATAAGGTGAACTGCAGTCATTACACACTCCTCCCAACATTTCAAAGGTAAATGGGCCTGAAAGCATAAGGATCACACTACGTTGAGGACGTGTCATTGTTTGCATTTTACTCGCCCATTCTATTTTTTCTATTTTGGAGTATCAACATAGGAGGTTTGATGGGTAATTCCATGGCTAGAAAAGAACTCTCTCATGGGTTTGGAGAAAATTTCACTTCTACTGTCACTCCTTACTATACGTATTGAAGAATCAAATTGGTTTTGGTAAGGTGTCAAAAACTGGTTGAGTGATCATATTTTTGTGATTTATTTCTCATGAGGAAAACCCAAGTGCATCTAGAAAAATCATCCACTATGGTCAGGAAGAACCGAGCACCACTAAGAGAAGGACTAGAATATGGATCCCAGATATCAACATGAATTAGTGCAAAACATTTAGTACTTTGTTTATTGCTTAAAGGAAAAGGTAATTAGGTTTGTTTGGCTTTATGAGAAGCATCACAAATGTTGTGAAAATCACTAGGAAAATAAATATTAGAAATCATTTTCAGTCTACTGAACAAAAGGTGGCCTAAGCACATGTGCCACAAAACTGCATCTGGTTCAAGGATACTTATACTAGCTATTTTTTGCTTCCTTCCAGTTGGTACACTCCATCTGAAGGCTCACCCACTCTAATCAAGTGTCCCCAAATATCCACATGAATCTGTTCAAAACATTTAGCACTTTGTTTATTGCTAAACGGCAAAGGTAAATGAGTTTGTTTAGCTTTATGACAAGCATCACAAATGTTGTGAAAATCACTAGGAAAAGAAATATTAGAATTCATTTTCAGTCTGCCAAACGAAAGGTGGCCTAAGCACATGTGCCAAAAAGCTACATCTGATTCAAGGACACTTAGAATTGCTATTTTTTTGCTTCCTTACAGTTGGTACACCCCATCTCGAACCCTACCCGCTTCAATTAGCGTCCTCTTATGTAGGTCTTGAAAAATTCAGAAATCAAGGAAGAAGGTTACTGAGCAATTCAAGTTTTTTGTTTCTTTGGCAATTGAAAGGAGATTACATTTAAAGCCAGACACACAAATGACGTCTCTCAATTCAATGTTTGGTGCAATTTTAGCATTACCAATGTGAGACACAAAAAGAGTGGAGCTATAGGGTGTTTTTACATGTGGATATGAGAAAATATGTTTAACATCATGAAGTAGCTCTTTATTTCTGACCATATGATAGGACACACCATTGTCTACTATCCAAGAATCACCCAATAAGCTTGGAGTATTGGGTTTAGGGTTTATGTTTAACATCATTGGGTTTTGGAGTATTGGTTACGGACCTGAGAAACGCCATAAGCTTGGAGTACTGATTTGCATTTGTTGGAATTAGGATTGACACAATGTATGGCACCACACACCCGGGGGGGGGGGGGGGGGGGGGAATTGGGTGATTGAGAAATTGGAAAACTTTTCAGGAGGTTTTCAAAAATGATTCACCAAAAGTGAAATGAAAACATAAACAATGAAAATAAATGCAAGAGGGACACAAAGATTTATAGTGGTTCGACTCAACCAAATCTAATCCACTCTCTTAGCTTCCCACTAAAGATTTCCAAATTCACTAATCCTCCTACCAAAACTGGTAGGCCATCTAGCATTAACCGCTAGGTATTACAACCTCCTACCAAAACTTGGTAGGCCTACTAGGAAAATACAATGAGATTACAACACGAGAGGATCTGAGAGTGAACACTCTTAGTTACAAGATCTCTCAAAGAAACACAATGCTTGAACAAAAATAGATATAAATGAAGATCAAATCCTTTGAGAGAAAATATTGAAAGCACAAATACAATTGAGAAGTATGAAAAATAATTTGTAAGTTCACTTCACTTCATTCCCATCCATTAGTCTCCTCAAGCTCTTCCTAGAATGGTATTTATAGGCATCCTAAGAATTTCAAAAGAAACTAGCCGTTAGAGAGACCTGTGATAAGAACGGTTGACAAGTTCTAATAAACGATCAACCGGTTAGATCAAAACCAAACAACGGTCGACAAGAAGAATAAAATGATTGACAAGTACTGATACAAATATTCTGTCAGTCGACAGTTTATGAAGAACAGTCAACAGTTTGACAAAACAACCCAAATGATTGACAGTTCATGAAAAATAGTTGACATCTTAGTTTGACATTAAAAACATAGCTCTGAATTTTCAAGCTCTTCAAAACCATTTTTGATAAAACATTTTACTTTGATTTCCAAATGCCATCAAGATATTTGAGAACAAGATTTTTGTCATTGGATTGCATAATGAAATTGATCTTCATTTTGGTGCTAACAGAACATATAAAAGTAGTTTGGGGCACCAAGATTATAACCATTAATAAAATAATTTTATCATCAAAATACAATTGTTTTTCATCATCAAAACTATATCAAAAGAAAAACATCAGCATTCAGTCTAACGGGCTGTTGGATCTGTTGCTTCTGTGCACTATTGGACTCTCCGCTGCTGGGTTTGTGTTCATGCTATTGTTGATTATTTGTATTCGGAAACAATGATCAGCTGCTTCCATATTGCCATAACTTGATCGCTGGCTTGAGTTGTTTCTGCCATTGTTCCCACAGCTTAGTTGATTATTTCTCCCATTAGGTGGGTACCCTATGATCCCAAAACAATCTTCCTTGGTGTGCCCATTTTTGCTGCAGTGTTCACACTTTTTGCAGGTTCGATTGCCTGAAGCATGTTTTTTGTTTGCACGTCCTCTTTCATTGCTGGCATGGTCTGATCTTGCCACAAAGGCTGTTGCCTCCAAATAAGATGTTGGTTGTCCATTCCTTCCCATGGGAAGTTCTTGTTCTTCTTGTAAGGGCAAGGAGAATATTTTTCTTAGAGAAGGTCTTGGCACCATAGATAGCACGTGAGACCTCAATCAATCAAAGTTATTGCTCAATCCCAATAGGAACTGGGGGGCCTTTTCCCTTTCCTGGCACTACTGATGCTCCTTTGCCGCTTGACACTTGCAATTAGGCAATGGATTGCAGATTCGTAGTCCCTGCTGCAAAGTTTTGAACTTTGTGAAGTATTATGTTAGGGGTTGACCTGCCTCTTGAATGAGATTGGAAAATTCCCTTTTGATATCTTACAATTGAAGTGCATTCCTCTACCCATACCTCTTGCAGAGCTCAATCCAGATTTCCCTTCTTGTTTCAACATAGACCACACTCTCCTGTATGCCCTTAGCTGCGGAATTTCTGAACCAAGCTTTCACCATTTGCATCATTCTTCTTCTAATGGTTAAAGTCTGGTGAGGTTGAATCTGGCAATGGCAAACTGCTGTCAATGAGGCCACCCTTACTTTTCACTTGTAGGGTCATTTCTATGGAGCTTTTCCATCCTGCAAAGTTTTCTCAAGTGAATGGTATAGTGACAAACACCAACCCTCAGTGATCTGAAGGGTGGAGGGCATATTGCAACTCCTAGCCAGTGACCATGGTGATGTCTCCCCCTACTGCTGAACCTGCTGGAGTTGATCCCGTGTTTTCTATTGATGAAGGGATAAACAATTGACAAGAGACCAGTGGTAGGATTTAATTTGCTGGTGCTCTGATACCATATGACAAAATTGATGTTGGGAAATCATCCAACTTCTATTGGTCTGTGAGTGTCCTCTATATATACGAAGGACAAAGGCAAAAATCAAGCCTAAAATCAAAAACTGAAGATCATGAAGATTGCAGACTTGGAACTAGTTTTCCTAGTGTAATGTAACTCCAAAAAATACAACATGATAAACATGGAAACAAATAAAGCTATACAAAGGAATATCATTGTTCAAGGGAATATAGTTGTACAAGGGTGTCTCAACAGCTTCCATTGTTGAGGTTGAAGACGACTTTGTTTGGCAAAGGAGGGGTCTAGGGTGTTGAGTTGCTCAAAAAGGCATTAAGGGAAGACGATGATGAAGAAAGTGTAGAGGGTTTATATTGGAGGGGCTAAATTGTCCAATCAGATAGAAAATTAATTCCACAAAAGTGGGATTATTAAGATTGGCGGGAGATGGGATAGATTTATTCCCCCCCCCAGTGGGGTTATTTAATACTCAACTTAGTTTATCCCACCTCTTTTTTGATACCAAACATGGTATTACCTTGTCAGGTGGTGATATCATTCCCAATCTGTATTCAAAACAGCCTATAAAAGCATTAAGGGGATTGCTCAACCCCAGGCAGAGTTGTATTGCTTTCTTAGGAAATGGGAACATTTTTGGTTGTTCCAACGGAAACAAAAACGAAATTTTGTCCCTCGGACAATATTGGTGATGGAGGATGTGGGAAACATACATGAATTTTAAGAAGTGTCCTAAAATTGTTTCCAAGGCCCAAGCATAGACAATGAGACATGCTTTTATGAAGGGAGGCCCTCTTAGAAGCTTTCCTTAATTTTGATATTGTTTCCTAAATTCTTTTTTTGGCAACTCTAATTATGTTACAAGTTTTATTTAGTCTTTACGTAATCTTATTATTAATAGTTTTAGATTTTATTTAGTTTCCTAGTAGGAAAAGGAAGTATTTTCTTTTGTTTAGTTTCCTAGTAGGAATAGATTTCCTAATCTTATTTAGAATAGGGTTACTAGAACTTTATAAATACTACTGTAATCTTTCTTTTTTATTAGTGAATGAATGAATTTCAGTTTCCTCCATTTGCTACTTTCTTTGAATTGTGTGATGCAATTCTAACCCTATGTGTGATGCCTTTGGAACTCTAGGTGTGATGCCTAGAAAATCTCCTCTCTCTAATCTTTCAATTTTGAATTCTGATTTTCGTAACCCTACTTCCAGCTCTGTTTGCAACCCCCAAATCTCATCTTTCAAGCCATATTTTGCCTCTAAATTGCTTACCAACCTGTTACATGCCTAAACCCTAGCTTCATCAACAATTTTCCCTAGCCTTCTAACCCTCATAAGCCTCTGATCAGTCGGTATTAGTAGGGTTCCAGATCTGTCCTACATCAATTGGTGATTAATCAACATGAAATCCTATATGCACATTGCCAATCAGCATGATGTCCTTTTTATATGTTGTATAAAGATTGAACAACTATAAATTGTTTTTGCTAGATTTAGACAGGAGTGGTGATTAACCTCAAGGATTGGATCAACTGGCAGCTGCCAGCCTTCCAAACTTGAGACTTATGGTTTCAAATTTGCATCCTTGGAGTTTGCACCTGAAGAAATATATGCATTCTCTGATGCATTTATGGATGCCTGGTTTGTCCTCTCAGCTATGATTGTAAAACCTCATAGCCTCACCTAAAATTTATGTTTGATATTGACTTTTGGACAGTGCCAAATAATGCACCAAGGAACTCTCTACATACTGCAATTATGGGAATGGCACAAATGATAAGTTCTCCTGTTGACACCCTAGCATTCTTCCCTGGCTGCAAATCATGCATTGACATGTTTCTTGCCTATCATTGGTCCAAAATACAATTATGACTAAGACCATGCAATAGTTGATTTGGATAAAGCTCTTATACTATTTATGCAATAGAGATCTTACACAAAAATATTTAAAAAAAGGTACCCCTAGTCAACTAGGCTCCCTACTTCGTGAGGGCCGAGGGAGGGTCATTTTGATACAAATTACCTTTACTTTGCAATGAGGTTGTTTTCACAATTCACACAAATACTAGTTGAAGTTAAATTTTTGACTTACAGATTCAAGAAATATACTAGGGATTTCTCAAGAACAATACCAACACAATAGCAAGAATCACGAGCTGTCTCTATCCATGGTTTTATCCTCTGTAAGACCACTAAAACCTATTCATGTTTAAATCCTATTCTATATCCTCTTGTACTACTTATAACAATAAGAGGTCTTACACAAATATACTTAAAAAATGGGTGTCCCTAGTGCACTAGACTCCCTAATTTGCAAGGGTCGAGAGAGGGCTATTTTTATATAGCCTTACCCTTACTTTGCAAAGATTTTGTTTTAACAATTCCAAATAATAATAATAATAATAATAAATAAAATACTAGTTGAAGTAAAATTTTATATTCACATATTCAAGTAATATACTAATTATTTCTTTATAACATTATCAACGTAATAACACCAAGAATCACGGAACTTAATCCTGCTAGGTGCAGCCAGCTACATGAATTCTAGGTCTCTAACCATCTTGATCCATAGCTGTGTTTTTTGTAAGACTACCAGATACTATTTCATGTTTAAGGGTTTCCCACAAAGTTTCCTTTGGGTCTGCCTCTCTCTCTTGCTACAAACATTCTCCATTTCATCTCCCTTTGCCTCACAGGCTCTAGAACACTACTAATGTGTGAATAATTTATGAGAGTGACAGGATAAGAATAACCAGTCTGTTTATGGTCCTTACCTCCATGTTCAATAGCTAATAAGTGATGCATTCAGGTATAGGCACTTTTTTACTGAACCACATAGCTAACATACTTGTGTTGGATAAATGCATTTTCTTTAGTTTTTCTGTTTTCTGAGTTTTTGTTAGGAAAAGAGGAGGTGTTTTGAATTTTTTATCTCCCTATATATTCTATTTCTCTTATTCTAGCTTTAAGCTTATTGCCTCCTAATACTTTAGCTGCACTTTTTTTTTTTTTCTTTTTGTCCCGTTTACTGAATGCAGTTAGCATGGAGTTATATGCCTCTTCTTTTGCATATTTGCAGGAAAAGCTAGATAAAAACCGTGGGAGGGATTCTGTGACCTCTGACAGAAAACTTAGGGCTAGCAGCCAGTCAGAACCGCTGTTTGCCGACCAGAAATTTGATCGTCCTGAAAAATTTAGACAACTGAAGCCATTGTCCTCTCGGAAGTTTACCTCATATGTACTTCCCACACCAGTTCAAACAAAGAACTCAATTTTTGCTGGACCAGATTCTCAAGTTTCTGGAACAAAACGGCCAACTCTGAGTGGGGATGCATTTAGTTACAGGCATTCATCTCCTTTAGAACTGAACAAGTATGAGAAAATGTTGAGAAATGAGAAATTATCAGGACCTATTATCCTTGGTCACCTGTCTGGGCTCAAAGAGAACAATAATAATATTTCATCAACTAGCTTACCTCCTCCACTGGCTGAGGAGCTCAAATCACGGCGGCATGATAAAAATGCTGCTTCTGATACTAAAAAAATCAAGAGACATGCTTTTTCTGGCCCATTGACAGGTAAATCATGGTCAAACAAACCAGGCTTGTCTGCCGGCAGTCCTATTGTCTCAACAGGACCACACCTTTTTTCTGGACCCCTATTGCATACACCAATGCGTCAATCATCACCTCCGAAGCTATCCCCAAGTTCTTCCCCCACTTTTGTATCATCACCTAAAATAAGTGAGCTTCACGAGCTTCCTAGACCACCAGCCAATTTAGCATCTAAGCCTTCTGCAAAACTTCCACCTCAGATTGGTTATTCAGCCCCCTTGGTTTCCAAAAGCCAAGACAATTATGCTGCAAATAAAATGACATCCAATGCAGCATCTCCGCTGCCAATGCCACCCTCTATATCATCCAGGGAGCAAAAAGAGACCAAGTCACCTGTGTCTGAGCCATTCAGAATTCCACAAACCTTGAAGATGACTGAAGGCATTGCTTCACCACCTCTAACACCAATCTCTTTACCAAACTTACAGTCTCCGTCAACTGCATAGAAAGTAGAGGTAATTGAGAATGCCTTTTCTCATTGTAGTTTATTTGTTCTTTCTAGAGTTTGAACAATTTTCGTGAAATCATGTGCTTCAGATGCTCTTGTAGTTTGTATTGGATTCTGCCATCTGTCAAATATTTAGAGGCTGAACCTTTTTAGTGCAATGCTTAAGTGATCTCAATTTGAGAAGTTGGTTGGGGAACCACATTGGTCACTTTATCATGCAGCACAAGTCATAAGTTCTCTTCTAGCCTGGGTTTTCATTTTCTGGATGTACTTTTGACTCCATACACTGCTTCAGGATTGCATGCTATGTGTCAGAACTGTGTTATTTCAGTGTCCCACTGAAGTTGAGTAATTTATCTTGAGGATTGAAAATTGTCCATGTATGCCTGACAAAAAAATTTAAAAAAGAAAGGAAAGAAAGAGAATTGTCCTAGTGGACATCCTTGATTGATGAAGCTATAATGCAATAGAACAATGACCTATTAGCATTTGCAATTCTAACTAAATGGAGTTTATGGTACACGTGCATGGATTCTTAAATACAAGACTTGCACCTAGAACTGATTCAAAAGTTGTTACTTCCAAGTGCATGTGCATCAATCTGTTTATTTGTTTTCATTAGGGTCTTTAAAGCAGAAAACACTAGCAAAATACAGAATGGAAGATAAGTAGTACTTTAATTATGGAATAAGCATGTTATGAATCTAATTTGTATGCATTACTTTGTTTGAGACCTGGCATGTGTTTTAGAATATAATATATCCTACTTTGTTAGCAAATCCAACCAGTTGAATTCTCATCGTTTAAGGTCATAAGAATTATCAATAGATAATAAAGATGATGTAATAATTGATAATTTCTGTGAACTTCTGCTGCTCTAGGTACTTTTGCGTCAGAGCTGGTGTCCAGTAATATTTGTTATTTCGATGTCAGTGAAATGTGTGAAGATTATTATCTCGCATCCATTTGAGTGCTCAAACGGTTTCTTCAGCTGATTTACTCTTATTTTTGTGCTTTTAGTTCTTAATGCTAGTTCTTATTTCCCCAATGGAACTGCAGGAACAGGTTCTTGTGCAAATGGTAACGGCCTATATACACAACACATATATAAATGTTATGTGACGGGCAAATATGTCTCTCATGATCATGCACAAGTGCAAATCTGTAAATATATTGTTTGTCTACCGTTTAGTTCTTTGTTGATTCAGTTAATTTTTCATGGTGGGTGAATGCCATGTAAAAAGTGGTGAATACTACCATATATACACCATGGGTTCCATGGATAATGAATTTTGTATCTGCTGGATGCTGACAAATCAATAGGTTTCATTATCCGTTTATGGCTTTGTTCTTACAGCTGGCAATGCTAAGCGTGTCGTGTAACCTATATGCTGGCATAAAATTTATTCTCTCAATCATAATGTTTGCTACAACATTACTTGGGGTTGGGGTTAGGGTCTTTCAGCACATAAGATTTCTCGCTTTATGAGGGTCGTTTTTCGGTTGCTGGCATTTTCCGATAAATATATAACATTAGCTGTGTTTTCATCTTCAATTATCCTTTTGCTGGCTTGATCGTTAAAGGGGAATTAAACTGAGGGCACCATTCTAGCTACGTACCTTTATTTGATCAGCAATGGCCTAGTTGACTCGACCAATTTGCAGCAGCTTTCTTCAGGTTCTTAACCAGGATTTGATATTCAATGAAGATGATCTATTTTGTAGGTTAATTATCAATTCTTTATTTGGTATCTAATTCCATGTGGTAATGAGCCAACATTGATGGACCCAAAATTCATAAATTCCACTCCCAAATCATACAATAAATAAATAAAGGCAACCATACCATATTACAGCCAAAAGCAAAACGTGGAGTTGAGAACCTACTAACTTATGGTTGCATATTTCTTTTAGCAAATCTACAACCAACCCTCCATTAATATTTGTTTAGTGCGTATGTATATGTAGCGTAGCCTCAAAAGTTGCAACCCCCAACATCGTATCTCACGAATCCCATGAGTTCTGGTCACTCTCTAGTCTGTTTTTTTTTTTTAAAAGAAAAAGAACAAGAACAAGAACGTACAATATCTGTTACCCAGATAGGCAATTCTCTGGGTATTCATCCCGTTAGTCAAATACCATTCAAACGCCTGGATTTAAATTACGTGAGCCAAACCAGCAACAACTATAATATGCGCCCATCATGAAAGTGACCGCAGAGAGGGTACACCACTTAATGAGCCGAATTCATGTTACAATTGAAGGTTCTGTCCAGATTTTTGTTGACAACGTTTTTACAATCAACTTGGCCAAGAACCCACACATAGATGAAAGAAGCAAACACATCAACACGCTCTTTCTTGTATTGAGGGATTAAGTTGACAAAAAGGAGATTGAGTTGCCATATTGCAAGTTTGAAGACTAGCGAAGTCAGGATATTTAAGTAGCGGGAGCAAATAAAGATGATGTAGAACTTTTAAATAAATAGCAAATGGTATGTAAAATACTTGGATCGCAGCGGAATAATCGAAACTGATTTGCCTAATAATCTCCGTGAAAGAAAACTATAAAAGCTTTCTTATACGTCTACCCCTTGTTCGTCCAAGGCTCAAATGATGATGCCGAAGACAGTATATGAGCGATTAGAAACTGATTCTGATTGTCGTTATTTTTTTATTAGACTCCGTGTCTATTTATAAGTATCACAAAGATACAGATAGATATATCTTTATAGGAATTTGAATCTAATTCAAATTCCAATTACTTATCTCATTATATTGTTAAAATTTAAATGTTAATGAATTTGAAACAAATTCAAATTCATAACATTTATCTTTATTACTAGGGAACTTATCCTAATGTAACTGTAATTCTAACAATCTCCCACTCGGGTACATGGGATAATGCTCAACTCATCTCCTAATACAGGATATCAAGGGGTGCGACCTTGATGACAATTATAAGAGTACTATATCAAACAATCATCAATGCCAACATAGTACTGTTGCAAAAAAGAAATAAATGAGGCAATGTCATCTATGACTTAGATAATAAATAACATATCTATCAAATGCTTCCAATCTCTCAAGAGTAACTCTGAACAACATTTGATTATCAATCGAAGTTCTTGCACTCATGATCATCACACAGATGATCGTTCGGACTATGAGTTGCAAAACTTACATGATGTGGTATAAATTATCTTTCCTAAAATTCGAAACAATCCATCTTTTGGTTCAACCACTTGCCCAGACATGGCCGCCTAGTTGTTTTCTTGCTGGCCAATTGGGTGACATGCTAAAGCAGTGTAATTGAACCTTAACTTCATGAAACAATTTTAGGTCATAAGGCATATGTGAATAGGGTCCCACACAGTGACAGAGAGAACAATCTTGTCACTTCCCTATAGCGGTTGTACAAGCACATAAGATTTCTTGCTTTATGATTTTTGGAGAAAAAGAATTTGTGTATTCATGACATCCATCGATTGTTATTTGTGGTATGCAGTGGAAAAGGGTTTTGTTTTAAAACCAAAGATGGAATGGGATGATCGTGATAAAATGATTTTTTCTTTAAATATTAGAGCTATGCATATTTTACAGCATGCCCTGAGTGATGATATTTATGTTAAAGTTTCTAAGTGCTCTAGTGCTAAAAAGATATTGAGTACTTTTGATTTATTATATCTCTCTAACAAATCTTATGAGCATGTTGATGAAAATTCACAGGTTGAAAATTCATTGAATCATCAACAAATAGAGGAGAAAGGAAGTTCCTGTGCCTCTAGTGAAGAAAGCTCAAACATGTGTTTCATGGTAAATGAAAAAGAGGAGGTAACCTCTACTTCTACTCTTGTTATTGATATTGATCATGAGTCTAGTTCTTCGTATGCTTATAATGATAACAGTGAGAATGATTTTTCAAATGAAGAGTTATTGAATGCTTTGAATGATTTATATGAAAATTTTGAAA
The DNA here is from genome assembly GCF_014633365.1 of Diospyros lotus. Taxonomy (NCBI): domain Eukaryota; kingdom Viridiplantae; phylum Streptophyta; class Magnoliopsida; order Ericales; family Ebenaceae; genus Diospyros; species Diospyros lotus. The sequence goes on from NC_068340.1 coordinate 10,316,482, forward strand.
AGATATGTTTGAAAAATAAAATTGTTCAAAAGAAATTAAACTTATTGTCAAAAGAATTGGAAGTTTTAAAATCTAAGAATGAATATTTGATTACTTCTAATAAAGAATTGTTAAAGGAAAATGTTTTGGAAGAATTTGAATTGAAATCCTCAAATAGTGCATTGAATGAGAAATTCAGTTTAAAAAAGGAGATTACAAATTCATGTGATCATGAACTGGGTGTTCAAAATTTTAATAGTCAAAGAGCAAAAGTCAAGAGCTCATATTTACACACCTATCATGAAATTAAATGCTTTTATTGTGGTAAATTAGGTCACATTGCATACAAATGTCCTTTAAAAAGGAAATCATATTATGGACCTAAAATGAAATGGATTCCTAGGGAAACCAAGCCTTTAAATGTTTCTCATGCAAATCCTCAAGAATCCAAGCATGTTTTGATACCTAAAAACTCTCATTTTAAGAGGAATGTGCATAAGGATAAGAAGCAAACAATTTTCATAAAGAGGAAACGTAAGTCCTTTGCTTCACATCCTAACTATTGGTATCATGTTTTTAACAAAGATTTTATAAGGAACTATCCCAAGGTTCTTAAACAAGTATGGGTTCCAAAGGGAACCTTCTATGCTAACAGTGGTGATCCCAAAGGTGGTTTGGGCACCAAAGGCTTGTGGATAGTTATTTTTCTAGAGTTGTTTGGCATCCAAATGAACTTTAAAGAGAAATTTTTATGGATAAGTCAAGCATGAAGGAAAAAGGGATGAAAAGATATTCAACCCCAAAAGATGTATTGTCATCAAAGAGTAAGATTTTATTAAACAAAATCTTGGTGGTATGTTTCTATCCCTAACCTCCCTATGCTTATTAGTTTTTGGTGATAATGATTTATGAGTTTTCCCTTTATGATATTGTTGAAAACTTGTATTTATTTCTAAAAATTAAGGGAGAAGTATAATGTGTTGATATATGCTTATGAGTAAAGGGAAAATAAAGTTTATTGATATATGCTAGAAATGCTTTCTTGATAAATGTTCCTAACTAGCACAAGTCAATTATGTAATAAGAGATATAAGTATGCTTTAATGCTAATTCATGTGAAGTATCTTGTCACAAAGCAAATGAAATGAAGATCATAGAAAATAGGATAGAAATTGTGCATAGACTTATTCTCATCTAGTATAAGAGAAATGCCTAGTATCATTCATCTCCCATCTATTTATCTATGGTATAATGAACTAAGTCATGCAAATATGAATATGCTTCTATAATCTATCCAAATATGATCTTGTTGAGAAATTGCCTAAACCTTAAATATGAAAAATATTTGAGGCATCCATGAAAGGCTAACAAATAAGTATATCATTTAAGCCTTCAAAACTTGGCTATGTCATAAAAGACTAGGTCATGTGAGCATGAATGTTGTTGACTATCTATCCAACGTGATTTTGTTGAGAGATTGCCTAAAAACAAATATGAAAGAAACCACATTTGTGGTGTATGAATGAAAGGCAAATAAATAAGTTTATGCTTAAAAATGAGGGTTCAACCCTTAGGCCTCTAAGTTTACTTCATTTAGATCTTTTTGGACCTATGAGTATCAATAGCCTTGATGGAAAACATTTTACTCTTGTCGGTTTAGATGACTACTCTTGATTCAATAGGTAATGTTTCTTGCTTAAAATAAGTCAAATGTTTAGTCAAATTTGAAATCTTCTAATAAATGAATATATATATATATATTTCAAAAATTTCAAGTGATCATGGGGAGAATTTTGAAATAAACAATTCAAGCACTATTGTGAGGAAAATGGTAATGATCATAATTTTCTAAGTGCTAGAACAAAATGAGGTAGTTGAAAAGAAAAATAGATCTTTACAATAAATGGCTAAAGTTGTGCTATGTGACAAAATTCCTTTTTAGTCTAAGCCATTAACACCTCATGATATATGTTGAATATGATTTCTATAAAGCCTATCTTAAAGAAAACCCTTATGAGTTATAAACCAAATATTCCATATTTTCATATTTTTGGTAGTACATGTTTTATCCTTAACAGTGGTAAAAACTCTTTAGGAAAGATTTGATGTTTAGAGTGATGAAAGAATTTTCTTAAGATATTCTACTCAAAGTAAAGCATATAGAGTATTTAATAATAAGACTCTAATAATAGAAGAATCTATTCTAGTTATAGTTAATTATGTGACGGTTGAAGTTCCAAAACCCAAGGAAGGTGGTGATAAAGAATTAGGATAAAAATTTGAAAAATTTCTCATTAGATCAAAAGAATCAAATCTATCAAATGATATTATGTTTAAATGCTTAAGGAAGAAAATGTAACTCATTAAAAGAGAGAATCATCATTTTCAAGAGAGAAAATATGTAGCTTGTCCTTTCTCAAATTGAACCCAAAAATATTAAGAAAGCTCTAATGGATGAAAATTGGTTTATGGCTATGCAAGAAGGGCTAAATAAATTTGAAAGAAGTGGTGTATGTGATTGGTTCCAAGACCTAAAGATCACCCAACCATATGAACCAAATGATTGTTTAGAATCAAAATGGATAAAAGAGGAATAAAGCTAGATTAGTAGCTTAAAGGTATAGTCAAGAAAAAGGAAAAGATCATGATGAAACCTAGGCTCCTGTAGCAAGTCTAGAAACCATAAGAATGTTGTTGGCATTAGCATGCCACAAATCCTTTAAGCTCATCAAGAGAATGTCAAGAGTGTCTTTAAGTGGTTATAAATGAGGAAGTGTATGCGGAACAAACTCCCAATCTTAAGAATCCTCAATATGAGAATTATGTGCTCAAACTCTCCAAGGCACTATATTGTTGAAAACAAACCCCTAAGTCATGACATGAAAGTCCTAGCAAGTTTATTTTAGAAGAAGAATCTAAAAGAGGTCAAATAGATATAACATTACTCTAAGCCTCATAGCAAGGACATTTTATGAATCTACAAATAATCTATGAAGATAACATTTTATTCAAATCCTCAAATAAATCCCTATGGAATCAAATTGTTAATATAATGCCAAGGGAAATTTGAAATGAGCATAGTAGGAAAGTTAAAAACTCTTCTAAAGATTGCAATCTAGGCAAGAAGATAAAGGAATTTATATATTTCTTCAAAAATACATCTTCTTAAGAAGTCTAATTTTCTTCAAAAACAAATTAGTAGCCACTCAAAAGAGTAGTACATCAAGCCTAGACAATTATGAGAAATGCCAAATGGTGGAAAATGAGCTATATAGACTTATGATTGGACCATTGCTATATTTGATAGCTAGTAGGATATGAGCATCATGTTTAGTATTTGCCTATATGCTAGATTTTAATCCAATCCTAAGAAATCCCATCTTGGAGGCAAAATAGCTAAAAAGAACACTAGTGATCCACGACAAGTTATAAGAAATTTTATAGTGTCTTTGTTTAGAAGGAAGTGAATTTCCATTCCATTATCTTTCACTAAAAGTGATTATATAGTTGCTCGAATCCTATGGATGGAACAAAAAGACTATGGCATAAATCCCCACAATATTCCAAATCAAATGTGCCAATACAAATGCTATAGCCCTAGCAAAAATTCAAGGAATCTTGCTCAAAAAGAAAATATCAATTGGTATCATGTCCAAATCTATTCGAAATCAAACTCTAGATAAATCCCTATCAATCTTTGAGTTCAAGTGATTTTATCTGAAGAAGTTTTGATCCTTCATGTCTCTCAAATCTATCATTGGTTAAATATGAGTGATTACTTTGAAAGATATAGATTGGCTCTGATATGATCATGAGTTTGCAATATGGTATGAAATTTTTTTTTGGCATCTCATGAAAAAAAAAGTTTTTTTTGATATATATATGACATGTGCTCAAAAATTATATTTGATATTAATAATGTCATCTTAAGGAGGAGCTATCTCTAGTTTTTAAAATTATCTTTACTTGATTATGTTTATCTTCAATTCATTTCTATTGAAAAGATTTTGGTTTAAGGGGGAGATTATCTATTTTAAGATTTGTGAAATCGTTTGAAATGTTTTTATTTCAAAATGAAGTTTTTCAAACTATCGTTGGGGAGAGTTTAAAATGGGGAGAAAGATTATCTTTTGGTTTAAGGAAGAGTCTATTTTTTCAAAAGCCTTACCTTTTTGATTTATGACAAAAAGGGGGAAGAGATTTGTGAAATTGATTTTAAGTTTTGTCATCTTCAAAAGGGGGGAGATTGATGTTCTACCCTTGTGTTTAGTTTTGATGATGAAAAATAATACCTTGTTTTATCCCTAAGTCATGAGTCAAGTCTATGGTTTTCAACAAAAATCAATTTCAAGTACTTTGTTAAAATGAAAACCAAAAAGATTTATGATTTCCTATATTAGTTGGAGATTAGCAAAGTCAAGTATTTAGTCTTAAAAGAATCTCCTAAAATATTTTTCAAATTAGCTTTAAAGTCGTTGGTCAACATAGAGCTAAAATTGTTCTAAGGCAAAAGACCAACTTGAACATAAATGTGTTTGATGAAAATCTAATTTTAAGTATGAAAAATCATTTATGTTAATCTCATACTTCAGAATAAGCTTTCATATTTTGAAATGTGCATAAAAGGTTTTGGCTTAAAACTTAATCGTATGAAAAATCCTTTAGTTCATGCATCATATCTTGAAACTCGTTTTGATAACGTTTCAATATTTTTTTCTAAGTTTCGAAGACTAGCACCTTATAAGGAGACATATATGAAAATGTTTCCTTTTTAGAAAACTAACTCCTGGTAATTCAATAGCTAACATTCATTAGTGGTAAAATAATTTTTAACGAATTTTTCAAGAAATAGAAAGTGTATATTTTGGAGGTGGTAAAATCGCAAAATCCTAAGTTCCTACTAAAATCCAAATTCTACTTTTTTATTCTTATGGATTTTGATTTTTTTGATATTTTTATTGAATCCAAATGGGGGGTACTTTCTTATTTACATTTATGTATTAAAGTAAATGGAAGGTAAAATATAAATTAAACAAAATGAGGACATTTACTTAAATGTAAATATTTCATTCCTCATCTGTCGACTATGTGCTTCAATCTGTCGACTATGCATAAGAATAGTCGACTATGCTTGTTTAGTCTGTCGACTATATCTTGCATCTGTCGACTATTATTGCATCTGTCGACTATCATGTAAGGATAGTCGACTATGGCTTTTCATCTGTCGACTATTTTTGTTCATGAATTTCAAAATTTTTCTTGTATTTTTGATCTGTCGACTATGTAAAAGGATCTGTCGACTATGAGAAGTTTTGGTTGAGAAATAGTCGACTATGCCTAGTTTTATTTGAAGAAATAGTTGACTAACCCATTTGATTTGTCGACTATGTGTTTCACAGAAATTTACAACGGCTAGTTTTTCAATCTCCAGCGGCTAATTTCTCATTCTCCAACGGCTCAATAACGACTAGTTTTGTGCAAGACTCTTGGGATGCTTATATATACATATCAAGGAGATCAAGAGAAGGCTAATGGATGAGAATGAAATAATTTGAGCTTACTGTTACTCTCGTTTGTATTTATAGTGATTGGGCTTTAATTTTTTCTCTCTTCAAGGCTTTGATTTTAACTTGCATTAATTCATTCAAGCCTTGTTTTCTTTGTGAGAGAACTTGTAACTAAGAGTGCCAACTCTTAGCATCTCGTTTACATTTGTATCACTTTTATTTTCCTAGCTTTGTGCTAGAGGACTTGCTCGTTAAAGCAAGGGGCTGTAATTCCTAGCTAGGTGCTAGAGGGCTTGCTTGTATAAGCAAGAGTTTGTAATTCTTAGTCTTGGACTAGAGGACTTACTTGGTTTAAGTAGGGGGTTTTAGTGGATTGTTTGCAAAATCCTTAGTGAGGAGCTAAGGTAGTGGATTAGGCTTGGATTAAGTCGAACCACTATAAATCCTTGTGTTTCTTGTGCTTGTGCTTCTTGATTTATTTATCTTTCCAAGCATTTCATTTTTCCTCACTTGGTTCACATATTTTTCTTTGTAAACTTACATCTATCATTTTATATGCTTCACGTTTTTAAGTCCTAAAACCTCAATTTGTATCAAAAGGTTTTTCAAGTTCAAATAAAATTTTAAAATAACCAATTCACCCCCCTCTTGGTGTGTGCCATAGCACCTACCCGTTCTAACACAAGCTACGGTGGAGCTCTCACTAATCAAGGATGTCACACTCAAAACACCTTATAGATGTCGGCCCAGTCACCACATAGGCACCAGCCTGAGTCACTCAACTTATGAGTACTCACATCTTGCTTTTATCAGGCTTAATATGGAATTCAGAATATATCCATATTTGACTTCTTCAAATAAGTCTCATCTTAGCCGTACTAAGGCCACAATAACAACCTTGGATACCCCTCATGTATCAAGCCACTTACACTTACCACATAAGTCCAAGAGTAAGTTGTCTCATCCTGCACACCACACAAGTGTCAGGGCAATTATCCTCGTGAGTGGACCGATCCAGACCTGGTGACATTCACGAATGTGTGCGACTATTTTCATGTTTTCCATATCAATAACACAATGTCATATAATGAAAATAGAAAGAAGATAACAAATATCCATCAACATAAATCAAAATGAATTTCGTAATAGTGATCAAATGTAGAACTCAAATTCTACGTAATCCCATATGCCTCACATGGGATTCAAATACATTCCTACTAAGTGGCTTTGTCAATGGGTCAGCCAACATTTCAGCGCTAGGAATATAACTTAAAATCACTTCGTTGTTCCTGATCAATCCTCTAATGTAGTGATATCTTCTTCTTATGTGCTTTCCTCTATCATGGAATTTGGGGTCATGTGCGAACTGCATCGCAGTCGTATTGTCAATACGAATTTTGACTGGTTCATCAGCCTGAGCTGTTACCCCGAGCTCTCGAAGGAAAGCAATAAGCCAAGATGCATGTCTTCCAGCTTCTGAGCTAGCCATATACTCTACTTCCATGGTTGACTGAGCAACACAATCTTGCTTCTTGCATCGCTAAGAAATAGAGCCTCCACCAAGAGTGAAAACATATGCTGATGTGGAGACACTATCATCTTTATCTCCGCCAAAATCAGCATCAGTGTAACCATGTACTTTCATATCTCCACCTTGGAAAGCTAGGGTATAATCATAAGTATCACGTAGATACCTCATGATTCTCTTAACAACTTTCCAATGTTTCTCACCAGGATTACTTTGGTATCTACTTACTAGCCCAACGGCGAAACAGATATCAGGACGAGTACACTTCATAAGGTACATGAGACTCCCAACAACACTGGCTTATGGTTTCTTTTCCATTAGTTTCCTTTCTTCCTCTATTTTAGGGCACTGACTAGTACTCAAGGTGAAACCCTTATCAACTGGAGTATCAGCAGGCTTTGAGTTATCCATATTAAACCGTTCAAGGATCTTACGAAGGTAAGTCTCTTGAGACAAACTCAAAAGCTTCCTTGAGCGATCCCTCGAGATCTTAACTCCGAGGATATAACTCGCTTCCCCTAAATCCTTCATCTCAAAGAAAGAGGATAGCCATTCCTTAATGGTGTTAATCATCTCCAAGTTGTTTCCAACCAATAAGATGTCATCTACATATAAGGAAAAAATCAAGAACCCATCTTTTGTCCGTTGGATATACACACAATGGTCTTCCTCCATCATGGTCAAACCAATAGAGGTGACGGCTTCATGAAACCGTAGATACCATTGTCTAGACGAATGCTTGAGACCATATATGGATCGTTTGAGACGGCACACTTTGCCCTCTTGCCCTTCAGCAACAAAACCGATAGGTTGATCCATATATATCTCCTCATCTAATTCTCCATTGAGAAATGCTGTCTTAACATCCATCTGGTGTAGCTCAAGATCTAAATGAGCGACGATGGCTAGAATCAGGTGAATATAGTCAAATCTCACCACAGGAGAAAATGTTTCTAAGAAATCTACACCCTCCATTTGGGTGTAGCCTTTCGCGACCAATCGGGCTTTATACTTGTCAATCGATCCATCAGCTCGGCGTTTGATTTTCAAGACCCACTTGTTACCAATCGCCTTCCTATTTGGTGGAAGATCAACAAGTTCCCACACCTTGTTCTTATCCATTGAGTCCATTTCCTCTTTCATAACGATCAACCGTTGATCTCGGCCATTTCTTCTTCAAAAGAAGTCGCCTCACTGTCATCTGACATGGCACACATAAGTACCCTTCCCTCAATATCATTGAAATGACAACGAGGGATAAGCTCACGCTGGCTACGTCGAATTACTTGAGTCTCCGAAGTGCTGTTTATGGGTTCACTCCTACTAACTATAGGAATTCTCCCACTGACAAAAGGAACTCCCTCTTGTAACTCATACAATTGGGAGTCCTTATCAACCTCACCAATTCTTGGGAACTCATCCTCAAGAAACTCTACATCCTGAGATTCTGTCTCAGTCAAACCCCTACTAGGATGTTCACCATACATGACGTATCCTTTTGAACCCGTAGGATACCTAATGAACACCTTCTTGTTGGCTCTTGATCCAAGTTTTCCATACTTGTGGGACGTGCTATGAACATATCCAGCTGATCCCCAAGGCCGCAAGTGATCCAAATTTGGACTTCTATCAGTCCATAACTCATAAAGGGTAGAAGGCACGGACTTGCTTGGAACACGGTTAAGAATGTAGGCAGCAATCAACAATGCATCTCCCCAGAAACTAATCGGGAGATCCGCCTGCGCCAACATCGATCTACCCATTTCCAACAAAGTCCTATTTTGACATTCTGCAACATCATTTTGTTGCGGAGTGCCAGGAATTGTTAGGTGTTGAACTATACCTTTTTCCTCACATAGACTTTTAAACTGATTAGAAATATATTTACGGCCTCTGTCGGTTCGAAGAGTTTTTAAGCTCTTATCCATCTGATTTTCAACCTCATGCACAAAGTGTCTGAAGCAATCTAAAGCTTCTGAGTTGTGAGAAATCAGACACATGTAACTGAAACGTGAATAATCGTCTATGAAGGTAATAAAGTATGATGCACCATGACGTGCCCTCACATTCATAGGACCGCATATGTCGGAGTGAACTAACTCCAAAGGACAAGATGCACGGGAAGCCTTACCAAAAGGTTTCCTCTTGGCCTTACCGGCTAAGCAAGGCTCACACACAGTGAGTCTCACTTTACTGAGAGATCCCAATAGACCTTCTCTCGCTAGCCTTGCCATCCTTTCTTGACCCACATGGCCAAGTCTCTTGTGCCATAAATCACAATCAACATTTATGTTAGAAGAAGTAGAAGAAACTAAAGTAATAGAATGGTTATTAAAAACATGATCCAAATTAAGTTTAAAAAAACTATCCACTAAGAAACCACCACCAAAGAATGTATCATCCAAATAGATGTTCACGCCAGTATCACGGAAAAGAAAAGAATAGCCTTGTCCTAATAAACATGCTACTGATAATAGATTACACTGGACTCCAAGAGCATACATAACGTCCTTTAGGAGTAGAATCTTGCCATTCTTCATCTTGAGCTGGAACGAACCAACTCTAAGAACTTCTTCTTGTGTGCCATTCCCAAGCGTGACGTACTGAGTTCCCGCTGGCACTCGGTGGTAATCCACAAACCCTTCTTTCTCAACACTTATGTGTCATGTTGCTTCTGTATCCACAATCCACTCAGGACGTGAGTATGCAACTAATGCATGCGAGTAACGTGAATCAAAGGGGAATAAGAAGAGAAATATACCTTCTTTGGCTCTAGACAATCCTGAGCGAAGTGACCCTTCTTCTTACAATTATAGCATTTCAATTTGGACAAGTCTTTCTTTCCACGTGTCCCTCTTTTGGCCTTTTTGCTCTTGCCAATATTAGGTGTAGGCCTTGATGCCTTCGATCCTTGTCTCTTGCGTTTAGGCCCGAAGCCCTCACATCTATCGACCTTCGCTACAAAAGTCGTCGCACAGTTTGCTTCAACGCACTCCGCCTCAAGCTTTAAGTGACATGAAATATCATCAAAAGTTTTGATATTTTCACTATGTGTTATAAGGAGCTTCATCTGACACCACTCAGGGTCAGGAAAGGATCTGATCACCCCTAGGAGTTGCTGCTCATCAGTAAGCGCTACTCCCGCACTCTGAAGATATCTGATAAGTGAACCCATCACTCTCAAATGCTCAGCCATACTGTGCCTCAGGTCTTTGACATAATGTTGAAATTTTAATTATAAAGCACGAAGCTTTGTTGTAGATGTCTCACTAAAAGTGATCTTAAACTTTTAACACATTTCCATGGCAGTCTGGCAAGACTCAAACTGGCCCATGAGATCGGCCCACATGCTAACAGGCATCGCAAGACGAGCATAACGGTCCCTCTCAAGCCATTTGTCATAGGCCCATTGTGTCGCCAAGGAAACTGTAACACCCCAAATTTCTTGAGCGTGTTATAACTTAGGATTTTGGGAATATAAAATTTTTCATATCTCAATAGCTGTCATACATCACACAACATCCCAAAAACCCTAATTTTCATATTCTCAGCTTAACAAACCCAATTATTGAATAGCTAAGACAGGCATTGAAATTTCAAATGCGGAAGCTAGATCAAACCTGATATGGTTCACAACCATAATGCTTTATTTATCATAAAAAATTACATGGACATCATCTCTCGCAAGATGTAATTGAACGTCTTAAACATATCCAAGACATACATAGGTTCGCATATAAATGAAAATATTCTAAACATGCGATAGATAGCAAATTAAACTTATTCTTCAACTACCCCCTTTCCCTTAGAGCCGCTCATTGAATCTGGAATGTTTGAATATTCCAAGGACATAGTCCAATTAGAACATGAATCTTCTAGTGAGAAACTCCAAAAACAGTTTATATCGATGCATGATCAGGTATAAAATGTATGAGAAGACAACGAGAACTACTCCGAAGTGCCTCGTGAACACGTTAGCCTCCTCCGACGAGAGCTTTCTCAATGGCGCACGCATAGCGCCTCTCGGGAGGTCCCTAACCATGTCACTTTGGCCCGACTTCATAGCACTCATGCAAGCACCACATCTGTTGTTCCTTAGGCTCACGATTTTCCCTACGAGAGTTTTCTTGATGGTGCACGCATAGCGCCTCTCGGGGGATATCCGACTTTTGTCCTCTGCCAACAACAAATAGGTACAACAGTATGGCCACACCAATTTTATAAATGCAACAGTTAAAAAACCAATAGCATATATTTTTCAGAAAAATACATTTCATATATGCAACATGATTTCACGTAAGAGAATAACAAATGTTTATGTATAAGAACTTCACGAAACATGTCTCATGCAATAGAAATCTCTCATAAGAGAATAAAAAATAGGATTTGAAGTATAGGAGTCTCACTTTGTTGGTTTATCTCTTCGACGGTATAATTTCACAACAAACGGCCTAGGTTTCTACAGAAAATACACATTTTGGTAAACCTAAACCCAAATATTTTTATATAGGATTTAAGGGTATTAAATTAGGGGCATAACTGGAAAATTTCATGGAAAAATGACCTCTCACGCGCCCTCACGCTCCCCAAGAATTCTAGCCACGCGCCCTCACGCGCAGCTATTATCCGGTGTGTGTATCTCATGCACTGCACAGCAGTCTCAGACTGCTTTGCCTTGGGTTGGTATTTCGGCCATAACTTCCTCATTTTAACTCTGATTCGACCCCCGTTTGAACCTACGCGACCTTCTCTTCCCCCTCTACAAGGTTATCAAAAAAATTGGACTTACCTCACTTTTTTTCTGACTGATTTTGGCAAATTCCGAAGAAGAATCGTAACTCCGACGAGGCTCGTTCTCCGTCTCTTCTCCGCCGCTTTCTTCCCCCCTCCTTGCCGAACTTTCTTTTCTCTCTCTAGAGAAAGCTCCTCCTCTTAGAGTGCCTCAACTCTCAAAGTTGTTTGGAATGATTTGAGAACAACCCATGGTGCCTTTTTATAGATTTCTCCAACCAATCACATTATGCCACTTGTCACAATCTTAGCCATGGACTCCAAAGACTCAAACCTATAATTGAATGGCTTTTGAAATCCAAAGCTAGAATGAATTCAACTTTTGAAATCCAAGCTAAAACTCCAAACTTCTTTCAAATAACACTTTGGCCCTTATTTCAAGTCCTCAACTTCAATATTTTACCACATAAGCTCTTAATTTTATTCTTATTTCGTTTAAATAATTCTCTAATTACAATTACACCCTCAAATATCAAATTTATCGAGATACTTAAAATCCCAAAATTAATAACTCAAAATTACTCAATATATACGATTTTTTGGAAGCCCCTTACCATCATTCGGTCTTTTTAGGCTACAACTTAGCTTAATCGAAAACCATTTCTGATTTGATTTCTTTCAGCGTCATAAATCTCGTCTCGAGACGCTCATCAAAAATATACCTTTAACCTTAGGAATCTAAGCTCGAGGGTACTCCCTACGACTGATTTGGTCACTCGTTACCAATTCAAACATATTTTCAGTATTTTAAACTCACTTAAAATACGTGGCATCTTCACAAAAATATGGGGTATTATAGAAACATTTTCCCCTTGCGGCACGGGATGTGAAGTCTCCAAAACGTCCCATACTTTCTCCATCTGAAGTAGATACTGAATCTGCTTCTCCCATGTGGAGTAGTTAGACTCATCCAACTTATCTATCCTGGTTATGTTTCCAGCAACTGAACTGGTGGCCATTGATCACTAAATCAGGGATAACAAAAGACATTCAATGCACATGTTCAAAGCAAACAATTAAATTAAACATTTAGCTATGCACTTCGGGATCAACAGATCGCCAGGCTTCAAAGTCATCACTCTTAATGCACAACTAAAATATTATGACTTAATTGTTTATGTAGAACTAATCCACAATATCCAACAATATTTTAGGACCCACAGAAGGCCCATGATCGGTACTAAACTGAAATTAATTATCAATAAGCAAATAAAACTAAATATTTGCAGGCAATAGATAATTAATTAAGTTAACAAAAATGCCACATCACATCTATTTATAAATTTAGACTCAAAATTAAACTTATTAATTTATGGGAATAGTTATACAAAAATTATCCACATTGATAAAAAAAAAAATATTGTAATATAACGTCAAAATATCATATCAAATATCATTATGGTGTTTTTACATAAACTCCAACACATGTTTTTCAAAAAAATTCTTTAGTTTCAAAAGAAAAAAATATTATATTTACATTTAGGTCTTCAAAAAATCATAATTGCTCTCGTCAAGTCTTCATATTCTGAAATTGCTGCATGATTTTTTCATTATCAATTGTATCAATTGTTTTTTTCTCAATATAAGTAACCAAACAATCATTCATCAATTGTTCACCCATTCAACTGCACAAACGATTCTTTCATAGTTGAGAAGGCTCTTTCAACGGTTGCAATAGCAATAAAAAGAATTAAAGTCAATTTCACAAGTATATACACCAATGGATATACAACATTCTTTTTTGTTTGAACTATTTTTTTTGCAAAACCACCAATCCCATTAACTTTCAAAAATTCATTAGCAGACCACACATCAATTATATAAGTCTCAAACTGATTATTAGGTGCCATAAGATCAACTTTAGAAAATTCTAATGAATAAAATTGAGCAAGATGAACCAACTTACCTTTGTCAAAAGTATTAAAAGAATTATTTGGATTCAAACATGCCACACAAAGAAGTAACTCAGTATTTGTCTCTATAAAATGATTGTTGAGCTCATGAAGTTGTTTGTCTATCACCCAATAAAAAAGTTCAACTCTATAATGATGCATATTAGTATGATGTTCAGCATTATGCTTTGAGCGCCCCAGAACAACATAAACATCATCTATGTTAGGAATTACAATCTTATGTTTTTCACAAAAAGAGGAAAACTCATCAAGTAACAATTCTCATCCATCATCCCTCATTGTTTGTAAACATTATTTGAATAATTTAACCAATGTCATGGTATTCACAATATGTTGATCTTTTCTTTGCAATACTTGTGACAACTCACTTGTAATGCCCAAGACATTTTTCATCAAATGCAAGTTGAATACAAACTTAAAAGATTTAATTAAACTCAATAAAGCACAAGCTTCACCTTTTTGCTTTGAACTTGTACCATCTTTTTCAACAATTTCTAGTATATCAATAACAGAGGAATATAAAACAATCAAGTTCATCAATGTACCATAATGTGATCCCCACCATATATCACCAAGTCTTTGGAGACTACTTTCTTGATTTAAACAACTTTTACTTGTAATTTCCCCATTACTCACTGCTTTAATAACTATTTGCTTGTTTTTCTCTTAAAATATCTTAATGCTTGCATGAACCTCCAACAACATTCACAACATTATTAAGAAAATTGAAAAGAAGAGCAATTTGACTATGACTTTTTGCAACTATTACAAGAGCCAATTAAAGTTGATGAGCAAAACAATGAATATAGAAAACAAATTGATTATCTTTTAAGATAAGACTTTTAAGACCATTGAATTCTCTCGTCATGTTACTAGCTCCATGATAGCCTTGACCACATAATTTTGACAAACTCAACCCATACTTTGAGAACAATAATTGTATTGCTGCTTTAAGTGATAATGAAATTGTATTGATGCTTTAACATGAACTATACCAAGAAACCATTCAATGACACTTCCTTCTTTATTCACATAACGCAATAGAATGACCATTTGTTATTTGATTTCCATATTACGAGACTCATTAATTAACTAAGATGGAAAATAAATCATCTCCAAGATCATGAATTATTGCATTAGTAGTTTCAATTGCAATTTCTTTTTGGATATCATGAATTGTTACTTTAAGAAATTTTGGAGCATTATTCAATGCAACATTGTGGATACTTTCATTGTGATCAGTAAGAAATTTCAGAAGTTCCAAAAAGTTAACCTTGATTTAATGAACTTTTGGATTCATTGTGGCTACGAAATGCCAATCCCTGACGCAAAAGAAATTGGATACCAACTATTGTTGCAGTCAAATAGATTTGGCACTCCTTTCTAGCTTGTTCGGATTGTCTAGAATAAAGAGTTTCAATATGTTGCCTTTGATTAATTAAAGCTTAACATTTGCTCCAAGCATGATTGTGAGCACTTTGGGGCCTCTGCATGCTTCTGAACTCTGTATTTTTTCTTCCAAATTTTGAACCCCCCTGAAACAAAAGATTCACCTCCAATACGGTGCTCACCAATATGCTCTCTCATAAGATAGCAACACAAACAAAATGCAACATCTTTTTCAATGCTATACTCTAACCAATTGTTGAACTCATCAAACCATTCTGGCTAGAAATGACGCTTTCCATTTCCTTGTTTTTCTTTTTTTCTTTTTTTTTTGTGTGTGGAAGGTGTTGCCCTCGTGGTTGACATGGACCTTTCAAAAAATAAGCTCATCAAATTTTATCTCTCTCATTAGGATGATAATAAAAAATACTCTTTTGCAATCTTGGATCTACTTCAAGATTGTCTAAATCAACACGCTTATACTTAGAATGTTCTTAATCTCCACTTGTTTCAGAAATTGAATTTTTCTCTGACCTTCTTCTTTTTATGAGAAATTTCTACATATCTAAATAAAAAATAAATTATTAGAATTCATGTAAAGAAATACTAAAGCTATTATTTAGTTCCTATAAATAATAGTTATAAAGAAACTTGAAATATTTTAGATTTTATTTCTTCTTCTTAGTGATTAATATTTTCTAACATATTTGTAGTTACAATAGTACATAGTTGAATAAAAGTTGCAACATAAGATTATTTTTTGCATTTTTTCCCAAAAACCTTCTCTCCCATTTCACACATAGTCTTGATTTCATAAATTTGAATGATATCTATACCTTTTCCTTTCTTTCTTATTAAACTCAAAAATTGGAATATCTAATGATATTGAAAGAATAATGGAGTAGCATCAATTTTTGAAATTAATGAACACAACTTCAATAAAGTCAGAAGGTGAATAATCAAGAAGTGGTGACTTCAATAGATCATCTTCAACATTGAATGATTTAGTTTAGTTTGTTTAATTGAACTCCACTAATTGTTTTTGAAAAAAAAACCTAAGAGGGGGTGAATTGAGTGTTTTGGACATTTTTTACAAAAAAGTGAAAAGATCTTGAAAATTATGGTGTAGTAAAGTTATTTGATGAAAATACTTTTCATAAACTACAAACAAGTGCATCAGCAGATAAAATAAACATGAATGCATGCACAACATAAAGAGTTTTTCATAAAGTGTAATTTGAAAAAGCTTTTGATACTAAATAACTTTATATATGAAAACACTCATATAAGAATGTAGATATTTTAGAATGATGGAAATCTGTTTGAAATACATGAAGTAAATGAATATAATGAAAGTTTACATGAGTAGGAAATAAAAACTCTTGTATATGCAATGAAACATTTTTTGAAAAGGTTTTTAAGTTGATAATGAAAATTGGAACAACAATCAATGTTGATGGCAATTTCATGAAAGAGCATAGAAGAGATTGAAAGAGATGTTTTATGAAAACTAAATGTGAAATAGATTTTATACATATAATTCTTATGTAAAGATAAAGCAGTATATTTAAAATGAGAATATTTTGAAACAATATTGAAAATGTAGAAGAGTATGATATTTAAAATAATTCGGATCATAAAAATGTTTTAATGACTATTTTAAAAATAATCTAATTTGCTAAATTTATGTATGAAAGATATATGCATAACAAATAAAGAAATGTGCTACTAGAAAGAATATAGAAAACGATTATCATGTACACAATAGTTTTTTGAGTGATTTAGCTAACTGGTTTAATCCATTACCTTAGCTTTTTACTAAGGATTTTGAAAACATTTACTAAGGATAGTAGTTTTTACAAGTTCAACTATAATCTCTACTTTTAATAGGTTAAGTAGGAACCCTTGCTTGTCACAGGCTAAGTAGTAATCTCTACTTTTCACGGACTAAGTAGGAACCCTTGCATGAGACTTTTTCATAAGAGGCTCAGCCACAACCAGTACATTACTTTTCAAAGGTGAAAGCATTAGCTTTTACAAGTTTACACAAAACCTGTGTAAGGATCTCTCAAGAGAAAAATATAAAATGATACGAAAATATCACTTTCTATAAAAATTTTGAGGAGAAACTTAATAATCTCATTGCACTAATAATCTCATTGCTCTAACTATGAACACAATCAGCTCTCTTATAGAGAGGAAATACAACAACAAAGGAAACAACCAGAAAGGAAAGATATAAGAAAGAAAAGATAATCAACAATAAGGAAAAATGAAAGATATATATAAGATCCTAATTCTAGTTTAGGAATTATTCCTAACCAAATCTCCATTGTCTTAGTCTTGGATATCATTATGATCCAACACTCCCCGTCAAGCCGGAGAATGTATGTCAATCATTCCCAGCTTGCATACTAAATCCTTGAACCTCTTAGCTGCAAGCCCTTTAGTTAACACATCCGCTACTTGGTCTTTAGATGAAACATAGGGTATTTTGATCAGGCCTGCATCCAACTTCTCTTTAATGAAGTGTCGGTCTATTTCAACATGTTTTGTCCTATCATGTTGAACAAGATTATGGGCAATGTTGATGGCTGATTGGTTGTCACAGAACATCTTGATTGAGCCTTGAACCTTGATCTTCAAATCTTCTAAGATGATTCTTAGCCACAACACCTCACATAAGCCAAGAGCCATTGCTCTGAATTCAGCCGCTGCACTTGATATTGACACAACACTTTGCTTCTTGCTCCTCCATAACACAAGGTTTCCACTAAGAAATACACAATATCCACTAGTTGATCTTCTATCAATAAGAGATCCTGCATAGCCTGCATCTGCAAACCCCTTAATATCCAGTTCTTCTCCTAATTTAAACAAGATCCCCTTACCTGGGGTAACCTTCAAATAGTTTAATATCTTTCTTATTGCCTGCATATGTTCTTCTATCTGGTTGTGCATCAATTGTCTCACTAGACTAACACCAAAAGCAATATTAGGCCTAGTGTGTGACAAGTATATCAAATGTCCTACCAGACTTTGGTATCTACCCTTATCTACTGGTCGACTATTAGGATCAACTCCCAACTTGCTGTTAGGCTCTACTAGCACATTAGATTCTCTTCCTCCTGATACCCATGTCTCAGCTAACATGTCCGGTACATATTTCCTTTGGGAGAGAAATATTTCAGCCTTAGAATAAGCAACTTAAATCCCTAAGAAATACTTGAGGAGACCAAGGTCTTTAATCTCGAATTCCTTGGCTAAATTGTCCTTGAGAATCTTTTGTTCCTCTGCATCATTCCTTTTGACTATTATGTCGTCTACATATGCTAATAGAGCGGTAACCTTCTCTTTGTCTGAATACTTGAAGAAGAGTATATGATCACCCCTGCTTTGGTGATATCCCATACCTGTCATGGCCTTGGAAAACCTACCAAACCATGCTCTGGGGCATTGTTTGAGCTCATAGAGTGCATTCCATAGTCTGCACACTTGCCTTGCTTCCCCTTCCTGAAATCTAGGGGGCAACTCCATAAAAACTTCTTATTCCAAATCTCCATGTAGGAATGCATTTTTAACATCTAACTATTGTAGGCTCCATCCAAAATAAGCTGCTAATGATAAAAAAAAACTCTCATAGTTTCCATCTTTTCCACAGGGGTAAATGTCTCAAGATAGTTTATGCCATATGATTGAGTGTAGCCCTTCGCGACCAATCTAGCTTTGTATCTCTCTAGGGTCTCATCAACATTGTATTTGATATTGAAAATCCACCTACAACCAACTGGTGTAACACCATGTGGTTGAGACACTAAGTCCCATGTATGATTCTTCTTCAAAGCTTTCATCTCCTCCAACATGGCTTGCCTCCCATTCAGATCTTTTAGACCCTCATTAACTTACTTAGGGATTTCAGTGGAGTCCAAGGATACTAAGAAGGCCCTGTGATTCTGGGAAAGACGATGGTAGGACAAGAAATTGGTTAATGGGTGTTGAGTGTAACTTCTTTTCCCTTTTCAAATGGCTATAGGTAGCTCTTGGTCATCAGGTTGGATTAAGGGTGAAGGTTGAATGTGATTCATACCTTAACTAGGAGCTAATGATGGTACATGCTGGGGCTGTCTATGTTTGACTACATAAGGAGATCCTTTATACCTGAGAAAGGGTTGACAACTCTTGAGTATCTAATTGCCCTTGTTCCTGCTCAGTCATACCTTGATTGAGGTTTGATTCATATGAATGTTGTTTGGAGATTAATGGGAGATAATAGGATGGTTATAGGGCTGAGAAGATGTAAGAATAGGCTGAACATAAGGAAAAAAGATGTCACTATCATAAGAAGGGTTGTCACTAGAAGGGTGGTCACCTTGAACCAAAGTCTGCCCCTGGGGACTAGCTTAGGATGAGCCAAAAAAAGGTGTAGATTCCACAAATAGGACATCCTTGGAGACATAAAATTTTTGAGTGAGAGGTTGATAACACTTATACCCCTTTTGAGTGGGTGAGTATCCAAGAAAAACACATTTGATTTCTCACGGATCAAGTTTATCGCAGTGTTGTTTGGGAATGTGAACAAAGGATACACAACCAAACACCCGAAGGGGAAGAGAGGAATGTAAGAACTGATTGGGAAAGAAGGAGGATAGACTGTGTAAAGGACTTTGATTGTGTAGCAACTTGGTAGGGACTCGGTTAATGAGATAGGCTATTGTAAGGAATGCTTCCCCTTAGAAGGATTTAGGAACATTGTGGTGATGAAGAAGAGATCGAGCCACATTAAAGAGGTGTCTCATCTTCCTTTTAGCTATCCCATTTTGTTGGGGAGTATCAACACAAGAAGATTCATGAATTATTCCTCCTTGCTGGAAGTATTGGTGCAAGTGATGATTAAAATAATCCCTTACATTATTAGTTCTTAATCTTCTGATAAGCGAACCAAACTGAGTTGCAATCATTTTATAGAAAGTGGGAAGAACTGAACTAATGGTGGCCTTATCTTTTAATAGAAAAACCCAAGTCATACAAGTACAATCATCAATGAAAGAGATAAACCAACGAGCCCCAGAATAATTAGGGATTTTAGATGGTCCCTATACATCTGAGTGAATCAAAGTAAATGGTGTAGATGAGATTTTATTGCTAGGAGGATACGACACACGATGATGCTTAGACATAACACAAACATCACAATGAAAAAGACTAGGATTTAAAGATCCAAACAATGTAGGAAACATAGATTTTAATAGAGTGAAAGGAGGATGACCCAATCGATAGTGTTGCAGCCATACACCCCTATAATTGAAGGTTGACTAAGATGAGCAGGCAGCAGCTGGAAGTTGTTCCTTTGTAGGATAAGTGTCTTCCCTCATCAGGTAGTACAACCCATTGCATTCTTTAACAACACCAATCATCTTCCCTGTTGTCATGGCCTGAAATTCACACAAATGAGGGGAAAAAATAGCCCGACAATTCAAATCTTTGGTTAGTTGGTGAATAGAAACAAGATTGGCTGATAAACTAGGTACATGAAGAACTTGTTTGAGAGAAAAATGAGGGTTTAAGTGACTATACCCTAGCCTAAAATTGGAACAGATGTTCCATTGGCTATTTTGATTTGTTTAGAGGTGGAAAGAGAGTGGTAGGCATAAAAAACATGGGAATGGGGTGTTATGTGATCAGTGGCCCCAGTGTCTAGAATCCAAACATCATGTTTATCAATTTTAAAGGTTGGAAAAAATGATGAATGAAGGCAGTTACCTGAGGAGTCTTGGTGTGCAAGAGAGCATGCACCATCTTAAAGGGTCTTGAGGAACAACTTTAACTTAGAGATCTCTTCAGTATTTAAAAAATCAGCACCTGGAGCAAGCTCAATTTGGGTAGTTAATCCCTCTTCTTCTTAACCCTTGTTGCATACATATGCCTGATTCTTGGCTGCCAGATTTTTAAAACTTCCCACATAATTCAAAACCATTTCCTTTCCATGGAGCTTGAAACAAGTATCTCTAGTATGTCTTGGTTTATTACAAAAGGTACACCATAGTGCCTCTTTATTTGTAGCCTGAGACTGAAATCCTCTCCTTCCTACTTTTATCTTTGATTTGCCTTCTCTGTTGGACACCATGGCTGATTTTTCTGGACTATTTTCAGTCATTACAGTAGCCCTTCGATTAGAGATCATGGCTGATCTTTTTGATCCAGCTTCATGAAGCATTGTTATCCTTCGATTCTCCATACTTCTAACCATAGCAAAGACATTATGGAGTGATGGAAGCTTTTCTCTCCTTAAGATTTGCATGAACCTAATCAAACTCTGAGTTAAGGGCTGTTAGGAACTCAACCACTCTATCTCTTTCAAATATTTGACTAAGAGTTGCAGTGTCAGCACTCTATACCATTTTAATATTCTGATAAAGGTCTAACTCTAGCCATAAGCCATGTATCTTATTATAGTATTCAGTAACACTCATGCCCCCTTGTTTAGTGCTACTTAGTTTGGTTTTAACCTCAAATATAACTGATGCATCATGAATTTTGGAGTAAGTCTGCCATATGGTTTCCCAAATCTCTTTAGATGAACCTAAAAACATGTAGTTTTTACTTACCTCAAGTTGCATGGCATTCCAAAGCCATGACATGATTTGAGCATCTTCTACCTCCCATGCTGGAAGTGCTGGATTTGTTGGTTTTGGAGGAGCCAAAGTCAAATGGTTATTTTTTCCCTTACCCTTGAGGAATGTTTGTACCAGTTAAGCCCATTGTAAATAATTCCTACCATCTAATTGATAGGATTGGTGGATTTTGGGCAGCTCTCCAGTCCCTGATCCAGTTTCGGCTTCCATTGATTGAGTCATTGGAGTCGATTCTCCGATTGCCAGATCAAGAGACACACCTAAATGTTTCGACATGGCTATTTTAATTGATGAGGAAGAGGTTGGATGCAATGAAGGCACATTGAACACCAGGGATGGGTGAGAAAAATGTCAGAGCTGATTTGGAGAAGCTGGAGGCAAGATGGTGGTGCACCCGACGACACGTGGGGTCGGAGATGAACTAAACGGTGGCGCATGGGGGTGCGTGAAGACTCCGGTGGCGGTGGGTCTCCTGTGGTCGGCTGATTTGATGGCGGCGAACCCAATGGCAGTGGCGGTGCTAGTGGTCAGATGGTGCGCTGAAGGCACCTGAGAAGGTTAAGACCAATGGTGAAGAGGAACCTAATGAAGGGGTGGCAGCTGGTGCAATGAAGGCACCAAGGTTTTAGTGTATCAATGTAAGGCTCGCTTTCGAATATTCCCTCTTAGCATAAGATACTTGAAAGAAGGTCATTACAAAGATGATATAGAACAAAACTGAACTCAAATAACAACTCATTTCATTTCTAGCAGCGGAAATTTAAATAAGATTTAATTACATTTTCAATATCTCATGACTCTAGGCTCGATGGTCATACAAAATAATAAGAGGCTCAAATGCTAATAAACATAACAAATCCTCATCACTATAAACCTTATCAATTCACTAACTAGGATATTTGAAGTTAGGACGTGTCTCTGTACACAACTATCCCTGGGCTGTAGTCCTACTGGACTCGCCCCCTCAATAACAGTTTTTTTGTTACTAGAATGGCAAAGAAGATCAAGTGAGCCACAAGGCTCAATAAGTTCGAGAAACAATGAACAAGATAAATAGGATCCAAGAACATGATGACACCAATAAAAGTAATCAAGGACTCCACAATTATGTATAAGATTCATAATTCATGAATTTATCAATTCAACTTAATATATCATGTCACCATATATCACTATGCAAATGTGCATAAAATTTCAATGTCATTATCAATTCTCACAAGCTCGTAAGCCATCAATCAATACATGCAAGAGTCCATCATTTCATTATCAATATCAATCTCCCTGGCTCTCAAGCAATAATCGATGCATGCAAAGGTGCATAATTTCAATAAAACCTCACAAATAAATATGGAGCCAACCTGGCGGGCTATGGCCACCTCATCCCGCGCCAAGTGTTCTAGGGTACCCTTTCTCCTTCCGCGTAAAATAATAAGTGCGCAAAAAAATATATATATATATATAACATGTACATGTATGCATCATGCATGCATTTTCCAACCACATGCGTTTAAATTCTTATTTCGTCAATAATCATACTTTCAACACCACTTACCCATACCGGGTATTTTACCATCATTAGATAGATTCAACATATCTTACTTCATAACGTTTACCATATTCAAGATGTAATTTATGACACAGAAATGCTTGATGTAAATTACAACACATGAATAATTTTGAGAGATGTTATTTAAGATTAAATCTTGATTCACCAGTTGAGGAATATTATAGATTTAATAACTATTTTTTCCATTGTATGATCTTTGTGAATTCATTAACCAGTGTCAGTATGCATTGACTTGCATTTGTGCTTATAGCTCAAATTCATGATTTGTCCCCATGCAATCAGAATGGCCACAACATGCGGGTTTGTTCATTGACAAGCTAGTATTGATCTTTTACACAAACAGTGGGTGTTAAATTTAAGGGCCACATTTTGAGGAATATTTAGAAGGAATTTCACTAAGGCATCTCATAATTTGGACATATTTGAGATCATTTAAAATAGATAAACTGTGCATTCAACACACTTTCAATGGTCATGCTTGTGTATTCTTATTTACTATCAAAATCAACTTTGGTTTGTTAAAGGAGAGTATTGTTCAAGGCAATTTGGTTTCCAAAAGATGACCGAGGTGGGGGCCTGCGACAAAGTTGGAGCTCGCAACCAAGGGTTCATAGCATCAGCTCGTGTCAAAGGATCAGGCCAAGGCTTGAGGGAAGAGCTCACAGACAGAGCTAGCAAAAAGGGCTTGAAGCAAGAGCTTGCAAGAGAGCTCGCGGAAGGTCTAAAGCGAGGGCTCGCAAGAAGAGCTAGAGGAAAGGGCTTGAGGTAAGAGCTCGGGCAAAAGCCGCAACAATGAGGCTTGCGGTAAGAAGGCATATAGGCATGAGCTCGTAGCAAAGGACTACAACAAGAGCTCTAGAAAAGCTTGAGACAAGGATTCGCAAAAGAGCTTGAGGAAGGGGCTCGCGACAAGGGTTCAAGGTTTCTGCTATTACAATATATATATGGATATGGTGCCAAACACATATTCAAAGTGACATTTAGATGAGGTAAGAGGCATTCAAATGGCTATAATATTATGTGGGTATCATTCGGATGATTCAAGGGAATTCGAATGGGACTTATGTATGTCTGTGAGTATTTTGGATCTGACATTCGTAGGTGGGAGATGTCATTCGGATGGTTCATGCCTATTCGGATGCGTCATTTAGGCTTCTGCGAGGTGCATTTGGCCATGTATACACGATTAAGCTCAAGAAGATACCAAACCAAACAGACCCTCGTATTTATATCTAGACAAATAAATTACCATTCACTGAAGGAAACTTGGGGTGGAAACAAACCCCATTTTGAAACCACAAGGAGACCCACAAAGAGATACAGAAATAGAGAAGTTGAACACAGTGAGCTAAAATGACCTAAAATGAATATAGTGAGCTAAAATGAACACAACAACTGTAACAGTAGAAAGAAGATATAGAATAGCTCGCATGAAAACAAAAGATGGTGCAACGGGAACTTGCACAAGAATATAAGACATAATAATGTATAGGAGAACTTGCACTGTAATTACAAGGAGAGTGTAAGAAGAAACTTACCTGATGACTTCACTATGTAGAAGAATCCTCTCTTCCTAAAGCTCATCTTGGCCAAAACGAAAATGAGATCAGGAGGTAGGAAGGAAATAATAAGTAGACTAAGAAAGAGAGAGGACAAGTGAAGAAAGTTGGACGCCAAAAATGATACACTAGGAGGAAATCCTTGACATAACAGAAGGGATAAAAAAAGGGCTGCAGGTCTGCCCCTTGTATCCCATGAAAAATTACTTAACTGCCCCTCACCCTAACAACAATCAAACGAAGGTCCAAGGGCACTATTGACATTTGCTAGTCAATTAATTTATTATGATTTTCTTTTAAAAGTTTCAAATCTCATTTCTCAATTGGGCTTAGCCTATGCCTTGGGCTATTCCATGGCCCAACTCACTGACCCAATTAATTCTCATCATCTAGGCCCATTCATAATATAATTAAAATTCTAAACACAACTCAATGGTCCAATTCATTTGGACTTTTCCCACATTTTGAATTCCATTTGGATGGGTTACCAAATTCTTATTTCCACTAACTTCATTCCATAAAAAAAAATATTTTCAATCCTCAATTAATTAAAGCAAAAATTTTGAATCCATAATAAAATACCAAAAAACACCTAGACCCCCCTAACGGGTCGTTACAATCAACCTGTTAGGCTCTGATATCATGTAAAAACTTTTAGGAGAAACTTAATAATCTCATTGCACTAATAATCTCATTGCTCTAACTATGAACACAATCAACTCTCTTATAGAGAGGAAATATAACAACAAAGGAAACAACCAGAAGTGAAAGATATAAGAGAGGAAAGATAATCAACAATAAGGAAAAAGGAAAGATATATGTAAGATCCTAATTCTAGTTTAGGAATTAATCCTAACCAAATCTCCATTGCCTTAGTCTCGGATATCCTTATGATCCAACACTTTTCTCTTGGACAAAAGAAAGTTCGAAAGAATGGATGAATAAAGAATTCAACTCTCTTATACAATCTGGTTTAGAAAGATATACAATTAATCTTACCAGATACTAGCTTAGAAGTGAACGAGAATATGAATGAAGAATGCTTACTTCAAGAATTGGCTCGTAAGAAAATAACTAACTGAGTTTAGAGCAACATCAGCAGCTTAGATTGATTCCTCAATGGCCTTGGCATCAACTGTAACGACCTGTTAGTGGGTCTAGGCGTTATTGGTAAGTTGTTTTGGGTATTTGAATTTTTGTCTTAATTAATTGTGGAAAATCATTTATGTGTTGGTTAAAGGAAAATTAATGAAAATGATAATTATGTGGGATGATAAATGCAAGTGATGTGAAATTGTATAAGCCCATATAAATGGGGTTTAAATGTGTTAGAGAGTCCAAAGTTATGGGCTAAATGGGCTTGGGCCCAATATGAGTGGAATTTTGATTTAAGCTTAGGCCCATGTGTATAAGAATGTGAGATTGAATTAAATAAATGGAAAAGAAATGATAACTAGTGAGAAATATCCATAAGGGGCATGGATATTTTAGGTGATATGTGTGTAGTGGAGGGCAAAATGGGAAGAGGAAAATGAAAGGGTGGTTGGAGTTGGACGACAGCCCCATCCCACCCTATTCTCTCTTGCTTTCTCCACAATTCTTCTTCTTCTTCTCTCTCTCTCTCTCTCTCCCTCTATTTTCTCTTGCTCTCCCTCTCTTGCATCCCTTCTTCTTCCTCTTCATTTTCTTCTTCTATTCTCTTCATTTATTGCTCTTGGTTGGAGTTCAAGTGAAGATTTTCAAATTTTGGAGTGTTTTTCATCTTCTTGGAGTTGCACCATTTAAGGCAAGTTCTTCTTGCACCTTCTTTTATTTGAGTGTGCAAGCTTTCCTTAACTCTCTCTCTCTCTCTCTCTATTTCATGCAAGATTTTATCTTCTCCATTTTGTTGAAATCTCTTTTGGTGAAATGGTTTTTCTCCATTGGTTATAAGTCTTGTATTTTTATCTTGTAAATTGGATGGTCTTGTTGGTGTTTCGTTGGGGTTTGTTTACCCTATTTTTACTTCAAGGAATGACTTTGGTGGGTTAGGAAGCTAGATGAGGGGGTTTTGGTGTGTTTAGTACTAATTTCATATGTTTTTTGTTGCGTCGAGTCGAATTATCCACTACAAGAAAAACAGGTTTTAACGACGGGAAAATTAGTCGTTAAAAGTTGATTTCCGGTCGTTAAAAAGTTGTAACGACGGGAATTTTCCTGTCGTCGATCGTCATTATTGCTTCCGAGGATAAAAGTCTTTAACGACGGGAACGATAAACCCGTCGTTAATTGTATTAGCAACAGTTTGATTCCCGTCATTAAAAATAATTATTAACTACCAAATTACAACTCAATAACGACAATATTTCCTATCGTTAATAGTCTAAACAATTAGCGACCGTATAATTCCTGTCGTTAAAAATAACTTTTTAATTATCAAAACACAAACCAATAATGACAATATTTCCTCTCATTAATAATGTTTACAAATAGCGACGGTATGATTCCTATCGTTAAAAATATATATATATTTTTTTTTTAATAGTATGAAAACAATTGCTAGTCATCAATGACAAAAACATCTTGTTTTAATATAAACCACCAAACCTATATATCATTATCCATATCAAATTAGAATAAAACTCATAAAATTAAACATGTCATTCAAATAACACTAAAGTAATCATTATCCATTAGCATTTACACACCAAAAGTAGTATATATATAAGTGTTAATTGCCAACAAATTACACCAAAACATATGTTCAACTAAAAATAACACTTTAACAATCATATATACTATTCAAAAATGTACAACAAAACACTATATATAGTCATAAAACCGTTCATGTACTCCAAGACAGCAGTTACTTCCTTTAGAGTCTTGTTGTCTCATTGACGTACAAAAAAAAAAAAAAAAAATGAAATTAGAGTCAAAGAAGTGTTCAAATGACAGGTAAGACGGTAAGCCTCTTCTCTTTTTCACCACAACTATTACACTTAAGAAACCCAGTTACATATGCAATCACTGGAACAAAGTAGATATTAGAATTTCATATCTTTGGGTTAGAAGTAATTATGGAAAACGCCCTGGTATATCATACTACATTTTGACATAAATAAAGGGGACAGATTGTAAGGGATCACTATTATACCACTTGTTAGGGAATAAATCAAACACAAACAAATTTTGTAACATGCACAGAATCAAAATCAGATGCGCAAAGATTTAGGATGACTAGGCAATGTGCCTACATCCTGTGTAAAAGAGCACAAATTCACCATGCGAATAATAGGTTACAAAAGAGTAAAACTATCTCACTCAACCCCAATTTACCCAAAGTCCAAATCTCATTAAGATTCTACAACACTCACCACTTAATGTCCCCCACCCCCATCTGAGAATAAGATAGGTCAGAATTGGACATAAAAATCCTCTCTGTTTTACTTTGGTTGGATCATCTAAATTTTAAATTGAAGGCAACCTCAACACGGATAATTAGATCTATTTCCAATAAAAAGGTGAGGGTGCATCTCACTTTAGCTACTTTGTACAGTTTCTCATAATTCTTTCAACTTTCCTCATTCTCCTCTGAAAAAATGTTCTATTATCATCTACCATGATTTCCACTTTATGATCTTACTAATGAAAATAGCAAGGAGAAAGAGAAGAAGAATTAGATAGAGAAAAAGGTCCAGAAAATCCCTGAGAAGAATTGAAGAAGCACATCTGAATACTCTGTATAATCAATATTAATAAAACATAAAAAAAATTCTGATTATACTCTTATTTATTCAGGAAAATTGATAATCCTAATAGGAGTCGGAAAAATAAAACTCTACCGGGGAATATTCCTATCCTAAATTGATTAGGCTTCTAGCTTCCTAATCCTATTTTTTTCTCCTAAAATGGGTTCAAATTTCTAGTTCCTTATTACTACAATATCAAAATCTTAACTATCTGTGTTATTTTGAAACATATCCATTACACTGTTCAAGTCTTAACTTAGTTCATACCCCCTAGTTTTTTCTTTTCTTTCCTTTTTACAGAGCAAGAGAGAGAGAGAGAGAGAGCACCTGGTAAGGATTGTGGTCTATGATAGATTGTTCCTTGAATTTTAGCTTACAAGAGAAGTTACGGTTCCCCTGTATACGCATGGTGCCATAGTGATCACAGTACAGTTTTCCTAATATTAGATTGTATATGGAAGTCGTTACCTTAAAAGAGAAACTCAAACTTCATACTAGGTGAGAAAAATGAAAATATAATGATGCAGAGCCAAATTTGCATGGTTCTTTTGGGCCATACCTTACTCCATTGGAAAACTTCTCCATCATCAAATTCCAAGGTCAACACACCAAGAGGATCAAGCTTAATTGAGCGACCCCAAAACTTGCTTTTAAGATTGCTATCTCCCCAGAATTTCCATCCTGTACCCTCACAATGTAGCATGCTACAATCATTGGATGGTGACTAACCTGACAAAAGTAAAAGCATCTTTAGAATAGCATTCCCATTGGTAAGAAGCTCTAATGCATTTTCATGTTAAATACATATAATAACTCAATCTAAAGATGTCATCTTTTAATAATAAGAAATTAAATGCAAAACTTGTATGGTGTTAACCATTATAGGTACATAAACAATTTTTCTTATGAAGTTATCAAAAGCTTCTTTAGTTATGGCTAGAAACCCCATTATTTTCTTTCTTTTGTTGTTCTTACTATTTGTCTTCACCACTATTGTTCAAGACCCCATTTACCACCAAATTTTACATTTCAACAGCACTTTTCCACCTAATCCTATGCCATTGTGCACTTCTCATCATCCTACAGGTTCTGATTTCTGAGCAAATAAGAAAGAAATTAGAGTTCTAATTCATAACATCTCTTTCAACATTATCTTATTCTAGTTGTCTGGCAGTCTCAATTTAAAGCAATCACACCTATTTTGTCTGGCAGCTCTTTTTTCATTTTTCTTTTTGATAGGGACTTTTGATCCTCTATTAGAAGAACATGTTGGCCTTGAAGTTGACAAACCCCTTACCTTTCCTCTAAGTAAAGTACCTAAAGGTATGAAGACATGTTTACCAGTCTTTGAGCCTTCCATGTCTTTTGTCTCTTTAATATTACTACAAAGCATAACCAAAATAAATTAGTAACATATAACAAAATAAACATGCATGCACAATAAAAACTAGGTATGAGCAATATATGCATGCACATATAAAAGTAAATGCAAAAGAGTTAAAATTCAATACCTTAGTTTCTTTCCTTTCTTTTCTTTGAATAAATAGTTGTGTTAACGACCATTGGGTCCATGTCTGTCCTTGTCCAATGCACATTATCACCTATATCCATTGAGTTGGAAGCTTGAAATTCAGGTGGGATTGATGCATTTTGAGGATTGATTTCAAATGTTTGATTCACATCACCAATGTCATCATCCTTTTGAAATGGGAAATTATATAAATCACGAGGCTGTGTTTTTGTAACTACATGCCATCCTTTGATGTAGTTGTCATCCATATAAAATACTTGGGATGCTTGATTGGCTAATACAAAGTGATGATTACCTTTCAAAAATCGGCATGGGAAATTATATAGATCAGTATTGCACCATTTCGTGCATGGGCATCGAATCTTATTTTTGGCACCCAACTTCTTTAAAGCATAATCTAGAAACTTTTGTACCCCTATTTGATAAGCTTCATTAAGTCGATCATTGACAAGATTCATCCACTCCTTACTAGGTGCCATTATCTCATAAAAGAATGTCAAAATTTTGTACTTCACCTAAACAATATAACAATAATAGTGGAGATGTTTTATAGAATGACATTAAAGAATGACATTAAACTCTTTTTTTCTGTATTGATTGTCAAAATAGCACTGTAAACAAAAACTCAAAACAAAAGCATACTAATTTTTTCACCTTTCTTTAGAAAACACAAAGCCATTTCCTCTTCCTTTCTTCAGAAAACTGTAGAAAGAAGAAACATTTTAATTACATATAACACTAAAATTGCATCATAGGGAGGGAGGATGGGTGGGTGCGACGACATTTTTTGCATTTTCTCACACAGAATCTGAACACACTAATTGAAGACACTCTCGCTGCTGCCTTCTAGTGTCAAAAGACAATGCTATGCCTCTCTCCCTTTCTTTCTTTCTTTCTCTGTCTCCCTAACGCTATGCTTGTTTGGGAGGAGGAGATGGATGGCACAAAGATATATAATTTAAACTACAATGGGAAAATATTTTAAAATATTTTTCAATCTCTTTATTTACATTATTAAGTGAAAGAGTTTGGTTTTCCTTATGTCTTGTCTTTTCTCCGTTACTTAATATAATTAGAAGTTGTATTATTTATTTATGCATGTGTGTAGGCAGTAAGTAAACAACCAACATCAACAAGACCTCAGTTCAAGATTATGTTCCTTTCTCAAGAAGCAATCACAGAGAATCAATTGAAAGACATGCAACTAAATTAGATGCAAAATGTCTGCTCCAATATTCAAAACCTATAATTAAATATTAATATTAATTTCAAGCTTCATTAATTATTGCTAGATGTCTGTCATTACTGTCCACCTTATGGATATGGATGAGAGAAATATCAAAAGCCTAGCAGTTCCATAAACTAATTCCCATACATATATAATTAACTATTAATTCAGACTTATCTCCACGTGAGATTCAAAAATTGCGTACATTTTAAGGTAATGTTTATTAATGAAGATGTGGGTCGTTGAAAAAGTGAGATTTAATTAAACATTATGAAACTACAACATAATTTATTATATTTGCATGCCAAGGTTTTAAATATATATTAATTAGTCCCCTAAGTTTAAACGTTGATATCACTTTTGACGGTTACCTTAGGATGCAATTAATTAAATCTCTAGTTTAACATGATCAACGAGGAGAAGAAATCAACTTTCGTGTATAGATTTAATTAGGATAACTATATATATATGTCCCAGTTATGTTCTATTCTCCATTAGTAGAAGACTGGAAAAGAGCATCAAACAGAGATTGAATGAAGACAAAAGACATGAACATTGCAGAAGTCCATCACCGCCCCCCCTTTCTCTCCCCCTTCCCATTACAGTTGGCCGCCATATTTATACACAACACACACACACATATTTATACACAGAACACACACACATCCAAGTGACCCCGTACTCCCCTTTACTGCACTTTCTACTTTGTTTATTCATTCATTTGTTAGAAAACATACTGAACTTCAATTAAATGCCACAACCCATAAACGCCCTTCAGCTTTAGTGGGGACAACGCGGAGAGATGGGGCGATGTTCTAGGAGGTGGATGGTTGCGACCAAAGTTTGTTGTATAAATATGTATATATATGTAGAACATAAATGAAGTAACATACTGAGTTGAGGAAGTGATAGAGCTGGAGGCGATAGATGAGAGACGGCGGCAAGGAGGCGGTGATGGAGCTGGAGGTGGCGGCAGCATTGAGGCGTTGGATGAGAGATGGTCGGGATTCAGCAAGGAGGTTTGGGAATTAGGGGAATTGGGAGGGATTTGGAAATTAGAGGATTTGGGAGGGAATAGGGCATTTGGGAATTGAGGGGAAAGTGGGAATCGAGGGGAAAGAGGCGGGGACTCCCACCTTTAGTTTTATTTTATTTTTTATTTTTTAAAACATTTATTTGTTAATTAATAAAAAATAAAATAATTTATGAAATTAATATTAATAATTATTTAATTGATAAAAATAAAATAATTTAAGATTATAATAATTGATAAAATAATTTAAATTATTAAATCAAATTAAAATTTATTTAAAAATATAATTATATTATAAATAAATCTAATAATTATAATAAATTAGTTTGATAAATTGTACTCTTTTTAATTTGTTCATATTTTTTAATATATTATATTATCAATAAATAACTAATGCTCAATTATCATAGTTTAATAATTATATTTGTGCATTTATAAAAAAATATAATTATATCTATAATTTCTTATATAAGGGTTAGTTAAACTTTAATAATTTTTTTTTATTATTTTATGGTTTGAATTAAAAATTTTAGTCATTAACGACGAGAAAATGGTATATTAACGACGACTTATTTTGCCTGTCATTAAAATTTATCTTATAACGACGAGATTTATATTTAGTCGTTAATAGTACTACATTAACGACCAAAACTAATGTCGTTGCTAATTTTTGGTCGTTAATGCCTGTTTTTGTTGTAGTGATCTATGCGTTAAGTCGACTCGGTAGAGACTTGTCGTTGCAGTCATTTTTCTCCCTGTTCTTAGATAAGTCGACTTATTTTTCCCTTAAGTTGACTTAGTCTCAGTTGACTTATTTTCTCTTTAAGTCAACTTAGTGAATTTTGTCAACACTGCGCATATTGTGCTATTTTATCCATAATTTTTTATGTAGAAGTCGAAATTGAGATCCGTTTGAAGCGTCATAAACTAGACTTAGAGGGCTTCAATTTTATATATAATATCATTTACTTTGGTTATGATTTGAGTTGGTTAAGGCTTTCCTCAATCCAAATTAAGCATGATCGTTGATCTAAGTTGTTATTAATTGCTTCCTCTTGCATCACTCAATCCTCCAAAATGCTAGGATATGATTGGAGACATATACATATGTATATACATGGGCTCATGAATGAATATGTTATTGAAATGTTTAAATGTACATGATGTGTACATTTCTATAATGGAGCATTACGTTATATTTATGTGAGATCTCATGGGCATTGCATAGCATTATTATTTGCGCCCCTATTATTATTATTTTGGCGTTGCGGCTATGTTCCTCAAATGAGAAAAAAAAAATGATATCCTATGGAGCGCTTGATGCGGGTGAGGTGGCCATATAACCCGGTAGGCAATGCTTAAGCCAATGAGTGACAAATTAATTTATATATATATATATATATGTATGTATGCATACATGCATGTGAATAAATGGCTTTGAAAGCCGAGGTGATCCATGTATATGGAAGGCCGTGTGAGCTAATGCGATGTATGGAGGTCTATGTGATTTTGGGAAATGAAATGTTGCATAAATCCATAATGATGTTGGTATGGAATGGTATTAATAATGGGAATTGAATGATGGGTTTAAATTGTATCGGGAAGTCGGGTGTACTCCATTTTTGTTATCCATCCCTTCATTATTGTTTCCGTTATTATATATGTATACTTGTTGAGCCTTATGGCTCACTTTGAAATATGGGTTTTGATGAACCATAAGAAAGTGTATTTCTTTGAGGATGTTGTTGTTCAGTTTAGAAGGCATGAACCCAATGGGTGTCTAGATGCTGGGTAATGATTTTCTTTGGCTCTGAGTTATTCATGCCTTCATATATCTTTCTATGGATACTTCCCTTTGTTATATACTTGTTGAGCCTTGTAGCTCACTTTGTTTTTTTCGTCATTCCAGGGAAGTGGAAGATAGATATTGGAGCGAGTTTTGGTTAGATGTGTACAGAGATGTTCTGGCCTCAAGATCCATGGGTGAAATGTTGAGGGCAAGAAATAGAGGGTTCATTTTGGTTTTAAAGCCTTAGTGCCCTTTTATTTTGAAAATGTTTGGGCGATAAGCCAAGATGATGATGTAATGAATGTTATATAATTTATTTTGGTTCCTATTATTAGTGAGCAAATTTGGAAAATCAATTTCTTTGAAAATTTTGAGTATCTGTATCCATTTTCAATTGATCTTCTCTCGGACTTCCTATGCTAGTGGAAAAATCTGGCAGCAGGCCCTGACATCAACTTAGGTGGATCTCTAAGCAACAACTTCATCTCTTGTTGCTCTTGGCCTTTTATAGAAGCTTGACCTTTGATAATTGGTATAAAAACCTGCACACACTTATAGCTTCTTTGATTTGACCATTAACGGTCAAATTAGTTGGAAATATATGCATAATATATATAGGAAGCATTTAACACACTTGCATAAATATATTCTAACATTCTTTTATAAGTGAACATAGTTAGACGCATTGGAATAAGCATATAAAGTTCTAACGGTTAAAATTGGTTCCTTTTTACTTACTGAATAATGGCTATAAAATTTGAATTCAACTGTTAGTTACTCGACTAAGTCCAAGACTTACTCGACTAATGAAACGCATACTCGATCCACAATTTAAATAATCGATTATATATAGAAACCTTGCAAGGTCTTACTCAAGTATGACAAGTCATTACTTGACTAACTCAAAAGATACAGAGGCTTGGCATTAAGCACTCAACTACTTGGTTAAGGTGAGTCGACTAACAAAATAATATACTCGAGTATAGATAACTAATACTCAATTAAAAATAAGTTCAAAGACTTAGCCATACTTCATCTAATATTTACTCGATTAATATATATAAATAATTGATTGTAAAAATACATTAGTTGATTGAGATAAAGATATAGTCGACTAAGGAGATTTTTTAGACTTTTGATATTAGAAAAATACTTTATTGAAAAGCATTCCTTACTCTACTGAGTTTTGAAAAATAGAGAGCTTGTTAAAAATACTTGAGCAAGAATTCTTAATGGTCGATTGAAAGAAAATATTGCTAAAGCATATAATCGACTGTTTTGAAAATAACACGAAGCAATACTTGATTAAAAATATGTTCAGATTTTAGTTTCTATAAAGATACTTGATTACATAAATACCATATTTGATTGATCTTAAAAATATATGTTTTGCAAAACATACTCAGGTAGGTTTTTGATACACTCTGTTAATCTGAGAAATATACTGAGCAATACTTGATTGATTCAAAACTATTTTTGGATAGAAAATCAGTGTAAAAGTTTTACAAGAACTTTTGACTACTTTTGCCTTCAAAAGTTTCAAAATACATATATTGAGTTTAAAAAAAACTTTTAATACATAGCCGATTTTCAAAATATTTTCTCAAACCTTTTACATCAACCTTGATCATTTCAAAACCATATTTTTTTGTTTTGAAGAATATGAGAATATATGAGTCTGAAGTTCTACAATTTAAAGAAAAATATATTTACTAGCTTTATACTCATTTATCAATCAAAATCAATACTTAACTATTTTCAAAGACATATAAATATATGAGTATGAGATTTTTCAATATATATATATAAAGTGTTTTGAAAATAATAAATAAACTAAATTTACTGAAAATACATTTTTTTAAATTATTTTCTCCATAAATCAAAATAAAAATTTCTCAATAGATTTTAATTTTATCTACTCAGAAAAAGATTACAGAGACACTATGAGCGATGAAGTTAAGACAAATAGAAATCAAAAACAAATCAAAATTAGGAAAATAAGCTAAATCACTTTTAATCTACTTTACAACTATCAAAATGTCAAAAAATAAAAGAACTAAGAAGGGAATTTTACCTGTAGTTAAGAAAAAATCTTCTTTGAAACTAAAAAATTAAAAACCCATCTTCAATACTCCCTAATTTGTTAATAAAATTTGAGAGATAAAAAGAAAATACTAAAGAAATTTAACAAACAAAAAGAATGTTGAATGCAGATCAGAGACAATAGAAATGGAGAAAGGGTTAGAAAACGTGAAAAGATGGAGAGATGATATTTAAAATGAATTGGAATTATAAAAAAAATTACCATAATAACCTAATCCTTCAAATTTTTTTGAACCAAAAGATTAGTTGGGGGACAAAAATGTAAACTCAAAATAAATATGATACATTTTTAAAAAATTGTGTCTAGGCACCCACAGTGGATCCGCCACGGTTTGAAGACCAAGTGACCGACATTCTCACCAAATTGTTGGAAGTGTGAAGGCAAGCCTTTGCCAAGATGAAGAGTATGTTAGGATTGACTATATTATCGAATCATGATTAGGGGAGGATGTTGGTGTTAATCCCGATTCTCAAGCATTGAATAAGTCATACAACGGGCATCTTAGTGGACTCCTTATTAGTGGAGTCCTATTTTAGTATTTCCTTCTATTTTGATGTAATCCTAATATTTAGTTTTTAGTTAGTAATGGAAAAAAATAAGAGCCTACAAATTGTGTAATACTTATTTTAAATAATAAATATTATTTATTTCGCTTTCAAGTTTTGCTCCTATATTTCATCACTTCTTTTATATGTTATCACATTTTTAGTATATTAGAAGCATAGGGCGAGTATAGATTGAGTCGAGATATTTAAGTAAGACATTCGAGGTTGATTCATTATTTTATTTAAATTTTATTGTGTTAATTATCTTTTTCGAGATTTTAATATTCAAACTCATGAAATATTTGCTATGTCAGGTAACCTAATTATATTATGCCTAAATAATTGACTTTTTAGGAAGATAAATTTTTATATGAACTTTTTATTAGGAAGATAAATTTTTTGATTGCTCTTTGCATGTGAGCGGCCGGGTGGGCTCGACTTTAGACGTTTACGTACGTATGTAATTGTTGAGTTTTAGTTTCTAATAATTGGTCTCTTTCTTTTTGACTTGGTGGATGTGCATTTGTCTCAATACACACACAAGTAGAGTGTTGATTTTGTCATTAAATTTTAATTGAGGGTTAAATTAGTTATTCAATTTTAAAATAGATCAAATAAATTATTATTATTTTTTTTTATCAATTTTCCCTTTTAATGTCCTTACATGCAATCAATAGTTGGTTAATCCATCCATATTTATGAAAGTTTAATGATTTATTTGTTCTATTTAAAGTTTAGTGATTAATTTTACTCTTAGATTAAATTATCCAATTTGGCATTTTACTATTTAAAAAAAAGAAAAAAATATTTCTAAAGTCCAAATTGTAGCGATTGATTGATTTGTGAAAACATAGAAGAAAATTTACGGTCCATTTGGTTTTGCCCCTTTTCGTATGAGAATATTGGGGATCAAAAGCGTTAATCCATGCCTAGAGATTATTGGGAGGTGCAAAGAGATTCATTTTTACTCTAATATTAAAGAAATTTCTTAATTGACTTAGTCTCCATGCGATAAAATTCTATAAAATTTTACTTAGAATTGACTGAATTATTTTGTTCATTACCTAGTTGTGATTAACAGACATTCTAATATTAATATCTTGATGTTTTACAAATGCCCCCTATCACTGTGAATTCTTAACTAGTTTTTTCTTTTTTAACTAAGTAAAAGTAACTTTTGACTTTACAAGAATCCAAACATTTACAAATCTAAAAAAAGAAAAGAATGAGCAACCCTAAACCCTAAAGGAGTAACCTTGTTTATAAAAATTCAGTTCGCTATTTGGCTCATTTTGAAGTTTAGTGGGGGGTTTGGCTGCTGCACCAAATATAATGATTAATTTAGTTTTTTGTCCTTTTAGAATTAATTTTTTTAAAAAAAAATATGTCAAATTGATCATTATATTTTGCCTTAGATATAAATTAATTACTGAACTTTAAAATAGATCAAATAAGACATTAAACTTTTATAAATGGTGTCAAATTAGCTTAATCGTCAATTATCAATGACGTTACTGTAACGACCTGTTAGTGAGTTTAGAGTATTTATTAAAATTTTATTTTGCATGTCATATTTTGGAGTCATTAAAAATTGTGCCTTTATAAAATTAAATATTGAAAATATTTTGAGTGTTGAGTATGAGGTCAAATTTAAGAGAAACATTATCATATGTGGAAAAAATATATTTTATGTTAATAAAAAGGGGTTGCCAATTGGGCTTAAGCCCATATGTTATTGTGATGTGTCTAAATTAAGGGATTGGGCTTTGAAATTTGAGTTGAGATTAAGTGCAAATTTGGTGTGTTTTATTTGAAGTAAAGTTGTAAAACCCTTTGTGCCTAAGGATATATTGGGGCCATTGAGTTGGGCTAATGAAATGGGCATTGGGCTCATGTGTATAATTAAATTTGTGTATTTTATTTAATAAAAATAGAAATAGATTATGAAAAGTCTAAAGAGGGCTTATCTTATATGTTGATTGTGACAAAACCAAAAGTAAAATGGGAATGCCCTAAATGGATATTTATTATGAATAATCTTGTGTGTATTATTGAGAAAAAAAAAAAGAAAAATGAAAAAAATAAAAAGAAAGGTAAAAGACCAAAATGGATTTAATGAGAATGAGGTGTGTGTGTTAGTGAGAGGGGCAATTTGGTAATTAGCCAAGAGGAAGGGTGGTTGAAGAGCTGGTGGCACCCCATTCCTCCCTTATGCCTTTTCTTTTTCCTTTGTCTCTTTCTCTCTCTCTCTCTTTCCTTCTCTCTCGATCAACTTATTCTCTTTCTTCTTCTTCCATTATTCTTGGTTCAATTGGAGTTTCAAAGGTATAGAGATTTGCAGCTATGAAGAGGCTTCTTCTTCTTCTCTTCGGTTCAAGCTTCAAAGGCAAGTTCTTCTTACACTTTTATTACATTTTGTGCAAGCTTCCTTCTCATTTGCTTCTATCTTTTAGTGCAAGGTATATCCTTATATTTAATCAAAACTCTTGATATCATCTCTTTAATTGTGGTTTTTGAAAACTTGTAATTAAATGTATTAGTTCCATGTTTTTTTTCAAATCTTGTGGGTTTCCTTCAATGGTATCATTGAGTCTTGTTTTGGTCTCTATGAGGCTTATTTTCCCCATATTTTATTCAAGGAATGGCAACTTGGGGGTTAGAGTTGTGTTCGTGGGTGTTTTGGGAGTTTTTCGTTTATGGGTTTCTGGTTTTGTATGTGTAAAGTTGACTTTAGAGCTAAAGGTTTCGAAACCTAACTCCTATATATATTTTGAAACATGATTAAACAAAAATTTATATTTCGAAACATAGCCTCTATATTTCGAAACATGACCAAATAGAAACTTATATTTTGAAACATGGCCTCTATATTTCGAAACATGATCAAATAGAAACTTATATTTCGAAACCTGCCCTCTATGTTTCGAAACTTGCCCAAACAGAGACTTACACTTCGCACCTTGTACTCCTTTACCATAACTTTTTGTCTCAATATCAAAATTAAGATTCATTTTTTTTTTTTTGGTTGCGACCCTAACTTGATAAGCTTTGATTTGAGCCATTTGGGCAACTATTTTTCCTATGGGATTCCTTGGAAATATATACTTAATTTGTAGCTTTTTCCTCACTTAAAATTCATTCAATCTTAAATTTTGGAATTGAATCCTTCCACCTTGACCCAGTTACCAATATTATCATATAATTGTACTTAATTGATGTGATGGAACCTATTTAAATGTTGAATTGTGTGAAATAACCAAGAATCTTAATAGGAAAAAATTGAAGGTGTGTGAATGTCACTTGTTTTAACATTGCTTGTGGCTACGTGCATTGCATTGTGTTACAATATTGCTTTGCATTATGATGTTGGGTCATGCTTTGTATGTGTTGGGAGCGTGAGCATTGACATGACACGGTTGACTTGTGAGTACTGACTTGTATATGTTAGACGAGCATATGCATTACAGCATTCTTGTGTGTAAATTCCTACGTGGGTGTAGCATGGCTTGATGCTTGGCTTATAGGGGCCTTGCCATCATGTTAATGCTGTAAGAGCCATTACATTCCTTATATGTGCATTGCATTATGGTAATGGTAGTGAAAATTGGCTTGTGATTGTGATGCGTAAAATTATGGGTGGAGGCCCACAGCAGCTAGATCCTGTGATGCATAAGATTATGGGTAGAGGTCCACAGTAGTTGGATCCTGTGATGTATAAAACTATGGGTGGAGGCCCACAGCAGTTAGATCTTGTGATACATAAGACTGTGGGTGGAGGCCCACAATAACTGGATCTTATGATGCTTAAGATTGTGGGTGGTGGCCCACAACAACTTATGACCATGATGAGATTGTGAGTGCTATGGCACATGATGGCGATGATGATGGATATGATATCTATAAATGTGGTATGGGAGTATTGGGCTCATGTGGTTGATTTGGTAGCCTGTCATTAGCTGCTGGCAGGTTTGTATACTAGTTCTTAAGTGCCAGTGTTTGCATTTTATGTGGGCCCCAAGGATCCTATGTATACATTTATGCATTTATGTTATAGCTCGATATCGTGTTATATAACTATATGGTATGGATTGTGTGTCATTTATATATATGAGACTGGCGTGTGTTTCCATATACGGCATAATATGCATGATGTTCGGGGAAAGTTCAGTCGTATCTATTTTCTGTTGTTTCTACACACTTGCCGAGCCTTATGACTCATCTTGAAAAATATGTTTTGATAAAATGTAAGAAATTGTATTTCTTTGAAGATGACGTTGTTAAATGTAGAAGACATGAATCCAATTGATGTCTAGATGTCGGGTAGTGATTTGTTTTTGCTCTGAATTATTTATGCCTTCATATATCGATATATTGATGCTTCCCTTTGTTATATACTTGCTGAGTTTTGTAACTCACCCTTATTTCTTTTATCATTTCAGGAAAGAAAAAGATAGTTATTTGGGGCAAGTCCCAATTAGATGTGTACAGAGATGTTCTAGTATCAAGATTCATGGGTTTAGTTTTGAGGGTATGAATATAGTGTTTCCTTTTATAATATTTATTATGGTTCCTATTAATAGTGAACAAATATGAAAATGAAAAGAAATTTTTGATAATTTTGAATGATTTTTGTATTTGTATCCATCTTGAATGAATCTTTTCTCGAACTTTCTATGCTAGCCAGAAAATTCAGAAATGGGTCCTACCAGTTACAATCATCTAGTGGCATTAAAACGAAATGTTGATGATTAGTTAACGCGCTCCCGTCTATATTAATTCAATCACTTATTTAACCAGTTTTAAAATTAAATTATCAATTTAACACTTCACCACATATATGTGTGTATATAAATATATATATGGTTCTGCCCAGTGTATGTCACCATGGATATATATTTATAAAGATGGTGGAAAGTGGAAAGTGGGGCATGTTGGATACGGAAGACAGGATGATGAGAATCACCACCAAATATTGCTCCTTAAAAGAATCGACTTGACCAACCATATATGTGTATATATATTGCACTAGCTAACAGTAGAAGAGAGAGCAGCTTGTTGTTCATCATTCTCCTCCTCCTCAAAAGCGATTAAAAGGATAAAGAAAAGGTGACATTACTGTGAAGAAGAGGTTCTAATTCAATTCTTCAAAGCGAAAAGGCCCTTCCTTACGGATGGATGACCATTGAGTGTATTATCATCTCTCTGCACCACGCGATTTAATTAAATTAATTCTCTCTCTCCATTGTAATTGAAAAGTAAGAGCAATTTCAAAGGAAATTATTATTTTAGGGTGCTAAATTACTTATTTATAATTTTAAATAGTGTTATGACATTCTTGAATTATAAATCTGATCTAATGATAGGGTACCAAAATAAGGGTGTCATTTTAAATTTTTAACATTTTTTATTTAAAAGTATAATTAAACTTAACAATTATATTTTAATGGATATAATTTTTATAATGATCGTAATTTAAAGAATAAAGAATAAGCATAAAATAATCAATTAAAAAATAAATAAAATCATCCTTAATTAAAAAAAATTAAAATTTAAAAATTAAATCAAATTATAAAATTCAAATTAAATTACAAAAATTAATATGTATAGGCAAAGCAAACGATCTATTTAAATTTTGTTATTGCCAAAATACAACAATTAAAAACTTGTATGAGTGGAGCGTGCGTAAATGCCGTTGACCCCGAAATCGAAACAAATACTCCTCCTTCTGAAGCTACTCCTTTCGAAAGCCGGGATAAGACGTCTTCCGAAGAGTGGGATAGTCCTTCCGAAGTCTTTTGATGGGTGCTTCCGAAGAATATGATTAGGATTTCCGAAGGCGATATGATGTTTCTTAAGGTCTTCTGAAGGTGATCTTCCGATGGTAATTTTCTGTAAGAGAATGGTTAGAAGGCTTGTGGGACTTTTTCTCACAAAGACCCTCCGAAGCTTAAGTCAGTACGGAATGGGCACTTAGTTAAGGGAAGGAAATTAAGATCTTCGGAAGATTAGCAGTTAGAGAAAATACCAGTATTAAAAAAAAGAGATTCTTTTGGAGTAATAAGGTTGGCCTTATATAGAGGTCAACGATCGACCGTACATGATAGTTCGGAAGATAGCTTTCGAAGGCATCTTCCGAACTTCTGAAAATTGTTTCTTTGCGAACCTAGAAGATTACCTTCCGAAGATATCTCCCATTCTTCCGAAGACTACTTCTGAAG
The DNA here is from genome assembly GCF_014633365.1 of Diospyros lotus. Classification (NCBI taxonomy): domain Eukaryota; kingdom Viridiplantae; phylum Streptophyta; class Magnoliopsida; order Ericales; family Ebenaceae; genus Diospyros; species Diospyros lotus. The sequence goes on from NC_068340.1 coordinate 10,359,520, forward strand.
ACCGCTTTCGAGGACTTCTTCCGAATGATGTTTCCGAAGAATGCTTCCGAAGATAGCTTCCGAAGCTAAACCTGATTTGCTTCAAGTCTCCCTCCCTTCCGATTATTGGGGCACCACAAATTCTAATAATTACCTAAAATAAAAATATTTATTTTAAATTAAAATCAATTATATATATAGGCAAAACAAAAACGTCTGCCCTTTTCCCCTTTCCCTTCCCCTTTTGTGCCTCCTTCCCATTTCCTTCTCTCTGTGCCTCATTCCTCTCAACAGCTCACCCTCCTTCATCCTCAATCGGTCATTGCTCGAGGATCACCCTGGAAGGTCGCCGCCTCGCCCTCACTTGCTGCCTTTCTGGACTTTCTTGCTCTGTCACTCGCCGACGTCGCTGCCTCGACCTCGGCCTTACCCTCATTGGCTAGCCCTTCCGGCCTTCTATAACTCATTGGTCGATCACTACCTCTTTGGCTCTCTCTCGCTCGTCTCACCTAAAAACCCCCTGTTTCATGTAATCTATGTATTTATAGAACTTTTTGGTTGAAATAGAGCCTTTGAATTTAACCGTTGGAAATGACACATCTCCTTTTTCTCTTTATAGAGTTTGAAAAATTGGCAACCTTGGATGCCACTCCCATTGGAGTGAAAATTTTTGGATTTGGGGTGCTATTTTGGCAGTTATAAAGTTAACACCTTGAATGGAACTCCCTCTTGGAGTTGCTATAAGAAATGGGTCTTCACCATTGACATTGACTTCTCAAGTGCCAAAGCTAAGCTGTTTCCATCCCCACGCGTGCGCACTCTTGTGGTACTCATTTTTTGTTTCTTTTCATATCATCTTGGCCCTAAGGCTCCATGCCTTGTCAAAGGTTTCTTCTATTGTAATAAAAGCCTAAAATAGTGTTAGCCGAGCTATAAAAAGTTAGTAAGAAAAAGAAAAAGCGCTAAAGGAAATGACCTAGCTCGGCCCCAACTTCGAGCATTCTCAAGGAAAGACTCCTTTTAATCTTAGTGAACGATTGTGGACTAGCCTTCGAGTGCTTACATGTTCAAGCTAACCAACTCTTTCATAGTAGCCTTCTCTTACTTCCTCAACTTAAAGGATGGGCAAGTGACCTTCCCATTGCTCTAAAAATTTGGGAAGAGGAATCAACCTCCCTAGGAAAGGTGAAGAAGTACCAATTGTTTCACTACTTGATCTAGAAATGGCGGTGAAGAAATATTATTCCCTCCCACAAGTAGCAACCTAAAATATTCACAAAACGATTTGGGCGCTAGAGGTGACATCTTTGGCTCAACAAAAAATGAGATAGGCAAAAAAGATTCTCCTTCCTTTCTGAGCAAGTTGAGAAGGATTCATCACGATGATGGAGAAAATGGCAAGGGGATGAAGAGGAAGGTGAAGACTGACATCCAGGGCTTCCACATAAACTACCGAGGAGCCTTACAGGCTCGATGAGCCTTTAGAGGAGAAAAAGTATAATCATCCTTGGGAAGCTTAAACCAACCCATGAGTTCCCCTATTAAGTGGGTGTTTGTTAACCAAGATAAAAAGGAGAAAATGTCGTATATGAAAAGTATTTTGAATGTTTAGTTTAACATTTCCAATGCATTTGTTAAATTTATTTGACTATCTCTAAAAAAGCCCTCACATGACCTCTTATCTCTCTGTTTTAAAATAAATTTATCTGACCTCCTTCTTCCGATAAATTTATTTGACATTTTGCAAATAAGTCTCAATTACCTATATGCCCCCTACAGGATAGTTAATGCCATTTAATATATTTTAAAATTTTAAATTTATTAAAAGAACTTATTCATTTAAGTCTTATAATTAATATTATTTAATACATTTTTAAATTATCATATGTTTTGACAATTTTTAAAATTTAAATGACATTATTCTTTTCACCGATTTTTAAAATTTAAATTTCTCTCTCTCTATATATTTTATTAAATAATACAATTCCTTTCACAACAAGAAAAATGTATTTTAGCGATGGAATTATTCCGTCGCTAATTAGAGATGGATAGCTATGGAATTTTCGTTGCTAATTTTTTTAAATATTTTTTAAATTTAGTGACATAAATCCCGTCACTAAAAATAAAAAAATATTAAATAAAAAAAATTAAAATTTAGCGACAGGCTAAAACCCATACTAAAAAATAAAAAAATAAATTAAAAAAATTAAAATTTTGCGACGGGACATATCTCGTCGCTAAAAATTAAAAATAAATAAATAAAAATAAAAATTTAGAAAAAAAGAATTTAAATAAAAAATAAAAAATTAAATAATTAAATAGAAAATAAAATTTAGTGACAGGCTCAATCCATCGCTAAAAAATTAAAAAAAATTAAATAAAAAATTAAAATTTAGAGACGAGTTGAATCGGTTGTTAAAAATAAAAAAAATTAAATAAATAATTCAAATTTAGTAACGGGTTAACCCCGTCGCTAAAAAATAAAAAAATTAAATTAAAAAAATTAAAATTTAACGACGGAACATGTCTCGTCGCTAAAAATTAAAAAAAAAATTAATTTAAATAAAAAATAAAAAAAATTAAATAAAAAAATAAAATTTAGCGACCGGCTCAATCCATCGCTAAAAAATTAAAAAAAAATTTAAATAAAAAATTAAAATTTAGCAACGAATTGAACCGGTTGTTAAAAATAAAAAAAATTAAATAAATAATGCAAATTTAGCAACTGGTTAATCCCGTCGTTAAAAAATAAAAAAATTAAATTAAAAAAATAAAAATTTAGCAACGGGACATATCCCGTCGCTAAAATTAAAAAAAATAAAAAAAATAAAATTTAGATAAAATGAATTTAAATAAAAATAAAAAAATTAAATAAAAAATAAAATTTAGCGACGGTGCCAACTCCGTCGCTAAAAAAATAAAAAAATTAAATAAAAAACTAAAATTTAGTGATGGGCAAAATCCCGTTACTAAAAAATTAAAAAAATAAATAAATTAATTAAAATTTAGTGACGGGCGAAACCCCATAGCTAAAAAATTAAAATAAATTAATAAATTATTCAAATTTAGTGATGGGGTCAACCCGTCACTAAAAAATAAAAAAATTAAAATTTAGCGACGGGCCAATCTTGTCACTAAAAAATAAAAAAATAAATAAAAAATTAAAATTTAGCAATGGGTGCTCTCGTCGCTAAAAAAATAAAAGATACAAAAATAAAAAAATTAAAATATAGCGACGGGGTCACCCTGTAGATAAAAAATAAAAAAAATTAAGTAAAAAATTAAAAAAATTACATTTAAACATATCATAATAATTTTTACTAACATTAATATTAGTAAAAATTAAATTAATAATTTTTAAATATATTACAAATAAAAATTTAAATAAAAACATAAATTTTCACTACTAATATAATAATTAATAAAGTTTTATTTGAATTAATAATGAAAAAAAATTAATATTCATTTCCCTTTACTAACATTAATATTGAAATTAATATTATTAAATAAGTTTTGAGAAATTTTGGTGTATAAATATAATTCTGAAATATTTGGAAGAGAATACTATAAATATATTTTATGTATAACAATAAATAAGAAGGCTTCTAGATCGGTTGGCTCGCGCGCGAAATTTGGTTATGAGAGGTTGGGGTTCGAATCCGGTAGAAAGTTTGAGAATAATAGTTAGGGGAGCAATATCCTAGCGCAGCCACGTGGCAAGCAGAGGCGCAGCCACGTGGCGCACATTAGGGAGGCTGAGGCCTAGTGCGCGTTGAATTTAGTGACGGGATTAAAATAAAAAAAATTCAAATTTAGCGACGGGCTCAATCCTGTCGCTAAAAAATAAAAAAATAATTTAAATAAAATTAAATAAAATAATTCAAATTTAGCGACTGGTCAACCCTGTCGCTAATTCTGTCACTAGTCAGCGAAGGATAAAACCCCCGTCGCTGATTCCGTCACTAAAAAATACCCGTCGCTAAATTTCAGCGACGCCATTTTTAGCAACGGAAAGGTACCCATCACTAAATCTGTCGCTAAAAAATTTAGCGACGAATTTTGATGTTTTAGCGATAGAATTTTCCGTCGCTAAAACGCTGATTTTTTGTAGTGTTTTGTCAAATTTTAAATTATTTTATTCAATTCTATATTTTATTATCTATTATGAAAATATGTTTTGGACAGTTTTAATTATCTAGGTGGAATTATTGTAATTCCAATAATAATTATTTCTACTTTTCAACTCTTTTTAAATCTATTTTTGAATATGAATTTAGAAAATAAAATCTTATTTAATTTTTATTTTTATTTTTTAACAATTCATATTAATCATAAAATACTATTTTAATCATAAATTTGTTGTTGATGTTAATAAACAATTTTGCATGAATTTGATAATAAGGATATTTTGATAAAAAAAAAATAACTCTTATCTTTGTGTTTATCATATGAATTAACAAACACATAAAAATAAAAAATATAATTATCAGTGGATTTCAAAAAAATTAACAAATAATCTGATAGAAATATTAAAATATTTCTTAATATTATCTTGATCATTCTATATTTTAATCTAAAAATTATTTTAAATTTATTTTGATATCTCTTATCTTATTTATTTTAACAAACATCCCTATAAACATCCCTACTCTTTGATAAGGGGAGCATTTGAGTTTGACCCATAACTCTCCTGGACAACCTCACAGGATAGCTAATTAAGAGACTTAACTACTACTCCATTAGACACCCTAACAAGAGACTTATTCTTCGAACTAGAGCTGTCAGAGCCCAAGGAGGTGCCCGAGTTGGAACTCGACCTTACCTCACTGCTTGAGTTCATCCTCTCGATGTCTACTTGTTTGGAAGAAAAAGGCACACCCACTAAGAAGAGCGAAAATAAAAGGAAAGACTAGGCAATAAAAGGGCTTGTCGAGGGCTCTAAGCCCATCGTAGAGAAACAAGAATATTGTCGTAAAGTCTCCAACATATTAAATATGCAAATAGGAAGTATGGTAGCCTTGGACCCTTTAGCCCTTTTTATAAGTGCTTAGGGGAGGCGAATTGATAAGAAGAGGAACTCGGATATATGGGCGATGTGGCGTCACCCCAGTTATCCATCCTTCTACTCGAGGAGGTGTGAAGAAAGCAACCTCCTTGTCAATGCTAGGCAAATAATTACTAGCTAGGATTGGCATTAAATACTAAGTGTCCAATAATTAGGAAATGAAAAGGCACCTTCTTAGCTATTCCCTGACTTGATCCTTGAAGCTCAACTCGTAGGAGGCAACTGTTGTGGAGAATTTTGGCTTTATGTGAAATTACTAAAATATCCTTTTTTGAAATTCTCTAAAGGTGGCACATGTCCTCGAATATTTAGGCGAAGGTCTTGACCCAAATTTGGGTAAAAGATTCAACCCAAAAAACAATATTTACCTTTTGAGTCCAAACCTACAGGTTGGACCATGGGCTCATATTTGATTGTCTATATGATATGATCATGCCGTTCTCTTGCTTTACAATACATTTATATAAAGATTTAAATTTCAAGAGACACATATACTATTTATTATGTATGATTATTTTACTCTACTCCCGATGTTGAACTCACTTGACTGCCAAAGAATTAATATACTAAGAAATGGAGTGTTGTCTTTACAAGCTGAGCAAGTTTTGGATAATTAAGCTTGGACCTGAGGATAGCCTCTGGACCTGCTTAGCTTTGGACAAGTTGGTGGTAATTGACTCCAACCTGCATCATTTAGCTTTAGACAAAATTATTAATTAAATATTTTTACTTAAATATTTTATAAGGTATAAAAAGAATCTAGGTGGAATGATGCCCAAAAGATGGTACGACTAACCTGCCAACAAAATTGTGCACGTCGCATTTTATGTAAACCCAAAAAGAAAATACAAAAATACAAAAATGGTACATATAATTTCTGAATACATATCTAAGTTATTGAAAATAATTAAAATCTATGATCCTTCTGCATTCCTTTACAACGTTGACCTTCCCCTACTATTGTGGTGCTCCGACAACAACAAATCCATATATAAAATTAGTGATTATTGATTTAAAATATATATATATATATACATAAAAATAAAAGAGTGAAAAGTAGAAGAAATATTTATGATTTGCAGGTAATGGCACCAACATGCAGATGATATCGACAGCTGAGACTCCGAGGAAAGCGAATGGGGCCATCTTCTATCAGCATCTTGTCTTCATGGGAAGAAGTTTCTTATTTGATTTCTAACTTTTTCTTCGTTCGCGGATTGTGGGTAAACTGCTGATCGTAGATTCAAATGTTTCTCTTCTCTTTCTCTCGATCGGTCGATGTCTTTGGTTGTAATAAATGAGCTCATTTGAAATGCGTGAACGCAATAAATGAGCTGTCGTTTGAGATGTTTTTGGTCGAAATAAACTGTAACCCATTCAGTATCACACATAACGTATGCCGTTCGAATTCGAAATAAACCAAAGTTAACAAGGTACTTGCTATATGTTTGATTAATTAATTATTGCAATTACATGGTAAAAACTTTTCAAATCAGTTCGAGAGCTTGCTAGCCAGCTAGCTTCTACAGAAAACGTCGAACTGGCCAACCTGTTCCATCGTTTCTCGCAGGCTCCACTGTAGTTGGCTTCATCGTACAGTATTTTGTTGCAGAACAAGCCGAACCCTTCACGCGGCCGCGACCGTTTATATCCATGGCTGCTGCTTTTCTTCTCTCCGTTTCATGCTTTTCAGCTCTCTTCCTCAGGTTTTGCCTTCTAACAATATTGGCGGAGCTCAACTTCTCTGTCCTCCGGTTGCCATGCACTGGAACGGGCATGGCCTCGAGCCCCATCAACTTAGCAACCACTCCCGGTTTGCACCACACTACGCTCTCCCCAGCTAGTATCGGCGGCAAACACGCGCTTTTCTCCAATTCTGAATTACACCCACTCTTTCTGCAACCGAAACCATGGTTGCAGCAAATGGACCTCCTCCCACTAACAGGGGGCATGTTTCGGAATGAGGATTGATACATGGCGTCCTTTCCGTCAAGGGAGAACCTAGGGTACTGGTTCAAGGCATTTCTTGCTGATCGTAGAATGTCTGAGTTGTTGACACAGGACATTCGACGAGGCGCTGCACCATACTGATCATCTAGCTTGGCTCTTCTGGCTATCCTCTCTTCAAACTCTAGCTGCAATATCATCTCCTGCAGGGTTGGTGGGGCTTGCGCCGAAGTCGCATTATCCAGGTAGGAGGAACGGTTAAGATCATACTGGGCCACCCTGGAAGAGTCACTGCCCGCGGCTTTGCGCTGGTTGAGAATGGAGGTGGAGCCATCATCATTACAAAAGCCTCTATACCCTTTCCTCATCTTGGCTGCCACACAGTTTTTTAGAAGAAAGAAGGACAAGTCCTTCATTGGGTGAGTAGCGCACGGAGGAAAGAAACCAGGTGGTTTTAAGGACGGGATGTTTGAGAGTTTAGTAAAGAAAAGGGGTCAGCCAGTGAAGAAATTATAGAACGTGAGTGGAGTGAATGAGAGCGGTGGACGGACTTGTTGGATAGCCTTAATAGCATTCACATGACAAAAGCAGTAGAGCCTTCACAAGTTTTCGCACCCTGCAATGTCTCTGCACAGAACTTTTAGAGCAAATGCAGCCTCGTAGATTTGAGAATATTTCTTTCTAAATAATATTTTTAACAAAATTTTTATGTGCATGTAGAAACCTTCCAATGAGCAAATAACAGACATCCTCACGCTCATTACAGTCTATCAAGTTACTGCTTTCATCACCACGTGGCCTGAAATAAATTTTATGGGCCATTTTGGGAAGGCCAGGAGTAATGCGACTGGCCTTCTGAGGCCCCTCCTCACTCGTTGATATCTCCACTGACCCAAGGACACAAAAACATGTAATTCAGCTGGTAAAGGGTACTCGGTTCTTCTTTTCTTGCTTTATTCCGTTGTTATATATATTGACAAATGAATGCTCACATTTTAAATATAGAATAGTGATCCCCAAAGCCAATCAAAGAGTGAAAGATGGGTACAGTGCACCCAGATTGCTTATGATTTGGGTAACTGGCCGTGGCATCTCATGCGGTTTGAAAATACTTTTAGAAGTTCTTCTCGTTTAATTTTTAGTGAAAAACCTCCTCTATTATTAACTCCATTAAATTAACTTAAATTATTTTAACTAATGTTAATCAAGGTAAAATAAACCTTAATTAAATTAAAATAAAAAATAAAAAAAATTGTTGGCTGAAGTTAGTCGTTGACAACAAGTTACCATTGACCATCGACAACCCTCCAACAATAAGAAGCCCATTGTTGATGGGTGGGTTTTGGAACTTGTTGAGTTGATACAACAATAAATTTATAATATAGGAAAGTGCGACAGGAGTGGCCCAACAAGGCACGAGTGGCTCTCAAGAGGCTTCTAACAAGAGTCTCCCTTTGTGATGAGGGTGTTGTCTGATGATTAAGAGAGTGCTTGATGACCAAGAGACACCCAAAATGACATAGGAGTCCCAAGTGATTGAGAGACCCCTGGGTGATCCTCAGAGCCTTGGGTGATCATTTGATGTAATCTCGTACATAGTTTTATTTTCATATATTTTCTCTAACTAGATAGGGGTATTTTGATAATTTTTGATATTTTACTCTTGTAAGAAGTGTTTTGATAATGACAAGTTATATGTTAAATGAATTCAAACTCAAAGTACATGCTTCTAAGTGTCTCAAAAATAAATTTCAATGATTTCATATGGTATTTGCTATGTTTCAAGTTTCAAGAAGTGTTTTGATTAAAAAGAAATTCATATATCAAGTCTTAAAGTATCAAAGAGTTTTTCAAAAGCGCATCAATTATATCTTTTAAAGAAAGCTTTAAATCATGTTTTAGGAGACTGAAAAAATAAAGCATTATCATTAAAACTATTCTTCAAACATGAGAAATAATGCTAAGTGTTATAAAAAAAAAACATGAGTCTTCATAAGAACCAAGTTAAAAGAAATAATTTCAAAAACTAACATTCTCTAAAGCTGTCGACAAAGTGCTTATTTTTGCTTAGGATTTGTCAACTAAGTGCAAAGCTTCTGTCGACTAACAATGTACAAAAATTTAGATCTGCCGAAAGAGAGGCTTGCATTTGTTGACTGACAGTAAGCCATCTTGTTTGACATTTTTTGTTATTCTCATTCTGTCAACTAAGGTATAGATTCTGTCGACTAATAGTGCTTGTTTTTTGACTCTGTCGATAGAAAGATTGTATTTGTTGACTAAGTCTCAATTCTGTTATATATATTTGTCGACTAACTTATTTTCTTTGTCGATAGTTTGTTACTCTAAAACAAATAACGACTAGTTTTTTGGCGCATTAAATGTTAGCCTAACTACCATCAACAACTTTATTTTTGTCTCCAAGCACCATCACCTATAGATAAGAAGCTGGTGGCTCATTTAAAGCTGCTAAAGAACATTCAATTCTTACCTACCGAGCATTTAAGATCAATTGCACTTTAAATTTTTTGTTCTCTCATTCTCCATTGTATCAAGGCTTTGCTCTTTATTTGTTCAAACTTATTTTCAGCCTCTTAGTTTTATTTTGAGAGAACGTGTAACTAAGAGCATAAGCTCTTAAAGTTTCAAATTCATTGACCATTGTATTTTCTCTTCCAAGCTTGTAAGCTTGAGGGCCTATCCAAGTGATAAGAGGTTGTGTTTCTTCCTATAGTCTCGGACTAGAGGACTTACTTGATTAAATATGGGGTTTTATATAAATTTGTTTGAAAAATCCTTAGTGAGGAACTAAGGTAGTGGACTAGGCTTGAAAAGCTGAACCATTATAAATCACTGTCTCCTGCTTTTATTTTCTACACTTTCTTCATCTAGCATTTAATATTGATATTCATTTTCAGTTTACATTACATCGTTTTCAATCAAGGATTTTTTGTAAACTTAAACTAATTTTTTTTTTAATAACCCAATTCACCCTCCCTCTTAGGTTTTGGTGCCATTGTTATGTTTATATCATTTGGTATCAAAGCCTCATTCCCATTGTTTTCATTTGTTTAACAACCTAGGGACAAAGATCTTTTCAAATGGCACATTTTGCATCTACTTCACAAACTGAGGGTCAAAGCACCTCTCGTCCTCCATTTTTTGATGGCACTAACTATAACTATTGGAAAATAAGAATATAGATCTATCTTATGCAGGATTCAAGCTTGATGCAAGTTGTCCAAAAACAAATAACACTAGCTGACATGGAGAAAATGGAGAAGTGGACAGATGAAAAAAAAAAAAGAAATATGGAAATTAATGCCAAGGCAATGAACATGCTGATCTGTGCACTGTCCCATGAAGAATTCAATCGCATCTCTACATGCAAAACAGTTAAAGAGATATGGGATAAGCTTAAGGTAACCCATGAAGGCACAAATTAGGTAAAAGAGACCAAAATTAATCTTATTGTTCATGATTATGAATTATTCTCAAGGAAAGAAAATGAATCCATCAAGGATATGTACACTAGATATTGTGTAACATCCAGCATCGAGCGATAAGAAGAACCAGAACAACTTACCTTGATGGGCTTACGCGAACTTTCCAGGGGTCACCCATCCTTGAGCTTCCCCAGCTCAAGCACACTTAATCCGGGAGTTTTTTTTACCTACATTCAGCCCAAAAGGTATCCAACTGATGTTGTTTCTTTCCTTACTTATCCTCGATATATACTACCATTCTCTGGGATCTTGGGGTATTACATATTATTTCCACATTAGAGTCTCTAGGAAAAACATATACTAATGAAAAAAAAGTTAGAAAAATCTTAAGAAGTTTACCTAGATCATGGGATCTTAAAGTCACTTCTATAACTAATGCTAAAGATCTAGGCACTCTTGCCTTTGATAATTTATTAGGCTCTCTAATGATGCATGAAATTTTAATGAAGAGGAATGATGAAGATGAACAAAAGAAGAGTAAAAATGTAGCCTTTAAGGTTGAAAATGAGGATAGAGATTCACAAGATAGTGAAGATGATGAATTTCTCTTATTAGCTAAAAAATTCAAAAAATAAATGAAAAATGGTAGATTCAATCAAAGAAGAAATTTCAAAAAGGGCAAAGATAAAAAAAAAAAGAAGCTAATACTTCTAATGAGATTCGATGTTTTGAGTGTAAAAAGCTAGGTTATATGAGAAATGAATGTCCTCAATTGAAAAAGAAGGACTGCAAGGAAAAGAAAGTGAAGAAGAAGGCTCTAGCCGTATGGAGTAAAGGAGGATTATCATCAAGTGATGAATCACAAAATGATGAAGTTGCCAATGTCTGCTTCATGGCTAATCTCGAAGATGAGGTAACTTCTCAACTCTCTAGTTTAGTTTCTGCTTTCACATTTAGATTGGGAATGTCCTCAATTGATGAAGTTGACAAGTTTATTAGAAAGTGAGATTAACATTTTAAATTCTGAAAAAGAAACCTTAGTGAATGAAAAGAATGTTTTGATTGGAGAAAAAGAAAGTCTACTCAAAGAAAATAAAGACATGAAAGAAGCTTTTGGAAAATTAGTTTCAGACAAGAAAAAGTTAGAAATGATCTTAGGTGCTCAAGGAAGCTTTGGAGATAAACAAGAAATTGGATTTGATCAATTCCAATCAAGCTCTAGTAAAACTGTTTTTATAAGAGTGCCAACTCAAAACTTTGCTCAAATGAAATCCCTTTTCAATCCAAAATTCTCAAAAGGTAGGGTGTCATGCCATTATTGTGGTAGAGTTGGACACTTAATCAACAAGTGTTTCATAAGAAACAATACTCTAAAATTCAAACAAATTTGGGTTCCAAAGAATGTAGTGTCTACTAACATGAATGGACCCAAGAAGGTTTGGGTACCAAAGGGAGCAACTTGAAATGTTCTTTTTATAGGTTGCATTTGCTACTCTTGGCTCAAGGAGCAAATGGTGTAACACCCCTCTTTTCCCAAGCGTGCGTTAACTTGAGATTTCGGGGATATTTTTTTTTCCAACACATACTCAACATAAATTAAATCCCGACAATCTCGATCTACCATCTCAGCATAACAACTTAAAGGAATACGTTGAGACAAATAATATCATCACATCAGTGGAAGCAAGAATCGAAACCTCGATAATACATAATCGTAATTCCTTTATTCATAATATAGAAATCGTACCATCAATGTTCAACATGACATCATCAAAATAATACACCTACAGCTGAATATCTGGTACATAATAAAATACCTACAAAAGATCTAATATGTAACTATCAACTACATATTGAAAACCTCATTTCCTTTAGTGTCGCTACTTTCACTTGGAACGTTTGAATATTTCAGAGACAAAGTGCAAATTAGATGATGAATTATCTAATCGAGAATTCAAAAACATTTTCATGAATATATGCAAGACCATGAAACAAACTGACATATCCCGACATGTCCCAACCCAAGAGAATCCCACATAACACTTAACTCTAACTAGAAAAAATGCAATCTCTCTAAAGGCACCACAACAACATCGACACATTGGCATAACACAATCCTGCTTAAGGGGGACGACCTCAACACATGAACCCAGGTATCACCCCATTATCACGTCAGGCTTTAGGCTCAACGCAAAAGCATTCCAGATCCCAACACAACCCTAGCCACAAGAGGATCAACACTATCCTTGAAATTAATGTCGACCTAGGCAATAATGCTATTTCTCAAAGGAACCTGGGGTGGTGTTCACTCTCAATCTCACCACTTGAGCCGACATCTGGGGTAGCATCCATTCTCAACCCTGCCACTTGAATACCATAGGGTGAAGTCTGTCTCAACCTTGTCCCAAGTGGGTCACATAGCATTGTTCCTTGACATGCATCTTGTGTGTTATCACTCAAGTGACACAACACAGTTTGGTAATCCACCTCCCACATGGGTAACACATAAATATGCCAAAGCAACACATAACATGAATTATTTAAAATCAACACTTTAATGCATGAATCTATAACACACGAAATTCAATGCGTAGGTATAAAACAATTTGGGACACACCTCCCACATGAAACCAGCCTATCGTAGGTCAAATCGTTTATATAAACAAATCAAGTATAGGGTTGAACCTCCCAAAATAAACCAAGTTTGGTGTAAGAATGCTCACAATAAGCCAAGTTTTTAAGTAGGAACACTCATAATAAAACCAAGTTTTCGGTAGAACTACTCACCTTTAATGTATCTTAGACTGCCTCGATTCTCATGCCAACCTCGATTTTTGTGTCATTCCTCAAATAATCCTACTAATGCTCAACCTTGAGTATCAATGATCCCTAGACATCATATTCATTCTAAAGAATATCAATACCTATTTTTTCCATAATTTTCTCATAATTTCTCCTTTCCCCCCCTATTTTTCCTCAAAATTCTAAAATAAATACATCCTCAAGTATTTTTCCATATTTTTTTACACAATAATTTATAAAATAATATTCCTGATTTTCTAAATTTTCTAGAATATTTTCAAAATTTTCTCCTATTTTTTCTCTATTTTTCACAATTCCATTTTTTCTCAAAAATTACAAAATAAATAATTCCTCCAATATTTTCTAGAATTTTCCTCCACCAAAATCCACATAATATTTTTCCATTTGTTTTAGAATTTTCTTCTATTTGTTTTTCTTCTTTTCTTTTTATTTTTCTTTTTCTTATTTTCTTCGGTTGTCTTCTCCGGCAACGAGGACGCACGATTTGCTCTGATGGGCGATTCGACTCCACAGCCTTGAAGAACTCCTTGAGCCGATCACAATGGCACCCTCTGATGGGAGAAACACTCACTAGAAATAGCCAAAATGACCGATTTTTAGACTGACTTCGATGACGCTTTGAGTTTTCCGAAAAGCTTCAAAATCCACTCCAACCTTGATGAAATCTCACCAAACTGTCCAAAATTGCTCTCCAAGACACGAGGAACAAAATCCATTTATCCAATCCTTCAAAAACAACCCAAAACAGGAGCAATTGGATGCCCAAATCCCTTGAATTTTTTGGCCTATTTATAGGCAAAGCTCGACCCCCCATTCGGCCAATCAACAGCCATAACTTCGCCCGCGCGCATCCTAGGCTAGAGATGGCCATACCCTGGTTGAGATAGGGCCGTCCCATCATCGGATTTGGCCCATGTGTGGTGGTAGGTTTGGCCATGCCTTGTTGTAGCACTTCTGAAAATTACACTTCCACCCCAGCCTTTCTTCAAATGCCATTTTGGCCCTATTCCTTAAGTCCTTAGACTTTGATATTTCACCACATGCACCCCTAAGTTCCATGCTTCTCAATTGGCCAGAAAAATTTGGGAAAATATCCTTTTCTCCCCTTTTTCAACTAGAATCGAAAATAACACTTAGGCCCAAATATACGTAAGATTGTGCTTTGATCCAAATTTCCTTTGTTTATCCCTAAAACCACTTAAGGGTTGGTCCTTATGCTAAATATGAACCTACTTAGGGTCTCGTTGACTTCTCAGAAGTCCCTTACGATCATTCAGTTTCTCAGTTTGAATCATAACTGTACCAAAAACTATCTCTGATCCTATTTCTTTTAGCATCATAAATCTTGCCTCAAGACGCTCGTCATTGACATTCCATTTTCTTTATACATATAATCTTTAGGGTACTCCCTACAGTCAATTCAATGACTTTTTTTTACTATCAAACCAATTTTTGATATTTTAATCTCTCTTAAATTACGTGGCAACCTTATGCCAATATGGGGTATTACAAATAGTTCCTTGATAGTGGTGAAAGTAAAGCAAGATTGCTACGGGGCAAGCAGCATAGTTCAAAAATTTTGAACCTTACCCCAATCCCGGCGATTGGATCAATGTCGAAATTAAATCATTCACATACAAATAAAAAAAATCTAACCTTTAGATTTTTGAGTTGTTTGCGGATTCAAGCCGTCTAAGCGTTTGGCCTCTAACTCGTGATGTGTGGCACGCGTCTGTTGGCAAGGAGAGCGGAATAGGAGTGCTAGCTCCTTTTTTTTTGCAGCTTGTGTATGGACAGAAAAGAACACCCACGTTTCAAATCGATGCCAAAAAGAAACGGGAAAAAGTGAATGGCATTCATTTTCCAACTCTTGAAAAACCACACAACGAACCACTATTTTTGGTCAACTTATAAAGGGATATTTATAGAGAAAATATCATAGGGTTTCTTAAACCCTAATGGATTGGGCTAGTCCATTAATCCTAGTTAAACTAGAATCTTAAGCGGGTTTATTCTAGTCCAACTAGAAATATAATTAAGTGGCCCAAATCCATTTATAAAATATTTAGCCCAAATCTAATTTAAGCCCAAATATTTATTATTTAATATTTTATCTAAATCTAATTTAGCCCAAATATAATATTTAATATTTGGCCCAAATTTAATTTATTCCAAATATAATATTTAATTTAATATTTGGCCCAAATCTAATTTAGTCCAACTATTAACTTAAGCCCAAATATATTTTATTTCCTATTTGCCACTCTAACAAATAGAAAATTATTAAATTAGAAACTCCTTTCTAATTTAATCAATTGTCATTTTAGAAAACTCTTTCCTTTATGACGACCCCTCGTCATATCTACGTCATTACGTCTATTTGTTATTTTTTCATGAGAATCTATGGCGGCATAACTTTTTGTCGAAGTGTCCCACTTAACCATACGTCCACTCTTTTGGTTTAAGCCAGGGACCATGCTTATTGCGCATAACTAATTAGGCTTCCGAATATGTTGGCAATGTGTCGGTACGAACACATAAGACAAGATTGGCCTCTAACAAGGCATCATGCCTACCCAATTATTCAGAAGGATTCATAATCCGCAAATAGCCTTTCACGAGCATGGTTACCGTGTAATTCAATCCTCTTGTCAATGTATCCTATGTGATCTCAAGTTGTTGATGTGTTGCTTGATTATGATCACATAAGTTTTCTTCGGTCTTCCGGATATCTTCACTTAATAGAAAGTGAATCAATAACTCATTATTGATCTCTTTCACTATGGCCATGGATTTAAAGTGAATATCCATCGAAGGCGCCTTAGATACATCATCCTCTATCAAGGGATAGACGAGTCCCATCTTAGTTATGCACCCATCTCCATAAGCCTCACGATATACCCAATGATCGCCCATGTGTAGCTTTTATCTAGGCCCATCGAAACGATGTCAAAGCATACTGGTCTTCTTATGAGATGACCGTGACAACCTCAGATCCAAGGATTAGTTACACCCATCTCGTATGAGAATACCATCAACATATAACCAAAATGGATTCTCATGGCGAGTCATGTCCAGTGACACGTTCTCCAACATTAGTCACCTATGTACTTGTCTAGGCATCTCCATGTCTATGGGTGTGAGACCCCCATTGCTATCATATAGTAAAAACATAACACATACAAGTCTTACCATAATTGTCAATGTCCATTCTTGACATTGCTATGACTTGGGACGTTTAATGATGTCTAGAAACTATGATGCATCATCTCACTTCTTTATAGATTAATCACAGTTTAATAGAATGACTTCTTGTGAATTTGAATAACTCCTTATTCAAATAATAAATATGATTACAATTGTCAGTGTACAACATGCCCAATTTGATTGGGTCTAGAGCACCTAC
The DNA here is from genome assembly GCF_014633365.1 of Diospyros lotus. Lineage (NCBI taxonomy): Eukaryota > Viridiplantae > Streptophyta > Magnoliopsida > Ericales > Ebenaceae > Diospyros > Diospyros lotus. Next base: position 10,376,186 of record NC_068340.1, read on the forward strand.
ACTAACAAGTGGGTGCTCAAGGCATGTGATGGGAGACCAAGGGCTTCTCAAAAATGTCATCTTCAAAGAAAGACGTAATGTTTACTATGGTGACAACTCTCAAGGTAAGATCATAGGTATGAGTTCTATCTCATTTGAACATCTTGTGTTAGATAATGTGTTTCTTGTTGATGGTCTTAAACACAACTTGATTAGTATAACTCGATTATGTGATATGAATTATGAAGTTTGCTTTAATGCAAATTCTTGCAAAGTTATATGTTCTAAGTCAAAAGAAATGAAACTAAAAGGAAATAGAGTATGAAATGTTTATCGTACATTTTTAGAATCATCTAGAATATAAAATTTCTTAGTAACTAACTCTTCTCAAAATACTTGATTATGGCATGCTAGCATGAACTTGATAAATAAGTTAGTGAAGCATGACCTTGTTAATGGTTTGCCAAAGCTTAAATTTGAAAGAGACCACATTTGTGGTATATGCATGAAAGGTAAACAAATTAGTATATCATTCAAACCTATAAATGAAGTTTCAACATCTAGACCTCTAACATTACTTCACTTAGATCTATTTGGTCCAATGAGAATTTTAAGTTTATGGGGAAAACAATATGTTTTAGTTATAGTAGATGAGTATTCTAGATTCACATGGATAATATTTCTTGCTTCTAAAAATGAAACCTTTAAGTCTTTTGAAATATTTAGTAAAAGAGTTCAAAAAGAAAAAGGGTTTTGCATTTCAAAAATAGAAGTGATTATGAAGGAGAATTTGAGAATGAATATTTCAAACTATATTGTGAAGAAAATGGTATAGATCATAGCTTTTCTTTGCTAGGACTCCTCAACAAAATGGGGTAGTAGAAATAAAGAATAGATCTCTTTAAGAAATGGCTAGATCAATGATTTGTGATAAAAACCTACCTAAATATTTTTGGGCAGAGGCCATTAATACTGCTTGTCACATCTTAAATAGAGTCTCTAGAAGACCCATTTTGAAGAATACCCCTTATGAATTATACAAAGGAAGAAAACCTAATATAGGTCATTTCCATGTTTTTGCCAGTACTTGTTATATTCTTAACAATGGAAAATAATATCTAGGTAAATTTGATGCCAAAAGTGATGAATGTATATTTCTAGGTTACTCATCTCAATGTAAAGGTTATAGAGTATTCAACAAAAGAACTTTAGTAGTAGAAGAAACAATTCAAGTAATAGTTGATGACATAAATGTTGAAATCCCAAAACCTAGAGAAGATAGTGAAAATGAAGTAACTCAAAATCTTGAAAGACTTTCATTAGAACAAAATGAATCAAACATTCTAGACAATGATTCGGTTAAAAGAGATCAAGAGTATCAAGAAGAAAAAGAACCAACATTTCCAAGAGAAAGGAAATATGTCAAAGAAAATAAAATCATTGGAGATCAATCAAAAGGAATTAGAACTAGATCATCCATTAGGAATAAATGCTAATATGCCCTTTCTTATCTAAATTTGAACCTAAAAATGTCAAAGAAGCTTTAGATGATGAAAATTGGATTATTGCTATGCAAGAAGAATTAAATCAATTTGAAAGAAGTAGAGTTTGGAAATTGGTACCAAGACCAAAAGGCTATCCAACTATAGGCACAAAATGGGCATTTAGAAATAAAATGGATGAAAATGACATAGTCATAAGAAATAAAGCTGGATTAGTGGCTCAAGGATATAGCCAAGAAGAGGGTATTAACTATGATGAAACCTATGCCCCTGTTGCTAGACTAGAAGCCATAAGGATGCTATTAGCATTTGCTTGCTACAAAGACATTAAGCTATATCAAATAGATGTTAAAAGTGTTTTTTAAATGGATATATTAATGAAGAAGTTTATGTAGAACAACCTCTCAGTTTTAAAAATTTTAAGCATGAGGACCATGCGTTTAAACTTACCAAAACTTTATATGGTCTAAAACAAGCCCCTAGGGCATGGTGTGAGAGGCTTAGTAAATTTCTCATAGATAAAGGATTCAAATGAGGTCAAATAGATACAACCTTATTTATAAGAAACCATGACAAGGATATATTATTAGTTCAAATCTATGTGGATGATATCATATTTGGATCCACAAACAAATCTCTATGTGATCAATTTGCAAATCTTATGCAAGGAGAATTTGAAATGAGTATGATGGGAAAACTAAAATATTTCCTAGGATTGCAAATAAAACAAGAAGATGAAGGTATTTATATTTCGCAACAAAAACACAAAAGAGATCTTCTCAAGAAATTTGATGTACAAGATTGCAAACCTATGGCCACACCCATGAGTGGTTCTCTAAGCTTAGATAAAGATGAGTTAGGCAAGGCTATAGATGTAACGACCCGTTAGTGGGTCTAGACCATTTATTTAAATTAGTAGATATGTGTGCAAATTAGAGTTGAAAAGTTGAAGTTTCTAATGTGTGGAAATGAAAATGAATGGACTGGGCTAAGTATTGAAAGGCCCAATAAAAGTGGAGGTTGAGAATTAAATAAAAATAAAAATTTTCTATATGTTGAAAAGTCAAAGTCAATGAAAAGAGGAGATTTTGTGTATTTCATTGAAGTGAGGTTGTAAACCCCATTGGGCCATTTGAGTTGGGCTAGTGAAATGGGCTTTGGGCCCATGTGCATAGAATGGTGTATGTGATTTAATAAAAGTAAAAATGGTTATGAAAGGTCTAATAAGGGCTTGTGATGTGTTATTGGGTGTGAAAAAGGTAGGGATAAAAAGGGAATTTTAGAAATGGGTGGAATAAAGAAAAAAGAAATGAAAAATGAAAAATGGATAATGTCTCAAATGGGTTTAATGAGATTGTGGTGTGTGTGTATTAGTAAGGGGAAAAATGGTAAAAATGTAAAGGGGTTGTTGGAGAATGGGTGGTTGACCACTCCTTCCCATTCCTCTTCTTTTTGCATTGTCTCCCTTCTCTCTTTCTTTCCTTCCTTCACGAGAAGTTCTCCTCCTCCTTTTCTTCTTCTTCTTCTTCCATCATCTTCTTGATTTGGAGCTCCAAGAGGTAAGGGTTTAGCTTCTAGCATGTTGCTTCTTCTTTCGGATTCCATCATCAAGGCAAGTTCTCTTGCACTTTGTTTTAATGGGTTGTGCAAGTATTTTCCTTCCTTTCTTCTCCATTTCATTTCAAAAAGCGTCCATTATAAATATTGTAATTTTTCCATGAGAATGTCCGGTTGTTTTGATTTTTGTATCTTAGTGGGTCTTTTCGTAGGCCTGAAGTTGGGTCTTGTCGGTGTTTCTTTGGGGTTTTTTTTACCCCATTTTTACTTCAAGGAATGAATGTGGTGGGTTAGGAAGCTAGTGGTGGTTGTTTTGGGTCCATTTCGTGCATTTTGTGTTCATCAAGAGTCGACTAATCTTGGGGTTTAGTCGACTCAATAGAGGCCTGGTTTCTTAGATTTTTGTGCTAGCCCTCGGCCTAGTTGACTAATCAATTTGCTCAGTAGACTAAGCATTAGTTGACTAAGAATTTCCTTAGTTGACTATTCCTTCCAATAGTCGACTATTCATCCCATTAGTCGACTATTCCCTTTCTTTCAACACTACGTATGTTACACTCTTTTGACCATAACTTTTTGTCCAGATATCGAAATTAAGATCTCTTTTTTTTTTTTTTTGTTGAGACCCTAACTCGAAAGATTCATTTTGATATATAATTTGGATCATTTGGAAAATCCTTGAACCTGTTAGAGCCCTATGAAGTTCAAGCTTGTATTTGAAAATCTTTGTTTCTTCGTAATTTGACCATGTCTCAGTTTTTGGACCATAATTTTTTGTAGAGGTATCCAAATTGAAAACTGCTTTGTGCTCCATAAACTAGACTCCTTAAGATTTGTTCTGGCATAATTGTTGGATCATTTGCGTATGTTTCGAGCTGTAGTAACCCTGCCAATCCTTGCCCAGAATTTGGAATTTTCCTATTTCGGGTTGTCCTCCTTTCTCCAATTTTTGGGAAATAAATAGACACTTTGGGTTATGATTTGAGTATGGTTGAGAGCCATTAATAGGCTATGTGTTCTCCATTTGTTAGTAAATTCCTTAGAGAATTGAGGAAGTCTTATTGAGCATTTCTTGTTGCATTTTTATTCACTAGCCAAGTAGGGCTTGTTCCTCCCTACATTTCTTTGTGGAATGATGTTGTACCCTAAGGGGGTAGGTTCCAAAAGTTGATATTGGTTTGGTTGTATGATTGTGGTTATGTTACATTGCATTGTGTTACTGTATTGCTTCGCATGATGATGTTGGGACATGGGTTGCATTCATTGGGGGGTCATGTTTGTATGCGTTAGGAGCGTGAGCATTGGCATGACACGCTTGGCCTATGAGTGCTGACTTGTGTATGTTAGGCGAGTATATGCATTAGTGCATTCATGTGTGTGTGGATTCCTAAGTGGGCGTAGCATGGCCTAATGCTTGGTTTATAGGGGCCTTGGCTAGTCCTGACTTGGTTTATGGCTAACCTATTATGGATGCTAGTAGTTTTGTATACGAGTTATTGGGCGCAAGTGTTTGCATTTTATGTGGGGCCCAATGACCATATGTGTGCATTTATGCATTTTCAATTACGACTTGGCATGACTTAATGTGCAATACATATTCATATGTGGGGACTATTGATAGGCGTGTCAACTATCAGCCTTATTATCCTTTTTCTTCTATATATATTTGCTGAGTCTTGTGACTCACTGTTGCTTTACATCATTCCAGGTAAGCATGTAGAGGTAGTCGAGAGTGGGGTTTAGTCGAGCTTAGCTTTCCTTTTGATAGATGTTGTGTACAGAGGCACGCTAACTGGGAGATTCTTGGACGATTTGTCTTATTTTGAGTCTAGGGAGAATATTGTCTTGCTATGTTAGGCATGGTGTTTCTTGTGGGATATACGAGTATGTGGGCCCTAATGTTATCATTGCAGAGTGTGTACTATTTGACTTTTGCTTTTGTTGTGTACGTTAATGAAAGGAAATTTTTTTAGGAATTTTGAGTGATTTTTATATCTGAATCCATTTCCATGAGGGCTTTCTCTCAAAACTCTTGTGTTTATGGGATTTCCGGAAGTGGGTCCTTATAGTTTGGTATCAGAGCAAGGTTAGGATTTGGCTCTGTACACATATGAGAAGTGGGTAGAGTTAAGAATGTGTCGAGTAGCCAGGTGAAAGTCTAAATGAGGATTTTAATCTAAGTATGCTAATTGTGTAGGAAGGATGATTGCATGACGGGGAGAGACAACTACCTGGGGTCGAGGCCATAGCCAACTTATGCAAGCACCTGCACTAGAGACTCCGGGGGAGTCTAAGGGATACTTGTTTCAAGTGATAATAGGGATGCAAAGGATCTCAGTAGCAGCGATGGGGATAATGGATACGTTTACCAATGACCATTTAGGGCAAAATTTAGTACAACAAAGAGCTAGGGGTAACTTAGCTGGATGTAATAGGGGTATACAACTCAGGAAGGGATGATCTGTTAGTGTAGGTGCTCTAGACCCAATCAGATTGGGCATATTGTACACTGACAACTGTAATCATATTTATTATTGAATAATGAGTTATTCAATTTCACAAGAAGTCATTCTATTAGTTTCTTGTTATTATTGTAATAACCGACTGAAACTAGATAGAAGTTCATATGATGTATACTGTGATTAATCTATAAAGATGTGAGATGATGCATCACAGTTTCTAGACATCATTAAACGTCCCAAGTCGTAGCAATGTCAAGAATGGACATTGACAATTGCGGCAAGACTTGTATGTGCTATGTTTTTGCTATGTGATAGCAATGGGGGTCTTACACCCATAGGCATGAGGATGCCTAGACAAGTACATAGGTGACCAATGTTGGAGAACGTGTCACTGGACATAACTCGCCATGAGAATCCATTTTGGTTATATGTTGATGGAATTCTCATACGAGATGGGTGTAACTAATCCTTGGACCTGAGGTTGTCATGGTCATCTCATAAGAAGACCGGTATGCTTTGACATTGTTTCGATGGGCCTAGACAAAGGCTGCACATGGGTGATCGTTGGGTATATCGTGAGGCTTATGGAGATGGGTGTATAACCAAGATAGGACTCGTCTATCCCTTGATAGAGGATGATGTATCTAAGGCGCCTTCGGTGGATATTCACTTTAAATCCATGGCCATGGTGAAAGAAATCAATAAAGAGTTATTGATTTACTTTCTAATTAAGTGAAGATATCCGGAAGACCGAAGAAAACTCATGTGATCGTTATCAAGCAACACATCGCCATACTTGAGATCACATAAGATACATTGACGAGAGGATCGTATTACACGGTAACCATGCTCGTGAAAGGTTATTTGCGGATTATGAATCCTTCTGAATAATTGGGTAGGCATGATGCCTTGCTAGAGGCCAATCTTGTCTTATGTGTTCGTACCGATACATTGCCAACATATTCGGAAGCCTAATGAGTCATACGCAATAGGCACGGTCCTTAGCTTAAACCAGGAGAGTGGACGTATGGTTAAGTGGGACACTTCGGCAAGAAGTTGTGCTGTCGTAGGTTCTCACGGAAAAAGAACAAATAGACGTAATGACGTCAATATGGCGAGGGGTCGTCATAATAGAAAGAGTTTCCTAAAATGGCAATTGATTAAATTATGAAGGAGTTTCTAATTTAATAATTTTCTATTTGTTGGAGTGGCAAATAGGAAATAAAATATATTTGGGCTTAAGTTAATATTTGGACTAAATTAGATTTGGGCCAAATATTAAATTAAATATTTGGACTAAATTGGATTTGGGCCAAATATTAAAATAAATATTATATTTGGACTAAATTAGATTTGGACCAAATATTAAATATTATATTTGGACCAAATTAGATTTGGGCCAAATATTAAATAAAATATATTTGCGCTTGAATTAGATTTGGGCCATAATATTTTATTTAACCTATAAAAGGATTGGGCCATTTAATTATATTTCTAGTTGGACTAGAATAAGGCCACTTAATATTCTAATTAAATTAGAATTAATGGGCTAGCCCAATCCATTAGGGTTTTAGAAACCCTAGGATATTTCACTATAAATATCCCTTTATGGGTTGCCCAAAATTTTAAGTGTTTTTGGTGTCGTTTTTCAAGAGTTGAAAAATGTATTGCCATTCACTCTTCCCCGTTTCTTTTGGCATCGATTTGAAACGTGGGTGTTCTTTTACCGTCCATACACAAGTCGCGCAAAGGAGAAGGAGCTAGCACTCCTATTCCGCTCTCCTTGCCAACGGACGCGTGCCGCGTATCACGAGTTAGAGGCCGGACACTTGGACGGCTCGAATCCGCGAACGAATCGATAATCTAAAGGCTAGATTTATTTATTTGTTTGTGAATGACTTAATTTCGACGTTGATCCAATCGCCGGGATCGGGGTAAGTTCAAAATTTTGAACTACGTTGTTTATCCCGTAGCGATCTTGCTTTACTTTCATGATCATCTAGCAAGGTTATGATGACGGTAGGAAAAGTAAACGAACATGCAAGGATATAGTGGAAGGGATAACATGTAACTTTTGCAGTAACAGGAAGAATGGATCTTGTCGGTTTGGTAAAGGGATTTGTTACCAATGTGGTTAAAGGGGACACATGATGAAAAATTTACCTTGAAACCAAGACGTGGAGGTGACTTATTTTTGGTGTGGTCGAAAGGGCTACAAGGTCAAGAGTTGTCCACAATTGCCTCGAAGTGGAGGACAGAGATTGCGGGGTCAGGGGTCTACGATGCTCGTAGTCCAAGGAGCAACCTTGCAGCTGGCATTACCTCAGCCACCTTATCTTGCTACTATTGATAGGTCCTAGTACAGCCTAAGGATGTAAAAGAGGGGAATAACCCTAACTAAGGTATGTTTTTGTTGTATAGTAATTGATGTTGGTGTCTTCTCCTGTAATACCCAGGAATGATTTGAGGCTATAAATAATATTTGATGAAGGGTATAAGTAGAATTTTTAGAAAAATGAGGCTATAAGGTACACTATCGCAGTCTTAAGCGATCGAATCAACCAGAAGGAGTACCCCGGACCCTAGATAGCCAAGGAAAATGGTATAGTATTGACGAGTAATACAAGTTATGATTTTAGGAATTAAAAGAAGTTGGATCGAGAACAGTTTCGGGTACAACTATCTACCAGGTTGAGAAAATTGAATGATCGTAAGGGATGTAATACTCGAGATTTTTAGATTCAGATACTTGAGGAAATAGGATATTTTAAGGGATTGTGGATGTTTGGAGACAAGTTTAATTTTTGAGCCAGGGGTAAAATCCTAATTTTTGATGTTCGGGTAAAAATATAATTTACCTAAAAATCAGAGGTATTAGCATAATTAATCCATTCTTCAGGGACTAAAATGCAAATAAAAATTAGCCTGAGGACCATGTTAAAAAGGGTCTAAGTGCAATTATCCAAAAGTTTGGGCCAAAGTGTAATTCTTGAAACCTTTTTACTAGGGGCATTTGGGAGATTCAAGAAAAGCCTCATAATGATGTTAGAGATAAGATGAAGCCACATGATAACGTTAGAGATAAGATGAAAGCTCATGATAATTTTAAGGATAAGATTTGATAAGATTTGATTGGATAAGATAAGATTTGGATATGATTTGATTTGGATAAAGATTTGATTTGAATAAGATTTGATTCGGATAACAATGATTACATAAAATCTTAGAAGATTTGGAAATGATTATATAAAATCTTAGAAGATTTAGAATGATTCTAGAATATCTTAGAAGATTTGGTAATGATTATATAATATATTGGAAGATTTAGAATGATTGGAGAATATCTTAGAAGATTTGATAATGATTATATAATATCTTGGAAGATTTACAATGATTGCAGAAGATCTTAGAATATTTAGAATGATTGGAAAATATTTTGGAAGATTTGAAATGATTGCAGGATATGTGTTTCTTGGTGGCTAAGTTTCCAAAACCTATAAAAAGGGGTTCATGGCCAAAGGTTTCTCATTTGAAATTGTGATAAATTCGTACTAGACAAGAGTACTTCGGGTTTAGTGGATAGAGGGCTTTTTAAGCATATGCGAGGCATCACACGCACAGAGCACTTGGTAGCGTGTGAGGGCGTGTAAGGAAGTGGTTTGGTTAAAATACTTGAAGAGTTGCACGAAAATCAAGGTTGGGCACAAGATTCGAGTGTTTTGAGTTTCGTTCAAGGTGAGTGTTCGCCCCCAAAACTTGATTACTGTGGGTGCTTCTACCCTAAAACCTTGGTGTTTATTCTATCTAAATGTGTTGTGACTTCATGCAAAATGGTTTTGTGCATGCAAACGGTAACTAATGATGGTTGGTTTTATAAGGGAGGTTCGTCGCTAACTGTTTTGAACTTGTGCATTGCATTTTATAAATTGTTGTTTATATGATGCATGGAACTGTGAAATGTGGCATTGTCTTGCGTTTTGTGTATTCGTATGGAATGTCAGCCTAAGATGTTGTCTGGATAGTGTAGCAATAATTCTCCAAGGGCATGATGGAATAATAGGGGTATCTGATGCTGGTATGCATGGCAAGATAGCTGCCTTGGTTTTTGTGCCAGGACGTTTGGTCAGGGAAGTTGCACTAGGACGACTAGGTGGTCCATACTGTGTTGTTCATATGGGATGTCAGCTTAGGATATTGTCTGGATAGTGTAGCCGTAATTCTCCAACGGTGTGACGGAATAATAGGGGTATTTGATGCTGCTGTGCATGTCAGGATAGTTGCCTTGGTTTCCATGCCAGGCCGTTTGGCAAGGGAAGTTACACTAGGATAACTAAGTGGTCCATGTGAAATTTTGGAGTTGGGATTGTATGGTGGTTCCCGAATGCTTAGAGTGGAAGCGTAATTTGGAGAGATGTGTTGGCTTGCCCTTCTTAAGCTAGAATCGCATCGTGTCGTCGAGTTGGTATGATGGCATAGCTTTTAGAGAGATTACTCTTTTCCCGTTGTAGGGTTTAGCATGTGGGATTCTCTTGGGTTAGGGCTTACTGGGTGTATTGGTTTATTTTATGTCTTGTATTCATTCATGAAAAATGTGATTTTGAACTCTCACTTAGATGATTCATCATCTAATTTGGACTATGTCCTTGGAATATTCAAACGTTTTAGGTGAAGGCAGCGGTGCGAAGGGAAAAGGAATTGCCGAGGAGTGACGGCCATTAGAGGATGTTTTATATCATGTCCTTTTAGTTATGTTGTTTATTTTGAGAACGTCATGTAAACGTTGGTTGATTTTATAATATGAATAAAGTGGTTTCGGTTATGACCTGTTAAGGTTTCGATCTAGCTTCCACATTTGAGTTGATGAACCTGTCTTAGTTTATTGATGGTTCATAGTTGATATACTAAGAAGGTGTAACGGGATCTTCGGGGAACAGTTTATGTTGAGTTTCCATTGTTTATTTGGAAAAAAAATATCCTTGGAATCTTATGTTACCTAACGCTCGATTGAAGTGGGGTGTTACAATTGGTATCAGAGCGAAGGTTTGAAATTTATGAGACTCTGATTAGGGTTTGAAATTTAAGAGACTCTGATTAGAGCGATGGTTATTTGAGGATTATAGATTTCGTTGAAAATTTAGAAACTATCGATTTGAGGTCAATAGTTGAAATTTTTACGTGGAGTAATAAGATAACTGGTAGTTATCGGGAATGAACGTGTTAGATTTGGATCGAGGATCCTAAGGATATTGAACTTAGGATGATTCGATAAGTGTTGTTGAGAATCGAGTTTAAGGATTCTGAGGATTGATTTTGATGATAGGGATCTCAAAATAAATGTTGTGAGGATCAAGGTAGGGTTACCTCAAGGAAACGACTCATGGGAACGAGTCAAGAGTGTTTAGTTCAAATGTTGATCTAGAGAATGAAGTGGTCGAGTTGTAGGATTGAATCCCGTAAAGGTTACTGGAGATTAGGAATTTTGATTATTCCTGATTTGGATTTGGATAGGGTGTCCTTGATGGTCGTGGGACCCGAAGAACGGTTAACAAGATAGAGATTATCTTTAAGTGAGATTAGCACTGATTAAGAAAGTGTTTTTCTTTTTCAGATGGTGAAAACTCAGAGAGTCATGGATCTCAACGATCGAGACGAGAGTGACAGTAGTAGCAGTCATCGCAGCCGTTCTACGAATCATGTCACGAGTGATTGACGACAAGAGGAACGACCAGGTCCTAGTGAGAATAGACTTGACCGAATGGAAAGAATCTTGGAAGGCATGCTGATAGATGTAACAAGGAATGAGCCGCCGAGGCATACTACTCATGTGTTGGATCAGTATTGCTGAAAAAAATCCCCAGTGTTCAAGGGAAAAGCAGAAAATGACCCTTGCATGGCTGAATTTTGGATGGAGCAAACTGAGAAGCTGCTCCAACATTTGTAGTGTAGTGACGAAGAGAAAGTTAACTGTGCTACGTTCATGCTTGAGGAAGAAGCTGCACGATGGTGGCAATCAGCCCAGCGAGCTTTGCAGAGGACACCCAGGGAAGTGGAGCAAGATCCAAGGCCGAGGCAAGATTAACTTGTGACGTGGGCTAGATTCAAGGAAGCGTTTAACGCAAAATATTTTCCTCGGAGCTGGAGAGAAGAAAAGACTTGAGAGTTCATGAAGTTGGAACAGACTGACGAGATGTTAGTGACTTAATATGACATTAAGTTTACTCAACTGATAAGGTATGTGCCTATGTACGAAGCCGATGAGTGGCAGAAGGCACAAAAGTTTGTGAGTGGACAGAAAGTTGGATTACAACAAGCTCTTAGCTCGTGGACTTTGGACACCTACAATGAGGCGTTGGATAGAGCCTTATCCACGGAGACTAATTTACTGCGTGTTGGATTGATTAGATCGGACGAGAAAAAGAAAGATCCGAAAGATGGGAAACATAAATCAGATGGAAAGAACTCTAAAGACAGTGAGCCATGTCCCCGGTGCAACAAGGTACACTTAGGGAAACAATGTTTCCAAAGACAGGTCCGCTATTTTTCATGCGGTGAAGAAGGACACAAGGAAAAGGACCGCCCTAAGAATAAAGAGGCACCTCCGACTAGGAATCGAATGAGGATCACATGTTTCACGTGTTAACAACCCAGTCATTACTCGAGCGAATGTCCAAAGAGGCAGAAGGTGGAACAACTGGGAAAAGCAAATGAGGCACAAAAACCTCGCCCTGGATTAGTTTTCTACCTATCAAAGGATGACGAAGATATCTACTCAACAAAGGAGAAAGGTACGCCGAGTTAGTTCAATGTTATCAATTTCTGTGCGATCATGGCAGCAGAGTTAAAGTTTAATGTTATCAATTTCTGTGTGATCATGGCATATGCATTAGCATAAGAGTGGGTTGGGAGAATTAATAGTCAAATAAAATGGGCTTTGAGGATACGATTAGAAATGATATTAAGTGTTATAAATTATTTTGGGATGCATGTAACTGCCTGTTTAGAGCTACAACGGGATATTCTAGAAAATAAGAAAGATGCTTGGAAAGCATGGATCGTGTTAGGATGTAAGTTATGAATGATTGCTAAGGATTAGGAATGATATTTAGGACATTTCAATTGGGAGTCATTAATGATAGTAGTGATACAATTATCACGGACCAAATTTTGAGGACGAAATTTATTAAGGGGGGAGAATGTAATACCTAGGAATGATTTGAGGCTATAAATAATATTTGATGAAGAGTACAAGTGGAATTTTCAGAAAAATGAGGTTATAGGGTACACTATCACAGTCTTAAGCGACCGAATCAACTAGAGGGAGTACCCCGGACCCTAGATAGCCAAGGAAAATGGTATAGTATCGACGAATAATACAAGTTATGATTTTACGAATCAAAAGAAGTTGGATCGGGAATAGTTTCCGGTACAGCTATCTACCAGGTTGAGAAAATTGAATCATAAGGGATGTAATACTCGAGATTTTTAGATTTAGATACTTGAGGAAATAGGATATTTTAAGGGATTGTGGATGTTTGGAGACAAAATTTCAATTTCTGAGCTAGGGGTAAAATCGTAATTTTTGATGTTCGGGTAAAAGTGCAATTTACCTAAAAATTAGGGGTATTAGCGTAATTAATCCATTCTTTAGGGACTAAAATGTAAATAAAAATTAGCCTGGGACCATGTTGAAAAGGGTCTAAGTGCAATTATCCAAAAGTTCGGACCAAAGTGTAATTCTTGAAACCTTTTTACTAAGGGCATTTGAGAGATTTAGGAAAAGCCTCATAATGATGTTAGAGATAAGATGAAGCCTCAAGATAACGTTAGAGATAAGATGAAAGCTCATGATAACTTTAAGGATAAGATTTAATTGGATAAGATAAGATTTGGATAAGATTTTGTTGGATATGATTTGATTTGGATAAAGATTTGATTTGAATAAGATTTGATTCGGATAACAATGATTACATAAAATCTTAGAAGATTTGGAAATGATTATATAAAATCTTAGAAGATTTAGAATGATTGTAGAATATCTTAGAAGATTTGGTAATGATTATATAATATCTTGAAAGATTTACAATGATTGCAGAAGATCTTAGAAGATTTGGAATGATTGAAAAATATTTTGGAAGATTTGAAATGATTGTAGAATATGTGTTTCTTGGTGGCTAAGTTTCCAAAACCTATAAATAGGGGTTCATGGCCAAAGGTTTCTCATTTGAAATTGTGATAAATTCGTGCTAGACAAGAGTGCTTGGGGTTTAGTGGATAGAGGGCTTTTTCAGCATACACGAGGCATCACACGCACAGAGCACTTGGGTAGCCTGTGAGGGCGTGTAAGGAGGTGGTTTGGTTAAAATATTTGAGGAGTTACACAAAAATCAAGGTTGGGCATAATATTCGAGGTGTTTTGAGTTTTGTTCAAGGTAAGTGTTCGCCCCCAAAACTTGATTACTGCGGGTGCTTCTACCCTAAAAACTTGGTGTTTGTTCTATCTAAATGTGTTGTGACTTCATGCAAAATGGTTTTGTGCATGCAAACAGTAACCGGTGACGGTTGGTTTTATGAGGGAGGTTCATCCCTAAATGTTTTGAACTTGTGCATTGCATTTTATAAATTGTTGTTTATATGATGCATGGAACTGTGAAATATGGCATTGTCTTGCGTTTTGTGTGTTCGTATGGAATGTTAGCCTAACATGTTGTCTGGATAGTGTAGCCATAATTCTCCAAGGGCATGACAGAATAATATAGGTATTTGATGCTGGTGTGCATGTCAGGATAATTGCCTTGGTTTCTATGCCAGGTCGTTTGGTCAGGAAAGTTGCACTAGGACGACTAGGTGGTCCATAATGTGTTATTCATGTGGGATGTTAGCCTAGGATGTTGTCTGGATAGTGTAGCCGTAATTCTCCAAGGGCGTGACGGAATAATAGGGGTATTTGATGTTGGTGTGCATGTCAAGATAACCGCCTTGGGTTCCATGCCAAGCCGTTTGGCCAGGGAAGTTGCACTAGGATGACTAGGTGGTCCATGTGAAATTTTGGAGTTGAGATTGTATAGTGGTTCCCGGATGCTTAGAATGGAAGCGTAATCTGGAGAGATGTGTTGGCTTGCCCCTCTTAAACTAGAATCGCATCGTGTCGTCGAGTCGGTATGGTGGCATACCTTTTAGAGAGATTACTCTTTTCCCGTGGTAGGGTTTAGCACATGAGATTGTCTTGGGCTAGGGCTTATCAGTTGTATTGGTTTATTTCATGTCTTGTATTCATTCATAAAAAATGTGATTTTGAATTCTGACTTAAATGATTCATCATCTAATTTGGACAATGTCCCTGGAATATTCAAATGTTCCAGGTGAGGGCAGTGGTGCGAAGGGAAAAGGAATTGCCAAGGAGTGACGGCGATTAGAGGATGTTTTATATTATGTCCTTTCAGTTATGTTGTTTATTTTGAGAACGTCATGTAAACGTTGGTTGACTTTATAATATGAATAAAGTGGTTTCGGTTATGACCTGTTAAGGTTTCGATCCAGCTTCTGCATTTGAGTTGATGAACCTGTCTTAGTTTATTGATGGTTCATAGTTGATATACTGAGAAGGTGTAACAGGATCTTCAGGGAACGGTTTATATTGAGTTTCCATTGTTTATTTGGAAAAAATATCCCCAGAATCTTACGCTACCTAACGCTCTAGAGAACTAGGGTGTTATATCTCCGATGCATATACAGTACATTCTTTTATTGTGTCATATGTCGTACGTTATGTTCTTATTCTCAAGATCTTGTGGCATTATTATCTATTGGGATTATGTTAGGGGGCCTGGTTCAAATGAGTAATGAGTTAATTGGAGGCTATAAAGTGCACAATAAGGAACTATCTTGTAAATAAGGTCATGCTTGAAGATAAAGGGCATGAGATGAGCGTTACATAGTGGGGTGGTGTTCGAATTAGTATGAGGAAGATTGGGTGGTGCAAGTAATGGTTAAGGAAAAACAAAGTAGAAGGTTGAATTAAATGGTGCACGTATATCTAGGGATTATGTATATATGGTATGTTTAAGGAGTGAATGCAAAAAGGAAGTGAGGAGGATGGTTGAGTTGGCAATCGATTGAAAAGAATTTGGGGATTTGAAAAGGGGAGGCAGGGGTAAGAAGAAATAGTAGGCTGTCGACTGATGTTAAGGAGCTTTCGATCGATCGCGAATGGTCACCTGTTTCCTTTGTTCCATCAACTGTTTTCTACGGGGTTGAATTCCTTAGTCTCATGCCATTTTAAAGAAGTGAAGGATTAAATGTGAATGCCTGTAAAGTTGGAATTAAGGGAATTTGAGGTATGTTGGGGAGAAATTGTAGTTACCCAATGGTAAGTCTGGAGCGATTAGTGATAATTTATGATAGGTGTTATATTCTATATCATTAGATTGAAGTGTTGGGAATAGTTAAAATGTGGAGAAGAGTTTAAGATGGAAATTGTGTGTGAAGTGGTCATAGGAAAATGGCTTAGCAAATCCGAAGGTTGGGTGAGGAAAATTGATTACTACACCTTAGTAGGAATGCTAAGATAGATATTGATTTAATGTTTGATGTCATTGACTATGTGTTTATATGAGGCTTTGGAGGATGTGTATGTGTCAAGCTAGAATTAGAATCCTTTAGTTGTTGAATGTAATGACTTGAGGAATATATAGGATTCACCATGGATTGATTAGTGAATTATACATAATGAATTGAGAGATGGCCTAGTAACAAAGGAAGCTAAATGAATGAATAGATGTACACCCTTGGGGAAGAAATGTAAGGGGACCAACAAGGGGAAATTGGGAGAAGTTAAGTTATGGGAACTTGAGGTTATAAAACACAAATTGGATAGATCCGCCCAAACTAGCTCTTAAAAGTGCCATATGTGATTTGTGAGAAATGAGGTCACTATAAGTGGCGTGGTGATTTATTTACTTGAGTGGATGTTATGGTCGCATATTGTGCCAATTGTGGTTATAAGAGAATAAAAGTATGTGTATGGTATATAGTGATGTAGTGAAGTGGGAAACTTAAGAGTTGAAGCAATTAAAAAAAAAAAAAAGTTGATGGATCCTTGCTACATGAATGGTGAAATAGTAACGGAGTAATTGACTGTGTCTTTGGGAAGAATATACCAAGCATGTCAAACTTATTTAGTGAGGAAATCAACTTTGGTGTTAACATATTGTTTGAGGTCATTGATTGACTCAATGTGTTAAGACTGGTTACAATTGATATGAAAAATGGTGCCTATAGTAATGAATATATAAAGAGACCTGGGGGAATTGTGATAACCATACTTAATGTGTTTGATTGGGTAAAGAGATTGAATTTAGACTACTATATTTAAAGGAAAAGAACAATTAAGTAATTAATTGCAAAGGAGATAGAATACGTTTCCAGATTAAGTTAAGTGTATACGAGGTATTGAAAATAAGACAGGAGCATGAAACAATCTTAGAAAGACTTTGGACTGTAACAAAACGATTATAATCATTTGATGATACCCTTATATTTGATAATTAAGCTGGAACCACTTATGGAGCACATGAAATGAGCATCATAACAGTGTTTGGGGAAATTTAATATTGATTTAGTGGATGATATATTAGCATTCCAACCAAGAGAGGGAACCCATTGGAAACTTTGAGGATAGTTATGACTATATTGGAACAATAAAAGAATTCTTTACCTAAATAGTCACCTATTAGCATTCGAAGTTAAAAGGGGGGTATCGAGGAACTAAAATACCCCTTAAACGAAGGCTTAATAACAAAGCAATGTCATAGGTTGAGCCCAGTTATTAGGAAGCAAGGAAGGTAATAGGTTGTACTCACCTGTAAGCATGTTAATGATCAGGTACGAATTTTGAGGATAAAATTCTTTTAAGGGGAGAGACTGTAACGGTCCGTTAGTGGGTCTAAACCATTTATTTAAATTAGTAGATATGTGTGTAAATTAAAGTTGAAAAGTTGAAGCTTCTAATGCGTGGAAATGAAAATAAATGGGTTCGGCCAAGTATTGAAAGGCCCAATAAAAGTTGAGGTTGAGAATTAAATAAAAATAAAAAGTTTCTATATGTTGAAAAGTCAAAGTCAATAAAAAGAGGAGATTTTGTGTATTTCATTGAAGTGTGGTTGTAAACCCCATTGAGCCATTTGAGTTGGGCTAGTGAAATGGGCTTTGGGCTCATGTGCATAAAATGGTGTACGTGATTTAATAAAAGTAAAAATGGTTTTGAAAGGTCTAATAAGGGCTTGTGGTTTGTTATTGGGTCTGAAAAAGGTAGGGATAAAGAGGGAATTTCAAAAATTGGTAGAATAAAGAAAAGAGAAGTGAAAAATGAAAAATGGCTAATGTCTCAAATGGGTTTAATGAGATTGTGGTGTGTGTGTATCAGTAAGGGGGAAAATGGTAAAAATGCAAGGGGGTTGTTGGAGAGTGGGTGGCAGACCACTCTTCTCCCATCCCTCTTCTTTTTGCATTGTCTCCCTTCTTTCTTTCTTTCCTTCCTTCACGAGAAGTTCTCTTTTTCTTCTTCTTCTTCTTCCATCATCTTCTTAATTTGGAGCTCCAAGAGGTAAGGGTTCAGCTTCTAGCAGGTTGCTTCTTCTTTCGAATTCCATCATCAAGGCAAGTTCTCTTGCACTTTCTTTTAATGGGTTGTGCAAGTATTTTCCTTCCTTTCTTCTCCATTTCATTTAAAAAGCTTCCATTATAAATATTGTAATTTTTCCATGAGAATGTCCGGTTGTTTTGATTTTTGTATCTTAGTAGGTCTTTTCGTAGGCCTGAAGTTGGGACTTATCGGTGTTTCTTTGTGGTTTTTTTACCCCATTTTTACTTCAAGGAATGACTTTGGTGGGTTAGGAAGCTAGTGGTGGTTTTTTTGGGGTGTTTCGGGTCCATTTCGTGAGTTTTGTGTGTGTCGAGTCGACTAATCTTGGGGTTTAGTCGACTCAACAGAGGCCTATTTTCTCAAATTTTTGTGCCAGCCCTTGGCCCAGTCGACTAATCAATTTTCTCAGTCAACTAAGAATTTCCATAGTACACTACGCATGTTACACTATTTTAATCATAACTTTTGTCCCGATATCAGAATTAAGATCCAATTTTTTTTTTTTTTTGTTGAGACCCTAACCTTATAAGATTAATTTTGATATATAATTTGGATCATTTTTCCAATATTTGAACATGTAGGAGCCCTATGAAGTTCAGGCTTGTATTTGAAAATCTTTGTTTCTTCGTAATCCAACCATGTCTCGGTTTTTGGATCATAATTTTTTGTAGAGGTATCCAAATTGAAAACCGCTTTGTGCTCCATAAACTGACTTCTTAATATTTTTTTTGGCATAATTCTTGGATCATTTGAGTATGTTTCGAGCCGTAGTAACCCTGCCAACCCTTGCCCAGAATTTAGAAATTTTCTATTTTGGGTAGTCCGCCTTTCTCCAATTTTTGGGAAATAAATAGACACTTTGGGTTATGATTTGAGTATGGTTGAGGGCCACTAATAGGCTATGTATTCTTCTTTTGTTAGTAAATTCCTTAGAGAATTGAGGGAGTCTTATTGAGCATTTCTTGTTGCATTTTTATTCACTAGACAAGTAGGGTTTGTTTCTCCCTACATTTCTTTGTGGAATAATGTTGTACCCTATGGGGGTAGGTTCCAGAAGTTGATATTGGGTTAGTTGTATGATTGTGGTTATGTTGCATTTCACTATTTTACTGTATTGCTTCGTATGATGATGTTGGGACATGAATTGTATTTAATTGGGGGGTCATGTTTGTATGCGTTGGGAACATGAGCAGTGGCATGACACAGTTGGCCTATGGGTGCTGACTTGTGTATGTTAGGCGAGCATATGCATTAGAGTGTTAGTGTGTGTGTGGATTCCTAAGTGGGCATAGCATGGCCTGATGCTTCGTTTATGAGGGCATTGCCATCACGTTAACGCTGCAAGTGCCATTGCATTTCTTTATATGTTGCATTGCATGGTTCCTTTCCGCGCACTGGTTTTATCCGCAAAATATACATCTATTTCAGAGATGGGAGGACCATTCCAATAGAGCGTTGGCTCATGAGTTTTGCTATCCCAGGTGTCGGTGGTACCGCCCCGATGATGCTTAGCTTGTGATTGTGATGCGTAAGACTGTAGTAGCTTAAGATCTTTGATGTGGTGTTATTCACAATTCCGTTCGGTAGTTTGTTATGGCTGCTAGCAATTTTGTATACGGGTTCTTGGGTGCCAGTGTCTACATTTTATGTGGGGCCCAAGGATCATATGTGTGCATTTATGCATTTTTTATTATGACTTGGCATGACGGTACATGGCATGACTTGATGTGCGATACATATTCATGTGTGGGGAATGTTGATAGTCGTGTCATCTATTAGCCCTATTATCCTTTTTCTTCTATATATACTTGCTGAGTCTTGTGACTCACTCTTGCTTTACATCATTCTAGGTAAGCATGGAGAGGCAGTCGAGAGTGGTGTTCAGTCGAGCTTAGCTTTCCTTTTGATAGATGTCGTGTATAGAGGCACCCTAACTAGAAGATTCTTGGGCATTTTATCTTGTTTTGAGTCCAGGGAGAATATTGTCTTGCTATGCTAGGCATGGTGTTTCTTGTGGGATATACGAGCATGTGGGCCCTAATTTTGTCATTGCAGATTGTGTATTATATGACTTCTGTTTCCATTATGTATGTTAATGAAAGAATTTTTTTTGGGAATTTTGAGTGATTTTTATATCTGAATCCATTTCTGTGAGGGCTTTCTCTCGAAACTCCTGTGTTTACGAGACTTCCGAGAGCGGGTCCTTACAATAGATAACAAGCTTTATAGAAGCATGATTGGTTCATTACTTTATTTAACAACTAGTAGACCTGATATAGATATGGATGAAATATCAAATAGAAGATTATGGCATAAAGCTTCAAAATATCCACATAAAATGTGACAGTACAAATGCTATAGCTCTAACAAAAAAATCCTGTATTTCATGCAAGAACTAAGCACATAGAAGTAAAACATCTCTTTATTAGAGACTATGTTAAAAAATGGGACATAAATCTTGAATTCATAGATACCAATAATCAAATAGCAGATATCTTTACAAAACCCCTTGACAAAGAAAGGTTTGAATATTTTAGGAGTGAGCTAAGGTTGATTATTACATGATTAACTATGTTTTATTTGAATAGACATTATCTTTGGCCTATTGAATTTTAAATATAGATATTTATGTTATTCTTGTTGTAATATCTCAAGTTTAAATAAATAAATACGATCTTATTTCATAAAATATTACATATTTCGTGACGTTAGGAAAATCTAGGACACAGGTTAGAGATCTAAATAACCGAATCAAGGGAAGGGAATACCCAGGTCATGCATGTCTGAGAAGAAAGTGATATCCATGACAAACGTTTTAAGATAGGATTTTTAACGCAAAAAAAAAAGTCAAATTGGAAACTATTTTCGGTACAACTTCGACGTAGCCTAGAAAATCAAATCATCGTAAGGGACTTTCGAAAAGACAACAAAACTCCGAAAAGAGTTAATTTTTGTATAAGGAACAACCCTGAAGTGATTTTGGGGAAAAATGAAGAGATTTATGATTAAAATATAATATTACATAATTTTGGGCTTAGGTGTAATTTTTGAATATTGGCCAAAAAGTGGTAAAAAGGGTCTCGGAGAGTTTAATATGAAAGTAGAAAATCTAAGGGTCATTTTGGAATTTTTTGGAACTCAATGGGCCATATGAAAAGGCTTAAAGGAGATTTTGAAAATTAAGGGGTCATAGTGTTAAAAAAGAAAAGAAGCAGCAGCCATGACCGCTGACCGTCACTTCCATCACCAACCAGCCTCCAGCCGACATCTTCAGGGTCATCTGAGGGTAAAAAAATAGGCCCCACAACATGTTGGGTTGATTGGGATAGGGAATGGACAAAGAAATGGTCGAGCATGGCCGAGATTTTACAGGTACGATGAGGCATGGCCGCGGGTTGCCAGATTTTCGATGAAGGGTTGTCGTAGCAAATCGTCATGATTTGAGGCAGGGTAAGGCCTTATTAGACATTTAAGACTTGGATTTGACTAGGTATGACTCAATTAAGCTCTAAAATCATGTATAAATAGGGGTTCAGAGATGGCCAAATACATCAAAGTTTAAGCTTCCAAGTGCTCGTGTTAGGGAGAGAATCGAGGGTTCTTGATGGAGGGCTTTTGTTCCTTGGGTCGAAAGGATTAATTCTGGAAAGTTTAGGGAGTTTTTGAGTTGTTTTGAGTGAGTTTCAAAGGTGGCCGGAATCTAGAAGCTTCGTCGGAGCCGAGGTTTAAACCCACCTTATCAAGGCACTTTTAGCCATCATTTCGAGCACCCAAAGGTACCATCAGAACTGTTTTAAGAAGCGCTTTAAAGTGGTGCAAGAAAATCCAAGATTGGAGCATCGCCGACGACTGAAATTTTGGAGAAGATGACCAATGCGTGGGCTTCACGCGCCAGTCAACCTTCTAAGCGCATGGGTCAGTGCGTGGGGGCGCGTGCTAGGTTGGAATTTTTTGAATTTTTTTTATTATTTTTAGAAAATTATTTTAGGATTTATGGTGGAGAAAAATTTGGGAAATTATGTGAGGAGGTATTTATTTTTGGAATTATGAAGAGAAAAAAAAGAGAGAAAATAGAGAAAAATTATGGATAAATTTAGAAAAATAAAAAATATTGATTATTGTGGATATTTATTGATCAAGAGAAAACTTGGCTATAGAATTTGGAGATTTTCACGAATTTTTGGGTCAACACAGTCTTCAAGAAATCCCGAAAAGCAAAATTAAGGCGAGTGGTTCTACCAAACTAAATGTAGATTTCATGCTAATGGATATGATTTGAAAGTGGTGCAACCCTACACCCAATTTTATGTAAATGGTTTTATCATGTTGTCATATCTTGATGTGAATATGTTATGTAGATTACATTTACATGTTATGATGAAATGTGCCTATGTTCATGATGATATTATTGATCATGCATTGCATATATTTGAGAGTACGAGTTGACACCGTTGCTCTACCAAGGGTGCACCCTATACACCTCGGCATCGTGAGGAAGCCATAAAGGAAATAAGGACATTTTGCATATTGCATTCATGCACGAAATATGAATTTTTTAACCCTCACTTAGATGATTCATCATCTAACTTGGACTATGCCTCTGGAATATTCAAATGTTCCAGATGAAGATGTAGCAGACGCGAATATAGAAGAGGCATGTGACGGCACTTAAGTATGTGCATGATGTTTATGATTATGAAAGTTATGTATTTAAGTTTCTCCTACTTGGAATTCTAAATGATTTGAAAGTCCACAATGTATGAACTGATTTATGGTTAATGTTAAAGATGTTAGGTTCGATTCTTGCTTCTGCTAATGATGAAACGCCTAGTTTAGCGCATATGATGTATGATAATTATATGCTAGATAGACAAATAGGAAATTTAGAAGTTTGTGTTATAATGAATTTGAAAAAAAAAAAATATAGACCAAAATTTCCTAAGTTATAACACACCCGAGAAAGTGGGGTGTTATAGGTGGTGTCAGAGCGAATTAGATAGAAACTTAGTGGAAATGATCCAATGAGCACTAAGTGACATGGTGATATCTTTGGGGGATTAGAAGTACGAAGTTTGAGGATTATAGAATTCTAATGGGATTTTTAATGAATTGTCAGGATGGCAGGGAACTTTCCTGAATAGGTTTTAGTTGACCATTGGGCCAATTGGATTAACACCAGGGAACTAGATCCCGAAAAAAATATGTAATACCCTATATTGTAAAGTGTCAAGTAAGTTCAAGGAACTGAAAATCAATTTGAGAATTTAGTTAACTAATTGCCGAATCAATCGAAGGGAGTACAATAGACCCTAGATTTTTAAGGGAAATAGTATGGTAATGACGAGTAATACGAGTTATAATTTTAGGCATCAAAAGAAGTTGGATCGGGAATAGCTTTCGGTACAACTATCTACCAGGTTGGGAAAATCGAATGATCATAAGGGATGTAATACTTGAGATTTTTAGATTCAGATACTTGAGGAAATATGATATTTTAAGAGATTGTGGATGTTTGGAGATAAAAGTTCAATTTCTGAGCCATGGGTAAAATCATAATTTTTGAGGTTCGGGTAAAAGTGTAATTTACCTAAAAATCAGGGGTATTAGGATAATTAATCCATTCTTTAGGGACTAAAATACAATTAAAAATTAGTCTGAGGACTATGTTGAAAAGGGTTTAAGTGCAGTTATCCAAAAGTTTGGGTCAAAGTGTAATTCTTAAAACCTTTTTACTAGGGGCATTTGGGAGATTCAAGAAAAGTCTCATAAATAACTTTAGAGATAAAGATGAAGTCTCATGATAACGTTAGAGATAAGATAAAGGCTCATGATGACGTTAGAGATAAGATGAAGGTCATGATGACTTTAAGGATAAGATTTGATTGGATAGGATAAGATTTTGATAAGATCTGATTGGATAAGATTTTGTTGGATATGATTTGATTTGAATAAGATTTGATTCAGATAACAATGATTGCCTAAAATCTTAGAAGATTTGGAAATGATTATATAAAATCTTAGAAGATTTGGAATGATTGCAGAATATCTTAGAAGATTTGGTAATGATTATATAAAATCTTGGAAGATTTAGAATGATTGCAGAATATCTTAGAAGATTTGGTAATAATTATATAATATCTTGGAAGATTTAGAATGATTGCAAAATATCTTGGAAGATTTACAATGATTGCCAGAAGATCTTTAGAAGATTTGGAATAATTGTAAAAGATTTTGAAAGATTTGAAATGATTGCAGAATATATGTTTCTTGGTGACTAAGTTTTCAAAACCTATAAATAGTGGTTCATAGCCAAAGGTTTCTCATTCGAAATTGTGAGAAGTTTGTGCTAGACAAGAGTGCTTCGGGTTTAGTGGATAGAGGGCTTTTTAAGCATACGTGAGGCATCACATGCGCAGAGCACTTGGGCAGCGCGTGAGGGCGTGTAAAGAGGTGGTTTGGTTAAAAGACTTGAGGAGTTGCACAAAAGTCGAGGTTGGGCATAAGATTTAAGGTGTTTTGAGTTTCGTTCGAGGTGAGTGTTCGCCCCCAAAACTTGTTTACTTTGAGTTGTTCACTACAAAAACTTGGTACTTGTTCTATCTAAACGTGTTGTGATTTCATGCAAAATGGTTTTGTGCATTGAAATGGTAACTGGTGGCGGTTGGTTTTATGAGGGAGGTTCGTCCCTAAATGTTTTGAACTTATGCATTGCATTTTATAAATTGTTATTTATATGATGCATTGAATTGTGAAATGTGTCATTGTCTTGCGTTTTAAGTGTATGTATGGAATGTCAGCCTAAGATGTTGTCTGGATAGTGTAGCCATAATTCTCCAAGGGCATGACAGAATAATAGGGGTATCTGATGCTGGTGTGCATGTCAGGATAGCTGCCTTGGTTTCTGTGCTAGACCGTTTGGTTACGGAAGTTGCACTAGGACGACTAGGTGGTCCATATTGTGTTGTTCATGTGGGATATCATCCTAGGATGTTGTTTGGATAGTGTAGTCGTAATTCTCCAAGGGCGTGACAGAATAATAGGGGTATTTGATACTGGTGTGCATGTCAGGATAACCGCCTTAGTTTCTGTGCCAGGCCGTTTGGCCAGGGAAGTTGCACTAGGATGACTAGGTTGTCCATGTGAAATTTTGGAGTTGGGATTGTATGGTGGTTCCTGGATGCTTAAAGTAGGAACATAATCTGGTGAGATGCGTTGGCAGCCGCATTTAAGCTAGAATCGCGTCGTGTCGTCGAGTCGGTATGGTGGCATAGCTTTTAGAGAAATTGCTCTTTTCCTGTGGTAGGGTTAAGCTCGTGGGATTCTCTTGGGCTAGGGCTTACTGGGTGTATTGGTTTATTTCATGTCTTGCATTCATTCATGAAAAACGTGATTTTGAAATCTCACTTAGATGATTCAGCATTTAATTTGGACTATGTCACTGGAATATTCAAACGTTCTAGGTGAAGGCAGCGGTGTGAAGGGAAAAGGAATTACCTAGGAGTGACGGCGATTAGAAGATGTTTTATATTATGTCATTTCAGTTATGTCGTTTATTTTGATGACGTTATGTAAACGTTGGTTGACTTTATGTTATAAATAAAGTGGGTTTCGATTATGGTTTATTGAGGTTTCGATCTAGCTTCCACATATGAGATGATGTACCTGTCTTAGTTTATTGATGGTTCATAGTTGATATACTGAGAAGGTGTAACGGGATCTTCGAGGAACAGTTTTGTGTTTGGTTTCTGATGTTTGTTTGGAAAAAAAAAAATATTTTCTCGGAATCTTACGTTACGTAATGCTCCAGAGAAGTGGGGTGTTACAAAATATATATGAGTTTTTAGCAAAGATGGAGGACATCATTGAGGATGTTTCACACAGTTGTTGTCGATATCCTGCCTTAGTCCCCTTCTAGATAGACTTTCTGATCAGCATCCTAGAAGGAGAACTAACGACCCTCACTGAGTGGGTTTGACAGAATGAAAACTTTAACCTATTTTTCTATTTTTTTGATAGACTTCATCATCTATTAGACTAACTGAATGAAGAAAAAGAAGAGGAACCAATGGAAGAAGAGGAAAATTAAGACCAAAGCGAGGACGAAGAAGGAGAGGAAAATGTGGTAGAGATTGAGATTGAAAATGACCCCCTTGAATTCAAATATATCAATTCTGATGATGAGATGGGTTCAAAGGAGTCGCAAAGTGATCATGAAGGACCTTCCATAGAATCCAAAGACAAAGCCGATGCGTGGATTTGAAGGCCTTCTAGCCCTAAGTGATAGGACATTTAATAGTTGTACTAGTTTTTACTAAGTATTGCATTAAATAATGTTGTACCTTGATATTTTGAGAATTTATAGAAATTTGCATCACTATTTGGATTAATGATAAGTTATCGAAGTTAAATTTTCGATGGATGAGCAAATTTCATGATCTAATAGGGACCTATGTTTTAGATGGTAAACACTCAGCGAACTTATACGGTAGAACCAATGATGTTGAATCCTCAAGGAAATACTAATAACATCCCCGGAAGTAGCTTAAGCCTGGAGGAAAGAATGAATGGGAGTCGGTTAGACCAAATAGAGTGAATTTAGGAGGCATGGTAGGGGTCTTGCAAGGAATGCACCCCAGGGGGGATGAACATCTAGTATGTTAGACTTGTACCACCGACAAAACCCGCTCGTTTTCAAGGAAAGCTCAAGGCTAACCCCAACAAAGAGGAATTATAGATCGAGCAAACCGAGAAATTGCTCGACCACCTTCATTGTGCTGAAGGTGAGAAGGTGAATTGTGCAACTTTCTTGTTGCAAGACGAAGCAGACCAATGGAGAAAAGGAGTAAATAGGACGATGCCCGCTCAAGCTCAAGATGGCATGCCATACATCAGTTGGGATTAATTTAAAGAACTTTTAACAACAAGTATTTTCCTCTTAACCTAAGGATAGCAAAGGAGAGAGAATTCATGGAATTAATACAAGCTGGAGACATGATTGTGGTGCAATATGAAGACAATTTTACTCAGCTAATCAAGTATATGTCAATATATGAGTCGGACGAGAGAATCAAGGCACATAAGTTTTTGGGAGGATTGAAGCTAAGGATTCGGAAGGCGCTTAGTAATATAAGTACTCGGTCCTATGCTGAGGTGGTACTGCAAGCAATGACCACTGAGGCTAATTTGGATCGGATTAATTTTATCCAAGGAGTGAGCCAGCAAGCCTCCAATTCTAGGCCAAGTACGCGAAAGAAGTTGGACTGCAAGAAAGTTCAATTTAAGCCTAGTAAGCCCTGTATGAAATGCGAGAAACAACACCCCGAGAGGCCCTACAGGCAAGGGATGAATGTCTGTTGCAACTGCGGGGAGGAAGGACATCGTAACTGGAACTTTCCTAAGAAATGACCCATCTACTATAATTGTAATTAGATGGGACATTTGTAAAAGGATTGTTCGAAGCCGAAGCAGATAGGAAAGCTACAAGGGACAACGGGAAATCCAAGAATTCAGCAAGATTATTCAACTTAACTCGGCAGGACACGGCTGAGGATCCGGCCATCATTCAAGGTACCATGTTTACCTCTAGTTTTGTTATGCTTATCTTGATAGACTCAGGAGCTAGTCATTCATTTATTTCGCATGCATTAGCCAAGGTGCTAGGGGAAGAACCGAAAGATTTGAACTATCATATGATTATAGCAACCCCTATGGGGAAGTCTCTAGAAACGTCATTAGAGTATAAGAGTAAGAAAATTAAGATAGAAGAAACTGAGTTCTTAGTGGACTTAATTCTTCTTGAAATCCAAGACTTCGATGTGATCCTAGGGATGGATTTCCTAACAAAGTACAATGCCACGATGGATTGTAAGGCCAAGATGGTTAGTCTCAAGAATGGAGACTTGATTATTAAATTTTGAGGGTAAGGTAGGCTAAACGAAAAGAGATGGATCTCTGCCGTGCAAGTAGATAAGATGTTGCGAAAAGGAGCCTATGGGTACCTAGAGCACGTTCAAGAAAAGATAAAATACCCTGTGTAAATAAAAGACATGTTGGTAGTTAGAGAATTTGGGGATCTGTTTCTAGAAGAATTACCAAGATTACCCCCTCAGCGAGAAGTTGAGTTTTCAATAGAAATTGTGCTAGAGGCAAGACCAATCTCCATATCGCCTTATAAGATGGGCCTCACAGAAATAAGGGAATTAATGATCCAACTTCAAGAATTGTTGGATAAGGGATTCATTAGACCCAGTATGTCACCATAGGGAACGCCAGTTCTCTTTGTTAACAAGAAAGATGGGAGTTTACGAATATCTATAGACTATCGGCAGTTGAATAAGGTAACCATCAAGAATAAATACCAACTCCTTAGGATTGAGGAATTATTTGACCAATTGGAAGGGGCAAAAGTCTTTTCAAAGATTGACTTGAGATCGAGGTACTATCAATTAAGGATCAAAGCAGATGATGTACCCAAAACGGCTTTTCTATCTTGGTACGGTCATTACGAATTCCTGGGTATGCCATTTGGATTAACTAATGGCCCAACAACATTTGTGGATACAATGAATCAAGTTTTTAAGCCATACTTGGATAAGTTTGTGATCGTATTCATAGACGACATCTTGGTTTACTCACCTTCTAAAGAAGAGCACGAAAATCATCTGAAAATTGTACTTTAAACATCAAGGGAACATAATTGTCGGTGTGAAAGTAGCTTTCAGACGCTTAAGGAAAGGCTCACAACCACTCCGATTTTAGCAATGCCAAATGGTTTAGGAGGTTATAAAGTATATACAGATGCCACAAAGAATGGATTGGGATGTGTGTTAATGCAGTATAGTAAAGTAATTGCTTATGGGTCCCAACAACTTAAGAGGCACGAACAGAATTACCCGACCCATGACTTGGAGTTAGCGACTGTAGTGTTCGCTTTAAAGGTGTGGAGACACTACTTGTATGGTGAAAGGTTTGAAATCTTCATCGACCATAAAACTTTGCAATATATATTCTCCCAGAAAGATCTTAACATGAGACAGTGTCGATGGATGGAATTCTTAAAAGATTATGATTGTGTCATTCAGTACCATCCCGACAAGGCCAATGTTATGGTTGGTGCCTTGAGTAGGAAGGAACCTGTATGGTTGGAATAATGATGTTCGAGTAAAAGCTAGTTAAGGATTTTAGTTTAATGTCAGTAAGAGTTGCCCCGAAAGGAAATTCTTCCTACGTAGCCAGTCTCACCATTCAGTCAAATTTGATGGAGAAGATACGACAAGCCCTTCCTGAAGATCGTAGAATGGCACTATGGGTGGATGAGTAAGGTCAGGTGAAGAAATCAAAATTTGAGTTAAGAGATGGTATACTTCGATTCCAAGGAAGAGTTTATGTACCTCAGGTAAAGGAACTAAGATAAGCAATTTTGAAAGAAGCTGATCGGTCTAAGTATTCAATCCACCCAAGAGGTACCAAGATGTACAAAGATTTAAAAATTGTATATTGGTGGCTGAGAATGAAGAAAAACATAGCACGATATGTTAGTCAATGTCACATGTGCCAGAGAATAAAAATTGAACATTAGAAGCCAAGTGAAAGTTTGCAACTATTAGAAATCCCATAATGGAAATGAGAACAAGTCATCATGGATTTCGTAACGGGGTTACCGAGGAGCCCTAAAGGAAATAATGCCATATGAGTGATTGTTGACAGATTAACCAAATCTGCTTAATTTTTGGCTATGAAGGTAGGCTAACCTATCAATAAGCTTACCCCAACAATACCTCAATGAGATTGTCAGACTTCACGGGGTACCGATAAGCATTATTTCTAACCGCGATCCAAGGTTCACTTCCAAATTTTGGGAAAGTCTGCAAAAGTGCTTAGGCACTCAGCTTAAGTTAAGCACAACTTATCATCCCCAAACTAACGGTCAGTCAGAGAGGACCATTCAGACCTTAGAAGATATGTTGAGAGCATGTGCTTTAGAGTTTACATGAAGTTAGGAAGAGCACCTACCATTGGTAGAGTTCGCTTGTAATAATAACCATCACAATAGTATTGATATGGTTCCTTATGAGGCGTTGTATGGGTAGAAATGTAGATCCCCAGTATGTTGGACCAAAGTCGGAGAGCGGCAAATGTTGGGTCCCGAGATAGTCCAAGTAACTACGAAGAAGATAAATATTATTCGAGAAAGAATCAGAGAGGCTCAGAGTCGTCAAAAGTCCTATGCTGACACTAGGCAAAGGGATTTGGAATTCCAAGTCGGTGACAAGGTATACCTGAAGTTATCCCCTCTAAGAATGGTGACTCGAAGTCACAAGAAAGGTAAGTTGAGACCCAGATATATTGGGCCATATGACGTCATAGAAAGAATCGAGCCAGTTGCTTACCGACTCGCGTTGCCTATGGCTTTCTCCAACTTTCATGATGTATTCCACATATTGCAACTTTGGAAGCATGAGCCAGACCCCTCTCAAGTAATGACAACAGAAGCTGTCGAGGTGTAAGAGAATCTTTCCTACCTCGAGAGACTAATTAAAGTGTTGGTTCAAAGAGATCAAGTCCCGAGGAACAAGTTAATACCATTAGTACAAGTGTTGTGGAGAAATCTAGTAAGCAAGGAGTTAACATGGGAGCGAGAAGAAGACATGGGGTGTAATTTTCATTTTTGTTCGAAGAATCAATGAATAGAATGTACATGCGATAAAACAAATTTCGAGGATGAAATTTTTGTAAGTAGGGAAGAATGTAATATCCCAAGTTTAAATAAATAAATATGATGTTATTTCATGATGTTAGGAAAATCTAGGAGATATTTTAGAGATCTTAAATAATTGAATCAAGGGAAGGGAATACCCCGGGTCATGCATGTCTAAGAAGAAAAATATATCTATGACAAGTGTTTGAAGATAGGAGTTTTGATGCCAAAAGAAGTTAAATCGAAAACTATTTTCGGTACAACTTCGATGTAGCCTAAAAAATTGAATCATCGTAAGGGACTTTCGAAAAGGCAATGAAACTCCGAAAAGAGTTAAGTTTTGTATAAGGAACAACCCTGAAGTGATTTTTGGGAAAAACGAAGAGATTCATGATCAAAATATAATTTTGCATAATTTTGAGCCTAGGTGTAATTTCTGAATCTTGGCTGGAAAGTGGTAAAATTGGTCTCGGAGAGTTTAATGTGAAAGAAGAAAATCTAAGGGTCATTTTGGAATTTTTGGGAACTCAATGGGCCACATAAAAAGGCCTAAAGGAGATTTGGAAAATTAAGGGGGTTATAATGCAAAAAAGAAAAGAAAAGAAGGAGCAGCAGCCATGACCATCACTGGCCATCATGGACCAACCTCCGGTCGACGTCCTTAGGATCGTTTGAGGGCACGAAAATGGGCCCCACAGCATGGTGGGTTGATTGGGATAGGGAATGGACCAAGAAATGGTCGAGCATGGCCGAGATTAGATAGGTACGATGAGGCATGGCCGTGGGTTGTCGGATTTTTGGGGAAGGGTTTTCGTAGCAAATCGTCATGATTTGAGGCAGGGTAATGCCTTATCAGGCATTTAAGACTCGGATTTGACTATGTATGGCTCGATTAGGCTCTAAAATCATGTATAAATAGGGGTTCCAAGATGGTCGAATACATCAAAGTTTAAGCTTCCAAGTGCTCATGTTAGAGAGACAATCGAGGGTTCTTGTTAAAGGATTTTGTTCCTTGGGTTGAGAGGATCGATTCTGGAAAGTTTGGAGAGTTTTCCAATTGTTTTGAGTGAGTTTCAGAGGTGGCCGGAATCTGAAAGCTTCGCCGGACTCGAGGTTTAAATCCCTCGATCGATATACCACAAGTGTACTGGTCGAACAAGTAATATAATAGTAAGTAAGAATATCGTTCCCATGGGAAAAGATTTCAAATACCAAATTTATAAACTTTCTTTATTATTTAGATAATAAATTTTTTAGATTTAATGAAGAACAAAAAAAAATAAATTAATTAGATTAATAAAATAAAATGGATTTGGAAGGAATCTTGAATCAAGAAATCAGTGAATTTTAATAACTAAGGCACATGTATGAACCTAGCTATGCAATGCAAATAATAGATTTTTATGGGAATGAATTGGTCAATTGAGTATGTGACGGCGAAATCTCCTAATGCATTCGTTATCCTATTTTTAGGCTATAACGAGTCTATTTTCATTTAATAACTTCCTATATTTCTATGAAAGTTTAATTAAATGAAAACGCATTACAAATTGTGAAATTCCTAGCCTATCGCTAAAAGCCGCACAAAGAAACTGAATTCTATTTCTAGTCGGTTTTACTTTATAGTGTATGGTACCTACGATGCAATCTCTAAACTATCTCCTTTCGGTCTCAAGATTAGGCATGAAATCATGTAAATAGTGGCCAATTATTCACACGCATTAAATCCCATACCACACAACTCAACATAACACAATTTATTCAATCACATAAATTTATGAAAAATGCACCATTATAGTTTCGGCTAATACATGGCCTTAGTTTAATAAATTAGTTCATGGCAGAATTAATTAAAATCCAAAGCGACATTAGGAGCATAGGAGAATTAATTAAATATGAAAGAAGAAGAAACAAATTCCCTATGCCCAGATCTATTCCAGATCTGGGTGGGTGCTGGAGCTTCTGTCGCCTGAGTCCTTGCGCATCCAAAGTCCCTGCTAAATCTTCAAATCCTTCAATGGCCGCTTCTTTCTGTTCCATCCTTGGTTCTCTCCCAAGTCCAAATCCTTCTTTATGTTCTTATTATATATATATATATATATGTAGGGCATGGAGTTCCAATTGCATTGCAATTGGACTCCATTATTATATTAATAAATTATTATATGCACACACCGACTCACGCACGGCACTTCACACACACACACACACAGATATATATATAATATAATATTTAATATACTTTTAATTATTTATAATATTTATTTTTTATTTATATTGTAATATTAATTTATAGTATTAACTTTATAATATCTTTTTATTTTATTTATTTATTTTTTATTTTTTTTTCAACCCAAACACAAAGTAACATTCATGTAAAATAAAAAAAATATTAAAAATTAAATATATATAAAGAAACTCAAAATACTAGACAATTATAGATAAAACACATAAAATTCTTAAAACATTATTCAATTATGACCAATAAATGTGTGAATAAATTCCTACATCAAGGCACTTCCGGCCATTATTTCAAGCACCCAAAGGTACCATCAGAACCATCTTGAGAAGAGCTTCAAAGTGGTGTAATAAAATCCAAGTTCGAAGCATCACTGGCAATCCAAATTTTGGAGAAGATAACCAACACGTGGGCTTCACGCACCAATCAACCTTCCAAGCGCTTGGGGGCGTGTGCCAAGTTGGATTTTTTTGAATTTTTTTTTATTATTTTTAAAAAATTATTTTAGGATTTATGGTGAAGAAAAATTTGGGAAATTATGTGAGGATGTATTTATTTTTGGAATTATGAAGAGAAAAAAGGGAGAAAATAGAGAAAAATTAGAAAAATTATGGATAAATTTAGGAAAATAAAAAATATTGATTATTGTACATATTTATTGGTCAAGAGAAAATTTGGCTATAGTATTTTGAGATTTGCATGATTTTTTAGGTTAGTACATTCTTCGAGAAATCCTGAAAAGCAAAATTAAGGTGAGTGGTTCTATCAAACTAAATGTAGATTTCATGCCAATTGATATGATTTGAAAGTGGTGCAACCCTACACTCGGTTTTATGTACATGGTTTTGTCATGTTGTCATATCTTGATGTGAATATTTCATATAGATTGCATTAACATGTTATGATGAAATGTGTATATATTCACGATGATATTATTGATCATGCATTGCATATGTTTGAGAGTACGGGCCGACACTACTACTCTACCAAGGGTGCACCTATACACCTCGGCATCGTGAGGAAGTCATAAAAATGGGGAGTAGCATTAAGGTGCGGTCGGTTCAAACAAAAGGAAAAGGAA
Organism: Diospyros lotus; assembly: GCF_014633365.1. NCBI lineage: Eukaryota > Viridiplantae > Streptophyta > Magnoliopsida > Ericales > Ebenaceae > Diospyros > Diospyros lotus. The sequence goes on from NC_068340.1 coordinate 10,410,343, forward strand.
TAAGGACATTTTGTATATTGCATCCATGCACGAAATATGAATTTTTGAATCTTCACTTAGATGATTCATCATCTAACTTGGGCTATGTCTTTGAAATATTCAAATGTTCCAGATGAAGATGTAGTAGACGCGGATACAAAAGAGGCATGTGACGGCACTTAAGTATATGCATGATGTTTATGATTATGAAAGTTATGTATTTAAGTTTCTCCTACTTGGAATCCTGAACGATTTAAAAGTCCATAATGTATGAACTGATTAATGGTTAATGTTAAACATGTTAGGTTCGATTCCTGCTTCTGCTAATGATGAAATGCCTAGTTTAGCGTATATGATGTATGATAATTTATATGCTAGATAGACAAATGGGAAATTTGGAAGTTTGTGTTATGATGAATTTGAAAAAAGAAATATATAGATCAAATTTTCCTAAGTTATAACACACCCAAGAAAGTGGGGCATTTTCACTTGTTCTAAGGCCAAGTATCCAAATTGGTCAACAAAAATGAAATAAACTGCCGACCAAGAGCATCTAGGCCAAAATTCAAAATGTGATATGGGCACATCTTTGTCGACTAAAGACCTCCTCTTTGTCGACTAGTTCCTTTTAATCCTTCTATTAGTCGAAAGAGTATCTTCAAGTAGTCGACTAAATTGCTTTTATTTCTTGATCTGTCAACAAAACATGCCTCTATTGTCTACAAAACCTTTTATTTTAAAGCCAATTAGTCGACAGAAGCCTAGAATCTTTCTACTAGGCCGCGTTTATATGTTCTGTTAGTCGAAAGAACCTATCCCTTTGTCGACTAAGTAGGTCGACCTATATATAAATTTAGTGACCATCAGTGTTCCAAGCCCTAGAAAATTTTTGTTTTGGCCAATTATACCTCACTTCGCTCTCACTCTCTCTCTCTCTCTCTCTCTCTCTCTCTTGTGTTTTCGTCTCTTTCATTCCCTCTCCATCAATCAATCAGTCCATCGAATCCAAGTGTCTCATTTCTATTTCAAAGAGAATCAATGTCTAAGATGAAGAACTCCGACAAAAGGAAAGAAAAAGGGAAGGAACTAGCTTCTTCAAGTGGGCCACTGCCTCAACCTAGGCCTTAAATCTAGTTGTTCGACTCTGAAGGTCAACAAGAAAGGTATTCCTTCTATTTTGAATCTCGAGAAGTCTTAGAAGGCCACTATTTGGATTTAACATTCTTAGAATCCATTGATTTCCCATATATTCAAACATTTAAGGAGTTCGAGTGGTGGGATTTTTTAACTATCCATAAAAGCATTTATAAAGATATCATTAGGGCTTTTTATTCAAATGCTAACAACACATATTATAAGAGAAATCGGATAAGAAATTCAAAACCAACATTGGAGTGACCCATTTTGAAGTTACTGTTTTATTGATCCATAATTATTTTGGAATTTCGTTGAAAGACGAAGACTATGCTTCCTAGACACAAGACTTTGTCCAGGCTAGTAAGGAGATCATTGGGGATGACACCATTTTCTCTCGTATTACTAATACATGGGTAAGAGTCATTTCCAAGTGGTATACGGAACAAATCCCAATCAGATTGTTGATCTCATGGATGTCTCCAATTAGCATACGGTTAGTGATGATGTAATTGCTTATGCTAAGAATTTGAAAGAGGTGCATGAAGAAGTTAGGAAAAGGATTGAAAATGTGAACCAACATTACAAGGTAGTGGCTAATCAACATAGAAGGTATAAGGAGTATCAAGTGGGTGATTGGGTCATGGTTTTCCTTCGAAAATAAAGAATTCTAATAGGTACCTATCACTAGTTAAAGAGTAAAAGGATTGCGCCATGCAAAATTCTACGCAAGTTCGGTGAAAATGCCTATGAGGTTGAACCTCCTCAAGACCTTAATATATCATCAATCTTTAATGTCGCAAATTTGTATCCTTTCCATGGCAATTTGCAAGTGGAATTATAGGATGTCAAGTGTAAGAGTCCACCTTAGGTAACTTCTAGTGAAGAAGGAAGGATCTAGGTTGTTAAATATGTGCAAGAGGTGAAGACTAGAGCTGGAAATTATTTTAGATTTCTGGTAAAATGGTCAAGCAAACCTAATTATGAAAATTCATAGATTAGCAAAGAGGATTTTATGAAAATTGACCTTGAAATGTGCCGGGCAACGAAGTTGACAACTCGCTTAGAGGAAAGGTATTTCTAAGAAGGGGGGAATGATGCAATCCTATACATAGTTTTTATTTTCTTGTGTTTTCTATAATTGGGTAAGGGTATTTTGGTCATTTTAATCTTTTGGGGGGTATATTTTAGTGTAAGTTCATTTTGTGGTGTCTTTTTTGTAAGATCAAGTATTTTGTTAGGGTTTCTAAACATTAGTTACTTTTAGGGGGAGTTATTTGCGAAATGGGAGTTGGTTTCTTTTGGAAGCTTGAAAAGATAGAAGTTGGCTTCCCTTGGAAGCTTGAGGTTTGCTATAAATAAAAGGTCTCCCATCCACTTAGGATACTTTTTTTAGTATTTTGAAGACAGAAACCTCTGCAGGGAGTTTCAACTCCAAACCAGCTAGGGTTTTGAAGATTTGGAGGCTTGGGTTTTTAGGAGTTGACCCTGCAGTGCCTACCAATCCCTCCACTGTTGCCGTAGGGTGAGAGCTTAGCAAGAAGTTGTTGCCACTCAGTTGTTATAGGACTAAAGTGGTGTGATTTCAACTATTTATGTGTGTTATTTGTTGTCCATTGTTTCAACACTACATCCTTATTGTGTTTGTGCTATTTTTGATGTCCCTATTCGCATCACCGTCAAACCCCTAAGTGATGGTCAAACCCCTAAGTGATGATCAAACCCTCAAAGTGGCGTTGGAGTCCCAAATGACTGAGAGACACATAGAGAAAGAAGGAAATTAAAGGTGCAGGTGAGGCCACCAATAGACCCTCTAATGTTTAAGTTAGTCTTGATCCGAAGAGGAATTAGAGTTGTAGTAGTGTAGTTAGCATACCTAAATAAGGAGGAGGACCCTCACATTTCTAGAGGGGGAGAGGGATGACATGCTGTAACACCTCAAATTTCTTGAGCGTGTTATAACTTATGATTTCGGGAATATAAAATTTTTTCATATCACAATCGCTGTCATATATCACACAATATCCTAAAAGCCCTAATTTTCACCTTCTCAGCTTAGCAAACCCAATAATTGAATAGCTAAAACAGGTGTTAAAATTTGAAATGCGGAAGCTAAATCGAACCTGATATGGTTCACAACCATAATGCTTTATCTATCATAAATAAAATCGTTCAAGACGTCTACAAAATGTATTACATAGACATCATCTCTCACAAGTGATAACTGAACGTCTTAAACACATCCAAAATTACATAGGTTCGCACATAAACAAAATATGCTAAACATGCTAAAGGCAGTAATTTAAGCTTATTCTTTAGCTACCTCCTTTCCCTTAGAACCTCTCGTCGAACCTGGAACGTTTGAATATTCCAGGGACATAGTCCAATTAGAAGATGAATCTTCTAATGAGAAACTCCAAAGAACAGTTTATATCAATGCATGAACAAGTATAAAACGTATGAGGAAAAATAACGAGAACTATTCCGAAGTGCCTTGTGAACATGTCAGCCTCCTCCAACGAGAGCTTTCTCAATGGCGCAAGCATAGCGCCTCTCGGGAGGTCCCCAACCATGTCACCTTGGCCTGACCTCATAGAACTCATGCAAGCACCACATTCGTTGTCCCTTAGGCTCACGGTCTTCTCCATAAGAGCTTTCTCGATAGTGCACGCATAGCGCCTCTCGGAGGATATCCGACTTTTGCCCTCGGCCAATAACAAATAAGTGCAACAGTATGGCCACACAAATTTTATAAATGCAACAGTTAAAAGCCAACAGCATATATTTTTAGAAAAATACAGTTCATATATGCAGCATGATTTCATGTAAGAGAATAACAAGAGTTTACGTACAAGAACTTCACAAAACATGTTACATGCAATAGAAGTCTCTCATAAGAGAATAAAAAATAGGATTTAGAGTATAGGAGTCTCACCTTGTTGGTTTATCTCTTGGACGGTACGATTTTACTGCAAACGGCCTAGGTTTCTACAAAAAAACACGCATTTCGATAATCCTAACCTCAAATAGTTTTACACAGAGTTGAGGGGCATTAAATTAGGGACAAAATAGGAAAACTTGAAGAAAAATAGGCCTCTCAGGCGCTCTCACGCACCCTGGAAAGGTAAGCCACGCGCAGCCACTTTTCGGCGTGTGTAACTCACGTGCTGCACAGAAGATTCGGACAACTTCGACTCGGTTTTGTATTTCGGCCATAACTTTCTCATTTCAACTCCAATTCAACCCCTGTTTGAACCTACGTGACCCTCTCTTCCCCCTCTACAGGATTATAAAAAAAAGGGACTTACCTCACTTTTTTTTGGACTGCTTTTGGCAAATTCCGGTAAAGACCAGCAACTCCGACGAGGCTCATTCTCCACCGCTTCTCTGCCGCATTCTTCCCGCCTTCTTGCAGAACTTCCTCTCCTCTCTCTAGAGCAAGCTTCTCCACTTAGAGTGCCTCACTCCTCAAAACTCTTTTGAATGATTTGAGAACAAACCATGGTGCCTATTTATAGATTACTTGAACCAATCACCTTATGTGACTTGTGACAAGCTTAGCCATGGATTCTAAAGACTCAAACCTATAATTAAATGGTTTTTCAAATCTAAAGCTAGAATGAATTTAACTTTTAAAATCCAAGTTAATACCCCAAACTTATTCCAAATGGCATTTTGGCCCTTATTTCAAGTTCTCAACTTTAATGAGCTCCTAATTTTATCCTTATTTCAGTTGGATAATTCTCTAATTACAATTATACCCTCAAACATCAAATTTATCGAGATACTTAAAATCTCAAAATTAATAACTCAAAATTACTTGATATGTACAATTTACGGGAAGCCCTTACCATCATTCGGTCTTTTTAGGCTACAACTTAGCTTAACCAAAAATCGTCTCTTATTTTATTTCTTTTAGTGTCATAAATCTCACCTCGAGACGCTCGTCAAAGATATACCTTTGTCTTTAGGTATCTAAGCTCCAGGGCACTCCCTGCAGCTGATTCGGTCACTTGTTGCCATTTCAAGCATATTTTTTGATATTTTAAGCTCACTTAAAATACGTGGCAATTTCACGAAAATATGGGATATTATATTCTCCCCCCTGAAAAGAATTTTGTCCATGAAATTTGAAACATACTTGAAATTATTAAAGGTTAAATAATTATTGCATTCTGGAATATAATTTCTGGCAGAAAATATAAAAATTTCCTATTATATTTCCATTTCCTCGAACAAATGAGGATATTTCTTCCTAATTGTTTCCTCAAGTTCCCATGTTGCCTCGTCATCCGAGTGCTTTCCCCATTGAACCTTCACTAACGGGATCTATTTATTTCGCAACACTTGAGTTCGACGATCTAAAATTGCTCCAGGTGACTCCGGGTAGGTCAAGTCATTCCTTAGTTCAATTGTCTCCACTCGAACTCCAAGGGTTGGATCTGGCACATGCCTTCGAAGAAGGGAGACGTGGAACATATTATGAATCCCAAACAAGCTAGGCGGAAGCTCCAATCAATAGGCCAAAGGTCCAACTCTTTCCACAATCGGATATGGTCCTACATACCTTGGCTTTAGCTTTCCTTTATCGCTTCCACGCGTCACCAAATGCTAGGGTGACACCTTAAGATACACTAGATCCCCTACCTCGAACTCTAGATCCCTTCTTCTTTAATCAGCATAAGATTTTTGTCGGCTTTGCGCAGCTCGAATCTTCTCTTGGATTATTCGAATCTTATCAGTAGTCTGTTGCACAAGCTCAGGCCCCAACATCTGTCGTTCCCCTACTTCGGTCCAACAGATAGGTGACCGACATTTTCTTCGATACAAAGCCTCATAAGGAGCCATCCTAATGCTGCCATGGTAACTATTGTTGTACACAAATTCTACCAATGACAGATGCTCCTCCCAATTTTCTCCAAAATCAAGGGCACAGGATCTCAACATATCTTCAAGCGTTTGATTGTCCTCTATGATTTCCCATCAGTCTACGGATGATAAGCCATACTCAATTTCAGCTGGGTCCCCATGCATTCCTGCAAACTTTCCCAAAATCTTGAGGTGAACCTCGGGTCCTGATCTAAAACTATACTTATCGACGCACCATGGAGTCGTACGATTTCCTTTATGTACTGCTTTACGAATTTTCATACCAGTTGATCCATCCTCATAGGCAAGAAATGCGCTGACTTTGTTAACATGTCTACCACCACCCAAATGGCATCATAGCCCCTTTGACTCTTCCAAAATCCTGTCATGAAATCCATCGTGATATGTTCCCATTTTCACTCGGGAACTTCCAAAGGTCTCATCAACCCTGTAGGTTTCTGGTGTTCAATCTTTACCCATTGGCATATATCACATCGTGCCGCTCTTCTAGCCACACTGGCCTTCATCCCAGGCCACCAATAGATTTCCCAAAGATCTCAATACATCTTCGTGGCTCCTGGGTGCACGGTATACTTAGCTCTGTGGGCTTCATCTAGAATTTTCTACCTCAACTCCCGAAGGTTTGGCACGTACACTCTACCCCGAAACCTGAGAATGTCATTCTGCATCTCAAAATCCGAACTCTTAAGCTAGCCCTGCTCATCTACCCATAGACGTATACGCCGATCACTCCCATTAGCTTCTCATATCTCAGTCTCCAAATCCAGTCGAACCGTCAAGCCAGCTACTAGGACAAAAGATCCCTTTGGCACTACACTCACCGTCATCAGGCTAAAAGCCTCAATCAGCAGCCACTCCTAGGCCATTAACCCAACCATAACAGTAGGCATAGTCCTACTCAATGCGTCATCCACCACGTTAGCACATCCCGGGTGATACAAAATGGTGCAGTCGTAGTCCTTCAAGAACTCCATCCATCGTCGTTGCCTCATGTTCAACTCTTTCTGCGAGAACACATACCTTAGACTTTTGTGGTCTGTGAATACATCGAACGTCTCTCTATATAGGTAGTGCCTCCATAGCTTCAGAGCATATACCACCGCTGCCAGCTCCAAGTCATGCGTTGGATAGTTCACTTCGTGCCTCTTCAACTCGCGTGATCCATATGCGATCACCTGACCATGCTGCGTCAATACACAACCCAAACCAACCTTCGAGGCATCGGTGTATACAACATATCCACCAGGCCTACTAGGCATTGCCAGAACAAGTGCCGAGGTTAGTCTTTCCTTGAGCTCTTGAAAGCTTTCATCACACTTGGCAGTCCATTCGAACTTAACCTCCTTCTGTATGAGCTTCGTCATAGGTGCAACTATCTTCGAAAACCCTTCCACGAATCTTCGATAGTAGCCTGCCAATCCCAAAAATCTTTGCACTTCGATCACGCACGTCGGCTGCTTCTTGAGAGTTCCTAGCACTATTCTCAAGTGCTCCTCATGGTCACTCTCATCCGAAGAATACACCAATATATCATCTATGAAGACGATCACAAATCGATCCAGGTAGGGCTTAAACACCCTATTCATGAGGTCCATAAACGTTGCTGGAGCGTTAGTTAATCCGAATGGCATTACAAAATACTCAAAATGGCCATACCTCGACCGAAATGCCGTCTTTAGAACATCATCTGGTTTAATTCTCAGCTGATAATATACAGATCTCAAATCAATCTTCGAGAATACCTTCGCTCCCTGTAGTTGATCAAACAACTCGTCTATCATTGGGAGCGGATACTTGTTCTTTACAGTGGTCTTATTTAGCTGACAGTAGTTAATGCACATCCTTAGACTTTAGTCTTTCTTCTTTACAAATAGCACTAGTGCGCCCCATGGCGACGTACTTGGCCTAATAAACCCTTTATCAGTCAACTCTTGTAGCTGACTCTTCAATTCTTTCATCTCCACTGGAGCCATTCGGTATGGCAGAATTAATATCGGCTGGGTTCCTAGCACTAACTCAATTGAGAACTCAATTTCCTAAGGTGGAGGTAGTCTTGGCAATTCTTCCTGAAACACGTCCTCATATTCTCGTACCACTTGCACCTTATTGAGCGTTGGTACCTCTCTTTCATCTATCTGAGCATAAGCTATGAATCCATGAGCTCCTCGGCTCAGCAACTTCGCTGCCTTTATTACGGAAATCATCTTTCCAATGTCGGGGTTGCCTTGCCCCTGAAATTTGACCCACCCTTCCTCGAGTTTTCTTATGGTCATTATCTTCCTACGATAGTCTATATTGGCGTCGTACTTGGACAAGAAGTCCATCCCTAAGATTATGTCGAAGTCATTAACTTCTAACATAATCAAATCAGCTTGGAACCAAACATTACTCAGGCTAATTTTGCATCCCCTCACCATTTCTGAGGACTTTATACTCTTACCCATAGGTGTCGAAATCACCATCAGACACCCCATAGACTCGGTTTCTACTCTCAAACTCCCAGCCAATGCGTGCGATATAGAAGAATGAGTAGACCCTGGATCTATCAATGCATGCACAGGAGTATCCAAAATGAAGAGAGTACCTTGGATAACTAGAGGATTTGCCTCTACGTCCTCCTTGGTCAAATTATAGACTCGCCCCTGTCTGGTCCCCTTTCCTTCCTAATCTTTAGCTGTTGTTCTTTCTTCTTCGGGCAATTCCTCGAGATGTGCCCGTGCTGGTTGTAATTGTAGCAAACTACACTCATTGGTGTTGCTGCTATGGCTTTACCTTCTTGGACCATTCCCTTCTAGCAATTTCTGGAAGTATGCCCAGGCTGTCCACAAGTGTAACAGACAATGTTTTGGCCATCGCACCTCTTGCCCGGGTGCCTCTTCTTGCATTTAAAGCACACCTTGCCCTTTTTCACGATCTTCCCATCCCGAGGTCCTAAAGTCGAGTGGGATTTCTTTGATTGTCCTCTAGTTTGAACCGTCGTGGCCTTTAGTTCTGCCACCTACATCATATTCTCCTCGGCTGTCATAGCTTTGAAAACTATATCCGCATAAGACTCCATGTGGACCAAGCTCATCAGCTATTGAAATTCGATTCGCAAGCCTTGTAAGAATTTTCGTCCCTTTTCCACATCGTCCATCCCGTACAACGGCATATACTTGATTAACTGCAAAAATTCAACCTCGTATTGAGCCACAGACATATTTGGCCCTTGGCGTAAGTTCATAAACTCTCGAGCTCTAGCCAATTTCCAGCAAGTGGGAAAGAATTTCCCATTGAAGTTCTTTAAACCATTCCCACGACATCTGGGGTGCCTCCCCCAATTCTACGTTTGTCGCCGACCCCTGAGATCCTGTCCGGTTAGGTATCGCTCGCTGTATAAACCTCCACCATTGAGCCGCTTCCTCTTCCAGCATATAGGTCGCACACTCGACCTTATCCTCATTCAAGATTCTCAATCTTTGTACGATCTTCTCGGTTTGGTCTAACTAGTATTCACTAATTGCGGGGTCGTTTGCCGGTCTTCCTCGAAACACTGATGGGTTTTGTCGTAGATACCTCTCCAAAGCATCTACTCTTTTTTTCTCGGGCTACAACTCCAAAATTTTTCCAGCCATGCCTTTTAGGATTCTCTCGATCCTATCAATTCGGCCTTCACCGAGGTCGGCTCGTGCATCTCTTTGACCTTCCACACCATCTCATGGGTGCGGGTTGGTGTTGCTTTCTTTGCCATTGCCTCTCTCGCGCCTGTTCCTTGTATTCACCATCTGGCAAGGAGACAGGGCGATCTATTAAATCATCACGGCATGGCACAATTGAATTGGAATAAGCAACAAGAGTATGCCACTAAATATTTCAAAAATCCTAACCTAATTTCCAAAACTTATGGTGGCTTTACTCATCTAGCCACATGCGAACTTTTCCTTAGGTTCGCTCCGATACCAACAGTAACACCCCAAATTTCTCGAGCATGTTATAACTTAGGATTTCGAGAATATAAAAATTTTTCATATCACTATCGCTGTCATATATCACACAATATTCCAAAAGCCTTAATTTTCACATTCTTAGTTTAGCAAACCCAATAATAAAATAGCTAAGACAGGTGTTAAAATTTCAAATGTGGAAGCTAGATCGAACCTAATATGGTTCAGAACCATAATGCTTTATCTATCATAAATAAAATCGTTCAAGACGTCTACAAAATGTATTACATAGACATCATCTCTCACAAGTGATAACTGAACATCTTAAACACATCCAAAATTACATAGGTTCGCACATAAACAAAAATATGCTAAATATGCTACAGGCAGTAATTTAAGCTTATTCTTCAGCTACCTCTTTTCCTTTAGAGCCGCTCGTCGAACCTGGAATATTTGAATATTCCAGGGACATAGTTCAATTAGAAGATGAATCTTCTGGTGAGAAACTCCAAAGAACAGTTTATATCAATGCATGAACAAGTATAAAACGTATGAGGAAAATAACGAAAACTATTTCGAAGTGCCTCGTGAACATGTCAGCCTCCTCCAACGAGAGCTTTCTCAATGGCGCACGCATAGTGCCTCTCGGGAGGTCCCCAACCATATCACCTTGGCCCGACCTCATAAAACTCATGCAAGCACCACATCCGTTGTCCCTCAGGGTCACGGTCTTCCCCGCGAGAGCTTTTTCTATGGCGTATGCATAGCACCTCTCGAGGGATATTCGACTTTTGCCCTCGGCCAACAACAAATAAGTGTAACAGTATGGCCATATTAATTTTATAAATGCAACAGTTAAAAGACAACAACATATAATTTTAGAAAAATACAGTTCATATATGTAACATGATTTCACATAAGAGAACAACAAGAGTTTACGTACAAGAACTTCACAAAATGCGTCACATGCAATAGAAGTCTCTCATAAGAGAACAAAAAATAGGATTTGGGGTATAGGAGTCTCTCCTTGTTGGTTTATCTCTTGGACGGTACGATTTTAATGCAAACGGCCTAGGTTTCTACTGAAAACACGTGTTTCGGTAAACCTAACCTCAAATATTTTTACATAGAGTTAAGGGGCATTAAATTAGGGATAAAATAGGAAAACTTGAAGAAAAATAGGCCTCTCACGCGCTCTCACACTCCCTGGAAAGGTGATCCACGCGCCTTCACGCACAGCCACTTTCCGGCGCGTGTAACTCACGCACTGCACAGCAAATTCGGACAGCTTCACCTCGGTTTCGTATTTCGGCCATAACTTCCTCATTTTAAATCCGATTCAACCCCCGTTTGAACCTACGCGACCCTCTCTTCCCTCTCTATAGGATTATCAAAAAAAGGACTTACCTCGCTTTTTTTTTTGACTGATTTTGAAAAATTCTGGCAAAGACCTGCAGCTCCGACAAGGCTCATTCTCCACCTCTTCTCCGCCGCTTTCTTCCTGCCTTCTTGCAGAACTTCCTCTCCTCTCTCTATAGCAAGCTTCTCCACTTAGAGTGCCTCACTTCTCAAAACTTTCTTAAATGATTTGAGAACAAACCATGGTGCCTATTTAGAGATTACTTGAACCAATCACCTTATGTCACTTGTCACAAGCTTAGCCATGGATTCCAAAGACTCAAACCTATAATTGAATGGATTTTCAAATCCAAAGCTAGAATGAATCTAACTTTTGAAATCCAACCTAATACCCCAAATTTCTTCGAAATGGCATTTTGGCCTTTATTTAAAGTTCTCAACTTTAATGAGCTCCTAATTTTATCCTTATTTCATTTGGATAATTCTCTAATTACAATTACACCCTCAAACATCAAATTTATCGAGATACTTAAAATCTTAAAATTAATAACTCAAAATTACTCGATATATACGATTTCTGAGAAGCCCTTACCATCATTCGGTCTTTTTAGGTTACAACTTAGGTTAACCAAAAACCGTCTCTTATTTTATTTATTTTAGTGTCATAAATCTCACCTCGAGATGCTCGTCAAAGATATACCTTTGTCTTTAGGTATCTAAGCTCCAGGGCACTCCATGCAGCTGATTCGGTCACTTGTTGCCATTTCAAGCATATTTTTCGATATTTTAAACTCACTTAAAATACGTGGCAACTTCACAAAAATATGGGGTATTATACATGCAACTTAAGACCTGCCTCTTTTGGTGAGCATCTCGGGGGTATCTTGGACTGAGTCTCGTGGCCTCTAGAGAGGGTCTCTTGGTTGTTTTGTGAGTCTTCGGGCTAAGACATGGCTTGGTGGTAGGGCTACATTGGTTGACCGAGAAACTTGAGAGTATCTTGATCATTTAGTCTTTAGCCTCCTTGGTTATAACTGAGAGACATGAGAGTCTCTCAATCATTCGGTCTTCAACAGGGCTTGGATTTGGGCCACTCAACTTGCTGTAGTACCTCAATCGGTCATCTTGCACCCATAACTACTCATGCAAATGACCGAGGAACCTAGACATAGCCAAAGAATGCCTAGGTGACTGATAGACCCCTAGGTGATCCTCAAACCCTTGGGTGACCGTTAGACCCCTAAGTGATCGATAAACCTCCTATACATTATGGGGGCTTTCAATTGATCATGCCTAGGCCCATTTTTCCCTTGGCCCAATTGATCTTCCTTTGTCTCAAATTAATTTTTCAACCCATCTCTAATTTTTAGCCCACTTTCATTCTTAAATTGCAAACTGGTTTTCTCACACTCAGACTGATTATTTGGCACAACAATTGCTCCCCACTCTTTCCTTTGGGTTTCCTAGTTAGAAGAGTAGCTATCAACCTGCCTTTTCAAGTGCTCTTACAATCTTTGTTATGTGAAATTTCCATCTTTTCTACTTCTTTGATCTTTTGAAGACTCATTCAAGTAGGTGAGGGAACCCCAAGCACTACAAAAAATTGGCTTTTAGTAACAGAAAAAATCCGTCAGTAAATGTCTAAAATTTTGTCGCTAATTACTTAGCTACAGAATTAGCAGTGGATTTTAATTAGTCACTTAAGCAAGCATTGCTAATTGCTTAGGGACGAATTTAAAAATCTGTCGCTAATTAGAAACAAAAAAAAAAATCTATTGCTAAAGCCAAAAATTCTATCTCTAAATTTGTCATTGAATCGGTCACATTTTGGTTTTAGATAGGAAAAAAATTCTTAAAGACGAAAAAATAGCGACAGACTAAAATATTCCATCGTTATTCGCTAATAATAGGTACAATAGCATCAAGAGTGGGCGTTTGGCACCCAATAGACTAGGTACATGCATCACAAGCACACGCATCATCCGACCACAAAGCCCACGTGTGATAGTAATACGAGAGGAAATGGTGTTATCCCGATCATTGGGCTGTTCCCGATCATTTTTGTGTGTTTTTGGGTTCATTAGTCAACTATTTTGGTCAATAATTAACTAATAAGTGGGTTAGTTGATCCCCAGAAGATCAGGTCTAGGCCTAGTCGACTAATCCTCTCAATAGTCGACTAATTCTCTTATTAGTCGACTAATCGTAAGTCGACTCTACATTACGCACCCTATACTATTTTGACCATAACGTTTTGTGTATATGTCCGATTTAGGATCCGTTTGAAGGGTTATAAACTAGACTCGAAGGGATTTGATTTTGTATAAGATTTGGGCCATTTGGAGAAGTATAGAAACTGTGAGTTTCCTTTGAAATGCTTGTATGAAATTGAGAAATTGGAAATTGTGTCTAATGAATGTCCTTTGTTTTGTCCATCAATTTTTATGGTTGAAATCATGACTCGTGCCCATTTCCTTGTATTTTACACCTTTTAGTATATTAGATTCATGTTGAATCTCATTGAAAGCTTAAATAGGGTTTGATTCACCCTATCTTTCTTAACGAATGATGCTTTCTTGGTTAAGGTGTAACTTATGCAAGACTTTGGTGTTATCTTGCTTGTATTCTCTGACCAATCAACATTGCTATCTAATTCTTAGTACAACCATCGAAATTGACATGTGTGGGCTTAATATTTTGAAGGAAAGAGTATGGAGATAAATATGTGCGTTCATTTATGATGGTTGCAATATGACGGGTGGCTATAGAGATCATAATGTGATGAGGACATATCATAGGCATGTGAGAATATATTTGTGTATGAGAGTTAGCCCTATGAACTATAACATGGTATAGCATGAATGTGGGGACCGTGGTTGTCATGCTGGTGGGTTTATGCCTAACCGTGTTTATCATGCTGATGGGCTTATGTCTGACCGTGGTTATTATGTCGGTGGGTTTATACCCGACCATGGTTATCATGCCAGTTAGGCTTTGTGGTTATCATGCCGGTGGGCTTATGCCCGACTGTGATTATCATGTTGATGGGCTTATGCCCGACCACGGTTATCATGCCGGTGGGCTTATGTCCAACCATGGTTATCATGCCGGTGGGCTTATGCCCGACCGTGGTTATTATGTAGGTGGGTTTATGCCCGACCATGGTTATCATGCCGGTGGGCTTATGTCCTACCGTGGTTATCTTGTTAGTGGGTTTATGCCCAAAAGTGGTTATCATGCCTGTGGGCTAGTGCCTGGCCGTGGGAGTTACGACTTATAATGCCACTTGGTATGAACTAGGTTGTAGGTGGATATCGTTCCACAATTGCTAATGGAGTACTATGGGTTTGGGTCCTATAACAACCATATCTTATGATGCGTAACACTGTAGGTTGGAGTCCCACAACAGCCTTATCTTATGATGCTGAAGACCGTGGTATCGCAGGCGAGTGCTAGTGCCGCAAAGTAGATTGGATTTATAGGCCCAGAATGGGATGCCTTGTGACTTGAATGTACGATACCACATGATAAAGGATGTTGTGCTTAAAGCATTAGATGGGTTGAGAGACTATATAATAATGAGGCTGCCGAAGTGTGCCTTATTCATGCTATGGTAGGAGTTTATTATTTGTGTAGATTGTACTGATCCCAGTTATGACTATACCATGATCCTATCATATATTGCTTGTTATTGTTTATTAAGTCTCTATTTTCAATATATCTCATGCTTTATTTCGTTGTGTTATACTTATTGGGCCTTGTGGCTCATTCTTTCTCTTCACATCATTCCTAGTGTAAGTAAAGCAAAGGATGAGAGAGTTCCTAGCAGGGCATGATCTATTGGGTTAGATGTGTATAGAGCTCACCCGAATAAAAGGTTTTGGGGGCGTTTGTTGGCTGGTTGGGTTATACTATGTTATTGGTTGTATTTTTATTATTAGGGTTTATTGTATTCCCTTTTAGGATAACCTAGTGATATGTACATGACAATAACTATCTTGTTATGTATAAAGAAAAAAAAATAATGGTGGAATTAATGTTATTTGTTGTATTGGACGTTCCAGGTCATTACAAGATAAGTATAGAGATCTGATGTCAGATGAGCTACCCGATGGACTCTCTGCAATTAGGGACATACAACACCACATTGATCTTATGTCGGGTGCTACCTTGCCTAATCTACCTCATTATCGAATGAGTCTAAGGGAGCATGAAGAACTTCAGAGGCAGGTTACAGAACTTTTTAGGAAAGGGTTCATACAAGGGAGTCTTCGTCCTTGTGTCGTACCAACTTTACTTACTCCTAAGAAAGATGGGAGTTGGAGAATGTGTGTTGATAACAAAGCTATCAATAAAAAAAACCATTAAATACATGTTTCCCATTCCAAGATTGGATGATATGTTAGACATGTTAGCTGGATCTCGTGTTTATTCCAAGATTGACTTGAAGAGCAGCCATCATCAAATTAGAATAAGACCTGGAGATGAATGGAAAACAACTTTTAAGACCAAGGAAGGACTCTATGAGAGGTTGTTAGTGCCTTTTGGATTATCTAATGCACCTAGTACCTTCATGAGATTTATGAACCCTTTTATTAGGAAGTTTGTTGTAGTGTATTTCGATGATATCTTGGTGTATAAAAGGGACAAGAAAAATCACCTTGAACATTTGAAGGCTATTTTGTAACTTATGAGGTATAATCAATTATATGCTAATGTCAAGAAATGCAACTTTGTGGTGGACATATTGGATTTTTTGGGATATATTATCTCTGCAAATGGGATAGAAGTCCATCAAAGATTGAACCTATAACTAGCTAGCCTAGTCCCAAAACTATTATAGAAGTCAAAAGCTTCCATGGTTTAGCAACATTTTACAAGAGATTTATAAAAAATTTCAACACCATTGTAGCACCTATCACAAAATGTCTCAAGGGAGGAAAGTTTTCTTGGACCTTGGAGGCTAAAGGAAGCTTTGAGGAGATAAAGAAATGAATGACTCAAGCACCAATATTGGCCTTACCAGATTTTGACAAAATCTTTGAAGTTGATTGTGATGCATCAAAGATTGGAGTTGGAGCTATTTTGAGTCAGGAAGGGGGACCAGTGGCTTATTTCAGTGAAAATTTCTACAAGGCTCGACAAAACTACTCCACCTATGACCTAGAGTTTTATGTTATTATTCAAGCTTTAAAATTCTTATGCCACTATCTTATTTAAAGGGAGTTTATCCTTAATTATAATCGTAAAGCCTTAAAATACCTCAACTCTTAGTGGGTAGCATTCTTACAAGAGTAATTTGATAGAAAATATTTTTAGGATCGGAATAATTTCGCTGCTAAATGAGAAAAAAATTAAACCCTTTAAATTAAAATTAAAATTTAATTTAAAATTATTTAGCGACATAACAAATCAGTCACTAAATGGGAAAATATTTAAATTAAAATTTAAATCTTTTAGTGATGGAATTCTTCTGTTGCTAAAATTAAAAATTAAATTATAAATTTTAGCAGTTGAATTATTCCATCGCTAAAATATGAAATTCATAAAATATTTAAATTACATTTAAAATCTCATTTGACAAAGAAATTTTTCATATTTAAATGTAGAATTTATAAAAAATCAAATTAAATTCAAAATTAGTAACAAAACATTCCATCGTTAAGTTGCAAAATTAATAAAAAATAAAATTACAAATTAAAATTAAAATAGGGAAATTCAGCCACTAATGTAATAATTTATAAAACTTTCATTTGAATTAGGAACGAAATAAAATTAATAAACACTAAAATTAAAATTAATATCCGTTTAATAAGCAATGGAATATTCTGTTTGCATTCGAATACAAAACAAACAAAGAAGCTCATGTTCAAAAAATTTAAAAGAATATCTTTAGATATAAGACAAATGCAAGTAAAACATATCTGGATACAAGACACAAATATATATTTGTATATTCGAATATTATGGAAGGCACTCGATCATTGTTTATCTATACAAAAATTATTAGTATGAATAAACTTAGAGTTATTTACAAAATTTGTTAGATTTTGAAGATATTTTCTATCAAATATTTAGAATTATTTACTTACAAAATTATTTCTTTAACATATAAACTATGAATCATTTTTTTCGCTAGTTTAACATTAAGTTGTAGTCTAAAAATAATATTTATATATATTTTTTGTTTATTTGCTATAAATATTATTTTATATAATATTTTTGATATAGTATATTATGTATGTATGAATTAATTCTTTTATTTGAATCAGATCTCAATTCCAACGACGGTTTCATTAGATATCTTATAACTAAAATTCTTCTTTTTTCGATCTAGTTCCTCTACTGTCACTACGAACCCCATTTAGATTCAAGTATGTTACAATTTTTAGTTATTAGGAGAACCCAAGTACTTTCGTTCGGATTCAGGAAACAAGTCTCATAGATCTTCTTTCTTTTTGGAAGATATATGAGCAAAACAATCAATCTATTGATATTGGAAGAGCTAAAGGAGTCTTCCAATGTATTATTTATTGGTCTAATAGAATTCATAAGTATAGGAAGAAGCGCTATGAAATAGAGATTTTTTTTTTAGACCATATTTCGATTGTTAATGTGATATATAAGGACTGCTACTTAAAAGAGTATTACACAATTGATCGTAAAACATCAATTGCTTGTTGAACCATGTGAATTGTGTAAAAGTAGGATACTCCAAATTCAGAGTTTTATTTATTATTCATATATATTATTTTATGTTTATTATTGAGTATAATCACTACAAGAAAATCGTAATTTAGTGACGGAGGCCCACCCATCACTAATTTGTAACGGATTTAGTGACGGAAATCTATCACTAAAATATTTTAGTGACGGAAATCTATCACTAAAATATTTTAGTGATGGGTTGGAATTTTCGTCACAAAATTGTGACAGGACCTGTCCTCTCACAAATTAGCGACAGGGCCCCTCCCGCTGTTTTGTATTTAAACTCCACCCTTCCCCCATCCTTCACACTCCCGAATGCCCTTTCTCCCCCTCTCCCCATGGTTCTCACGCCATTTCTCCCTCCCTCCCCTTATTCTCAAGCCATTTCTCTCTTCTTCCCCTAGTTCTCTAGTTCTCTGTGGTTGCTGCCACCCAACATTGTTGTCACTGCCTTCGGTGCCATTGCTGCTACTCTTTCAATCACTGAGCTAATTATAGTTTAATTTTGTGTTGTTTAATTTTAGTTTAAAACTTTTAAAGTTAATTATTTTGTATTAGTTTAGTTGTAATTATTTTGTATTAGTTTAGTTTAATTGTTTATATTATTTGCTACAGTATGTTTAGAAATTAAAATTTGAACATTATTTATTATTATTTAGTCATTATCATATGAATGTACATCATATTTTGTAATGTAATTGTATTAATAAATAATGTTCATTTTTTATTTTTAATTAAAAAATGTAATATTGTAATTTTAAATAAAATACTTAGGAAATAAAATACTAAAAATTAACATAATATTTAAAGAAGTATATATTTTGTTGTTATAAAATAAAATATACACATTAAAAAATTAAAAAAATCTATTTAACATAAAACATTAAAAATAATAAATAAAATTTCAATTCAAATATTTAAAACTAACATATGAAATAAATTAGATAATTATTTTAATTCAAATATGTAGGTAATGAAATACTAAAAATTAAAATAGTATTTAAGAAAAAATATTATTTTGTTGTTATAAAATATGTAAAGCACACTAATAGATTTTAAAAATTTTATTTAAAATAAAACACTAAAAATAAGAAATAAAATTTCAATTCAAATATTCGTAACATAAGAAATAAATTAGATAAATATTTAAATTCAAATATATAAGGAATGAAATATTAAAAAAAAAATACTATTCAAGAAAAAATATATTTTGTTGTTGTAAAATGAAATAAGCACACTAATACATTTTAAGATTTTTATTAAAATCAAACACTAAACATAAAAAATAAAATTTCAACGTGAGATATTTATAACTAATATAGAAAATAAATTAGATACACTATTTTAACCATAATGTTCTTAATAACTCAATAAAAAAAATAAAAAATATAAAAAATAAAAACTCTAATAAGTGTTTAAGTACTAAAGGAAATAAAAATTTAAATAAGTATTTAAAAAAAATCAATTCAAACATGTAGAACTAAGTAATATAGAAAATATTTTGAATATTTAGTGTAGATAATTTCTTTTATAAAATTTATCTCAATGTTTTATTTTTTTATTTATAAATATGCACATTAAATAAACGAAATTTAGGAGAATAATAAATTATCTATTATTATATTTATTTCTTGTTCTTATTTATCAGTTGCCTATGACAGTCTGGAGTCCTAAAATATAATTTAGTTTTCAGAATAAATTATCTATTAGGAATTAGCACGTGTTCGTTATATAATTTTGAATTGAAAATAAAAGTCCCGTTACATCGTCAGTGGATTGATAATAGGTGTATGCCAAGAAAGGGTGAAATCACTCCTAAATTTTATGTTGGTGTTGATGAGTTCATTCAACTTGCATATGCTTAAGAAAGTTTCATAAGACTAGAAGTGTTGAAGTGTCCTTATATGAAATGTGAGTGTTTGAAATTCAAATCAATCAATAAGGTGAAAATTGATCTTTGTAAGCATTGGCTCATGAAAGGGTACTATTACTGAACGAACTATGGGGAAGATATGCCAGTAATGTCTCTAAGTGTTATTGTAAATGAATATTATAGAAAAGATAATTTTAAAAATCAGTTCAATCCGTATGAACAAATGGTAGTGGATGTGGTAGGCCCGTCACATGTGCCTGCTACAATGTAAGGAACGGTTAGTGGAAGTGTTTATCAGTCGTATAATATTGAGGAATCACCTAGGGGCGTCATTGTAAGTGTATTTATATAGTAAATTAAAATTTTCATTTTAAAATATTTCCTTAATTAATAACATAAATGTTTTAATTTTATAGAAAAAAATGTTATAGATTGAGTGTAGAGGCATTTTCATCATCCGTAATTTTATTTATAATTTTTTTATTGATTTAAAACAAAATTTTAATTTTAATTTTAAAAAATATTAATTTTTAATAACCAAATATCAGGTATGCTACGCCCACATAATAATTTACACATGCAAATGCTCTACATGCATATGCTCACATATCATAGACAAGTCAACACTTACAAGCCAACTGTGTCATGCCAATGTTCACACTCCCAACACATACAAAACATGACCCCCAAATATATGCAACCCATGGCCCAATATTACCATGCAATGCAATGAAGGTTTTAAGTAAATATTTCATACATGCTTCTTTATTAAAGATGTTAATATCATGATCATCATATTCACTTAGACACTTCAAGATCATATCCTCCCATGAACCACTAATATTTTCATCCAAAACATTTAACGTCCCTTGTTGAGTTTCATTTCCATACCATTTCTTATGAACTTAAAAGTACATGCCAACATGAATGATTAATGACAATCTCACATCATGATTATTATACCCATTTAAATATTTCAAGCGTCACTTATTGCAATTCCAATTACATGCCATTATATGAACCAATAATTATCATTTTTGTGCCCAGGTCGTCACATTTCTCAATATCAAGCAAATTCATCACATAAATTCATTATTAAAATCTCATACTTTTCATTTCTTATTGCACATGATAAATTTTCCCTTTTTAAGACACCCACATATCTTCAAGAAGCATTTTAAGGCTCATTTAAACACTACAAAATGTTTGGAAAAAAGATTACAAGCATTTAAGAAGTTTTAAAGCAAAATAGAGAAGGGTTAGTTGACAAATTGGAAAAACATAGTTGACAGATTAAGTATTTAGTCGACAGATGGAATAACTTAGTCGACATATTAGGCACTTAGTCGACAGATAGAATAACTTAGTCAATAGATAGAAGCCAAAACACCCACTTAGTCGATAGATACAAACAAATTGTTGTTGCCAAAATACAAAAATCTATTTTTAATCGTGAGTGAATACGTGTGCGATTGATCACGGTAGTCTCTAGAGTGAAGGGTCTTATGAGTATTGGGAATCTTGAGAGTCTTGAGGATCCTAAGAGCCTTGAGAGTCATGAAAGCCTTGAGGGTCTTGAGAGTCTCATCACCAAAGTGTCCTGAGAGTTTTGGGTTGGAGTGACAGGAGACTCTCGTGATCTTTTGAACGAGAGACCTAATGAATGAGAGTCTTGATAACCGAGAGACCTGGAAGATGAACACACGATTAAAGGTGCGGGTGAGTGTCCCCCCCCCCCCCCCCCCCCCCCGCGCAAACCCTCCAATGCTTAAGTCAGTTCTTGAGAGTAAGAGCGCAAGAATATGTCTCAAGTGCTAGAGAGAGCATACCCGAGGTCGGAGGCATGGCCTCTTATTTATAGAGGAGGGAGAGGTG
The DNA here is from genome assembly GCF_014633365.1 of Diospyros lotus. Lineage (NCBI taxonomy): Eukaryota > Viridiplantae > Streptophyta > Magnoliopsida > Ericales > Ebenaceae > Diospyros > Diospyros lotus. The sequence continues at coordinate 10,432,084 of NC_068340.1, forward strand.
TTAGATATGAATAGCAAACCAACACCAAGAGGGGGTGAATTGGGTTTTTTTTTTTTTTTTTTTTAAAGTTTGATTAACCTTGAAAATCCTTTGGATGAAAAATGAGATTTTAGTGAAAGTGAGGATTAATGAAATGCTTGGAACAATAAATGAAACAAAGAGCACAAGCAAATAAGAGACACACCGATATATAGTGATTCGGCTTAAACCAAGCCTAATCCACTACTTTAGCTCTTCACTAAGGATTTTTCAATCAATTCACTAAAAACCTCATATCTTTCTGGATAGGCACTCTAGCAACAAGTTAGGAGATTACAACCTCTTGCTTAGACAAGCAAGCCGTCTAGCACCAAGCTAGGTATTTCAACCCCTTGCTTCAACAAGCAAGTCCTCTAGCACAACAAGCTAGAAAAACTAAGAATAATACAAAAGGAAAGAATCTAAGAGTAGACACTCTTAGTTACAAGATCTCTCAATAGAAATACAAGACTTGAACAAAATAATACAAATGATAATCAAAGCCTTTAGAGAGAAAAATAAAGCACAAACGAAACAATTAAGCTCTTGAAAGAATGAACACTTATAAGCTTGAAACCAATCCTCTTGGCTGTTTTGAATCACCTATTTGATCTATATTTATAGAGCATTTCGAGCCCATTCAAAAATATAGTTGTTGGAGACTTGAATAGTGGAGAATCTAGTCATTGAAAGTTGTCTGCGACATAAACTGTCGACATTTGATGAAGAACTGTCAACAATATTGAGGAACTGTCGACATTTTTTATGCAGGAACTGTCGACATTTAGATACAGAGAGCAATATTTGAAACTGTCGACAATTTCTATTAAACTGTCGACATTTTTATAAAAACTGTCGACATCTCGAAACAAACTGTTGACAATTTGCCAAGATAAATATTCACTGCTTTGATGATACAATCTACAACATATTTACATTTCTTTAGTTTAAGTAAATGTCCTTATTTTATTTTATTTATATTTTACCTTTCATTTACTTTAATACATAAATGTAAATAAGTACCCCTCATTTGGATTCAATAAAAATATCTAAAAAATCAAAAACCAAAACAATAAAAAAGTAGAATTTGGTTTTTAGTACAAACTTAGGATTTTGCGATTTTACCACCTCCAAGATATACACTTTCTATTTCTTGAAAAATTCGTTAAAAATCATTTTAACACCAATGAATGTTAGCTATTGAAATACCGGGAAATAGTTTTTCAAAATGAAAACATTTTCATATATGTCTTCTTATATTGTACTAATCTTACAGACTTAGAAAAAATTATAGATCATTCGGTTTTCATTTCATATACATACTTGAAATTGATTTTTGTTGAAAATCATAAACTTGACTCGATACTTGGGGATCAAAACCAAATGAAGTTTTTCATCATCAAAACTAATCACAAGTGTAAAACATCAAGAGGGACACGTGGTGGTCGTGTTGAGAGTCTTGTAGCCCATCCCGAGAGTCTCAAGGCCCATCAAGGGATATTCTTGGTGGTGAGAGAATGTGTTTAGGCATGAGGTGATCGGGTAAGTGAGAGGAGAATACTTTCTTGGTCATTTGACTGAGAGAGTCTCCCTTGGGTGGCCGAGAGGGTCTCTTGGTCATATGATCGAGAAAATCTCCCTCTCTCGGCCTACTTGGGCTGCTCCTTTTGGACTCTCGTCACATTTTAGACTCTTATCAACTTCAAGCTCGATTTTAGCTTTGATGCAGACAGTATCTCTCAAAACTCAAAACATGAAAGTTGTAGACACTTTCCTTAGCTTTCTATAAGATTTTGAATCACTTCAATTGGAGGTTGGACGAGAGAGTTATGTCCAAAAGACCAAAGCAGAGCCGAAGCCACACTCACTCGATTTTATATTCAAGCTCGATTTTAGCCTTGATACGGCCAGTATCTCTCAAAACTCAAAAACATGAAAGTTGTAGATAATTTTCTTGTCTTTCCATAGGATTTTGAATCACCTCAATCGAATCTCAGACGAAAGAGTTATACCCAAAAGACCAAAGCAGTGCCGGAGCCACACTCACTCGATTTTATGACCGAGTGAGTGTTCCCCACTTGGTCTCGACTTGATCTCTTGCTCATTCGGTTTGTTTCCTTGATCTATTGAAACCCGTTTTCTCTTTAGGATTCATGTCCATATCTCGCGACTCTTTTAGGTCCCATGACTCTCGTCATCTTTTCAAGTCTCGTGACTTTTTTGTAATTTTACCTTTCTCCAAGTTTGCAGGGCATATCACAAATAGTCTACTAACGGAAACCAAAACACCCATTTAATCGACAGATGCAAGCAAATAGTTGATTAACAGAGACTTAAAACACCAAAAACACACGACATAAGCAAAATCTTCAATCCCTCAAAGCAAAATAAGCCAAAATCTTGCTTCTCTACAACTTCTACTCAACAAATGTCATTCCTTGAAAAACATATGGGATGATTCAAGACCTTATCGAGACTTCCAATGAGACATACTAAAGTTTTTAAGAAAACCAACATTTTCCTCAAGGATTTACTAGGATGGAAAACAACACCCATTTAGATTCAAGGAGACATTTTTAGCAATCAAGATTAAAAGAGATAAGCTTGAGATTTAAGTAATTTCAAGAGCTTAAAAGAGTTTTCCCTTGAAATGAAAAATTAATTGAAGATAGACGAACTTACATTTTTAAAAGAAACAAGAGAGGTAGACTTGCTCAATGGAGAAAGATAAGTAGAGAACTTGTATAACCAAAAAGAGATGCAAGAAGAACAAGGAGGAAAGAGAACTTGTCTTAATGATGCTTGAACCAATAGAAGAAGAAACAACCAGTTGCAATCCCTCCATTTGAAACTTCAATGGAGATTAACAATGGAGGAAGAAGAAAAAAAGATGAAGGAAGAGATGAAGAAGAACATGAAAAAGAAGAAAAGGAGATGGTCGATGGGGAGAGGAGGGAAGAGAGAGAGCAAGAAAAGATAAGAAAAAAAGAAGGTATGGGGGGAGAAATGGGCTGCCATCAGCTCACCAACCACCTCTTGTCTAATTACCATTTTGCACTTTTCTTTAAAACACACATAATACCCTCATTAAACTCATTTTTGACATTTGCATCTTTTTCTCTTCCTTTTCCATTTTCTTTTCACCCAATAATACACACAAGATTATTTATATAAAATACTCATTTATGAAATTTCCATTTTATCCTTTGCTTTATCACACTCAACATATAAGTCAAACCCTCTTTGGTCATTTCCCATTTCATTTTTATTTAATTAAAACACCTCATATTATGTTTATGGGCTCAAACCCAATTCAATAGCCAACTCACTTTTAGGCCTAATGGGTTAATTCTTCAACTTGGCCCCAAACCATTTCCTTTAACTTAAATTAAAATACAACACAATTTGCACTTGAGCTTAACCCAATTTTAGTAGCCCAATCCATTAGAGATATGCTTATTTTAATTCTTCCAACTATCCGTTGCATTAAACCTTTCAACCCTTAGCCTAAACCTAATTTAGCCCACTACTTGGGACTTTTCAATCATTTGCTACATACTCATTTAAATTTCCACATATATATATATATATATTTCTTTCCAACTTAGCATTTTCACTCGTAGCCTCTTTAATCACAATATCTCTAACACTAAATTCATAATGCTAATCCATCACATACAAATCACAATTCAAACAAAAACTCTAGACACACTTAAGGGTCGTTACAAAGTCGAAGGGAGCCCAGTGTTTTGTCTCACCCATCTAATAGAGAAGCACGAAAACATTTTGATAAAAAATATCATAACTTCTTTATTCATCTTCGAAATGTGAGGCTTGGTCTTTGTGCAGATGGGTTCACTCCATACAGTCAATCGGGTCGCTCGTATTCTTGTTAGCTGATCATTATGACCCCAATATAACTTGCCTCCTGAATTGTGTTTGAAAAGAGAGTTTCTTTTTCTAATTGATATTATTCCAGGTCCATCAAATCTGAAAAACAAGATAAATGTATTTTTACAACCTCTAATTGATGAAGTTGAATTGTTATGGCACGAAGGAGTTCTGACTTATTATATATCAACAAATAACAATTTTATGATGAAGGCTGCTCTATTGTGGATCGTCAATAATTTTCCTACATATAGAATGTTATCTTGGATGACATCTGGTAGATTAACATGTATGTATTGTATGGAAAAAACTAAAGCTTTCAATCTCAAGTATGGTTGAAAGACGTCATTTTTTTACTGTTACAGGAAATTCTTACCAATGGATCACGCATTTCAGAGAAATACAAGTGGATTTTGAAAAAACAGAGTTGAGAATTCTTCTCCATCACGACAATTAACTGGAGATAACATTTTTCGAAGAGTCTTTAATTTTTCATCTATCTTGGAGCTACAGAACTATGTTATGCATGCGTATGGTGTGGAACACAATTAGACCAAACGAAACATTTTTTTGGGAATTGCCATATTAGAAAAATAATATGATCCGACACAACTTAGATGTCATGCATATTGAAAAAATATTTTTGCCAATCTTTTTAATACAGTAATAAATTTGAAGGGTAAAAGTAAAGATAATACGAATGCTAAAATAGACCAAAAAGAATATTATAGGCGGAAGGAACTTGAACTAACAGACCGTGACGGAGGTAAGTATTGGAAACCCAAGCCCCAATACACGTTTACAAGGGATCAGAAGTTAAGTGTTTTGAAATGGGTAAAAGAACTTAAGCTCCCTGATGGATACGCTTCCAGATTAGATAGATGCGTTGATATGAGAAACACTAAGTTATTTGGCTTAAAAAATCATGATTGTCATATTTTCATGGAGCGATTAGTTCCAATGAAATTTGTAACATTATCAAATCAAATTTGGAATCCAGTTACTGAGTTATGTCAGTTTTTCAAAGACATTTGCTTAACAGTGTTAAGTATTGAACACCTGGATGTCATAGAACAAAACATACTTATTATTTTATGCAAATTAGAGCATGTATTTCCTCCAGAATGGTTTAACCCAATGGAGCATCTGCTAATACACTTAGTTTACAAAGCAAATGTGGGGAGATCGGTACAATACAAATGGATGTATCTATTTAAAAGGTAATAATGTGTGACATAATTTTATATATGTATTGTAAAACTATAATTTTTTCTATATTGAGAAGATTTTTGAATGATTTAGATTCTTTAACATTTTAAAGAAGAATGATGCAGCGTGTAACGCGTGTGTGAAAAAACACACCAAAATAAACCCTTGAAAGAGCAAACTTCAATGATCGAAACTTGGCTTTCAAGAAGACACAAAAACAAGATTGTTTTGCTAAGAAAACCCAAATAGGTTGCTAAAATTTGATTAAGAAAAACTTGATTACAAACTCTAGGTTCTAGGTATATTTATAGTATTTGGCTAATCCAAATCCATCTAATATTTGTAAACAAAATCCAAGTAGAATCCTAATAGAAATAAACCCTAAATAAAAGTCAACTAAAATCCTAATAAAAATAAAACCATAATCAAACATGAAGTAGAATTCTAAATCAAGTAGAAACATGAAATAGAATCTTAAATCAAGTAGAATTCTAAAACTTAAGAAGTATTAAAATAACATTATGGCACTACTATTTTGGTGATACTGTTCCAGTTTGGTTGGGTCGGCCTTGGGCCGAGTCTTGATTGGTGACCGCATCATTCACCTTCACTTGAGAAAAAATTTGACCTCGAATTTTGATCCAAACCTCAAATTTTGATCCTGTTTGGACAAATCCACATCCAGTAAGTACAAAGAGAGATTAGCCACCTTAAATGTTTAGAAATACCCATATAATTAGGTAAATCCACAACATAAGCATTATCATTTATCTTCTTTGTAATTTTGTAAGGATCATACTTCTTTGGCCTGAGCTTGTTCTGTTGTCCTCCTGGAATCCGTTCTTTCTTCAAGAATATCATGACTTCATCTCCAATCTCAAATACCTTGTGTTTTCTATGTTTATTAGCTGTTGCCTTATACTTTTTATTTGTGCAACCTTTGCTTGACATCTTCCTGAATTGCTTGAACTTTTCTGCTAAGGGAACACGAGCAAAGACATTCCTCCCATTCTTAGCCATATCTGTGTTGGCATGGCACCAGCCATTGCCATGTTTGTTGCCCTCTGCCTCCATTGTATTATTACTGTTAGATTGAGGACGTTGAACATTCCATTTTGAACGCTTCTCTAATCTGGTAGATCTTATCACAGGTTCTTCTCATTTCATAAGTTTTCTTGATTTTGACTCCTCAACAGCTTCTGAATTCATCTGTAGATTTTTCTTGTCTAGAGAAGAATTCTTCTGCAACTGTTTTGAATAAAGGGTTATTCCACGACTACCATCAGTCTCTCCATCACTTAAAATATTGATGCTTGAATTATTCTCTAGTCTAAACACTTGATCAGCTATAGCAGTAGCTCTTACAACATTCTTAGTTTCGGAATATAATTTCAGATTAATATCAAAAGCAGTTGCACTACCCGAGTTAACTAGCTTGGGAGATCCAACACCCCTATCCACAAAGAGAGCCATGTGACCATCTTGCTTTTGCAATCGCGAAAGTGAATATGTTCCTATTGCCTTTAATTCAACCATGCCAGAGCTTGAATAAACTGTAGAAGGATTTGCTATCATGATCTCCATCTCCTTTATAGTCGCAAGCCGATAAGAAGAAACACCACCATTATTGGGTTGCGAAGTAATGCCTGAGCCCTCGGGATTGGAAAATACCCTAGTATAAATCAATAATCTTGGAGTTTTGTAATGTTAGTAGCATAAATTAGACCTGAGTTTGCAAACGTTGAAGTTGCTAGGACAACAAAATCTTCGAAATCAAGCTCAAAACTCATTGAAAAGTCATTCTTTAGTTTATACTCATCGTTTCCCCAATGGTTGTGTTGTTGGACATTCCTCCTAACTCCTTTACCACTAGGGTTGGCTATCATACGACCAAGATCATCCTCATCGTCGCTATCATCCATCATTAGTCTTTTAGGATTAATAAGGACAGGATTAATGGCTGATCTTCCCGGTTTAACATAGCCGGCTTGATTCACGCCATCAGTCTGGTTCTGATTATCCTTAACTCGTTGTAAAATGCCCAATTGGTTGCAGATTCGCTCCAATTGCTGCTCCATTGTACGAGTTATTTCCCGTTGTTCTTCGATTGGTCTCCAAACCGCGGGCAGCCCCCGATCACTATCACAAGGCTGGTTCCTACCATTACCTTCAAGATTGGCCATCTAATTGGTTAATGAACCGCTCTGATACCACCTGACATAGCGTGTAGCGCGTGTGAAAAAACACACCAAAATAAACCCTTGAAAGAGCAAACTTCAATGGCCGAAACTTGGCTTTCAAGAAGACGCAAAAACAAGACTGTTTTGCTAAGAAAACCTAAATAGGTTGCTGAAATTTGATTAAGAAAAATATGATTATAAACTCTAGATTCTAGGCATATTTATAGTATTTGGCTAATCCAAATCCATCTAATATTTGTAAACAAAATCCAACTAGAATTCTAATAAAAATAAACCCTAAATAAAAGTCAACTAGAATCCTAATAAAAATAAAACCTTAATCAAACATGAAGTAGAATCCTAAATCAAGTAAAAACATGAAATAGAATCATAAATCAAGTAGAATTTTAAAACTTAAGAAGTATTAAAATAACATTATGGCACTACTATTTTGGTGATACTGTTCCGGTTTGGTTGGGTCGGCCTTGGGCCGAGTCTTAATTGGTGATTGCATCAAAGAAGATCTGTAATAAAATTCGTGTATAATGATCTATATGTGAGGCATATTTAATTGAAGAGACGTTCATATTTGGTTCATATTATTTTACATCAAATGTTCAATCAACAAGGACGAGAATCTCTCGAAATGATGATGGGAGAGATTTTTCATATCTACAAATTTCAATCTTTAATTATCCAGCACGTGTTGTTAGTCCAATGAAAATCAGGTGATGGATGGGAAGGAGTTTGAAGCTATCAAATTATATATCTTGCTGAATATTTCGGAGATCGAATCTTATATCGAGTAAGAATTAAAATTTAAATAAATATATTTATAAATTCATTCTTAATTCATATCACTTAAGTTTATAACTTTAATTTTCTAGTATTTACACCAACATATTGTGTCAACTATCTTCAAATATCACAAACAAAGAAATCGACAAACAAATCAAGAAACATTTTACTAAGTGGTTCCATCATCATATATGTTACTTCATACTTGGTTATTTTTAAATTGAATTTTAGTTATACATTAAGTGATATGCAAACGTTTTCTCAAGTGAATTCGAATATTCAACTTGTTAGAGATCCATTAATTCAGAATATAGGATGGGAACTAACTCCAAACGTGCAGTATTAACCAATATATTTCGTGAATGAATATAAATTTCATATTATCGAATGGAGTAATAATAGGTCCACCAAAATTTTTGGTGTTTGTGTGCTTGGGACAAGGGTTGGATCATTAAAGACCTATTATTATGAAAAAATTATAGATATTATTAAATTAGAATATGTAAGCCTACTAATCAAGATGATAGTTATATTCAAATGTGAATGGTACAATCCAAGTCCTCTAGGAACCAAAATTCATGATAAGTATGGTATTGTGGAGGTTCGATCGTCAAGAAAGTATAGGAAATATGATACATTCAAATTTTCCTAATAAGTTGAACAAATGTATTACTCGTCGTATCACGACACTTGCCGTGATAAATATGATTTTATAGTTGTTATTAAAACAAATGCATGGGGTACAATAATTGCTCCTGAAACTGATATGGAAGAATCTTTCCAAGAATATGAGATACCAGAACTGCCTGAAATAGATCAAAATGATAACCTTAGAAGTACTTTATAAGACTTAGATGGGATAGTCGAGGAAATAGATGTCTCAAATGTCGTTCAGCAGAAATAAGATGATGTAGAGGAAGAATTTATATCAGAAGAAAAAGAGTTATTATCTGATGACATAGATAGTGAAAATGAAATCATGGATGGATATATAGCAGAAGATGATTGATTTATTTTCAAATATGTGAATTCATTTATATATGCTATGATATAATATATTTTGTATTTTTGAATATCTATGACCTTGTACGTTTTATCATTTTTCTATTTTTCATGTAATTATCAAAACAGATATCAGGACATTCATCTTCTGAACCAAATTAACAAGGGTAGGGATAGTAGCGATAGAGGTAGAAGTCAATCATATAGGGACACACCTTCTCCAGATCCCAATAGTGCTAGTTTGCAGTCTTTTCCTTCTATCTCTACACATGTTGTCCCTTCTACTCCTTTATATCCCCAGCCATCGCACCCACAGACTTTCGTTCCCATGACTTAGTTTCAACAGTCTTTTAGCATGATGTCATATCCTATGGATTATACTACAATTCCACCCACTCGAGGCTGCACCATAATCTACCTTTTTTCCTAGATCAACTTTTCATCACCTAGGAGGATTCTACCCATACTCATTTATACCAACACCCCATGCACATCCTTCGTCATCTTCTCCTGGGTAGAATGTTAAGCCGACTACATCTGAGCCAACAGATATCGACCGAGTTGATCATCGAGTTGAGTTATCTTGCAATCAAAATTGAGATCAGTGAGTAGCTTATATATTATTTTAAATTGATTGTTTGCAATTGTTATACATAGAAATACATGTTGTTACTTGATAAATATCAGTTTTACAGTTTTTTCCTTAAGGTTGGCCCACCAAGTGTATGATCAAAGATTTAGAAGAGATGGTACACTGATGCTTAACTTCATTAGGATGACGTGCTATAAATAACACGATGGATGTGGCTAAAAGAATTTAACGTTAATATAATTGTAATTCTTAATTATAAAAAGTTTTGAGTTAAAATTTTATACATATTTATTCTTTTTTAACTTGTAGAAGAAATTCAAGTGGCAACCTGAGAAAAGTGATCGTATATGGATCACTTGGAATAAATCGGGTCGGGTCAAAGAAGTTTCAGGAACAATCTGAGCAAAGTTAAATGTGGTGCTGATAAGGGTGACTGGATGGATCCGAACGTGCAAAGGGCATTATAGGCTAAGTGGGATGATGACGAATACAAGAAGAAGGCTGAACAAAACAAAAAGAATTGCGCCTCCAAAACTTGTGGGTCCGTCCACATAGACAGATCCATTCCCTTCACCGAGAGTCGTAGGAGGATAGTAATTAGTTTTCTTACTTAAATGCTTCTAATTTTAAAAACTTATATAGTATTTTATATTTTATCCTATTTATTTCATACACTTGCCATGCAAGCAAGGGAATTAGACTACAAGCCCAATGAATTTGAGATTTTTAGGAAAACTCACATTCGAAAGGATGATCAAGTACAAGAAATGATGGTTGATAATAGATCAAAGGGCATCGTGATAATTGTATTTATTATGTACATCATTAAAATTTAATGATTTTTTTTATTAATTAACAGCGTCAATGTTTTAATTTATATAGGAGGTATTCGAGAGATTAAGTACAGAGGTGTCTTCAGCATCAGTCGGTAGCGATTCGTCCTCTTCCACTGCAGTCGACGAGCACATCTTATCAGGCTGTATGTGGTAGGCACAAGAAGGGTTATGTTTACAGCCTCAGGTCTCAAGTTAAGCAGTCCTACTTAGTTGCATCTGGTAGTACCTCCAATGGTTTAAATGGGTCCATATCACATGATTTAGAAGAAATGAGACTAAGGTTTATCCAGATAAACAAGGAGTTGCATTCCACTTAGAACGAGAATGGGAAAATGAGACAGACTATGACGCAGATGACCACTGAGAATGTGTAGTTACGTTAGTAACAGCAAGAGATGATTGTGTGAAAAGATCAGATGAATAACATGATATCCGTAATATTAAAACAACCTACCAATACTGCTAGACTGTCAATAAACCCATTGGGTGAAGACCCATTTTATGATAATGAGGGCAAAGAGGGTAACAGGGGTGATGAACAAAAGTGATAATTGTTAATTGTAACCAAATATTTATGATTTATTAACTCAATTAATTGAGTTGAATTTTATATTCATTTTTGTTATCTTACATATTTATATGATTTTAAATTTAAAATATTTTAATATTTATTTTTGTCTCTAAATTAATGATTATATAAATAAAATTTTAATTTATATTCAATTAATTAAAATAAATTGTTAATTATCAAAAATTTAATTATCTATTTATATTAAATAAATATAAAAATTTATGTTCAAATTTTAATTTATATAATTTATATTTTTATATATTTTATTATTATTTTATTTATGTTTAAATTTTGTTTTATTTTTTTTAAATTAGCGACGGAATCAACGATGAAAGCACTGATCAGCGACGGAAGCATTCTCGTCACTGATTAGCGATGAAAACAATCCCCATCACTAATTCCGTCGCTAAAACCATCCATTGCTAAATAATTTAGCGATGAAATTTTTAGTTTTAGCAACGAATTTTTTCGTCGCTAAAAGCTGAATTTTTTGTATTGCACGTTTTTACACTTGTCGTCATATTTATGTCTCTTAAGTTTGTTCTGCAACTTATAATACTCCTTTGTGTCCTTTTTTCTTATAGTAATTACAGATTTTTTTTTTTTTTTTTTAGATTTGGATCTAATTTTTCCTCTACCATCAAAATTTCTATCATTGTTCTTCATCTAATCAACATACTCTCCCCCTAATTTTTAGAAATCCCTAAAAATTGCTTATCAACTTTTTCTATCAAGAATAAATCATCATAACCTCATGTAGGGTGAAAGTATCACAACTATAGAATATGTTGTCTTTAAAAATTAAATATGAGATCTATAGAGAACATAATAAAATTATACCCAAATTCTCATCATTATACTTAAGCTCTATGCTTTCAAATCAGAAGCAATTTCTTTAAAACCTGTTAAATGGATTTCAATAGATGTACCTTCTTCCATTTGATGAGAATATGGCTTCTGTTTGAGATGCAACTTATTGGTTAAACTCTTCGTCATACACAAGTGTTCTAATTTCAACCATAGAGCGGCTACGATCTTTTCTTTCGAAACATTCTAGAAAATTTGATTCGATAAATGCAGATGTATTTGAGACAAGACCTTACAATCCTTACGTTATTTTTCCTCAATACTCTATGATTGTGGCATTTTTTCAAAATCTAAAAGCACATCATTTAAATCCATCTATGTCAAAATTGCACACATCTTAACCTATCATAACAAAAATCTAATATTCCGCTCCAACAAAAGAATATTATATTTCAACGTAGCTATTAAATAACCTTGAATAATATTAAAAAAGAAACCCAATTAAAAATAGACAAAAATACCGAATTCGATCCAAATTTAAGAAAAAAAATAGATCTGCATCTATTAATGTAGCTGATCGAATCTAAAGTGGGTCTAGTCTTGGTGGGTTGGATCTACCAAATCTAGGTTTGCTGAAACAATGACCTTCTATAATGGAGGAAACCTAAATGAGGATGGTTGGGCTTCAGGCCACCAATGGCGAGGGGTAAACTACCAAGAACAATGATGGTGGGCATGGCGATGGGAAGCAACGACGACGAGAGTGGAAGTCTTGTCAATCGATAATGGTGGAGTCACTGTGGGTTAGTCACGATAAGGAAGAAGACGATTGAAGAAAAAGATGAAAGCAGCGGTTCCTCGCAAGAGGAAGTCGAAGGGTTGTGGCCAGCCAAGCGAAAGACGAATAGACAACGATTGATCGACCGTGAAGACATGTGATCGATTGTGAAGGTTGAAACAACTGCTAATGGCTAATAACAACGACTGGAACTTGGCTCTCAGCGACGACAGAAAACGGGGTCGGTAGCTCAAAATTGGCCTAGAGGTGGCTGACAATAGTGAAGGCAGTTGGTAGATGGTGGTAGTGGCCTGGAGGCGGCAACTAGGGTTGGGGAAGTTGAAAACCCAGATGAAAAATGATGATGCTAAAATTTTAGATCCAACGACTGAGATGTGCAAATAGTTGATGGTTTAATCCAACAAGTCTGATACCAATTTGTTACGAAATTGGATCGAAAACAAATCATAATCAAACCATCAATCACACACACGAACATAGAATTTAACGTGAAACACCTAAATTGAGAAAAATCACGGGCAAAAATAACAAAATATCACTAAGCAAATATTGTTACAACAAAAGTGATATTGCCACACTAATTCTAGTGACTTGAGCACCTATTTATAGACTTAAAATCATCTATAGATGTACACAAGAAATTTTATTCTAATCAGAAGATAATTTATGATGATATTTCTCCAAATGAGATAAATTCTAGACAAAATAGAATTTGACAACAACCTAATCACAATTAAATTTGAAATCCTCATTATGATCAAATTAGAAAACCCAATCACATATGAGTTAAGATTTTGAGTCATAATTATCACACTCCCATTAAACAAAATCATGTATTGACTGAACTATGTGATGCTAGTAAGATTAACAAATGAAGGTATCAAAGGTTAGCTGAAAATTTGATCTCTCTCTCTCTCATACAAATCTCGATATAGAATTTGTTGTTGGTGTTATTAGTCAATTTATGCCCATTTCAGGGCTAGAACATAATGCATGTAGTTCATATAATTCTCTACTATTTGAAATCCACTCTAGCAAGAGGTATCTTATTCAGTCCTAACCAAGATCTATCATTAACAACATACATTGAAACTGATTATACAAGCTCTCTATCTGACAAAAGATCTACCTCAGGCTACTACACTTTCCCAGGGAATAATTTGATTATATGGAGAAGTAAAAAAAAAATGTGATGGCAAAATCTAATGGAATAGTCACATGGTGGTGTAGATAAAATTTAAATTTTTTGTGTATCAGATATACATAGTGGAAACAAGATTATACACCTACTATATGTAACTTGGGTATTTAAGTAACACGATATTTCATCAAATGAAATACAATAAATAACATACCTAAAACCCGATATCAGGTGAGTATATAAATTGTTTTTACACTAAAATCGAATCATTCTTAAGCTATGGAAAGCCTAGTCCGTCCACACTTAGCAAGCTTTCCAATATCAACTCCCAGTCCTCGTTTCGTGCCAGCCAAAGAACGCTAAGTCACTCGCACCTGTTACTCTCTTTCGAACTATCCGATAATACCCAACTTAACAATTAAGCTATCTGTAATTTGAACTAAAACAAAAGTAAGAGTTGCAGAGCATGAGAGAATTCTGCCAAGAGGAAAATCCCACCCCTTGCTCTCCCGATTCTACCTCCAGAAGGAAACATCTGAAGTCTCCACATTGCCACCCAACATACCCAACAAGCTGGCACGTCTAAATCATTAATTTGAGCTTAGGTGGCAAAAATGATCAACCATTTCATACAAAGTTGTCAATCATTTCCCAACACTTTGGAAAGCCGATCAGCCGACTCCTCAAATTGTCGACTATCAAGACAATCAAATGTTTAAGCATAAGCAATTGACACTTTCGATGCAACCCCAAAGAAACTGCAACTGATTCATTAACTTTTAACAAACCACGTCATTAACACTTAATAACATATTTGAAACCTATCATTAACTATTAATGATGTCAATGACATGATTGGTGCATGGTGTTGATACTGAATGTCACGATGTAGGGTGTGTGACTTTATAGGTTCATTGACTAATAGTAATCAAATAACGTCAAAACCCTTTTTAACGTCGACCAAATCTTTGACCCATCCCGAGAATCTCTCCATATTCTCATGACATTCTGAAAGGTCATAGGAGCACCTAGCAACGGTCTAGAACAATATAGAAGGCAATGATGTCTAACTTCAAGTGAACCTCTTACAGCTGTCAATTACCATGTAATGCAATCATTTCATCACTTAATGTCTCAATCGAGCGAGAGTCATGGTGTGATAAACTCACAAACTTAGTAACTATGTGTCTGATTTTATTAGTACGGCTAGATGACACCTCAAGAAACTCTTTCCTGATTAATCATACTATTTTGGCTAAGAACTTTCCCGTTATACTAACGATAGACCACATAAGATGTTCGCCTCACTTTAATAACGGTGACAGATCATATCCATTAACACCAACCTCCATGTACCAATAATACGAGATCACAAAAATGAACGTCTTCACCTCACAATTAGATGGTTAGACACATTAACAAATCTCGTACACCAATACACAAAACAATTGTGTCAATTCAAGTCAAATGATCAATTACACAATTGCAACTTAATGACAAGATCATTATTCACCATGCCATGTGATTAGTCATTGGTGTCACATTCAGTGTGTTGTTCTCCAACAACCATCCACGAGTTTACTATAAACATCACATGTTATATGGTATGTGACACCCTTAATCATTAGTAACTCATACTAATCAAGGTAGCAAACTGCGTGCATGTCCATAATGGATTAATCAAAGTCCCCATCTAACTAATCTAAGAATCATGAATATTTAAGAAATCTTGTTACTAGAGAATCCTATCACATATATTCTTAACACTTTAAGAATAAGATTCTCAAACAAGAAATTCAGAAACTTATTCATCCAACAAACTGAAGAGTAAATAATATTGAAAAACTGGTCTTTATAAAGATTTACAAAGATACATTGTAAGTATTTATATACACCCTATATGTCATCTAAATCTAGCATTTGGGCACAACACTAACAAAATCAAGTGTAGAAACAAAATTTACACCAATGACACTTGGTATTTACGAGTTAATGTGGCTTAAGATCATTCTAAATGATTTGGGAATTTAAAGAAATCAAAACATGAAATTGTATTGTGATAATATGTCAGCTATAAACATTGTACATAACCCTATACAACATAATCGAAACAAGTATGTGGATATAGATAAACACTTTATTAAAGAAAAAATAAAAACAAAGACTTATCAGCCTACCCTATGTGCCTTCTGAAGAACAGAGTGCAAATGTTTTGAATAAAAGACTTGCTCCAAATAGATTCTAGAAACAAACAACCAAGTTGGGAATGACAAATATTAATTCACCAGTTTGAGAATGAGTGTTGAAAGTCCACGACTGCTTTGACAGCCTTATAGCTTTTAGTTTACATAATTGAGTGAAAGTGATCGATGGTAATTGATTCTTTCTTATTTTTTCCTTTCCTAAAGTGTTTCCTTTAATTTAGGATCTGAATCCTTTATTTTAGGAATTAGCTCCTTGGATTTAGGATTTGTACTCTTTACAAAGTGCAACACATTGTATATAAAAACAGAAAAAATGTACATATGAAACTCGTGTGTGTGTGTGTACATATGAAAAAAAATGTACACACACACGAATTTGTTCTAATCAACGCAATGATGATGCAATCAATGGTCTCTTCTTCCTCATTGATTCGTCTTCATCTGTTTCACCAATTCATCTTCTTGTTCACCCCCCCTTTCTCGAGTGTGTGTTCTCCAGAACTCATTCAACAACGAGTTCCTTTTAGAACCCATTGCTAGAGGATTGCCGAAGGCTAGTTAGAATCCATTGCTAGCAATGACGTCTAGCAAACATATTTTTTATTTTTTATTTTTTTTGTTTCTATTTTGATTTTATTAGGGTTTATTTTAACTTATTTAACATTTAGTTAAAATAATCTAGATCAATTGGGGGGGTTGGTCATGGAGGGGCATTTTTGCTAAAAAAAACTAAAGTCATACAAGGACTTTTAGAAACATTTCCAAACTACATGAGGTGTCTCAATCAATGAACTAAATCACGGGAGGTCTACGTGCATTTTATCTTGAAAGAAGTCCCACTAAGCTTTGCTCGCATATTGCCAGAACCATAGAATCAGGGGATCATAAACCCAGAAAAAAGGAAAAGAACATAGACTACCTAAATCCCTAGTTTCTTGGGTAAGAAACATTTTTCTTTTGCATACCTTATTCTTCCTCACCAATCACCATACAGGTTAAATCCCTTGATTTACAATGACAGTCACAATATTCACTATCATATTCTCAACCAAATATGTCAAGCGTGACGTGCAGATGCTCAATCTCTAGAAAATTATCCATGACTTGCATCATTCATCTTTATTAGGAAGCAGATGGTTTAATCTAGGGGTCATACTTGTTTAATTCCCCAGGTAGTCTCCTTGCCTCACTTGAGAGTACGTTGCTGTCTTTGAGGCATTTTGGCCATGCGGCCATGCCAAGTCTTTGTTCTAGCAGTTTCTCCGAACACAGAATGGTACACATATATACAATAAGACTGATGCTTTCCAAATATTTCCTACAGTTCTCAACCAAGTCAATGCAACTTCTATGTGTAAGTAAGTTGTCTCTACAAGGTGCATAATCTCTATCAGTCTTGGTTTGCCTGTTTTATTCACTTAGTTGTCTTATGCTGGAGGCAGATCGGGCCCTAAGAGAATCCTTACTCAGGATACACAACTCAAAGGCTTGTTGATATGTGCACTTCCTTCAAGTAATTGGAACAAATGTTTGTTGAGTTGACCCGAATGGCACAAATAAGACTCTTCTTTTCCCACAAGTTTCTTAAGATGTCCTAACAACTCTATGTTATAACCTCCCATCCTCACTGAAATGGACAGCAAAACTGAATATGAAGTTACATGAAAGAATTGATAAATGGTAGGCAAAATTCCAGAAACGATGCATCTAGGCTGAAAACTGTGATGAAATTTAGAAATATCACAGAAAAATATATTAACAATAGAATATAAAATGATTGTGAATAATACCAACATATATTGAAGGTACACACATTATTCCATACATAACAAGCAAGATCAACTCATAGACAATAGTGTTTAGCATATACTCAGTGATGGTATAATTCACACAAATTTTCTACTTTTAACAATGTAGCTAAACATTTTTCTTCTGGATAAATAGCAATATGGATTAACATGAAGCCAAAAGCATCACAAGAAAAATATTCTTTTACAGATAGATTCAGACAAAAGGCGGCAACTACTTCTATCCAAACAAACATTGTGGCAGGTTGAAGGGTTTTGAATCATCAATTCAACCATCTTATTTGATTTGGAATTCACAGACTTTCCATAGAACCACAAATAGACCCCTCAGCAGTTATCAGAGCACTAATGTGGAAGACTAACCCATCCTACCATCCAACAGCATAACATAGTAAGTTGGCAAGGAACTAATTACAATGTGCGTGAACAATTGCAAAGAAATAAACAAATTGTTACGTAGACTCCAGTATTAATATGACATGTTATTTTTACAGCAAATTAATAGTTGCTTTGACAGTCTTCTCCCACAGAGCTTTGATGGATATATATATGATGGTTCAGCTATAAACACAAAAGGATAGAAGATGATACAATCAGTCCCACAAAAAGAATCACGTCCAAGTGAAAGAAAAATGTGCAGTTGTGACTTGTAATGTAGATTAAGGGCTTATCATGTTATCAAGGCAATGCAAAGCTTGGTTGTGTCCAGTGTGAAAGATCCATCACTGCACAAGGATCAGACTTCTCAAAATCAAAAACCTATACAGAACAAAGATAGGAAACAGCACAGTTGTTAGGGTGTTTATGTTGAGTGACAGAAAATGAAACAATGGACAAAGCCTTCTTGTATACGTTGCTTACCTTCTCTTTGCAGCTTGGGCAATAGTGATACTTATGCCAGAGGCAGTCCATTGAAGGATAAAGAAAGCAAACTCCAAGCATCATTGGCATCATGCAACCAACAAGAGCTGCCAAACTTGGTTTCGATCTGGATTGCAGATGAAAAGAAACAGAGGGAGAGGGGGCAGTGAAACCTGAGAACTGCAACTAAAACTTAAACATATAGTGCAGGTCAACGGTAGCCTATAAATATGCATGACTGATGATTGGACCATTTCAAGTTACCCAATTTACAGATTCGTCTAAATTTGGGATGGAAGGGGTGGGGGGAGCATCAACCAACTTAACTCCATTCGACACGGAGGACCTAAGATGAATCATGTGAGTCCTTTCTTGTTGACTCGATGTATTTTTTCTGTTGAATTGATGTTGCTGCAGATTTTGATATCTTGTTTAGGAGGAGGGATATTACTGGATAAATTGGAAATGGAACAAGGTTGTCAAAAATATAGTTTCTACGTTGCATCAGCAGGAAGTCTTCTGCATAAAATAGCAACATCAAATTCAAACTAAAAAAGAATGTGGTAACCATGATGAAAATTCACCCATAGTACAAAAGATAGGAAATCCTTAACTACTGTACTGAGAAGGAAAATAACTCCAATTCAAGCCATTCATCGTAAACCGCCGCAACAGCGCAGTTTGTTCTTGAATATGAGAAAAGTAACCAATCATAGTACGCGTCCAAGATACCCAAGCTGTCTTCCATGATTCATGTTAAAGTATTTAAAAGACTAATTTCCGGAAGAAATTCAAAGTCAACAGGAGATGACACGATTTTGTGTCAACATTCAAAATTTCAACTTCCCGAATGTTATTCTCGATCCGCGAAACCCTAAACTCTAAAGAATTTCAATTTAAACGCAATAAGATTCAATTCGTTCTCTAACTTTTTCGGAAAACCATAATTGACTCTGGAGAAGGCGCCGTAAAAGACAGAGTGCTTACCTGACGGTGGTGAGACCAGAATTACCGCAGAAAACGCAGTTGAAAGGGGCCGGGGTGTCTCTGTAGATCGTCTGTTGAATTGGAATTGCCTTTGGATCATCGAAGACTGCGTGGGTAGGGATCAGTCCAGCCTGATAGGGGTTCTCTGCGACGCAGTAGTATTCTTGATGATGATGATCGAACTGCAGTTGCATCGGAGGAGAATGGAAATTCGGCGTATAGGGAATTCCGATCGCCGGCTCGTCAGTCTTCGACATTTCTTCCAAGCTTCGTGAGCGAATCAATTTACGCCAAAGTTTTGGTCTTAGTTTTGGTTTGAGAATAGTTGGATGAGAAGGTGAACGAGGAGGAGGGATGGAATGGAGCCAAGTTTGGGTGCTCAGGGTCAGGTGGGCAGGAAAACATTGGGCTTAACCTCGAATCGTGCTTAAAATTTTGTTTGATTTAGAGCTCATTTTACATAAGTCTATCTCGAGCTTTGCTCGTGGTGAGCTCACAAGTAGCTTACGACTATGGAGCCAAACTTGACCTCGTGTTAATATTATGTGAAATAAATCAGACAATCAAAACCTACAACGGTATCAAGATTTAAATCCGAACAAATCGAAGAAACAAAAAATATACACATAATGCGCACAAAAAAAACAAAAAATAAACAAGAGATGTACAAGTTCGAATTCAAAATAATTTTACTCATAGCAGGACTTCACCCTACTCAATTCACTAGAAATATATACAATGAATTTACAAAGATATATTACAACAAAAGATACAAGTGATGAATCACATGATAGATCTATGATTCAAATATAAAGACTTTAATTTTAATGATGAAAAACATCTCTTGCTTTTGCAAAATCTCTTCTATTGAAAATGATTTGTCATTATCAAAATCAAAATATCATCAAAGCATAATCTTTTCCTAAAGGTTGTAAAAGTCGTTAGTCATTTCATTCCAAAAAGAAGCATTTGTTTCAAAATTTAGTAAGTCATCTGTCGATTGATCAATATGACCTGTCGACCATTTTTTAAATTCTGTCGATCGATCCTTTATATTGACTTACATCTGTTGATCGATGCCTATGCATCTATCGACTGACAATATACCTCTTCTGAAGTATGGCTTCATCTGTCGACCGATGTTTAAGCATCTGTCGACCGATCTTATATCTTAACAAGGAACTATCGACTAATGCTTTTGCATCTATCGACAGGAAAAATGCCAATCCTTGATTTTTTTTGGTGAGCAAGCTATTTGTCGACCGATACCTATGCATCTGTTGACCGACAAAATGTTTGCACAAGGAACTATCAACAGTCTCAAATGATCTGTCGATCGAATTTTAAATTTTTACTAATCTGTCGACTGATGCATTGCATCTGTTAACCGTTTGCTTCGCAGAGACACATAACGGCTAATTCATCTTTTGCACTCAAGTGCTCTCTCCACTAACAATGGCCTGATTCAAACATGGGCTTTCAAGAGGCTATAAATACAAGTCATTTGGAGATTTCAAATACTCCAAGCAATACAAGCTCCCAAGTGCTAAAATCATTGTTGTGCTTCATTGGTAAAGTTGTTCTCTTTTCAAGGCATTGTATTTATCTTGTGTAATTCTTTTTCATACCTTGTCTTAATCTTTGAGAGAACTTGTAACTGAGAATATTGTTTCTCAGATCCTCTCGTATATTGTAACAATTTGCATTATCCTAGCGTGTTTTGCTAGAGGACCTACTTTGTTTGTAAGAGGTTTTTGGGATACCTAGCTTTGCCTAGAAAGCTTGCTTGTTCAAGTAAGAGGTTTGTATCTTCCTAGCTTAGTGCTAGAGGGCCTATCCAGTGTGGTAGGAGAGTTATAGTATTTTGTTTGAAAAACCTTAGTGAGGAGCTAAGATAGTGGATTAGGCTGAGTTAAGCTGAACCACTATAATTCCTTGTGTTCTCTTGTGCTTGTGACCTTTACCTCTTCATTCTTTTAAGCATTTCGTTATTTCTTTCTTGGTTCATATATTTATATTTTTCATTCTTGTTTTCTCCATTGTTAAAACGAGATTGTCTTAAATACAGTTGATACCTCATCGTGCCATTTCAATGTCTTGAGGTTTAAGGAAACCGTAGTCTTCATAGACGACATCTTCTTTTATCAAAAGAAAATTTAAATATACCAATTCACCCCCGTCTTGGTACTTGTCATAGACTCTTCAAATCTAATAACAAGAACAAAAACTAACCACTTACAGTATCGAACATAATGAAGAAATTGAGTACACAACTCCAATGTCCTGAGCTATTCCTTGCACTCACAATAATGTTCTACCTCTCTCACGCAACCCCATGATTTTCCCAGAGAAAATGATTAATACAAGAAACTGGGGTTAGGGTTCTATTTAATCTCTCTTGCGTGATTTCAATCTGTTTGTCAAGTAGACAATGCTCCTAATTCCTTCATATGTATATATGTGTGGGATAAGGGACATAGTTTGAATTAGAATAAAAGAACAATTTAAGCGAACTTGGGCTTGGGCTGTAGACACCAATTGTCGAACCCAATTTATTTATTTGTTTATTTGACCCAATCAATTATTTAGTCACAAACATGACAAATTCCACCTTAACTCAAGAATGGATTGATAATGGATTTGACTAGAGAACTTGCATGTAATGACCTGTTGTTGAGGTCGGGATTTAATTAGCTGGTTATGGTAATCATTAGCATGAGCATATGAGTGTTTGTGTTTTGGATTTAAGGGCTAGAAAATGGTATCCGAATGCATGCTTGGTTTTGGGCTTTAGTATTCGAATAGAAGTGTGAGATATCCAAATGGGTGTGCTTGCTTTGGCCTTGGTATCCAAATGAGGCTTGTAGTATTCGGATATGCTAAAGTGTTAGAGAGGTATCTGGATAGCTTGAGGCTTATTCGAATATTCTCCTTGAATTATGTCTGATATCCGAATAGAAGGCTTGGCATTCAGATATGTTTGAAATCCTTTGTGTCATGTATTCGAATAGGAGGCTTGGATATCCAGATATCCCTATTAATTTTAGGCCCTTATATTCGGATGGTTGCCTACATATTCAAATATGCCCTCCCATATTCGGATATCACCTATTATATTCGGATGAGCTTATCTATAAATGACTTCCCAGGCCACTTCCTCGTCCAAATCGACCTTCAGTCGGTGGTGAAAGCCCTACATCTGATCTTGCCACGTGTTTACATCCATTTTCCCCTACCTCTTGCTATATAAACCAAGTGATTATCGAGAGAAGATGAAATATTTTTAGAGTGTTCAGTTGAGAATAGGGGAGAAGAAGAAGAGGAAGAGCAAGGAGGAGGAGGGTTCGACCAAGCTTCTGGTTGTTCTGTTTCCTTTTCATTTCAGGTAAGCTCTTACCCCTTGTTACTTTCTAGTTTCCTCCATCTTGGTTGGACCCTTGCTCAATCGGTGGGTCTTTTTTGGTGTGCTTTGAAGGGTTCGATTTCCTTTCTTTTTTGTTATCGAAATGAAGCTAGGTTCTTGCATGGGTAGGATTTCATTGGGGAAGTGCAAAGATGTTGTTATGGTCGAGAGTATAATGCATAAGGTTTTTGTAATTTCTAGTACTTTGCCATTCCAAATACATGCAGGGGCTTCCGGATTACGCATTTAGGGGAATCCATGTGACTTGTGTTCTTGGCCACGGGCATACTAGGTTGTTTTAATACCTAAGTTAGTTGGACACTAGCACTGCATTGAGTGTGACTTCCTATATGGATGAGTAGAGCTTGATCCATGGTTTTATGGAGGCTATGTATCACGTTGATGCTCATTATGCCATTGCATTATATTTTTTCTTTACATGGTTCCTAACGTTGTTTGGTTGGGTGGAAGATGCTTTTCAAGTGGATATTTCATGCCGAGGTTTGGTTTACGGACGTGGTTAGCTTGTCGTTTCAGGTTTCAGTAGCGCCGACCTAAGGGAGCTTTGGCTCGGGGAGTTGCCCATGTTACCTTTTAGGGCAATGATAGGTCTGTGATAAGGACTCGGGTGTCATGTGTCTTATGTAGACCCTAAGGACTAGTATGTGCATATTTTATTATATGACACTTCTCTATATCTGTTATGTGATTTATGGACATGTGATGTATGGTTGTTGTATGTGGGGTGCGGGTTACTTTTTAGCTTTCATACTCTTGTCAGCCTTTCCTTTCTTATATGTTTGTTGAGTCTTGTGGCTCACTCTTGCTTCTCTTCATTCCAGGTAAGGGCAAAGCTAAGTGTCGGGACGAGTCTAGCAGTCCATGAGCTATTCCAATAGATGGTGTACCGGGTAGACTTAGCAAATCCTGTTATGAGGAGTATCTTATGGTGTCGTGTCGTGGTTGTTTGTCTTTTGAGCTCTTAGCACTATTTTGTATATGTATATATATACCATGTAACCTTGTGGGCCAGTTATCTTTTGTATGTGTGCCTAGGATGTGAGTTGTGCTTCCCTTGCTTGTTTCTTCTATATGAGTATAGGTGATCCTAGTTAAGCATGCATGGTAGGTCAAGGTGGTTCTTTTTTTGTTTCACTACCCTTCTTGGGGCTCTTGCTCAGGTTCTTCAGCTTAGCTGGGATATTTGATTAGGGGTTCCACACTATAACTCCCCTAGCTCGGGAGCACATTTGAGCAAAAAATAATGCTTTGCTCAAACTTATGACCTAGGTAGACTTTAGCTATGAACTTCACTAAAGACAATAGGATCATCTAACTCTATTTAAGCCTACTATGATTAAGGTATTAGGGCTGACACTAGGGTTATCATCAAAACATGGTATTTCCTAAGGTTCCACTTTAAGACTTACACATTTCCACCTTAAACTAAACATTATCACTTTATTTAGGTTTGACTAACCCTATGAGATTGGGAACATTAATTTTTAGGCCGACTATTAGTTTTTCAAACTTAATCCTCTTTCCTGTTTGATATTCAATTAAGATTTTTTACTTCATAAACTTCTCAAAAGATTCACTTTTATGCCTAAGGAAGAATACCCAAATCTTTCAAGAATATCCATCAACAAGGGAAATAAACATATTAGGCCCTTAGAAAGAAAACAGGGAACATGGGAGAGAACCCTACAGATAGAGTAAGCAAACTACAACATATGAGATTTCACCCATAACACAGGCATCCATGGGATTTACCCATAACACAAGATTAACAAAACTCTAGATTTCTAATCCATTTTGAATCCAAAAGCCTAACTCGCTTAACTCTTATAGCCCTCTTAAGCCTATGTGCCCCAATTTTTTATGCCAAGACTTCTAAAATGCTTAGGCCTTCTCCACTCTCATATCCATCTGAGAGATTTACATTTTCTTGTATATAATCCTTCTGCCTCGAAGGATAATTTTTTCTAAGATGACCTTCTTCCTTACAAAACCAACAAGTCACTGATTTTGAATTCTCTTTATCCTTAGATTGAGATCTAGACTCACTTTTACCTTTAGAATGAGATTTCTTATTAAACTTATCCTTAACATATAGACCTTCAACAAAACTGATTTTCTGTTCTTTCTTAGTTTCAAGATCTATTGACCTCAAGGCTAGCAAAACATCTTCTAAAGAAAGGGATTCCCTTCCATACTTTATAATAGTTTTCATATCCTTATATGAATTTGGTAGGGAATTCAAGAGTATAATAGCCTGGTTTTCATAAAAAATCTTTTCATCTATGTTTGTTAGGCCTGTAGTGATAACTTTGAAATCATCTAGATTTTCTTCTAAGCTTTTTGAAGGGTCCATCTTAAAAACTAAAGAGCTTTTCTTTTAGATATATCTTATTTGACAAAGACCTAGCCATGTACAAAGACTCTAATTTACTCCACACCTTTGCAGTGGTTTTTTCGTCATTTATTTGCCTTAGGACATTGTTAAAGAGATTGAGTATGAGGAGGCTGAACGCCAACTCGTCCATGTCTTACCTTTCCTGATCAGTCATTGCCCCCAATGTTTCCTTTTCTTTCTTATATTCTTTCTGTTCTGTCAAGGCCTTCGCACACCGGTGTTGCACCAACACAGCCTTCATCTTTTTCTACCACAAGTGGAAGTCCCTGTAGCCATTAAATTTTTTGAGTTCCACTTTCATAGGTGCCATCTTTGGTTCTATTCTTCTAAGGAAAACAAAAAACCATCATCAACATAGAAAACAACTTGGAACAAAAATGACACCAAACAACCAGCGTACACAGAACACGGACTGCAAAGAAAAATGAAACAACAAAAAATTTGGATAGGTAATGAGTAAAATGTTCACTGAAATCCTTATAAACCTAACTAGGTTTCAAATAAAAATTTCAAGAACATTACAAAAAACAGATTACCTTTCTCCAAATATACCGAGCAATACATGCAATTTATCTTACCAATCTTTCTGACACAATCAAGTGATATATACTTACAATAGGAAGTAAATGGAAACAATAACAAGGGAAGACCAACAAAAAATTGACAACTGAATAGAAACAATGGATCGGGAATAAAGGGAAAAAAATTCTAATAACCCACACATACTTGTTGTGACCCTAACTCGAGTTCAAGAACAGTAAGAAACCATAACCCACACAAATACCACAAACAATCCAATATATCTTTGAATAAGAAAAAAAAAATAGGGTTAAGAAATCAAAGGATAAGATACTTATAGAGTCAAAAATCGATTTTGGCCTCTAATCTTCCAGTGTTTTGCTCAATGACGATCGATCCACCTTCATCCTCCCATTATTCTGATCGCCTTCGTCCTCAAGTTCTCAGATCTTGATCGCCGATAGATCTGGTTCACCCTTGATTGGCTCTGAAACCACTTGTTAATATTTTCTGAACTAAACCACACAATCAAAACCTACAGCAGTACAAAGATCTAAATCAAAACAAATTGAAGAAACAAAAAATACACACACAACGAAAACATAAAATGAATAAGGCATGTATGTGTTCAGATTCGAAAGAATCCTACTCATGGTAGGGCTTCACCCTAGTCAATCCACTAAAAATATATACAATAGATTTACAGAGATATATTACAATGGAAGATACAAGAACAAAAACTAACCACTTACAGTATTGAACACAATGAAGAAATCGAGTACACAGCTCCAATGTCCGAAGCTATTCCCTGCACTCACAATAATCTTCTACCTCTCTCACACAACCTTGTGATTTTCCCAAAGAAAATGATCGATACAAGAAACTAAGGTTAGGGTTTTGTTTAATCTCTCTTGCGTGATTTCAATTTGTTTGTCAAGTAGACAATGCTCCCAATTCCTCCATATATATATGTGTGTGGGCCAAGGGACATAGCTAGAATTAGAATAAAAGAATAATTTAAGCGGACTAGGGCTTGGGCTGCAGACACCAACGGTCGAACCCAATTTATTTATTTGTTTATTTGACCCAATCAATTATTGAGTCACAAACATAACAACTTGAGCTCATAAGAAGAAGAGAAAATGAGTGCTTGCTTTGCATGAGTAAATCATATTATGAACCTAAAATGATATGGGTTCCCAAGAGTAATAAACTATTAAAGCACTGAAAGAAAAATGGATACCAAAATATCCTCCTAAAGTGTTATGTTTACAGAATCAAAGAGGACAATTTTGGAAAGAAAGAAAGAAGATTGTAACTTAAAGACAATCTAGAAGAGACAGCTATTGGAAGAGGGTAAATCATGTCCATCCAGGAAAAAGGCATGATCCACTATGCCTTGCGAAGAACGGTCTATGGTTGTATCATACTCAAAAAATGGCAAGGAGGTGGACTTCTCCCAAGTCATAGCATGGGCTACAATGTATACCAGTATTATGTAAAGGTAAAGTACGTTTATGGTACATTCATTTACATAATGTTATGACACTTGATTTAATATCAGTATACAATGGCATATGCTAATTGGATTTCATTATCATGGCTCTTAAAAAATTATGCCATTAGCAAAAATAAAATGATTCCTTGATTTCTCACTATGCTTTTAAGATGTACATTCTCTTGGATAAAATGAGAAATCAAGTTATATCTATAAAAATTATTTTCAAATATATCCTTATGCATTTGAGCTACTCTCCCATTAAGTATTATCTTGTAGTATATATTGAGGGAGAGCATTAAAAATGTTGACTTTTCTGTTATGAATTTTTTGATGATATAATTTTATGCCAAAACTTTATTGTTCTCAAATGACAAATTCTCATATTTCTTGAGGATGTACTGAGATTGTTTTGATAAGATTCGTTGAGGTTGCTTTGAGAATTTATAAGCTCAAGGAACCTTTCTATAGGATATTTATGTTTTATCTTTATGCTTTGTCTATTAATATGCTTCATTTATTGATATGTTTTAATATGTTCCTCTTTAGGGTTATCCTAAAGAAAATGCATGAGTGTGTTGTGAAACTCGTGATATTCTAAGAGCTCAAAGTATGTGGCACCTTTACTCTATGTTTAAGAGGAATTTGTTCCATATATAGATTCTTGATGTTTTAGTATTGAGCATCTGGCGCTTGAGAAAATGATCATATTTTGATGAGATGTTTCTTGAGTTGTGATCTATAGCGATTAGTTTTCCTATTTGATACTCATGATGGAAAACCCGTGTACGACTGTAAGGAGAATTTCAAAATTTTTATGCACATCAGATATGTGCAGCAGAATATATACATACACGCCATACAAGTAGCTTGAGTATTTAAACAATATGCATATTCATCACATGAATATAAATACGCACATACTTAATGCCTAATGTAGATAGGTATAGAAACAATTTTTGTACTGAGACTAATCCACCTTAAGATGTGGTGGTCCTAGTCAATTCACACCTAGTACGTTGTTCGGTACTGTCCTAGTTTCCCTTCCCGAGCTAGACACAGGGGTTGTCGCATCACCCATACCCACTTCTCAAATTTTCCCACGTGACCCTTATGCGTATAAATTTCACAATGAAAGATTAAAAGAGAAAGTAGAAGAAGAAGATAGAAGCAGCATGAAGCAGTAAAACACTACTTCTTTAATTTATTTCCTCTTGAAATCAGCCACTGCCTCACCTATGCCCCCTCTAATTGGCCAACACGTGGCACCCAATTGGAGCGATAGCTAGGTAACCTAAATTTGACTCTTGCCTTTTCAGGGCAGAAATCGAATTTTTCCACCTTGAAAGTCGACCTTCACCATAGGAAAGTCATCTCTCCAGGCCAACAAGTCAACATTTGACCCATCAATCCTTGAAATGCTTTGGGCATAAGATGTGGTTACCAGACGTGACACTATATGGTGTGCGACTTTCTAGGTTCACTACTCGCTAGCAATCAGATAGCACCGAAACCCCTTTTAGTATCGGTAAACTCCTTAACCCATCACTAAAATCTTTCTATATCCCGATGATGATTTGAGAGTTCCTAAATAGCGCTTAACTGCAGTTCAAGACAGTATAGGTGACAGTGAAGTCTTATTTTCAGTGAACTTATTACGGCTAACGATTACCATGTGCTATATTCCTTCCATCACCTAACGTCCCAACTGAGCAAGAGTCATGGAGTGATAAAATTACAAACTTAGTAACTATGTATCCGACCTCGTCAATGTGACTAGATGACACCTCAGGAAACTCCTTTCCTGATATTCAATTTGCCCTGACCAGTGACTTTCCTGTCACACAATAGTATATCACATAAGATGTTCACCCCATCAATTACCGACGAGGGCGACAGATCCTATTCATAACACCTATCTCCATATACTAGTATTACGGAACCACACAGATGAACCTCTCCACCTCTTAATTGGATGGTTTGACTCATTAGTAAATCCCATGCACCAATATACAAAACAACTGTGTTGGTTGAAGTCCAAGGATCAACACACCATTGCGGCTTGACGATAAGACCATTATCCACCATGCCATATGGTTTGTTATCAACATCACATTTAGCTTGGTTATTCCCCAACAACCACATATAAGTCTACTAGCAACATCTCATGTCACGTGGTGTGTGACACACCACCCTCCCATCATTATCTCATACTAAATAAGGTAAATAATCCCTGTGCTAGTCCATACTTAACTAATCGAAGTCTTTATTCAAAGAATCTAAGGACTAAGAATAGTTTAAAACATCCTATTGCCAGAGAATCCTGTCACACAATCTCAACACCTTGAAAATAAGATTCTCAAACATAATATCTAGGGACTCATTCATGTGTTAAACTAGAAAGATCATGAATGAAGAAACTTGCCTTTTATAAATATATATAAAGATACAATAAATGTGACCAGTTACACACCCATTAGATGTCATCGAAATCTAGCATTAGGACACACAACACTAACAACTTAGTATCAAAATCTTAATGTTCTTAATGTTATGAAATTTTTTGAATACTTGGAGAATCTAAAAGTTGGATGATCATTTCTTGAAAAGCAAAACATTGAAGTATTTAAATGTTGTTAAAGCAAGCAGTATTTGATCTAGTTGCTAAAATTTCAATCAAGTGATGCAATCAAATCGTAATGTTTTGGAATATCTAACTTGGTATGTGTATAATGCTTTAAGATCTTAGAAGAATAGAATTCATTTATATTCTGCTTCATTCGAATATCAAGTAAGCTATTCGACTTATGTGTATTCTTGATTGGAAAAATATGTTACTCAAATAGCTACATCTGTTGTATTTTGATATCGAGTTAGATAAAATTTTCATCATTTCTAGATATGTGTTATTAGCATATTCTTATATAAATTGAGTGATTGTGGCTAGAAAGTTATCATTCACAATAGCACTCAAAGTATTTAGTCTTGGGCTTATTACAAAGGTTACTTGAGTTGTTACACTTAACTACCTCTTAGAGTGCTTGAATTTGATATATCTTTCTAAATCTCTGATCCTTTGTGAGAACCCTTTCTTTAGCTTGAGTGTTACATTGTATTAGCTTCTCCAAGTGTTCTTTTGTATCACATCCTAGCTTGTTAAGTAGCAAAGGTTAGGTGCTTGAGCCATATTAAAAAGCACACTATAAAGATTCTAGTTGTGCCTATAAAAAAATGTGTTAAAGGCTCTAGCTAAGCATGGTAAAAGCTATATAGTAAGTGCATGAAAATCCTTAATGATGAGTTAAGGTAGTGGACGTAGGCAGTTAGGGCCAAACCACTATACATTTTGTGTGTTGCATTATTTCTTTGATTTTATTTCAACAAGTTTTATTTAATTTTATGGTGAGCTTAATTCAACCTTCTTTTAAGCTAACTATTCTTCAAAGGTAATTCCACATGTATAATATTAACTATAACTCAAAAATTTGAGAGAGCATTTGAGAGGTACAGGGAACAAGATCAACTTGAAAGTGAGAACAATTATAGAGTTCCAAATTAGGAGCATTGGAGGGTTTCCTCTTTTTGCAATTCTAATATTTGAGCATTCCTCATTTTCAGGGATTTTGACTCTAGAATGCCAAGGGCAATGGTATGATACCCTAGACAAAAGGTTTCACTAGTACAAGGATTGAGTTTTGATATGTAAGACATATATTATTCCCTTAAGACATATGTTTGAATGGGTTCAATGTGAGCTGGTCATCAAACCATCCAAGATTCTTTAAGCATCATTCTTGGAAGTCTTGAGCTCTAAATGTTTCACAATTGAACTTCAAACCCTAAGAAGGGGGTTTAATGTTGGCTCCCAAGCAGACAGGGTATAGCTAACTTAATTTATCTCAATAATGATTTTTCAAACTAAGAGTCTACTTATATTAAGACGAGACTCATTATCATGAGGTCGTGTTAGTATGAACCAAACATTGTTTTTATCTATTCAAAGCCCTGGGGTCCATTCCTTGGAACCTTAAGGCTTCAATGTCCTAGGAATTTCATGTCGACCTTTTAACAGGCTAAGTTATCAATCAAACTTTGTTTTTCAATCCCTTGGCAAGCAAAGAGAGTGACCAAGCTTTTTTACTTATGCAAGGTATTCAATGGTTCTTATTTACCCATGTTTTAAGGTTTACACTTTGTATTCATGAGGTTGAAACAAAAATACTTGCTTTATTAATGAAAGGTTAAAGACTCGTCTATAGTTGTAGAGATTTTTGAGATATTTGGCAAGAAATGAATGAAACATGAGGTTAAGTTCTCGGTATTTTGTGAATTACACTTTTTTAGAGATTGGTCTTCGATGCAGATCGAGGTAAAAATATTGGTAACGTGTTCACTAATATAAAAATTGGAAAAGATTAAAGCAAGGTAAATCACACAAAAAAGTAAAAGTAAATGCTAAAGAAAATTCTAACTAATACTTGATTACTACTAGTTCTATTTGTGGTTCTTTGAGGTTAATGTGTGTGTTGTTTCAGATTTGATAAGAGTGGTGTACCCACATTAATAGGAAGAAGAGGATACTTAGAATGGCACAATATGTAATTTTGTGTTAATGTTTAATCATGAGCTAATTATTTATTTGAGATATTGTAGTGTTAATGGTGTGGTCATTGATTTGGTGAGCATTATAAGTAATCGAATAAAATCTGAAAAAGTGTGCGGGGTAACTTAACTAGTCAAGTTGGGGTCGATTGTTATTATCATAGATTTGATGAAATTAGTTAAAGGGCGATGATAGACTTGTAGTTATTTGGAAAGATAGATGTAGATATGCAATTTTATGGGAAAGATAAAAGTGGACTTGTGATTTTCCAAAAATAGGGACAAATCTATAAGTTTTTGAAAAATAAAGGAAGATTTTGTAATTTCAAAAAACTTATAAATTACAAGTGTTATTTAATAAAGTTCATATCTAACACTTAGTGTATAAACTCAAAGTTTGCAACTTCATTAAGTTTTAGGTGGAGACTTTTAGTGCAAAAAGGTTAGTGAAAATGTAAGAGTGTGCACCCAAGAGAGGATTGAATTGGGTGTCTCCAAAATTTTTTGGTTTGACGTAAATTTTGTACGAACACTATTTGAACCTTTTTTAACCTTTGAAATCAATGTTGTAAAAATATAAACTGAAAGTAATGACAGGGTGAAAATCAAATGTAAAAGAATTAAAAATAGATAACACACAAGATTTATACTAGTTTAGCCTAACCCGATCTACTCTATTACCTTAGCTCCTCACTAAAAATTTTTAGAATCTACCAATGAGTGTTTGTTTAGAGAGCCAAGCACTATCATCTATAGCTTTTTCAAGGTTCAACTATAATCTTTTACAGTAACTTTTATAGAGCTCAACTATTACCTTTTAGTAAATTTAGAGAGAAAAATATGGAGCACAACCTCACAAGAATAATAGCTCTCAAGCAAATAACCCTTTAAAAGAATATGAGAGGAAGCTAATGACAGATTTTACAATACATATAGAGAGAATTAAAGGATGAATAATAGGAGCACACTTTTCTCTCTAGGTATGAAAACCTTGAAGACAAATGAACTCAAATAATGACTTTTTTCTTAGCTTGTTTTTTCTTTTTTCTTTCCTTTCTTTTTCTCCCAGCTCAAGTAGTCTCAACATTGTGCATGTCATGGGTATTTATGGTTTTTGCTTCTTTAATGCACTTGTTGATTTGTCTAGATAACTTGCAAGTTTTTCTATTGCTTCCCATTCCAACGGTTAGAATATTAACGTGTTCTTGAAGTTTAAACATTGTTAACTTACATGAAAAATCATTTAGACAACATTTAATAATAGTATGATTGTTTGAAATTGAAAACTATGCATATATAATGCTGTTTATAATGGCTAATTTTTTGAATTTCAACACAACATTAGTCAAGTAAACTTAACGTTACTCGAGTGAGACTACAGTTAGTCGAGTAAGTTGAAAAGTTAGATGATTAAACTTAAACATTACTCGACTCTTGAATAATCTTATTTAAATAAAATTATCAATTGCATTAATCATTACACGACTAATATATTTGTTGCTCACTAAAAATTGATATTACTCGATTAAAAGTATATCTTAGTCTAACATTTTCAACCACTTGTAACTTCAATCTGTTACTTGAAGAAACTATGTTGATACTCAACTAAAAAGTATCATTACTTGATTAAAACTTTTTATTAATTGATTAAAAATTTGATTACAAAGACTAACACTCTCTGTCCAATGAAGTTACTAAATTAATAATAATATCTTAATCTACTAAATATTCAAGTATAGAAACTTGATATTTTGCTCTTGAATTATTACTCAATTATAAAATCTGGTTACTGATAGGTTTGAAATCCTATGGCACACACCCAAGAGGGGAGGTGAATTGGGTAATTTAAAAACTTGATAAAACTTTTTAATACAAATTGAGGTTTTAGTGATTTAAAACATAAAGCATATAAAATGACAAATGTAAGTTTACAAAGATAAATATGTGAACCAAGAGAGGAATGGATAGATGCTTGACAATAAAGAGAATTTAAAGAACACAAACACAAAAAAACACCAAGATATATAGTGGTTTGGCTTAACCCAAGCCTAATCCACTACCTTAGCTCCTAACTAAGGATTTTGCAAACAATCCACTAAAACCCCCTACTTAAATCAAGTAGGTCCTCTAGTCCGCAACTAAGAAAATTACAAAACCTCTCACTCAAATGGGCCCTCTAGCTACACAAGTTAGCAAATACAAGAAATATAATAAAGAAAGGATCTAAGAGATAAATCTCTTAGTTACAATGTCTCTCAAAATACAAACAAGACTTAAATGAATTGATACAAATAAAGATTAAAGCCGTGAAGAGAAAAAAATGAAGCACAGTCACTATAAATACAAAACGAGTATAAATGTAAGCTCAATTCAATTCATTCCCATCCATTAGCCCTCTCAAGTTCATCATTGAGTTGTATTTATAGGCATCCCAAAAGATTGAAGAGAAAACTAGCCGTTTGTAACCATTGGGATTTGAAAAACTAGCTATTGGAAGCTTTCTGCGAAAAGAGTTGGTCGACAAAATCAGGAAAAAAACAAGCTTGGTTGATAGATAAAATAGGTTGGTCGACCAAGTCATAAAAACAACAAGGCGTTTAGTCGACCAAGACAAAAATAGGCATGGCACTTAGTCGACCAAGACTATCCTTCTGTCGACAGACTTAAAGAGTTAGTCGACCAAGTCATAAAAATACATTATTAGTCTACAAATCTTATAGCTTAGTCGACCAAGTAAAAAATAAGCATGATGTTGGTCGATAGAGCCTATAACTTAGTCGACCAAGTCAAGTTCCAAAAAATTAAATGAGCATACTGTTAGTCGACCAAGTGAAAGCATGTAGTCAACAGATGAAGCTTGATGATACAAAATATTAAAACATATTTACATTTTTCTCATTTTCTTTAATTTATATTTTACCTTCCATTTACTTTAATACATAAATGTAAATAAGAAAGTACCCCTATTTGAATTCAATAAAAATATCAAAAAAATAAAAATCCATAACCATAAGAAAATAGAATTTTGGTTTTAGTACAAATTCGAGATTTAACAAATATACCACTCTCAAAATACATACATTATATTTATTGAAAAGTTTATTAAAAATCATTCTAACAACAATGAATACTATCTATCAAAATACTAGGAGATAATTTTTTAAAATGAAAATATTTTCTTATATGTCTCCTAATAATGCTCTAATCTTCCAGACTTAGAAAAATTATATTAAAGGTAAAAACATCCACTATCTAATTTGATCAAAACCAATTTGGTGAAAGCATTTAGGAGATTCTTTTAGATCTTAAAGCTTGTTTGTGCAAATCTCTATCTATATAAAATTATAGATCATTTGGTTTTCATATTCTTGACAAATCATAATCTCCAACAAATCATATTCTTGACAAATGACTTAGGGAATAAATTGATTTTATTTTTCATCATTGAAATGAAATACAAGAGTAAAATATCAATTACTTGACTAAGGTATGAAGTTACTAGATTAAAGTACTTTCTTAGTTAACTAATGATACAAGTATAGAGACCTGTCATTTTGTCCAAGATTTACTAGTCTATTAAAGAGTATAATTAATCGACTAATATATCACTTAGTTGATTAACATTCTAGCTACTCAATTAATATACTCGAGTAAGATAAGTGAATAATCAATTAATCCCATGTATATTGAGGTCTTACTCAATTAAAAGAATAAGTTAGTCATCAAGTATGATACTTGTTACTCAATTAAAACATTATTTCCTTACTCGATTAACATAATGTTACTCTATTAAGCTCACATGTTAGTTGATTACCTTTTAAGTTCTAGAGTACGTAACACATTAAGATTAATTCTATATTTTCATTATCAAAACATCTTAATACAGAAAGTGTATTATAGTTTTGTTTTTAAATTCTCATCATCAAAACGTTCTCAAAATCAAACTCAATAGTTTGAAACTATGGAACTTTGAGAAACTAATCACTTATAATCCTCATATCGAAATAAGTCCATAAAATGGTGACATGATAGGGTCTAGTGAAATGTTTGAAACACATATTTTTGAAATAGATATCATGAACTAACCAGTGCATGAGATGAAAATTTAACCTCAAGGGTTTAAGTGATTACCTGACATGAAAATATTAAAATATAAATGTGAAAGTACAAAGGCATATATATTGATTTGAATAATATAAAGTTCCATAATTAATGATATGCATGTTGATGTCATATGATTTATGAATGCACATTATGCATAGTATAATTCATATGTGAAGGCATAATATGCTATGTAATGCCCCTCTTTTCCTGAGCGTTAAATAACTTAGGAATTTCGAGAATATATTTTTTTTCAACATAAACTCAATATAAATTATTCCCCGATAATCCTGTTCTACCTTCTCAGCATACCAAAATAAAAATCAATAAGGTAAGACATGTAATCATCATAAATGCGGAAGCAATAATCGAAACCTGATATGGTACATAACCGAATTCACTTAAATTATAACATAAGAATCCATACCATAGTATATCTTTAAATACAAAATACATTGAGACTTATCTTTCAAATATAATAACTGAATACCTCATATACGATCAAACGATACCTTAACAATATTGAACAATATTACATGATAGGTTCCTCAAAACATCACTCGAATACATAACACTCTTACATAGTACTAATCATCAAAAGGGTATAAGATTAAAAACATATTCGTCTCTTCATGATGAAGCAAAATACTAGAACCACATACTGAATCCATCAGACACGTCACCACGTGCCCTCACATCTCAATCACTTTTATGTCTAAGCTGCAAGTCCTATCTGGATTGTTTGAATGTTCCAGGGGCATAACCCAATTAGAAGATGAATCTTCTAGTGAGGGTTTAAAAATAGATACATGAATGCATGATGCAAATACATGAACAACATATGACTTAGTGTAACTTCCCTAGCCCACCAGCTTGGCATGGAACCCTAGACAAAATCCCAACCTACTTTTAGGATAATCCTAACATTGTTCC
This sequence comes from Diospyros lotus, assembly GCF_014633365.1. Lineage (NCBI taxonomy): Eukaryota > Viridiplantae > Streptophyta > Magnoliopsida > Ericales > Ebenaceae > Diospyros > Diospyros lotus. The sequence continues at coordinate 10,469,260 of NC_068340.1, forward strand.
ATGAATTTTCCTTGGAGAATTACGGCTACACTATTAGGGCGACATCCCAATCCCATGCACGAGTATTAATATGCCAATAATATCGTGCCACATAAAAATCACGACTTTCTGTGCAATAGTATATGAACAAATATATATAACAAAATGATCATAACTTTCATGAGTATCATGCATAATATAAGAAATCATATCATATACAAGCTTTTGGGGAAAAACCAATCACCTTTTTGCACTAAGTTCGGAACACCTCGAAAAATATGTATCACCTCGATTTGCATGCTCGACCTCAATTTTTGTGCCAAACTTAAAAATCATTTAAACTTTAGCTGCAATGATCTTATAAATCATATTTACATAAGGAATATATCAATATTTTCATCCATTTTTCTCCCATTTTCCTCTCTAATATTCCAAATAAATACTTCTTTAACTAATTTCTTAAATATTTTTCCACAACAATTCATAATATTCTAAGAACTATAAAATAAAATTCTAGAACTTACCCTGATGCTTCGCTTGCACGCATAACAAGTCTAGTTTGCACGAAATCCAAGAAACTGGAAAGGGAAACACCGAATCTTTTTGCACAACCCTCTAGATCTCATTTTTCTAGATTTTCTGGCATTTTTTTTTAGATTTTTCTAGGCCCGGACGTGCACGCGCTACCACCACTACAAAAAAATCGGTATTTACCAATTGTTTTTTTCGCATTTAGCGGTGGTTAAATACTGCCACTAAGTAATTTAGCGGCGATTTTTAAAATTATCGTTAAGTCAGCCGTCACGGAGCGTTTAGCGGCGGTTTTCAACAATCGCTAGAGTAACCGCCGCTAATTATATTTTTTACGGCAGTTTACTGCCGCTAAATCACTTATTTTGCGACGGTTTTTATAATATTTAGTGGCGATTTTGAAACCGCCGCAAAAAATTTAAAAAAAATTCAATTTTTATTTAAGCGACAGTTTCAAAACCATCGCGAAAATTAATAAATAAAATTAAATTTTTAATTTTAGTGGAGATTTCAAAATCGCCCAAAAATTAATAAAAATTATTTTTTTAATTGCTAGGCCTGCGCGCAAGCGTGGCCATCCTGGCCGCCTGGGCCTAGCCCATGTGCGCGCGCCACGTGGTGATGCTGAAAATTAAATCCCAACCTTCCCCTCCCCAAGTTTCGAACCCAAGATCTCTCTTACGCGTGCACACGTGAACCAACTGATCTGCGAAGCCCCTTTGACATATATGCGCATATATATATTATAAACTAATCTAACGACTAATTTTTGGAATTATATTTTATATTTTTTAATTTATATTAAAAACATTTATTAATTGATTATTTTTTTAAAATAATAATGGAATACATTAAAAATAAATTAATTGAGTTAAATTAAATAAATTAATTGATTAAAAAATAAGAAGAAGATTTTATATATTTTTTAAAAATTATTAAAATTTTGTAAAATTTATTTTTATTTTTTAAATTAAAATTTTAATGAATTTTTCTATTAATTTAAATTCAATTTTAAATTTATTTTTAAGATTTTATATTTGTTTTTATTAATTTAATTTTTAATTATTTTCTTAAGCAAAATTTAATTTTTTTAAAGAATTTTGCGACGGTTTATAAAAATTGCAGTAAATGTTAATTTAATTTTAATTTTAAATTATTTATTTTTTTTTGAATTTAAAAACTGTCGCTAAATTTAATTTTTTAATGAATTTTGCAACGGTTTTTGAAAACCACCGTAAATATTAGTTTAATTTTAATTATTTAATTTTTTGAATTTAGCAACGGTTTCTCAAAAACTGTCGCGAAATTGAATTTAAATTTTTAATTATTTAATTTATTTTAAATTTAGCAACGTTTCTTTGAAAATCGCCGCAAAATTAAATGTTTTACTGAATTTTGCGGCAGTTTTATGAAACCGCCACAAAATTTTAAAAAAATCGCCCAAAAATGTCATGTTTTGCGGTGGTTTTTAAAACCGCCGCAAAAAATCAATTTTTTTGTAGTGCACAAGGATGGCCACAAGCCTCTCATTCGCACTGCTGGCTGGTGCATGTATCACATCAGCCGGTTTTTTTCTTCCTCCAACTGGCCAGTAATCACGAACCAGCCTGGTTTTTAGACGATTTCTCCTCCGTCCGAGTTTCGTTTCATCTCCAGTTTGAACTTACGCCTTCCTTTCTTCATCCTCTATAGGATTATAGCTTCAAATCTCTCGATTGAAGCCATCTTTCAAAGAGTCAAACCCATTTTCCGGCGAAACCCAATTTTCCAACGAAACTTCATATCTCCCTCAACTCCTGATGAAAATTGCTAAATTTTCTAAAATGACCCTCTGGACATGGGGAAAAAAATCCCCTTATCCCTTTCCCTCAATTTTCCCTCAAACTCTCAGATTCGAGAAATTAATTTTCTACACATTTCGACCATCTTTCAAACACTCTATTTATAGGCCACCTTGAGCCTTGAAACGACCAATCTCGTGTAACTCGAGGCCACTAGCACTTCTACCTGCCACATATCGATCCAAAACCCTTGAAAACAACCCCCCAAAACCCGAATTTAGTGGCTCAATTTTTTGGCCACTTTCGACCGAAAGTTTGGCCATTTCCATTGACGACAAGGCCGATTGTCGGCCTAGCCCTGAGGTCCCTCAGCCTACTCCTTTGAGTCTTCTGCCACCGAATTCGATAATGGAAGGTGTTGGTGGTCACTTGGTCGGCCACGGAAGATTTCTCTTTGCAAGATTTTGCAAAATTACACTTTGACCCCAACCTTTTTCCATTTTGCACTTTGACCTTTCCGTGAAGCCCTTAAGCTTTCCAATAATGTCATTGCGACCCACAAGTTCTATACTTTCCATTGCATCCCCAAAGATTCCGAAAAAAATGCCATTTCAACCTCCCTCAAGAAAATTTAAGAAATTGCACTTAGGCTTGAATTTACGTTTTGACCGTAAACCCCTTTATTTCCTCTTGAAACCACTTAAAGGGTTATTCTTTATGCAAAATATGAACCTCTTCGAGGTTCCATTGACTTCCTGGAAGTCCCCTATAGAACTTGTTGGTTGCAATGACTAAAAAATTATTTTTAATTCGATTTCTTTCAGTGCCATAAATTATACCTAGAGATGCTCGACAATGCCATATAATTTTCCTTAGGCATCTCGGCTCCAGGGCACTCTCTGCAGTTAATTTGGTCATTCATAACGGTAAGAAATTACCCTATAACCTCAATTTATTTGTAAATTCTATTTTCGCTCTAAGATAATTTACTCTTGAGTCCTTTAGAAATTCTCGGGTATTACATGCTATATTTAATATATACATATCTCATACCAACATGCAATTTGAATATGTATTGCACCATAGGAATCATGTTAGCCTCAAAGGCCATGTAAAAATATATAAGTATGTATGCTAAGCACGTGTGGTTTGATAGCACAAATTTTAAAAACAATCGATACTTATCTTAGCTCAAGCTCAAACAAGGATTTTAAAATTAGATAAACTGGTGTAAATTTACTATAGATTTTTTTTCTGTAAATAAATGTACTCTAGAGAATTAGAGATAACTTATCCGGTAAAAGTTGGATAGAAAATGGTAGTATGAATACATGCAATTCGATTAACTCGTTGTGGATACCTTATGGTAGATGAAGGATAGTGGTGGCGAGGCAATGAATTATTCTTCTGTGATGTTAACTGTATTTCTGTTTAATAGTGTTAGAAATTTTGATAGTGCAATTAGTATTGCTCTTTTAGTGAATTGCAATGTTAGCCTAAGATAGCTTTGTCATAATTTAAAGGTGATGTAATTCATTTTATAGTTCGATTGTGGCATGTGAGTTAATCCAATGTTTAACTATCACACCTAATTGGCAGAAAATCCTCCAATCCCCACAAATGACACCAATTGGTGATGCAAAAAATTACAACCAAATTATTTATAGATCATGACACAACACCTAGTCATGGATCAACATTGAAGGTTGTTGGAGAGTTGAGCCCTGGGCTAAGGTTTGCAAGACAAGGTTAAGATTGGCCAGTGCACTTTTGGAGCTAACTTTTGATGCTCAAGTCAGTAATGTATTTGATAGAAAATAATTGATGAAAAGTAAATAAAAAGAAAAGAAAAGGGAACGATAGAGTTACCATTGTCGAGAGATCTTGAAATATGAGGCATAAGAGATATGGTACTTGTATGAGAATCTAGACCTAAACTGTGTGAAATTAGCTCGCTTAACTAAACTTTCTGAAAAAAAAAAAAACTCTCCCTAAAAGCCGCTGGGGGGTCATTATTTATAAACTAAAGAATTTGGGTCTTACTAGGACTTTAAGCAATTTTTGATTTGGTTAATCTTGTTTCCTTGATAAGCCTTATCTTTCAATTAGATTTGACTTCCCCCTTCCTCAATATATAAGGCTGATCTTGATTAAATAATATTGATAATTATATTCTCATCAATGTTTGACTTCGTTTAGAGATAAAATATGTCAGATAATATTTCATAGCATAATTATCCAATAATATTAACTAAACCACCATAAAAGCCCTTAATCGCGTTTGACTAGGATTGTGGGGGCACTACCCATGTATCAAGTGACATAAATTTCTAAACATCATCATCGAGTTCTTTAAACTTTTTCCTTCATGATCTGAATGTTTAGTCCCTAAGACAAATGTCAAGGCCCCTAGGATTTTCTTGGTTTTCTTCCACCATTGTCTTATTTTATCTTGCAACATAATTGTGACATTGTTGGCATTTTCCTTTTCATTGTGGTTAATGTATTCTAATAATTTCTTTATCTCTTCTAACTAGAACTCACTTTCATTAGAGTCAACATTTATTTTTCCTCAGAATATTAGGGGTTCTACTTTTGGTAATGTTTAACCTCTAGTTCATATATTAGAGTCCTTGCATGTACCCCAACATATTTTCCACTGATAGCTCTGTATTATCCATTTAATTGATGGCCCTCGTTGTTGTGATTGGTATAACCATTCTATGAAAATTCCCTTTATCTTCGAACCATCTGTGATTATTACTATTACGTTAGGTATACTCAATTTGTAAGAGAATAATGCATTTCATTAGGCCCCAAGAAAACATTCGTACATACTTAGCTACTTCATTTTTCACATGAATACCAATCCATCCATACTAGTTCTATTGACTACAAAATCTTTGAGGTTCTTAAGGGGTTAAAACTCTACTCTAAAACCATCTTTCACATTCTTATTGAGATAATCCTCAAGGTCTTCTGTAACACCCCACCTTACAAGGACGCGTCACTATAAGGGAATCCTCGGGAAGATTTTTTTTTTCCCAAGTCTGTCACACGCGGCGCCTTGAGTACAATCTTCACATGTAGATGAAACACCTATCGCATACAATGGTTGGCGCCTGCAGTGATTTCAAGAATAATCTTCATATGCAGGTAAAAATCCCGGGGACCCCAGTCTTGCTCGTTTAACTAACAAGATCAATAGACATAAAACTAAACGAGACATAATATGACGCAACGGATTAAATAATATCAAATGTTATGACCTAACACGAGTTCCTTACAAGGTGTTCCCACACCGAAATATGTATTACAAACTATCGAAAGATAATAGCATTATCATACAACCGTTCATACATATACTAAAATAAATACTATCGCCTCCAAAGTGATACAACAACTATCCAACTAAACACCGTTGGCCTCACCGGCCATGTCCTTGATCTCGCAGCAGTCCCTGGCTGGAACGTTAAATGTTCTAGGGACATAACCCAGGTTAGATGATAAAACATATAAGTGATGGCATGAAACAGTTTACATAAGTATGAAACATATAAGCATGGCATATACAAACAAACGACAACATGCAACATGTCTAACTTGAGAAATCTCCTTGATATACTCAACCTCCTGCGGAAAATCCATTCCACACACCGTTGGGGTTGACCTTGCCGCGACATACTTAATCCCTCGAGTGCCTACCGTGTTACTCGTTCACTAGGATTAACCTTGTCCCATTCTCAAGAAGACCCCATCAAGTCCTATACGGACCCAACAACGACACGAAAACAACACCCTGATGATATGAAAATCACATGCCATGCACTGACTCTTTTATAAGTAAAAACATTTGATGCACTATACCTCATGTTCAATATGCAAAAGATGCCATAAGTACATAAGAGAAACACCTTTGCAAAACAACCCAAGTTCTTGAGGGTATAACTGCTCACTAGAACTAGTTCAACCACGAATATCCTAAGTTCAGGAGGGTAAAACTGCTCACCTGAACCCACTATACACACACAAAGATATTTTCAAGACAAGGTAAAGCTAGAATCAAACCACTCACCTCAATTCGAAAAAGACAAATTTTTGCCTCGAAAAACATGTTACACCTCAAAAATTGTGCAATCCTTCATTCCAATAGCCCAATCATCTCCTATTTACCATTTAAGACCTTAGAAATCAATATTTCTATTTTTTTTCTCAATTTTCTCAAATTTTCTCCATTTTTAAACCTTTCTTACCTTCAAAAATTCATCAAAAATACCTAACACCAAATTTCACCAAATATTTTTCCATGATAATTCCTAAAATAATTTTTATCAAAATTACAAAATTAATTTCAGAGGCAAAGCTCACCTCACAAGCCCTCATACGCCACCCAAGGCCTCGGCGAGTGAAGCCCACGCGCAGCCGGTTTCGATGGTCTTCTCTGGCTATGGCAGCTTTTCGGTGGCTTCCTTTGGCCAAAAAAACCCCAGGGCCTTGAAGAGCTTGACGAGGCGACCACATTGGTGTTTTCAAATGAATGAGAAAGTCGCCGGAAGACGCTTTAAATGGCGGTTGTAGGTCGCAGTCCGGCGAGCTCGACTCTCTGGCCAACTCCTTAAAACCTTGTGATTTCTACGCCAAACAATCCTAAATTCCTTAGAAATTCTTCCCACAACCTGAAGAACAAAAACCCCTTATCCTCGAAGCTCGATTCAAGCCAAAACGTCCTCAATTTCTCTCGACTTCTTTGAAAACCCTCGGCCTCGATTGATCTATTTATACCCATTCTCGACCAGAATTCCCACCAGAACATGATTAATCTTATCCCCTTAACCCTAGATCTAGCCTCCTAACCAATCAAAAAGCCCCAAATCGCGAGCTAAAGCCCTCAAAAAATTTGGCCAAATCGAAAATCTTATCCTTTTTTAAAATTGATCATGTCAAGGCCATTTTCGGCTAATGGAAACCACAAACCGCCTCATCATCACCTGGAGACCACCCTAGCACTTCCAGGCGACCTTCCCGAAGCCTCTAGGCGGCTGGTCGGATTCACACCATGCAACTTTCCAAAATTTGCACTTTAGCCCCCCAAGCAACTTTTAATTTCATTTTCTCCCAATCTCTGATACCCTTAGATTTTCTAACACTTCCACTACTGCCCATAAGTTCCATATTTTTCATTTCCCTTAGAAACTTTTGAAAAACTGGTCATTTCGATCTTCCTCGGGTAGTTTACAAAATCTGCACTTTTGCTCGGATGCCCCTAATTGCGTGTTTTTGACTTCAAACCTTCGCCAATCTCTTGGTTTTATCAAATATTGCTTATTTGGACAATTTTACCTTCATTGGCTTGCTTGAATAGTCCCTCACCCTTCGGTTGCCTTTTGAATATTACACGTAGGCCCGAAACTATAGTAAATACCATTTTCATGACCTCGTACTTTTTGAAAATACTCTTAATATTAAATATTGGGTATTACATCTTCCTTGTCTAAGTTGAAGTTGATTTCCACCAGGTTACAACTTGTTGTGTGACCAACTTGGTTCACTTTTTTTTCATAAGTACCAAAGAAGACATCTATATATATTGGAGTCGTGAGGCATGTCTCGTTCCTTAGGTCTCTCTTTCTTTTCCTCTATCAAGTCTTCTTCTAGCTCTTCTTTTCCTTTTCTGCCATTGTGTATACTTCAAGTTTTAGATCTTCTTCAAGTAGAAATTCGGTGAACCCTTGATAGGTTAGGGGCATCCTCATCTCAAATTATTTGCGTCACATCCCTCTAGTTGGGGTGCAACATATCAACCATGTAACTTGTATGTAAGATGTGAAGGTTGTCACTCTCAACCTCAAGGTCTTAGGAAAATCCACCACTACATCCTCAATAGCATAAAGGAAGTTAGTTATATGATTGTTAACCCTCATGATCATTCTATTGAAACGTAGGTGCACTAGGATGTTACATGACTACAAGCCTCCTCAATCTTGTCAAGATGTGTTTCCATCCTACCACCAAGCAAAGCCTATATTAGGATTTTCAAAAAGATTACACATTTGAGTTTTAATTAAAATTCTAACATCTCTCAAGCTATTTTCCTCTTGTCAGAAAAGTTTATCCTTAGTTCGCTTTGATACTAATTATCACATGATGCTCTTTTGATGTGTTATCATCAAAGAGTTGTTTGGAACTTTTTTTTTAAACATCACACCAAAACCTAGAAAATAATAGATTTTTTTTTCAAAAAATCTCAAACCAACTTGATCTAGCAATTAATTGAAATTCTATAATTAGATTATAAGTTAAGAGTGTAACATGAAATATGATCTAGATTAAACCTTAATAAGATATAATATCAATAATTTAAACAACTAGCTAGGTCATTACATCTAATAATCAAGTTTAGAAAACAAAAAAGAAAATTAAATAATTGTAGCAAAAAAATGTTCAATGTATAGATAATAATAAAGATAAAACTATGTCCTACTTGACCACCTTCTCCTTCCCATTGGATGTGCATGAACCACTTATGACACATTTAATTATGCTAAATTAGGTGATGAACCACCTAGTGACACCTTCAAAATAGGGTTTTTTTTTTTTTTTTTTTTTTTGTATACCACTACATACATGATATGTATAACTTCCTACACCCATTAAAACAAATGGTGTGATAATCATTGTTTATTGTTTATCAAGTTAACCTATGTTATTTGGTTCGAGGTGAAACACCAATCACCTTCTTGATAACCGTGTATCCCTTTACTTATTTGCCAAGTTATAAAGGGTGCTAATATGACCATATATGCATGTGTCCCATTAAACTTGGGTTTTAATGTAATAAGTAGAAATTTCAACATCATACTACATGTATAAATTTCATGGAAATCATGAATTTATGAAAAAATTTCAATTATAAGTGTGATAACATGTAAATTATAAGGTATTAAGGCAATTTAAGTGAAATTAAGGGCATATCATAATAAACAAAACATAGGGATCTATGTCCAATAAAATTTTAGGCGTAGAAGTGTCATCTCAAAAACTTGACAAACTTTCAAAAATTACTCCACACTCGCTCTTTCTTTTTCATCAATTCCTTAACATTGACAATAACCCTTAGCCACCAACCGAACTTTATAGGTTGACACTTGCCCATCAGTACTAATCTTTTGCTTGAAGATCCATTTACACTCTACAGGAACAATTCCCTTAGGAGGATCTTCCAAGACCCAGACCTGATTAGAGTACATAGACGCTATCTTAGAATTCATAGCTACTTGTCACTTTGAGGCATCAATATTAGATATCACCTCCTCATGGGTGGTAGGATCAACTAACTTGTCACTATCCCCATACAAGAACAATTCCTACATCTCCTCTCTCTATAAACCATACCATCAATCCGGAGGATGGGATACTCTACCAGACTTATGGGGAACCAATGGATGATCTACCTAACTAGATTCACCTTGCTCAGTAATTTGAGTTGGCGTCTATGGAATAGAAGACTCATCTTCTGCTAAATCTATTTTCTTATGCATGTCAATTTCTTGGATGAACTGTTCTTTCAAGAAAATAACATGCTTAGCAACAACAACTCTTGGGTCAGCTGAAAAGTAGACATAATACCATAAATTATCTTTAGGATATCCCACTGATATGCCCTGCAAACTTGGAGAATCACAAGACCTAAAAGAGTTGCAAGACATGGACATGAAGCCCAAAAGCCCAGCGGGTTGTAGGAGATCAAGGAAACAAGCCGATGAAGCAAGAGGTTGAGCCGAGACTAAGTGGGGAGGACCCACTCAGTTATGCCGAGTGGGTACGACACTACTTTGTTTTTTTAGACATAACTTTCTCATATGAGCTTCGATTGAGGTTATTCAAAGTCATATGAAAAGATAAGAGAATTATCTACAACTTTCGTGTTTTGAGTTTTAAGAGATTCGATCTGAATCAAGGTGTAAATCTGGCATGAAGTTGATGCACCTGCACTGTTAAGGTTCACAGTCAAGTATTGAAGGAAGATGGACCCAAACCAAGACAAAAGCCAAAAAGAAGGCATGAACGAGTGGCCCCCCACTCGGTCATGACTGAGTGGCCCCTTACTCGGTCATGGGGAGACCAAATTTCCATAACTTTTCATGACCCCACTTGGTTATGCCAAGTGAGCACAACACTGCTTTGGTTGTTTAGCCATAAATTTCTTATATGAACTCCGATTGAGCTGATTCAAAGTCCTGTAGAAAGATAAGAGAATTATCTACAAATTTTATGTTTTGAGTTTTGAGAGATTCGAGATCAATCGATATGAAAATCGGGCATGGAGTTGCGGTACAGGAACCACTCAAAACCGAGCCAAGGAAAAGGGCAAAAGAAGACATGATCGGGTGGCCCCCCACTTGGTCATGGTCGAGTGGTCTTGGGCCAAACTCTCCTCTTTTCCCTCTCGGATGGGCCGCGAAATCATCGAAATGGGCTGTGAGATTCTCGGCCCAATTCTCGAACGTCTTCTCTCTCTCCTCCGCTATAAATATGAGACCATGCCTTCTTCACAAGGTACGCAATTTTGAGTAATTGAAGTATAATTTTCTCATTTTCTCTCGAGATCTAACTTAAGCATCGGAGGGTTTACGCGGGGACCCCCACCCGCGTCCTAACGGTGCTCTCATTTTGTAGGCCACTTGTCACCCTCAGGTCACTCGGTCAGCAAGGCCACTCGTCGCCCTCAGGTCACTCGATCACCTTGGCCACTCGTCACTCTCAGGTCACTCGGTCAGCAAGGCCACTTGTCACCCTCAAGTCACTTGGTCACCTTGGCCACTCGTCACCCTCAGGTCACTTGGTCATTTTGGGCCACCAGATCATTTTAGGCCACTAGATCATTTAGCCACCAAATCATCTGGCCACCAGATCATCAGCCCACCAGATCATCAACCTTATCAGACCATTGGCTCTATCGGATTAGCAGATCTGGACCTTTACCAGATCCAATTGCTCGTCAAGATTCTCATTAGTGAAGGCACGACTCCCAAGACTCCTGCGTCTATACGCAATTAAAAATAGATTGTTGTATTTTGGCAAAAACAATTGGCACCGTTTGTGGGAAACGCAAGACAAAAAGTCAACTTAAGAATGGCAAACACCCGTGGACACCGACGAACTCTCTCTCAAGGCGTAGAAACACGCCTACCACCACAGAACTGTCAGCAACAGGGAGCGCCTCCCATTATTCCTGATTCTCACCCATAAGGAGCACCTCCTCCCCCTCATAATGCTCAACCACAAGGAGGTGATTGCTTCGTTTCCCCCAGCTAGCAGGTGGGGAACTAATCAGTCCCACCTCCACTTAACATCGGCTTAGGGCCATTTCTTACCGATCAAGCTGGGACTTCACGACAGCCACTGCGTACGGTCCCGTGGGAAGAGTATGAAGCATTGAGACAGCAACACGTTGAGGGCATGAAGGCACTTCGAGACATGGATGGTATACTCCAAGGTATGATGCCTGGAGGGATGTTACCCGATACTTTGAAAAATTTTATGCCACCACCTGAGCCTCAGCCCGAGGTGGGAGTTGATTCCTATCAAGAGGCCACTCCTGATTCTCATTCCCGATCCACTCCTTGTCGGGAGGATAGATCACCACCACCAAGGAAGAATCCTCCTGCCATGCCTTGAAGAAATGAGAGCCTACGAATGGAAAACAAGGTTAGAAGCGCAAAAAGTTGGAGATACCATGAAACTGGGGCCGACATGGCAACAAGACATGATAACCAAACAACAGCAAGTATACGAGATGACATGAAAAGGGTAGTTGAAGAAGTAATTGAACGAAAGAAATTGATCCCAGCCATGGAGGAGCAACAACGCAGAAAATGTCCGTTTACTATTGATTTATTAGAGAAGCTACTGCCCAGAAAATTCAAGATGCCTCAAATCACCCCCTATTCCGGCAAGGATGATCCCTATGATCACATTCAAAGCTATGAGTTGTTGATGATATTGCACGGATTGGACGATAACATAATGTGCCGAGCTTTTTCCTTAACTCTGTCAGGGCATGCCTGGACATGGTTCAATAGTTTACTTGAGGCCTTTATCTCTTCATTCGGTCAGTTCAGAACGGAATTTGTTAAGGCCTTTATGATTAATAGCTGAAGAAAAAAGGACGCCACATACTTGCTCAGTATTCGATAGGGAAACAAAGAAACTCTACGTCAGTATGTGGATAGATTTCGAAACGCCACCCTCGAAGTTCATGATTTACCAATTGCAATGGCAATATTTGCTATGTTACACGGAACACGACTAACTCCCCTACAATAATCATTATCTTTGGACCCACCAATATCCCTAGCAGATTTGTTTACTAGAGCAAATAAATACGTGCTCCATATGGAAGTTATGAGAGCTGTAGGTGGGAATGAGGGTAGAGAGCGAAAAAGGAAGGAAAGCGATGTTCAAGAGGACTCCAGGCGGGTTAGGGGATCAGATATACCTTAGCCCCAGTTCCACCATTACACCAAACTTATCCAACCTCGGTCAACCATACTTGTAGCCATCGAAGGGTCAGGTCTCATTAGACTCCCAAAAAAGGTTGACCATCTCATGGGGAAGAATAAAGAAGAATATTGTAGATATCACAGAACCTGTGGTCATTGCACTGACTAGTGTCGGGAGTTAAGAGATCAGATTGAGATGCTAATTCGTGAAGGACATCTTCAAAGGTACGTACAGGTTAAAGATAGTGAGCCTCAAAGAGGAGAAGATAGATAAGAAGAGCAGGGGAGATCAAATCAGAGATGTCAAGAGAGAGGAAAGGATTACAGAGAGAATACATCTCTAGACAATGAACCAATTCATGAGCCCATACATGTCATCTCGGGCGCTGAAACTATGGTAGGGGACTCCTCCTATTCCATCAAGACAAGCCACGAAAGGACATGCCCTTAGAAGAAGGCAGTCAGCCACCACTAATGCCCTCAAAGAGAAAACTGGGAGCAAAATTCAGACACATTGAAGAGAGCCTATGTTAAAGAATGAGAAACTAAACATTTCGTGCTCAGAGGCAACAATAAGACCCAAAATGAAACAGTGGATGTACTCACTTATTTCAAAAAATGTAAGCATTTTCATTACACATTGCTTTGAGAAAGTTTGTTTGCTATGCTCTACTTACAGGAAAAATAAACTCAAGCCCGTTGCCTCACTCACGGCCCGACAACGAGGGAAAAATAAACTCAAGCCCGTTGCCTCGCTCACGGCCCAGCAATGAGGGAAAAATAAACTCAAGCCCATTCTCCCGCTTATAGCCCGGCAACGAGGTAAAAGTACATTCAAGCCAGTTGTCCCCTTTATAGTCTGATAATGAGGTAAAAGTACATTCAAACCCATTGCCCCGCTTACAGCCCCGCAATGAGGTAAAAGTACATTTAAGCCCATTGTCCCGCTCACAGCCCGGCAATAAGGTAAAAGTACATTCAAGCCCGTTGTCCTGCTTATAGCTCGGTAACGAGGTAAAAGTACATTCAAACCCATTGCCCCGCTCATGGCTCGGTAATGAGGTAAAAATACATTCAAGCCCGTTGTCCCGCTTATAGCCCGGTAACGAGGTAAAAGTACATTCAAACCCATTGCCCTACTCACGGCCCGGCAATGAGGTAAAAGTACATTTAAGCCCATTGTCCTGCTCACAACCCGGCAATGAGGTAAAAGTATATTCAAGCCCGTTGTCCTGCTTATAGCTCGGCAATGAGGTAAAAGTACATTCAAACCCATTACCCCGCTCACAGCCCGAGCTCCCAGCTAAAAGAGTAGGGAGCAATTGATATACCCTGCAAACTTGGAGAATCACAAGACCTAAAAGAGTTGCAAGACATGGACATGAAGCCCAAAGGCCCAGAGGGTTGTAGGAGATCAAGGAAACAAGCCGAGACCAAGTGGGGAGGACCCACTCGGTTATGCCGAGTGGGTACAACACTGCTTTGGTTTTTCAATCATAACTTTCTCATATGAGCTCAGATTGAGGTTCTTCAAAGTCCTATGGAAAGATAAGAGAATTATCTACAACTTTTGTGTTTTGATTTTTAAGAGATTCAATCTAAATCAAGGTGTAAATCTAGAATGAAGTTGATGCACCTACAATATTAAGACTCAGAGTCAAGTATTGAAGGAAGATGGACCCGAACCAAGACAAAAGCCAAAAAGAAGGCATAATTGAGTGGCCCCCCACTCGGTTATGACCGAGTGGCCCCTCACTCGGTCATGGGGAGACCAAATTTCCACAAGTTTTCATGACCCCACTAGGTTATGTCGAGTGAGCATGACACTGCTTTGGGTTTTTGGCCATAGCTTTCTCATATGAACTCCGATTGAGCTGATTGAAAGTCCTATAGAAATATAAGAGAATTATCTACAACTTTTATGTTTTGAGTTTTGAGAGATTCAAACTCAATTGATATGAAAGTTGGGCATGAAGTTGAGGTACGGGAACCAGTCAAAACCGAGCCAAGGAAAAGGGCAAAAGAAGACATGATCGGGTGGCCCCCTACTCGGTCATGACCGAGTGACCCCCCACTCGGTCATGACCGAGTGACCCCCCACTCGATCATGGTTGAGTGGGCTTGGGCCAAACTCTCCTCTTTTCCCTCTCGGATAGGCAGCGAAATCATCGAAATGGGCCGTGAGATTCTCGGCCCGATTCCCGCACGTCTTCTCTCTCTCCTCCGTTATAAATATGAGACCATGCCTTCATCACAAGGTACGCAATTTTTATTAATTGAAGTATAATTTTATCATTTTCTCTCGAGATCTAACTTAAGCATCAAAGGGTTTGTGTGGGCACCCCCACTCGCGTCCTAACGGTGCTCTCGTTTTGTAGGCCACTTGTCACCCTCAGGTCACTCGGTCAGCAAGGCCACTCGTCGCCCTCAGGTCACTCGGTCACCTTGGCCACTCGTCACCCTTAGGTCACTCGGTCAGCAAGGCCACTCATCACCCTTAGGTCACTCGGTCACCTTGGCCACTGGTCACCCTCAGGTCACTCGGTCATTTTGGGTCACCAGATCATTTTAGGCCACCAGATCATTTTGGGCCACCAGATCATTTTAGGCCACCAGATCATTTGGCCACCAGATCATTAGCCCACCAGATCATCAGCCTTATCAGACCATCAGCTCTATCGGATTACCAGATCTGGACCTCTACCAGATCCAATTGCTTGTTAAGATTCTCATCAGTGAAGGCACGACTCCCAAGACTCTTGCGTCTATTTGCAATTAAAAATAGATTGTTGTATTTTGGCAACAACACCCACAAAACGATCATTCTTAGATCTTGGATCCAACTTCTTTGTCATCAACCTCTTTACATGTATAGGACAACCCCAAATCCTAATATGCTTAAGACTTGAAGGTTTCCCTGTACCACCCCACTTTCCAGGGCATGTTATAACTTAGGAAATTTTGACTATATTTTTTTTTTTAAAAAAAATGACTCATCATGATATAACTCCAAAATTTTCCTACTACCTACCTATCATTAGCTTACTTATTCACTATATGTGCTAGCCTAGTTATTCATCAAAAGTGGAAGCAAGAATCAAACCTCAACATACCTCAAATCCTAATAATAATATATGATAGTTTCAAACATAATCAATAATACAAGATTATTCATCATCAGAACATAAGTCTTTCAACATAACTTGAAACATGACATAAGTTTTCAACATGACTTGAAACATAATATACGTTTTTCAACATGACTTGAAAACATAACATAACATGACTAATACATAATTGGATCCTCATACAGGAACTAATGCAAAAATACTTTATTTTCACCTGTAATGCCCTGAGTAGTTACATCTCATCCATTTTTGTGCCTTCGCTACAAACTCCATTTGGAACGTTTGAATGTTCCAGGGGCAAGACCCACATTAGATGTTGAATTATCTAAGACTACATCATTTAATGCACATGTATGAATGCAATTCACATATCATCATTTCTCTTATGTTTGGGTCAATCGTACCTTACTATTACCCGTCATTTTTACAGTCTCCTTGCCAGACCGAGGTGTATGGGTGCACTCTTGGCAAAGCAACGATGCCAGTCTCTAATCCCAAACCCATGCAACACAAGACCATGAATCTCATCGTGCTCATATGCATATTTCATCATCAGAAAATGTAAATGCAATCTACGTGATGCATATCATACCATGACATGACAACATGACAACAAAATGCTTTCATGAAACTAGGTTTTGGGTTGAAAACACTTACAAGTCCTTTTCACAAACTAAATCTAGTTAAGTAGTACCACTTACCTTTCACAAAGTTTAAAATATCTCGAAAAGTGTGCACCACCTCGATTTTTGTGCCAAATCTAAAAAATAGCACCAACTACTTCACCTTAAGTCCTAAAGCACCCTATCCAAGATATTTATTTAAATAATCATCAAAACCTATTATTCCATAATATTTTTCTCTATTTTTCTTCTGTAGTATTTCAAAATAAATGCCTGCATCAATATTTTTACATAAAAATTCCTAAAATTAAATTAGGAAAATATTAAACAAAAATTCAAAAAAACCTGATAGGCCACATGCCCACACGCGCTAGGGCGAGTGGCTACGAGTGAAGGCTGACGTGTGAGCTTCATGCATCAGTCGTCTTATTCGGCGACGACACACCGACGATGGGAGATTTTTGCACCTCAACTATCCTCGTTATTAGTAGATCCTAATGGAACCTCAAATGGCCTGAAAAGAGCATCGGAAGGGCCTCAACTGGCCGCCCAAAGCCTCGACCAGGCAGTCCGCCTCAAACTCCAGCGACCCTTCAAAACCCCATCAAATGCTCTCGAAAACCCTCCAAATTTTCTAGAATTGATCCTCAACTCATGGGCAACAAAAGCCCCTTAATTGCATCCCTCAATTCGTTCAAAAATGGGGTTGATTTGAAGTTCAAAACTTGTAAAACCCTAGGCCACTACATGCTCTATTTATACTCAAATTCGACCCACAAAACGACTAATTTCGCTTCATCCAAGGTTACTAGCTTCCTTTCTTGTCCCAAATGAGTCCAAAATCCACTGAAAGAGCCCTCAAAATCGATTTTCAATGGCTAAACTTTTGGCCACTTTTGGTCAAAAGTTGGCCAATTTCGACGTGATTTTGGTCGTTTGTCGGCCAAGAAGTTTGTCTTAGCCTTGCTCTGAGGCCCCCCAGCCACTTCTTCGGGTTTCCCATGGCCAAATTCGGCGATGGGATGGACTGGTCGTCCATGGCAGCTTTTTTTTTTTTTATTTTTTTTCTGGTTTTTACACTTTAGTCCCCCCAATTTTTGACATTTACACTGTGGTCCTTCTCACAAAGCCCCTGAGCTTTTTGTCTTTTCCAACGAGACCCCCAAGTTCTATGATCGTCATTGACACCCCCGAAGACTCAGAAATAATGACATTTTAACCTCTCTCGATCAATTTCAAGAAATTACGCTTAGGCTCGACCAACTTATTTTATTGAAAACCTTTTCGATTCCACCCAAAAACACTGAAGAGTTGTTCTACTTGATAAATCAAGGTCTTCTAAGGGTTCTGCAGCCTCTTCGGAAGTCCTTTCTGATGATTCAATTTTTAGCTCGAACTGAGCTATGTTTTAGCTATACTGAAACCTGTCTCGATTTCGATTTCTTTTAATACCATAAATCTTATCCTGGGACGTTCATCAAGACCATATCATTTTCCTTTGACAATTACACTCTGGAGCATTCCCTACAGTCGATTTGGTACTAATAATTGTAAGAAATTATACTTAAGCTCCCAATCTTTTGATAATTTCACCTATAACCCAAGTTAAAATTACTCTTGAGCCCTTTAAAAAATTTGGGATATCACATTCCCTACCCATATCTCATATGGCGTGGTTGAAACATATTTAGTCAAAGCATGATTTAACAAGTAAATTGCGAAAAGAATGGCATAACCCCATAACAAAATTGGAAAATTCGTGTAGCTTAGCATATAGACCGAACCATGTATAACCGAGTTCAATTTTTACATTCAACCACACCATTCAATTGTGGTGTATAAGAAGGTGTTAACTGTGAAACTATACAACAAATCTTAAGATAATCAATAAACTCAGTACTCAAGTATTCACCTCCCCGATCTGTTTGGAGAATCTTGATACTCTTTCTTAATTGGTTTTCTATTTTTGCTTTGAATTCTTTGAACATTTCAAAGAATTCAGACTTGTACTTCATCAAGTACACGTAACCATACCATGATAAATCATCAGTAAAAGTTACAAAGTAGACATAATTGCCTTAAGCCATAACATTTATGCGTTTACATACATCTAAATGTATCAACCCTAACAATTCAGTAACCCTTTCCCCTTGTCCAACAAAAGGAGACTTGGTCATTTTTTCAAGAATACATGATTCACAAGTTGGCCCGGGTTCAGAACCTAAATCGGTAATAAACCCTCAATGAGCTAACTTCATAAGTTGACTCTTGCCGATATAACCTATCCTAAGGTGTCACAACTGTTTGGGATTTATGTGATTATCTCGAGAACACTTCTCTTTTACTGTGGTATTAGAATTAGCAACCATTTGTTGATTATGTTCACATGTATGTGTTTTTAGGAAATATAAACCATTCACCAGCACAACTTTTCCAACACACATATTACTATAATGTATGTAACAATTGTTAGCAAACTTGAATTCATAATTCAACTGTGTAGTCTTTGGAATAGATAAAACATTTCATATAACATTTAGAATAAGTAAACATTCATATAAATCTAGTACATGCCCAGAAGGTAAAGATACAGAAGCAGTCCCTATGGTTAATGCAATAACACTTACCCCATTGCCCACTTTGAGAACCACTTTGTGCTTCCCAAGCACCCTACTTTGATTGAGATCTTGCGCAGACAAATAGATATGAGATGTAGCACCAGAATCTACAATTCAAAAAGCAAGGTATCGATCAATCGTAAGATTAGACTCAATAACACACAAAAAAGAAGATATACCTCGACCTTCTTAGTGCTTACCCTTTAAGCTCCATAGATAGTCTGGGCAGTTCCTCTTCTAGTTTCTCTTTTGACTGCAAAAGCAACAAGTACTTTTTTCCATAACCTCCTTGCTCCTTAACTCAGTCTAACCTCCACCTCTCCTCACCCTAAGAACATTTCTCTTCCTTTTCCTAGATCTTGGTTTCTTCTGGGAAGAAGACTAGGTAACAGTGAGAACTTTTTCTTTGCCTCTACCCTTCCTTTGGCACTGGGCGATTGTCAACATATTTAACAACTCGGGGAGGGTACACCAGATTTTATTTATAAAAAATAAGCGATGAAGGAAGAAAGACTCCAGCAATGATTGAAGGATCATGTCGGATATGGAGTTGAGGATCCATAGGGAATTCTAGTATATCCAACTAACCAATCCAATTGATCATGTTGATAAGGTGGTCTCCCACATTAGCCTCCTCAACCATCCGGGCCCCAAACAACTTTTTTCAATATCTCATATCGAGCTGCTATACTATGTTTTCCACAGAGGTCCTTTAGATTTTGAATCATGCTCACAACACTCGAAAAATTTTCATGCTGGTGCTGTAAGTCATTAAACATCAAGGTGAGTATGTAGTTTTGGGCTCTAAACTCATGATCCCTTAGATTCTCCCATGTCACCATCTCCTCCTTATTTAGCCCTTCAGGGATTTCCATAGGTGGAGTATAATATAAGACATCGTCGATCTTTTCCATACGGAGAACTATTTTTAGGTTACGAAACCAGTTAGGAAAATTAGGGCCCATAAGCGTATTAATTTCTAGAATACGGGTCAATGTATTTAGACCTGCCATTTAATCTTTAGAAAATAAAAAGATATATTACCTTGTATCTTTGTAAAAACTCCATTTAATTAAGGACTTTTATATTAAATGGGTACTCCTGCTAACTTTTTTAATCATGCATTTCCCATGCATAAAACGTGATTCTTATACAGGATCTAATAGTGAATGGTCAAATTCTCTTTCATAAGAATTGTAACGCCCCACTTTTCAAATATAAAATGAAGCTAAATACAAGCTAATCAGGCTATTTACAACACATGGGCATTATTGGAAGTCCTTTATCAATGGAAGCAAGGATCGTACCTAAGTACGCTAAATAGCTAGGATTTCCACAAGTTTGATAAAAATCCATTGCGCACCAACATACCAAAAAACTATAGCAGCCTCATGAATACATGAATTTGCAGTACAACTGTAGAACCGCACACAAACACCAACCATCCTTAAGTATCTTAGATACTATTTACAATACAATATTGGAAATATAAGTACTACGCTTCGTTTACAAATAAAAATAGCAATTCCGTAAAAAAAAATCCAAAACTTAAAAGCTAGCCCAACACCACCTCCTTGCCTTTACTCGAATTGGAACCTGGAATACCTGTCACATCTGACATACTTAGAACGTTGAATGTTCCAGGGGTATGAAACACCCGAGTTAGATAGTTACATCTAACTGAGTGGTACAAGATAAGAACAATGCATGCAAGAGCAATATGTAGTTATGCCAAGAAATATGTAGAAATAAGAATGAAATCTCCCAAGATCATGTCAATATAAAATCTCCCATGTGATAGCAAGGTCAAGGTGTTGCAATCACCCTCACAGTCATCAGGGTAGCTCACCACAAGATGTAACGACCCGCTCCCACTTACGGGTGCCACTGGTAAATAATCGACCAGATTACTCACCTATCAAACCACAACTGAAGGGTTGGACTATGTGTCAACAGGAAACGCCCTAGGTGGGAACTAGGCTTCGTCCTTCCCTTCGCTCCACTCAGGAATCGGTCCTAACTCAATCAAGAAGACACAGCGGACTGAGACCCGAAACCCGAGTGAGCTTCACCTCTCTTCAGCTCGCCCCATAGCAAGCCAGAGGTGACCCAGGCACAAGCTAGCAAACAAACACTTCGCTGAGTATTGGGGATTTATGAGAACATACCTCGCTGATCTTTACTCGATCCGAACTTGGCTTCAATAACCCAAGCCATATATATAATGAACAATTTCACAATCATTTATCACTCTACGATGATTACAACAATTAGATACAACCAACTCTCAAAAAGTATACATTTACTCACAAGGGTATACACACATCACACTACATGACTACGTACAAGAGGTAATAAAATACAAAACTCGGGCAACACAGCTAGTTGCCACAACAGCCTCCTGGCGCCATCCCTACTTGTATCCGGACTTGCATCATCTACACATGAGGTAAAACCTCATGAGTCATAAAGACTCAGTAAGGGTGCAATGCATGTAAATATGAGTATAATCATGTTTATGTATGCCAAATGCATGCAAATGAGGCTAGGCTCACACATCCTCACAACCCACTAAGGTTTGAGGCATCAACCTATCAGCCCCCACCACTAGTCCTCCATATGGCCACAGGTCCACTAGTTCTTGCATCACACAAGATATAACCACTACATGCCAATGCAACATAAAAACAT
Source organism: Diospyros lotus (assembly GCF_014633365.1). NCBI lineage: Eukaryota > Viridiplantae > Streptophyta > Magnoliopsida > Ericales > Ebenaceae > Diospyros > Diospyros lotus. The sequence continues at coordinate 10,491,113 of NC_068340.1, forward strand.
TATCAAACACATTTACCAACTTGCAAGGCCACCTCCACATGGGGCCATCCCTTACCTGGCTCGAAGCTTCATCTCCGCTTCGGCATGAATTCCAGCCTAAATCTGAAGTTCTTCTAGGATCACCGTCCCTCCGGTCGAACCTAGATGCAACCACACACAAAATCCCAACTCCATTAACCTCTGGCATTAAACCAATGCCCTCAATTACGCCGCACATCACCAAAATCATCCATTAACTAATTTCAAATAACCCTCACACAGGGTTTAATCCAACTAATACTACATAATTCATTATCTCGCATAATGAAAATAATTAAATTCATTTACCTCAATTAATTCAAAAGAAATAATTAATTACCTCATTCAATTGGAAGGAAAAATCGGCCAATCGCCCACGCCGACGCTGCTTCCCGAGCTACCATCACATGCCCAAAATCCCATTCTCGAGCTTCCGGTATGCTCTACGAGCCTCAATATAATTTCCAGGACTTTTCCCCAATTTTTTAGAATTTTTCGGGATTTTTCATCTATTTTTCAGAATTGCCATTTTTCTTTTTCTTTTCTATTTTTTTTTCTTCTTTATTTTCTTTCCTCCTCTCCCGCGCAGCTACTGTTCATTGTCTTCAACCTTTCGTGCCTTCTTCTCCATTTGCTCTTCTTCTCTTTCACTTCTTCTCACGCACGAGCAGCTCCTTCTTCTTCCCCATCACGTGCCTGCCTGCGTGCACCACCGGCCATCCGCTGCCTGGCCTCCTTCGGTCGCCCTGCAACAGCTGCTCATCGCCCACTTCGCTGCTGCAACTGCTGCGCGCAGCCATGGCTGCGCTTGGCTACTGCAACGGCATCTTCGCAGCTGCCATGGCCGCGCTCCCGGCCCTCTCCGACACTTCCTTGCGCCCCTAAGCTTGCTGATGGCCTCCAGCGTGCGTCCCCTGACGCTGACCAGCGGCTGGAACAGCAGCGAAGCTGCTGCCATGGCCTTTCGCCTTTGCTGCACCAGCCATCATCGGCTCTTCCAACGTCGCCGGTCACCGCGGCCACCACAGGCTGCCTCCACGCGAGCCATCGCTGCCATCAGTCTCTCCTCGAGCTCCATCATCGCTGCTATGGCTGCATCTTCTCCAAGCAGCCCCTGCAACCAGCCAGCAACACCACCATTCTTGGCCGGCCAGCTACCATCTCCCACAATCTCTCTCTCTATTTCACTCTCATTCGCAAGCTCTCTCTCATTTCTTCTCTGATCTCACTCTCCTGTGCATCTCCCTCTCTCATCCTGCTCCTCTCGGCCATTTCAAATGCCAGAGATGATAACATAGGAAGCTTCCTTGAAGCTTCCTCTCGTACGGGAGATACATACATATATATATATACTAATTACACAATAGCCCCTCAATTTCCTAATTCCACTTAAGAGAATTGATAATTACACTTGGGGGATTTTATAATTACACTTGGACCCTCCCAAGATTTTAATTAATTTCCCACAAGCCACTAAAACATTAATTCTCCAAAATTAATAATTTGACTTTTACTCGATAAAGCCAATTTCGTCCCTACGCCTGCACGGGACCTTAATTTGACCCGAAAACACTTAAGGGTTGCCTTACTCAGAAAACCGAACCACCCCTAGGGTCCCCTTAGCTTCTAGGAGGTCCCCTTCAATTATTCGATAATGGCACCCACTCGGGCTTATACAAAATTTATTCCGAAATTTATTCCCGATCGAACCGCTTCTAGCGTCATTAATCTCATCTCAAGACGCTCATCAATCTCTTGCCTTCTTCCCTGGACATCGAAGTCCCGAGGCATTCCCAGCCGCCAATTCAGTAAATTTCATTAATAAATTACTCGAAATTGACTTTTGGCCTTCCCGGACCACCCGAGGCCTTGTCGAAATAGTCAAAACTTATTTATCTACAATACTATGTAATACTGGGTATTACACAAGAGCATAAGATCCCCTGTGATATCCCACAGTCATCATGGTAACTCACCGCAAGAACACAAGATCCCAATGATGTTCCAACAACTAGCCACATATACAAATACCGAGATGCATATAAAATAGGAAAGATATGCTCAAAAGCAATAAAACATGAGATGTAACCTCTCGACCCCCTTACACAGGCACGAAGTATCCTCCTTACTTGCCATGTATGAACCCCTTGGCCCTTTTAGACAAGCTCGAGGTAGCCCCTTTACATAGGCCCCTGTGGTAGTTCACACACGACAAGCCACCAACTAGCCACAGTCACCAAAATGACATGATGTATGACAAAGTAAAAGAAATATGATATGCAAGCCACAAGCCACGCACGAAAGCTGTCATGGTCAAACTCGATACAATAGAGTAGAAAGGATATGCTTGAAAAAAAGGGAACATAAGACGTAAGCAACAAACCATCCACAAAGGAAACCAAGAGTGATCAAGAGGAAGCAAGAAGCATGCATAAGAGACAGTCACCTTTGGGTTCACCAGAAAATACTATTTACACGCAAATCGATGCTGTTTACTGCAAAAAAACATGAGTTTTCATAAGGTAAATGTCAAATATTTTTACATGAAAGTGTGGGGATTGAATCAAAGGTAATTGCTGGAAAATTTCAAGAAAAAAGAAGTCTACATGTGCCCTCACGCGCTTCAGGAAGGGGCCTCATGCGCTACCCCTACCTGGCGCATGAAGCTCACGTGCCGCCCCTGTTTCTTGGCTAGCTTCCAATTTCCTTCATTTTTTGCCTGTAACTCGGCCGTTTTAACCCCAATTCGACCCCCATTTTTTTTATAGCTCCCTTTTTCCATTTTCTACAGGATTATAACAAAAAATGGGACTTACCTCGTTGTTTTCCAACTGTTTTGACCCAAACTTCGGCAATGTGCGATTTTCCATCAAACCTTCATATCTCCACCAAATTCACTCCCTTTTTTTGTAGAACCTCCCCCTCTTTTTTAAGAGCAAAATCCTCACGTAGAAACCTCTCAAAATGACCTCCCTTCTCTCCTTTTTGTATGACCGAATTCTTTCCCCTAGTGGCTTATTTATAGAGGTGCTTGGCTAATCCCATTTCGTCACGTTTCACCCTTAATCATAACTCATCATTATTCTTACCATCTTTTGCCACTTGGTGCCACAAGATTAGGCCACTTGACCTTGAGATTTGAGCCTCATAATTTCTTTTCCATGTGTCCCAATTTCATGGTGCCAAGTGTTATCTAGATTAGCCTTCATCATTACTTAGATTTTAAAAATTTGATTGTAATCTCGACTCATCATTGCTCCACCGTGTGACATATCCCCACGGTGCCAAGTGTTTCAAAATCACGACTCATCATTTCTTCACCATATGGCACATCCCCAAGGTGCCAAGTGTCTCATTTTATAAACCCCTTTGGCCAATCATATTTCACCACATGTCTTACCACCTCAAGGGCCATCATGAGTCTTATCTGCTACCTCAAAGGAGTTATTATGAGGAATCATCATGACTCCCAAGTGACCCAATAGTTTTTTTCCACTTGTCCTTAAGGATAGCAAACTTGGAGGCTAAGTAACATTCTCGGGCCAATCAAGCGATGCCATATCAGGGGGTCATTATGAATCATCATGTGACCATATCTTATCTTCCAAGTGGCTAATGATTGCTTGCCATGTGTCTTTGAGGATAAGGTTTGGAGACTTGAAGGCTAAGTCTTGGATTTCAAAATAATCCAAAAATATATTTGATTAAAGTTTGAAATCGAAAGATATTTTGAAGTTCATATCTTTTACACTAATTCTCAAGACTTTTGGTCAATTTCACTTTTATTGAACTTCAATAATTATGACTTTGCCACTGGCTTAGAAAATGAACTTTTGTCTCAGGCTTCAATAATCCCTTGAAATGACCTATTTCCTCAAGTATCAGAACCTAATAGTTTCAGGCATTACATCATATTTGATCATGAAAAATCTCGGGTAATACAAGAATACCTCTCAGATTTTAGTTTTTGAAGTACTCTCATAATTGAGTAAATAACACTTGCCGCCACATCATATGTGGAGCTTGACATTTGGCTTCTAACCCACCATAAACCTCACATTTTAGTTTTTAGCCTGATAGACTAGTTAGATCCCACCCACTGTTTGGCTAAGTGTAATGAATTGAACAACACCCTTCCTCATATTTTAGTTTTTGGTTAGGTGAGTCTCATTCAACATTGCCCTATCTCATGGTTAATCAGAGAAATCAAACAATCTTTCATGAAATGCACCCTTACATTTTAGTCATTAGGCACACCCAATCAAACTGATGAACCCCTAGAGCAATGGAAAGCTACGATGAATCGAATTCATTGCTTAAATTTAATATTGGTTTTCTCATAGGAAGATTTTCGGGACTTCTATCTAAGGTCTCATCATACACCATTCATTCCATCACACAACCATTGCATAATAAAATGAATGATAAAATAAATAAATAAATCAGAATGAGCATGGGTGTGGGCATAATATAAACTCGAGCCTATAGGGTTTACACCATGCCACACATCACATCCAACTTGGTATGATGGATAGCTTGCTTCTCCGCTTCTTAATTCTAAATTCGTCGGACGATGTCTTCATTTACAACATTTGTAAAATAAAGACTAAAAAAATCTACTTGGGGCTTATGCCTCAGTACATAAATGAATGAATAATTATTACAAATCGAAATAAATCAATTGAAGCCCCTAAAACATTCATTCATTCATACCAAACCCATGCTCTTCTTGAACATACATTAGCTTTCGTTTCTTTAAAACATTTTGAAAACATTTATATCACATGCATATGTCAAATATTACAATCGAGCATTCATAAACGCATATCTAACACCTCGCATCGATGTCCAATGCGAATTACTACACAACCATCAACAACAAGGCCATTAGAACATGTTGTCTAGGCCTTACAACATGTAAGAGTCAACTTCTACATATCTAGGAGTCAACTTCAGCATACCTACATTAAAAGATGACTTTGTGTTCTAGAGGAGTCAACTTTCCATGGGGAATTCGACTTTTTTGGAAACAAAATCGTAAATCCAATTTTCTACAGCCTTTAAACTCCAACCAAATGCTATATCTAACACACACATTAAAAAAATATGCATTAAATACCAAGTTGAGGCTCTAATACCACTGATGGATTACATGTATGATGGTGTAGGTAAACATACAAAATTTTATACATATCAAAGATAACAACGGAATACAATAAACACACACCATACACAGCTTGGTTATTTAAGCAACATGTATATTCATCACATGAATATAAATAAATACGTACCTAAAATAAAAAGTTAGGTAGGGGTACTAAATGCTTTCTGTACTGAGACCAAATCCACTCCACACTGTGGAGGCCCTAGGCTCTCCACACTTATTATATTGTCCGGTACTGTTTTGGTTACCTCTACTCGTGCTAGACAAGAGCCTCCCCATATCACTAGCACCCGCATCTTAATTTCTCAGTGTGATAATCATGCACCTAAAATTAATCAGAAGAAGAAATGAAAGAAGATAAAGGAAGTAGAAGAATAGAGAAAGCTCTATAGTCAATAACCTTTGTAATTCTCTTAAATCTGCTCGTCCAAAACTCCACCGCCTCACCCCCACTAGCCTCTCTAATTTCGTACCATGTGTAACGCACTCAAAATCAGCTGAGGTGGTGCAAGAGTCGACTTTCAATTCAGAGAAGTTAACTTTCAGTGAAGAGTTGACTTTAAGATTTAGGAGAAGCCAACTTTCAGCTTCAGGAGAAGTCAACTTTCAGTAGCAGTTAATAGCCTGAACGAAAAGTCAAACCCATGATGTACTGGCTCATTAATTATTAATGAACCATTGTCATTAACACTTAATGACACATCCAAAACCATCATTAACTATTAATGATGTTTGAAACACATTGGGTGCAAAATGTCAATACTAGAAACAATACTATATGGTGTATGACTTTCTAACTTCAATACCCTCTAGTAATCAGATAGCACCAAAACCCATTTCAGTACTGGCCAACCCCTTGACCCATCACCAAAATCTCTCCATATCCTGATGATGATATGAGAGTTCTTGAATAGCGCCTAGCAACGGTTCAACACAATATAGGCGGTAATAAAATCTCGCTTCAAGTGAACCTATTACAGTTGAGGATTACCATTTGTTATAATCCTTCCATCACCTAACTTCCTGACTGAGCGAGAGCCATGGAGTGATAAACTCACAAACTCAATAACTATGTGTCTGACCTCATTAATGTAACTAGATAACACATCAGGAACCACCTTTTCTAATAATTAATTTGCCCTGGCCAGGGACTGTCCCGTCACACTAACAATAGATCACATGTGATGTTCACTCCATCAATGACAATGAGGTGACGGATCCTCTCCCTGAGCACCTACCTCTATGTACCAGCAATACAAAATCACATATATGAACCTCTCCACATCATAATTGGATGATTCAGTGCATTAGCAAATCCTGCACACCAATACACAAGAAAACCATGTTAGTTCAGTCTAAGGATCAACTACACTATCATAACTTGACGACATGACCATTATCTACTATGCCATGTGGTAAGTCATCAACATCACATTCGGTGCATTATTCTTTAACAACCACCCACATGTCTATTAGCGACATCCAAATGTCATGTGGTGTGTGACACACCAGCCTCCCATCAGTATCTCATATTGAACGAGGTAGTAAGCCATGTGCTAGTCCATATTGGACTAATCAAAATTCCCATCCAAAGAATCTAAGGATTGTGCATCATTAAAGAAGTCATGTTACTAGAGCATCATGTCACACAATCTCAACATCTTGAGAATAAGATTCTCAAATAAAAGATCTTGGGACTCATTTATATATTAATTGGAGAGTTTATGAATTAAGATAAACTTTCCTTATATTGATATTTACAAAGATATATACAATGAAGGTATTTATACAAGCTCGCTAGATGTCATGCAAATCTAGCATTAGTGCACACAACACTAACAATACCCACGTGTAATTAGTCTTTGTATTTTTAAATTGACCCATCACCTAGAAATTTGATTTTGTAGACCATTTCAATCTGACCACTTCCTTTCCACTCGGTAGATCAACCTGCTCCCATGTTGTAATGCCCCGCTCCCACTTACGGGTGTTACTCGTGAACAATCACCCAAATTGTCCACCTGCCCGGCCTTTGGCGAAGGGTGGGCCATGTTTCAAGATGAAACACCTTAGGTGGGAACTAGGCTCGACCTTCCCTTCGCGGAATCCCAGGATTCGCTAGCAGAATTGGGCTTTAGCCACACTGCATTGGCTATAAGGAAAATCTCCTTCAGGAGCCCAATCACCATTTTCTCGTTAATTCTTTTTCATCGAAGAATTTTACCGAGCTCCAAAAAAAATCACCATTTAAACCAATCCATTGATGGATCACCAATTTTGGAGGAAAAAGTCATCATTTTCAATTTTCCAAATTTTCGGTGTTTTCTCCAAAAATGCCCGAAAATCCATTTGCTTTGAAAATTCCTTCGAGGCCCAAAATCGATTTAGAAATGCCCCAATTTCTCCCAAAATTCCAATTTTTAAAAAAAAAAATTGGCCGACGGGGCCCACTGGCACGCCCGGGGCCCTCGCGGGGCCCCGCTGGGGGCTGGCTGCACGGGCTGGCCGCGCATGCCGGGCGGCCCCCCGCGCGCGCCCGCACTCGGGCGCGGCCGCCCGTGCGCGCCCGCACGCGGGCGCGGCCGCCTGCGCACGCGCCTGCCCACGCACGCGCGGTCGCGGCAGCCCGCGTGCACGCGGCCGCCCATGCGGCCCAGCCCGCGCGCAGGCTGCAGCCTGCTGCTGCTGATTTCCAGCAGCTTCCAGCTGCTGGTTCCCTCCTTTTCCCTTCTTTTTTTTTTCTTTTCTTTGGGCTATAAAACCCCAAATTTTCCAGAAATTCCACTCCAAAAAAATGCATTGAAAATTTCCACATTTCCAAGCCTATTTTTACAGCAAAAATTCTTTTCTGCAAACTCACAATTTATTCCAAAATAAATTACATTCATGGTTCTAGGCATTCACAAGCCCTTGCAACCCTTAACATACATCACATGAAGCACTTACCAATAATAGGCTTCCCTAAACCATTAAACCACAAATTGAACACCACAAACCTAGGCTTCTCAAGCCATAACCTTAGCTTTACAACAAAAATAAAATGATACACCATGAGCTTCAACCACAAGCTTCCAACACATTCCCTTTTCTTCTTTGGCATAAGAACAACCTACAAGGGGAGGATAAAACCTCATGAGCTCAAAAGCTCAGTAAGGGTGCATATGCAAAGTAAATACAAGCATAACAAGTCTATGTAATAACAAATGCATGCAAGTATGGTTAGGTCATTCCATCCTCACAACCCAACATGGTTTGAGGCATCAACCTACCACTTCTTTCCCACCCCCCATGGCCATAGGTCTCATGAACAAGTAAGCATGCAAAAAGATACATAAAGATTTATGCAACCTACTTACAATGCAATGCAAGGCCTCTACCACTTGGGGCCATCCCTTACCTTAACAATCTTCTCTTTGAAGCTTTAAATCTTCTTCTCAAGAGAGCTTCCCCATTCTCTTCTCCCATCTAGGATGGCATTAAAACAAAAACTCACTTTCCTTGCATATAAGATCACTAAGTAGAGAAGAGAAGAATGGAACTTACCTTGATTTGATCTTCCTTTCTTCTCCATTCTTTCATTTTCTCCCTTTCTTCTTCTTGGAAGACAACTCTTCCTTCCTCTCATTTTCTTTCTCTCTTTGAAATGGCAAAACTTGAGACAAGGGCTTACTTTCCCTTTAAATACTACTCTTGTCTTGAAATCTCAATTTCAAGACTTGATCTTAGCCCTTGATTTCCATTTGCTTTTTGAAAGAAAATCCCAACCACACAAGAAAACACAATCCATGTGCTTTGGTCTTGATTACTCTCATCCATTGGATTTTATTCACTTTATAAGAGAAGATCTCAACCTTCAATTTAAAGCACAATCCAAGTGCTTTTGAAATATTTAATCTCAACCACTCATCTCTTAACATTTGGCAATCCATGTCATTTCTTCTCTTTGAATCCTCACCTTTGGATTCATTCTACTTCTCAAGAATGCATCTAAGCCCTTAGATCACTTGCATTTTTCATTTATTTCTCATTTACTTAAATGAGACTATTTTCATAACCATCACATGAGAGACCACTTGAAAGACATAATACTTTCTTTCTCATTTAAATAAATCCCTCATATTTTCCAAGGCATTAATGGTGACCATTTACCATTTTCTTTTGGATTTACTTTAATCCATATAATTATGCCTCTCATTAAATGCTTACAAGACCAATTATCATAACTTTTGCATTTATTTAATTCACCCAATTATACTTGAACCACAAAATGCCAAGTGTCACAACAAGACACTAACCTTGGCTTCCAAGTTTAATCTCATCTCTCCAAGTGGCATTACCACATTAATTCACAACTTAGGGAAAATATAATTATTCTCCTCAAATAATTTAATATCCACCATTTTCCCTATTTCAAAATTAAATTTCCTTTATGGAATTAAATTCCAAAATTCCCAATTACTCTTTGTGAATTTATTAATCCCATATATCTCCACATAAATACCAAATTGGGATTTTTTATTCACTTACACACCTAATTCTTCATAGGAATTATTTTTAATTTATCAAAATATCCCTTTATTGGATTTCTCTATCCAAATTACCGAAATACCCTTCTCATGGGCATTCTCAATCTCAAGGATCATCACTTCCTCAAGGGCATTTTTGGAAGTATACTTACTTCTTTTCCTATTCTCTTAACACCGGTTACACCGGGTGTTACACATGTTTTGTTTCTTTCAAGATTCCTCATTTCCTCATTTATTGCAGCACACCACTCTTTAGTTTTGTAATGACCTGTTTTCGGGTACCAGTGCAATGTGTGGTCATGGAATAATTATTTTATTTGGATGATAATCTTAAAGAATTAAATGTGATATTATAGGTGATTGTCAAAGGTAGAGTAAATACCAAAAGGTTAAAGAGGTGATTTGAGAGGTAATGGGATTTGCAAGTTTACAAGGTATGTGTGAATAATTTAAGGAAATCTTATTATGGATTAAATTGTATTTTGGTTGAATTTTATTATATAATATTAGAAATGAGAATTTATAAATGTGGGGGAGATGCATGTCATTTTGGGTAATGAAGAAGGGTAATCTAGGAAATCTAAAATATATATATATATATATATAAATATGTGAGAGAAGGGAAAAATCAAGAAAAGGAAAGGGGAGAGCCACGAAAGAGGAAGGAAGGGGAGCTAGGGCTTTTTCTTCTTCAACTTCTCTTCATCAATCTTGATTCTTGCTGCATCAAAAGGTAAAATTTAAGTTATGGGTGGCTTCATCTTCCTTTTTTTTGCTTGTTTTCTCTATTTTGGGGTGTGGAGCAAAGTATAGCTCTTGTGGTGGATTCTTTAAATAAGACCATGGGGGAAAGGATTAATAAGGCAAGTTCCTCTCTTCTCTTCTTCATTTAACTCATTGTACTTGATGTATAGAGGATTTAGTCATGAAAATCTCATGGTTTTCTCAAAGGATTGTTATGTAGTCTCTTATGTCAAAAGATTTTTTAAACCCTTATTTTCTCAAATTAATCCCATTAGTTTCATTTGGGTATTGAAATAGAGGTCTTTTCACCCTATGAGATGAGGAGAATGAGGTGATTTGAGTGTTGATGGAGTATGGGATGATTTGGGATGGTTTTGGGGTGTTCCTAATGATTTCTGTGCATTTTTGGGTTCATTAGTCAACTATTTTTGTCAATAGTCAACTATTTAGTGGGTTAGATGACCTTCGGAAGTTCAGGTCTCCACCCAGTCGACTATGCCTTTCAATAGTCGACTAATCTTCTCATTAGTCAACTAGACTTTTTAATTGTATACTAAAGGGTTCAGACAGCTTTGCATAGTCGTACGATTTTGACCATAACTTTTTGTGTAGATATCTAATTTAGGAACCGTTTAAAGTGTTATAAATTAGAATCGAAGGGATTAGATTTGGTATAATATATGGGTCATTTGGACAAGTATAAAAACCATGAGGTTCTTTTGAAATGCTTACATGAAATCTAGAAATTGGAAATTGTGTCTATTGATTGTCCTTTGATTTGTCCATCATTTTTTATGGATGAAATCATGACTCGTGCCCATTTCCTTGTATTGTAAACCTTTTGGTATTATTAGATTCATGTTGAACCTTGTTGAAAGCTTAAATAGGGTTTGATTCACCCTATCTCTCTTAAGGAATGATGCTTTCTTGGTTAAGATGTAGCCTATGGAAGACTTTGGTGTTGTCTTGCTTATATTCTCTAACCAATCAAAATTGCTATCTAATTCTTAGTGCAACCATTGAAATTGACATGTGTGGGCTTATGATTGGGAAGGAAACGATATGGACAAAAATATATGCTTTCATTTATGATGGTTGCGATATGGCTGGTGGCCATAGAGATTATAATGTGATGAGGACATAACTTAGGCACGTGAGAATATATTTGTGTATGGGAGTTAGCCTTATGAACTATAACATGGTTATCATGCCAGTGGGCTTATATCTGACCGTGATTATCATGTTGGTGGGCTTATGCTCGATCGTGATTATCATGTCGGTGGGCTTATGCCCAACCGTGGTTATCATCCTGGTGGCTTATGCCCAACCGTGGTCATTATGCAGGTGGGCTTATGCCTAACCCTGGTTATCATGTAAGTGGGTTTATGCCCGACTGTGGTTGTTATCTTGGTGGCTAGAGCCCGACCATGGGAGTGATGGCTTGTAATGTTGCCTAGTATGAACTAGTGTGTGGGTGGATATTAATCCACAATTGGTAATGGAGTACTGTGGGTTTGAGTCCCCTAGCAGCCATATCTTTTGACACGTAAGATTATAGGTTTGAGTCCCACAACAGCCTTATCTTATGATGCATAAGACTGCAACATCATAGGTGAGTGCTAGTGCCGTAGAATGGATTAGATTTATAGGCCTAGGGTGGGCTATCTTGTGACGTGAATGTACGATACCGCAAGATAATAGGTGTTGTGTGTAGAGTATTAGATGGGTTCCAGAGACTATATAATAATGAGGCTACCGGGGTGTGCCTTGTCCATGCTATGGTAGGAGTTTATTACTTGTGTAGATTGTACATATCTCGGTTATGGTTGCGACCATGATATTCCATGTTAGAATTCTTCTTGTATTACTCTATGCCATGATCCTACCATATATTGCTTGTTATTTCTTACTGAGTCTCTGTTTTGATATATCTTATGCTGTATTTTGTTATATTATACTTTCTGGGCCTTGTGGCTCATTCTTTCTCTTCACATCATTCCAGGTGCAGGTAAAGCGAAGGATGAGAGGGGTCCTAGCAAGGGGTGATCTATTGGGTTAGATTTGTACAAAGCTCACCCGAATAAAAGGTTTTGGGGACATTTGTTAGCTGGTTGGGTTATACTATGTTGTTGGTTGTATTTTATTATTAGGGTTTGTTGTATTCCCCTTTGGGATAACCTAATGATATGTACATGACGATAACTATTTTTTTATTTATATATAAAAAAAAGAATGGTGGAATTATTTCTATTTGTTGTATTGGACCTCCAGGGTCATTACAAGTTTAGATAGCTTCTTTAAAATAGATAGGTTCCTAGATTTGGGTAAATTAACATTCTTGTGTGCTTGAATAAATTTTTTGTAAGGATCTCTATTTTCTAGGTGGGGACTCTAATGAAGAAGAGCATTGTGAGGTTGAGTTTGAGATAGATGTAGGACTACTAGTTGGTGTAGATGGATTGTCTGAGGTAGAAGTAGGACTACTAGCTGGTGTAGATGGATTGGAACCTCCATTATCATCTACTTGACTCATGGGATTATCAATAAACTCACCATTTTCTAGTATTTATGCTAGACCAACCTGCATATTCTTCTAGTTCCAAGAATGAGATGCAATGTGCACATATGCAATGCAACAAAAAATCTTGAAATGAGTTACTTTAGGCTTCTACCCATGCCAAGCTTCAAATGGTGTTTGTTGATTTAATGCTATTGTAGGAGATCGAATGAGAGTATATGCAGCAATATGGATAACCTCGATCCAAAAATGTTTTGGCTTTTAACATGCTTTTTCCCATTTCCTCAAGACTTTGATTCTTCCTTTTAGCCATTTTATTTTGTTGTGCAATGTAGCTGGTTGTTAGTTGTCTTTGAATGCCAAATTCTTCACAAAAAGTATCAAACTCCTTGGAAAGAAATTCTCCTCCATGATTTTATTTTGAGAATCTTCATTAGTTGCTCACTCTACTTCTCAATATATGCTTTGAACCTTTTAAAGATAGGGAATGCTTCTAACTTTTCCCTAAGAAAATGTACCCATGTCATTCTACGGAAATCATCAACAAAAACTATGAAATACTTATTGTTATTAAAGAAAGGTAACTTTTTAGGCCCACAAACATCCACATGAATGAGTTCTGCAGACTTTATAGCTCTTCATGCTTTGCCCTTTGGAAAAGAGTCACGGTGTTGTTTTCTAACTAAACAACTTTCATAAACATCATCAATATTCTTTATCATAAGAAAACCATCAACTAGATTCTCTTCAGACATACGACTCAAACTCCTGAAATTCAAATGCCCATATCTATGATGGTAAAGCCAATTGTCATCAGCCAATGTTGCCTCTAAAGCATGTTTATTAATAGAAGTGAGATTATGTAACACCCGGTGTAACCGGTGTTAAGAGAACAGGAAAGGAAGTAATTAAACTTCCAAAAATGCCCTCGAGGAAGTGATGATCCTTGAGATTGAGAATGCCCATGAGAGGGGTATTTTGGTAATTTGGATAGAGAAATCCAATAAAGGGCATTTTGATAAATTAAAAATAATTCCTATGTGGAATTAGGTGTGTAAGTGAATAAAAATCCCAATTTGGTATTTATGTGAGATATATGGGATTAATAAATTCACAAAGAGTATTTGGGAAATTTGGAATTTAATTCCATAAAGGAAATTTAATTTTGAAAATAGGGAAAATGGTGGATATTAAATTATTTGAGGAGAATAATTATATTTTCCCTAAGTTGTGAATTAATGTGGTAATACCACTTGGAGAGATGAGATTAAACTTGGAAGCCAAGGTTAGTGTCTTGTTGTGACACTTGGCATTTTGTGGTTCAAGTGTAATTGGGTGAATTAATTAAATGCAAAAGAAATGATAATTGGTCTTTCAAGCATTTAATGAGAGACATTATGGTGTTAGATTAAAGAAAATCCAAATGAAATGGAAAAATAGTCACCATTAATGTTTGAAATTATGGTGAATTAAATAAATGGAATGGAAAATAGGAAAATGGCCACCCATTAATGCTTGAAAAATATGGTGATTTATATAAATGAAAAATGAGGGAATTATGTCTCTCAAGTGTGATGGATGTGAAATTAGTCCCATTAATTTAAATGGGAAAGAAATGGAAATTAGTCACTCATTTATGAGTGAAAATGGGAGGATTTATTTAAATGAGAAATAAATAGAAATCTCCAAGTGATCCAAGGGTTAGGATCAAGTCTTGAAAAGGGTGAAATATATCCAATGGCTTGGATTAAGTCTTGAAAATGGCATATAATTGTCTCATTAAAGTAAATGAGAAAGAAAAAGAAATGTCCAAGTGATCCAATGGTTATGCTTAAATCTTGAAAAGGAAAAATAATCCAATGGATGAGATTAATCAAGATGAAGAGCATGGATTGTGTTTTCTCCAAGAGAGGAAACTTGTTTATTTGAAATGAGTGGTGGAGATTTAATTCTCCTTAAGCACATGGATTGTGCTTTGAATGGATGGTGGAGATCCATTCTTGAAAGTGGGAAAGGATAGTATAAAAAGGCAAGTGTGGGAGACTTGTCTCCCTTTTGGCCATTTGTAGAAATGAAGAAGGAAGGAAAGAAAGAAAGAGAAAGAAGTCTTCCATGGAGGGAAGAGTGAAGAAAGAAAGAAGATAATGAAGAAATCAAGGTAAGTATGCTTTCTTCTCTTCATTTTTTTTTGGTATGCTTGTATGCAAAAATTTAGTGGCTTGTTGAAATACCATTTTAGATGGGAGCAAATGAAGAGGGAAGCTCTCTTGAGAAGAAGAATTAAAGCTTCAAAGAGAAGATTGTTAAGGTAAGGGATGGCCCTAAGTGGTGGAGGCCTTGCATTGCATTGTAAGTAGGTTGCATAAATCTTTATGTATCTCTTTGCATGTTTTATTTGTGCATGAGACCTATGGCCATGGGGGTGGGAAAGAAGTGGTGGGTTAATGCCTCAAACCATGTTGGGTTGTGAGGATGGAATAACCTAACCATGCTTGCATGCATTTGCTATTACATAGACTTGTTATGCTTGTATTTACTTTGCATATGCACCCTTACTGAGCTTTTGAGCTCATGAGGTTTTATCCTCCCCTTGTAGGTTGTTCTTATGCCAAAAGAAGAAAAGGGAATGTGTTGCAAGCTTGTGGTTGAAGCTCATGGTGTATCATTTATTTTGTTGTAAAGTTAAGGCTTAAAGAAGCCTAGGCATGTGATTATTTATTTGTGACCTTAATGGCTTAGGGAAGCCTATTATTGGTAAGTGCTTCATGTGATGTATGTTAAGGGTTTGCAAGGGCTTGTGAAGGCCTAGAACCATAAATGTAATTTATTTGGAATAAATTGTGAGGTTGGAGAAAAGAATTTTTGTTGTGAAAATAGGCTTGGGAATTGGAAATGTGGAGATTTTCAATGCATTTTTTTTGAGTGAAATTTCTAGAAAAAAATATGGGTTTAAATGCCTAAGAAAAAAAAAAGGAGAAAAGAAGAAAAGAAGTGTGGAAGGCAGCTGGAGCAGCAGAGGGCTGCCAGCCAGTTGCAGGCCGCAGGGTGGCCGCACGCGCGCGGGGGCAGGAGGCCGCGCGCGCGGGCGGGCACGCGCGCGAGGCCAGGCGCGCGCTGGCGGGCGGGCGAGCGCGGGCAGGTGCGCTATCGCGCGGCCAGCCCGCGTGGCCAGCTGCCAGCGGGGCCCTGCTCGGGCCCCGTGAGGGCCAGCAGGCCCCGCCGGCCAATGTTTTTAAAATATTAGAATTTTGGGAGAAATTGGGGCATTTCTTTATTGATTTTGGGCCCCGGAGGAAATTTCAAAAATAAAGGAATTTTTCGGGCTTTTTGGAGAAAATGCCAAAATTTTGGAAAATTGAAAATTTGAGTTTTTCCTCCAAATTTGGTAATCAATCAATGGATTGATTTAAATGGTGATTTTGTGGAGCCCGGTAAAAAAAAAAAAAAAATTCTTGAATGGGAAAAGAATTAAAAAAATAATTGAGAAAATGGCGATTGGGCATCGGAATGAGATTTTCTTTATAGCCAATGTGGTGTGGCTAAAGCCCAAATTCTGCTAGAGAATCCTGGGATTCTGCGAAGGGAAGGACGAGCCTAGTTCCCACCTAGGGCGTTTCGTCTTGAAACATGGTCCACCCTTCGCCAAAGGTCGGGCAGGTGGACAATTCGGGTGATTGTTCACGAGTAACACCCGTAAGTGGGAGCGGGGCGTTACAGATTATAAGGGAAGATTTTATTTTTTCTCATGGGTATTTCAACTAATAGATTCTTCTTTGAACACAAAGTGTTGTAACCTACCCTTTGGAGTAGTTTCTCAGGAGAAGCCTTTGAGGAGATTCCTCGGGGGAAGGCAATCATCCTCGAGAGAAGGCTTTCTCCCAAAAGAGTTCTTTGGGGGCTAGCCCCTCGAAGACTTAATCTGCATGCATCACTCAGTTGAGCCACTCATTTAGGAAAGTCCTTTGGGAGACCCCTCTCTTGCATTACTATACCCCACATTGTTTCCCATAATATGGCCTACCCTTTTTCGGGCCTCCTTCCTTTGGGGACCATTCCCCGAGGGGGGTTTTTCACCAAGGTTAAGTCTTTCCAAGCTTAACCCTAGGACAACTGCGTGTGGCTGGGAGAACAACGCATCCTACAACCCAAGGAGTCACACATGCCCCGCACATGTATGTCATGTGTCCTAATCACCAATTGATGTGTATAAATACCCCCTGACCCTCTATCTTGGGGAGCTATTTTTCTAACTCTTCAGCTAACTAGAACAACTTTTTCACACACTTCTTCAAGGGAATTCTTACTATTCAGGACAACCCACTACATACTTTATCTACACTATATTTGCATTTCTTCTCCACCATGGTAGCAGCTAACTTAAGCATCAAAGGGCCTGTGCGGGAGAAATCTCCGCGTACCTTCTAAACTATTCCTACCTTGCAAACTACTTCTTCAGGTACACATCAACTTTCCCAGATAATGGAGCCTCGCCTGGGCCACTTTTTCGCACTTAGCTCTACCGGTCACCCTAGATCCCTTGGAGACTTCTTTAACACAAATTCTTTAGGATACATCTTTAGGATACGTTCTGCCTGGCCACTCCTTGGGGCCACCCTGCTTTCTTGAATAGTGGATCGAGCCTAGGCCCAGGCAACCCTGTCGCAAACTCCTCCGACCACGACCTTGCTCCCCTGTCTCCCTAACTGTACAAATCTCTTGCTGAGGTTACTCGACAAACACATTTCAATTTTTGTATTCTAACAACTACACAAAGCAAGTAGAATGTTAAAAAATGAGTGAATAACCATCCAACATAAATTGACCCACACTTAACAAATTTGAATTCAAATAAAAAACATACAAGACATTTTTATACAACTCAAGCCAATGGAGTTCTGTTTCACAATACATTTTCCTTGTGCTTCACAAATCGTTCCATCACCCAGTGTGATTCAACAGGTCACAGACTTATCTAAAGTCATGAAGATGTCCAAATCACCAGTCATGTGATTGCTACACCCATTGTCTATGTACCAAATTCTAGGAGGATATTTTTTGGCCAAAAAAACATGCAACAAAAAGACCCAATTTCATCTTCCTCTTTCTCTTGAGATAAGTTTGCTTGCTTCTCTTTAAGTTTTGCATAACCTCTCTATGTGCCCATACTTCTTACAATAGTAGCATTGTTTAAGTTTATCCTTCTCACCTTCATCATATTTCTAGGATGTTACATGTATTAACCATAACAAGCACCAAACTTGCCTCATCTTCCTTAAGAGGAATTTCCACCATGCCCTTTGTAAAAGTTCCCTTTGCTACTTAAATCACCAACACCTTAGAGACCTATACTTGGTTGTGAAAGGCATGCTCAATAGGAATATCATCATATATTTTCATCCTATCGTCATGCGAGTAAAGGGAATCTAGAAGTTTATTGATTTTTAGTTGAGTTAAGTCTCTTGACTCGTCTATTGTAACCATAATGTGGTCATATTTTTTAGGCAAACTCCTAAGAATTTTTTCAACTACCTTTTGCTCATTCAAATCCTTACCCATTTTCTAATTTGATTCATAACATCAATCATGGTTGAAACATAATCATGCAAGTCATCAAACTCTTTAATAAATGAACTCTCAAATATTCTACGAAGAGTTTGGAGTTTGACATTTACCACCTTGGCAATACCTTGGTACCCTTTCTGTAATGCATCCCAGGCTTCTTTGGATTTCGTTGTAGCAAAAATACAAGGAAAAATCATGTCATCCACAGCTTGTTGGATGAAAAACAAAGCCTTGGCATCTCTCTTTCAAACATTTTTGAGAATATCAACTCCTACTCCATCTTCTTTATAGCCATTTTTTGACAATTCCCATATGTCTTAGGATAAAAACAGTATTTTCATCTTCATACTCATAGCTTCATAATTGTTATGTTGAAAAATTGGAACTGATGGTTATGAGAGATTCATTCCATTCAGGTAGTCTGCCATTTGGAAATTTTTCACAGGTCTAAACCTAGGCTCTAATAGTAGATGTTAAGTTTGATGGAGTTGTAACAAAAGAATAGAGAAAAATTACAAATGAATCCAATTAAGAATTCTATCAAACACTTGGCAAGTAGAAAAATGATGACTGTTGAACTGACTTTCTTTATTAGATGAACAAGCCTTTAAATATACATAAAAGATAACATAAATGTAGAAAAATTCCAACCCAACATCCGACTAATCATATCCACCCAACCTTCCAAAATATTAATAACTAAACCAACAAACTTTGACAAAAGAATTCAACGAATTCAACAGTAAATAAAACAAGATACTGATGGAAAATAATCTGAAAGTATTTATATATTAACTTTTAACAAGTGGAACAAATAGTATAAATAGGCATCATGGTTCTTCAATTTGATGTAATCTACAAAAGCACAATGGAAGACACTTTCACAACCCATTAGCCTATATCACTAAATCTCTCTCCTCCCACTTGTAAACTATTTCCCAAGTAAACTTGTTGTTTTCCTATTGCAATTTCTCCTTAACGTTATATAGATAAAATATTATTTTTAGCCATCATTTCCTAATTTCAATTCCAACATGAACAAGTGAAGATCAACCTTTGAGTTTTCAAGACACTCACCAGATTTAAGGCACTAGTTCAAAAAATGATGGAGATCCAATGTTCATAGTGAGCAATAAAGGCTACTTTTCGGAGAAGAAAAGCTTTTATCATGGACTAGCATAGAATTGAATGTTTTTAAGTGCATAATAGGGCTTTAGTGATCTTGAACAACAATTCTCCCAACACTTGAACCATTGATTTTTTTTCCTGTAAATGAAAAATGTATTAAAATGAAAAAAAAAGCACACAAACGTTTACAAAAGACCATCAGGGCAGACCCCACAAAAAAATACAATGAAATAGTCTTACACTCACACTAGAAGAGGAAACAAACCACAACCGCCTCAAACATGTGATACAGAAAGAAAATAAATTAGTAATAAGATAAAAATATGGGAGGCCAACAATAACATCCCATAGCGATAAAGGCACGAGACAATGTGGGAAGATCTCTGAAAAACCACCAAACAAGGATGACAACAAGCATGGTTAATGAAGGTTGGCCCACACGAGGCCTCCATTAAGTCTAAAGGAGTCCATCCACTGAGGGCAACACCATTCCCTAGGAAAATATAATGCCTGAGAAATCTGATCCTTGTGATGTCAGCAACATAGGGATACCACAAGAAGAAGGAGAGGGATAAGGGACAGTCCTGTCAGAGACCCTGTAAAAAAGCCACACTCACAAGCAAACGAATCAGTAGCATTTGAAAAAACATCCGAAGAATGAAAAAGCGCTAGTTGAAACACGAAGGTAGAAATCGCCAGAAATGGACAAAGGCCAAACCTTATAGTGAATGAGGGGAGTGCATAGAGGACAAATAAGTCCAAATAAAGATTTGGGATCTGATAAGAAATTTGAGTGAGGGAACACTCACTATCACAAAAGCATAAATCATTATGTTCTTGCCATAGGAAATAGACAGTCGCTTACAGGGTAAGCTGGACAACTATATTTCACAGCAATTTTTCGCGCCACCTATGGATGACCCCAAAAATCTCCCTCGCCCAATTCCTCCAATGCCATATAAATTTAACCTGCTTCCTTAATTGGGACACAACCTGCCAAGAGAAGGGGTAATCAAAAAATAAATGGTTGTGGCATTCAGATGTGCTCCTACAAAAGTAGCATCTATTTGGAAAAGGTAAATAAAGGTTGATCCGATCAAGAGTGGACATACACTCACGAATAGCCAACCAAAGGATAAATGCATACGATTGGACCCTTGATCTATACCAAACAAGGTGAAACCAAGGGACTACTATGATTAGTCTAAAGAGCCCTTACCGTTTATCGCACTATTAAAACACCATTAGAGGCAGGGAGCCACCTCAGGAAAATTGATTTGAGGTTAGCCCGACATAGATGAGAGGACAAGATGAAGAGCCTGGAAGGAACAAACATAGGCTAGCTCCAAGCACCATCAATAATAATATCAAACACCCTAGCAATAGAGGGCATGGAAAGATGACAGGGGAGATGACGCGAAAAGTAATCCACCAACACTCCCAAGGGATGCTAATTATCATACCACAAAAAAATCCTACTACCATATCCCATAGTCCAACTAAAGAACTGAAGCACCTTACCCTTAATTTGGAGAATCGTGCGCCAGTACCAAGGGAAGGAATAGGAAGTAGGGAAGAACTAGAAACAAGATTCCCTAATCCAATACGAATGAATCCATTAAATCCAAAGGGATTCAAAGCAAGCATGCATGAGATGCCATATGAGTTTAGCGACCAGGGCTTGATTCCACAGATACAAGGGTTGAAGACCCAACCTATCTTGATCTTTAGGGCAACAAATATCATTCCAAGCAACCTTAACCATTTGAGTGGATAGTTTCGAGCCACTCTAAAGAAAAGCACAAGTAATCTGCTCTAGCTCTTTGATAACTTTTTTCAAGAGAATAAAAATGGATGCCCAATAGATGTGGATTATGGAGAGAACAAAACGAACTAACTGAAGCCAACCAACAAAGGATAAAAGATGATCACGCCATGAGCCCACCCTAGAGCAGTCTTGATCAAGGATATGGACCCAATCACTATATGAGAGCTTCTTGGATATCAGGGGGATACCTAAATAGTAGATAAGCAGTGAACCTTTACGAAACCCAGATTCCCTAACCATCTCATCTCACAGCTCCAAGGAGGAACAAAAAACAAAGCAATCGCTTTTAGAGGGATTAGCTTGAAAGCCAGAGAACTCCAAAAATTAGTTCAACCAAGATTTTAGAACTTTAACAAATGCACGATTCCCATGACAGAAGTGTTGGAAATGTATGCCCTAAAGACACGTTTTGTTTAATTTATGGTAATGATGTTTCTTTTAGTCAGTTTATGGCACATATATTATTTGCATTTAATTGTTGGAAAAGTGTCCATGCTATTAAGTAAGTGATTCATGTGATGGGTCGTTCTTCACAGTTAGGCATGAATCATGGGTACTTAATAAGCAAGAAAATATTACTCTTGATCTTTTGATAGAACTGGGCATTCTATCATGATAAGATCATTGTGCAATAGATCCTAATGGAGGATGGCTTGCTTTAGCCAGTAAACAGTCCGTTTACTCTAATTGTACAAGCGCATTTGGAATGCGTAGAGTGGACCTGTGATAGAAGCTAATGACAAAGTACTAATTATCATGGAGCTAGTCTATCACTACTACTACGTGGACGAGTACTCTAATACTTGAGTATTAGTTGGTGGTCTAGTGAACCTAGAGCTATATTCTTAGATTCACTGTAGGTGAGGTCTATCAAAGATCAATAACCTTTTGAGTTGGGAGTATGGTTTCTAATTAGCTAAGACAGACTAATACAAGATAGTTTCTGTGATTCACCCCCTTGTGATTGTCCAAGAATAATCAAATAATCCAGGGCCCTGGGAACGTGACTTAAGAGTGTGTGCTTCTGGGTAGCTCCCAGTGATAAGCAAGTACATTCGAGTAGTCATGAATTATTGGACTAGTGATCTAAGGATGGTAGAAATCATTTAGAGAGGTGTTAGTACATTATTCCTTTCTAAATGATGGGTGTTACGCAGAGGGGTATTTTCATCATTACACTAGTAGGTCAAAGACATGGCATATGAAAAATTATTCGTGGGGTCAGTGTTACCATATGGTGATAGTTGGAACACTTAGAATGACAAAATATAGCTACTAGGTAGCAGGGATATTTTGGTCATTTTAGTAGCCGTGAATAATTTGTCTTTTGGTCCCCGGGATAGCTCGATATAACTCATGTATTATTTAATACATTTGGCTTGTTGGGTGAATTACATTGAGAGAGAATTATTTTATTCAGAATGGTCCATAATTAATTGGGCTAGAATAAAATAATAGTTCATTAGTTTTTAATTAATTAATTAGGCTAACCCAATTAGAAAATTAATTAAATGGACTTGGCCCACTAGGGTTTGGCCCACTAGGGTTTTAACCCTAGGGTTCTCCCTATATATTCTCTCCTTGGTTGTTTTTCATCTAAGTTTTATTTTTACTCTTCTTCACCGAAAGAGAGGCCACGAGTTTGAGTCATACCTTGGAAGATCAAGAGAACGTCCAAGTTCTGATGCGAAGGAGCCGAAGGATTGCAGGACAGCCGTCATCTCCACCACGAGAAGAAGCTCCCGCCCATCCTCCTCCTATCGCCTCATTCCGTCCGGTAATCCGAAGGAAAAGTAAGTTTCTTAGATTCTAATCAATACAAGGAAAGTTTTTATTTAAAAATGCTTCTGTTGCATGCTATGTATCCTCGACATGATCCTTCAAGAAGAGCAAGAGATCATCTGCAAACATGAACACGACGAGCTTTAAATTTTCACATTTCCAATCATATTAAAAATCATCAGCATGCGAATGATAATTCACGATGTTATGAAGAACTTGCATCATAAGAACAAACAAGTAGGGTGACAAGGGGTCCCCTTGGTAAAGCCCTCGCCCCACTCGGAGAAGAACCCATGAAGCTTCCCATTAATCTTGATTGAATACAAAGGGGACGTCACACACGCTTTAATCTAAGAATAAAAGCGTGGAGAAAAATTCATGAGATGGAGAATCAAAAGAAGAAAATCTCAATTCATTGAATCATAAGTCTTTTCTAAATCCACTTTCAACACACAACAAGGGGGGCCACAAGGGAGATGATAGCGATGAAGGATATCTTAGGCTAACAGAATATTGTCCACAATAGAACGCTTAGGCATAAATGTTGTATGTGTCAGCGTAGGTGATTTAAACCCAATTAGATTGGGCATGTTGTACACTGACATTTGCAATCATATTTATTATTGAATAAGGAGTTATTCAATCTCACAAGAAATCATTCTATTAGTTTCTTGTTACTATTGTAATGATCGAACGAAACTAGATAAAAATCCATATGATGTATACTATGATTAATCTATAAAGATGTGAGATGAAGCATCACAATTTTTAGACATCATTAAATATCCCAAGTCATAGAAATGTCAAGAATGGACATTGATAATTGCGGTAAGACTTGTATGTGCTATGTTTTTGCTATGTGATAGCAATGGGGGTCTCACACCCATAAGCATGGGGATGCCTAGATAAGTACATATGTGACCAATGTTGGAGAACGTGTCACTGGACATGACTCACTATAAGAATCTATTTTGGTTATATGTTGATGGAATTCTTGTAATACCCCAAAATTTAATGTAAATGTTGAATGATGTAATAAAGTGTTTTAAATGGAAGTTTTGAATTTAAGTGTAAATGGAAATGGTTTTAGGACCCAAATACAAATATCACGACTTGTAGAAAAGATAACTTGTCTCCAGAAAAGATGATAAGGCTTATCTTGAAGGCGTATTTGGTGAACTAGGATTGGAAGAAGTAGAAGCTTGCATCGGAAGAATTTCAAAGTGTAATAATTACTTGGGTGGAAAATAAGTAACTTGGAGGCCAAGTGAAATCTTGAGGATTTGGGAATTTAAAGACTATATAAAGAGAATGAGTTAAGTCCACATGAAGCTAAGGAGAAAGGAAAGAAAGCAAGTGCAAGGAAAGAACAAAGAAAAAGCAAAGAATAAAGGAAAGAGAGACCTGGCTGGAAAATTGAGAAAACAAAAATGAAACTGAAAGGGTAAGCTAAATTTATTTTTGTAGAATCGTAGAGAATGAAAAGAGGAGTCTGTAGGTTCAAACAGAGAGCGAATCGGAGTTAAAATGAGCAAGATATAGTTGTTTTAATCTTAGGTTGAAAAATCCGAAACAAGGAAGGAGGAGGCACGTGGCCACCCTTCCGGGAGCTCGTGAAGGCGCGTCCGGCCTTTTTTTATCCTCAAATTTTTACTTTTGTTCTCCTAATTTAATTATCTACAATCTCTATGTAGAAATATTTAAGGTTTGGTTCACCGAAATGCATGATTTCTACAGAACAACCCCTAGTGCTCAAAATCGGGCTGTAAATAGAGCTATCGAAGGGAAACGATCAAGGTGAGTGGTTCTTGTGCATGCTTCCTATTTATCACTCTTGGTTTACACTTGTGGATGGTTGTTGCTTACATCCCATATTTCCTTACTTTCGAGCATTTCTTTCCTATTTCGCTTGCATCACGGAGTTGGTTGTTGTGGTTCGTTGATGGGATTAAACATAACTACTCTTGCATGTAGCTTGTGGTTTTCATATCATATTTTCCTTGGTTTGTGCACCATACCTACAGGTGAGGCCGTGCCTACTTGATATTCCTTAGTTTCTACATATTCCTTTTGCTTTGTCTTCAACATATTGTCTGGTGATAGTTGCTATTGGTGGATCGGGAACTTGTATATGATGGTTGGCCGCTTGTTGGGAACATCACGAGGATTTGGGTGGCAATCCTGTGCCCAGAGGTGGGGCCATGCCTAGAGGTGAGGCTAAGGGATTGGACCATGATCACGTGCCTAGAGGTGGGGCTTAGCCTAGAGGTAAGGCTGAGATGTTTCACACAAGTGCCAGCAAGGATGATGGTGACTCGGGGAGACTTCCTGCTATATTGTATTTTTCTCTTGCATGTGTTGTTTCTTTCTTTCTTACCACTCACTTAGATGTAACAATCTAACTCAGGTGTTTCATACCCCTGGAACATTCAACGTTCCAGGTATTTTAAGCTTATCAGGTACTCCAGGTTCCAGCGCGAGCAAGGGTTCAGAGGTGGTGCTTGGCTGATTTAGAGTTGGATTTATTTGTGTACCCATGTAATCCCAATATTGTAATGTAAATAGCGATTAAGATACTTAAGGATGTGTTTGTGAAGCTGTTATAACTTTCTGATATGTGGGTGCATGATGGACTCTTATTTAAACTTGAGGAAATCCTAGCTATTTAGCATACTCAGGTTCGACCCTTGCTTCCGTTGATAAAGGATTTCTAGTAACGCCCAAGGTCATTATTAGCATATAATGAACATCTTATTGCTTCATTGTGTAATTGAAAGTGGGGCGTTACAATTCTCATATGAGATGGGTGTAACTAATCCTTAGACCTGAGGTTGTCACGGTCATCTCATAAGAAGACCGGTATGCTATGACACTATTTCGATGGGCCTAGATAAAGGCTGCACGTGGGCGATCGTTAGGCATATCATGAGGCTTATGGAGATGGGTGCATAACCAAGATAAAACTCATATATCCCTTGATAGAGGATGATGTATTTAAGGCACCTTCAGTGGATATTCATTTTAAATCCATGGCTATGGTGAAAGAGATCAATAAAGAGTTATTGATTCACTTTCTATTAAGTGAAGATATCCGGATGACCGAAGAAAACTCATGTGATAGTAATCAAGAAACATATCGCCAAACTTGAGATCACATAAGATACATTAGCGAGAAGATCATATTACACGGTAACCATGCTCGTGAAAGGTTATTTGCGGATTATGAATCCTTCTAAATAATTGGGTAGGCATGACGCCTTGTTAAAGGTCAATCTTGTTTTATGTGTCCGTACTAACACATTGCCAACATATTTGGAAGCCTAATGAATCATATGCAATAGGCATGGTCCCTGGCTTAAACCAAGAGAGCAGACATATTGTAACACCCCCTCTCTTAGAACTGCCCGAGAAGAGGTGATACGAAAAATAAAATAAAACTAACCGATAAACTGAAATCTGATACCATAAATGAGTACCTCAATCATCTGAAATAAAAACTATGAGTTAACATCAATTGAAAACCATAAACTACATCTAAGGGAGAATCCTTAAACTGAAATGTAAAATAAACCTAAACTGATAAGACACCAACTAATCCCAGACATCTTTTATCTTAAGCGGTTCCACGTACACACACTACTAAACATTGTTGCTAGGCCCCACATCTGGCACTCCCCCGCTAGGGCTTGGACTGGTGAAGAGTACAAGGTGAGCTACAAAGCTTAGCAAGTAATAAGCTAAAAAGAATAACTAAAGCTGAATCGAAGAATATTGATACTGGAAAAATACTTACTGAACTTGTACTGAGTATAACACTATCTGTTAGCATTCATAAATGTAATGCACATAAACTGTAAGATAAATGTAGGTATGCAACTTTGGCTCATAGGCCCACATAATCTAATAAAGCATACCTAACTAATTTGAATCCTGCATACATAAAAACTGTAAGCACATACTATAGGCAATATGCCCCTAGCCCCCTGGTCGACATCAGGGTAGCAAAACATAAATTGAAACTGAAACTGGTGGGATCTCCACGGACTAGCCGCCTAACGCACACTCACATACATGCTAGCAAACGATATGTAGTGCTCCATAGAAAATCATGCTCAATGCTCATACGAAGATGTATGCACATAATCTTACAAAATAATGATGATCATGTCATAATAAATACTAATCATGTAATATGATCTTTCAATATATTGGAATACAAAGATTTACTCGTATTTTCCCTTGAAATACAAAATTTACTGATATTTATTTAGCTATTTAATTATTTATTTATTTTGAGGGTTGCAACATGAAGACTTCCCATGGGGGTCACCCATCATATAATTACTCCCACCTAAGCACGCTTAACATTAGAGTTTTGAAAATATTAGAACCAAATATAAAAAAGATGGAATTTCGGTGTGAGTGTTATACACCCTAGGTCCATTTGGATATGGAATTCACCCATCCGGATACAAAACACATGAACTTTGAATGAGTTGTGAGACCCATCTGGATGAGCAAGGTCTCATCCGGATACAAGACACATGCATATTTGGACACATCTGGATACAACACAAAGTATCCGGATATCACTCATAAAAAGCCTTGAACTAATCTGGATACAACACAAAGCATTTGTATATCACTCACAGACAACTAGACACATCTGGATACGACTCAAGGCATCTAGATACTACTCATAATCATTGCTAGACACATTCGAATATGAAAACGAAGCATCCGGATATCACTGGGCCATCCAAATATGAACAAGAGCTATCCAGATATCACTCACATAAAACTTTTTAACCCATCCGGATAGCCTCTAACCTATCCAAATGCTACTCACATGCTCTAAAAAGTCTACCTGGATATGAGGGAACCTATACGGATGTCTACAACCTGATAACCCACAAACGAATGAACACAAAGACTTCATTCTTCATTCAAACTTAATAAAACTACACCATTCCGAATAAAATCTTGGGAAAATAAATCCCAATCAACATGAAACAACTTTAGGAATGATTTAATGATCATATTTAATGGAATCCCTGCAAGAAAAATGAATGAACTGATATAAACTCACTGTATACGCATATATATATAATGTATCTGAAACTAGAACTAATACAACTTGATAACTAGAGCAATCAATCTGGAATAACTGAGATCGAATGCTAAATATACTCTCGTAAGAAAGGATTACAAGAAAAAGAAACTTGCCTTAAGATTGATCGGATCAATCAAACTTGCAACTCTCCTATGCTCACTGTTGCCTCTCTTGCTCTTTGCTTCTTCTTCTATGCGATCTCTAATCTTCACAACATGAAGAAACTCAATGCTATGACTCTCTCTCTCTCTCTCTCTCTATATATATATATATATACGCAAGAGAAGCAGCCCTAAAGCCCACTTCTTCTTCTCCTAACGCAACTAGGAGACTACAAATCCAAAACTCTCTCTCGTATGGACTCCTCCAAAACATAATAACTTTAAATTAAATAATTAAATTCTAATCACAAATTGCTAAATGACCTTCATGTCCTAGCATTTAATTTTCATAATAAATAACTAGAATTAAATGCTCTTTAAATTCTATTCTCTCAATTAAAAGTCTAAATTGCCCCATTAAATAATTAAATGAAAAATTTTCTTAATTAAATACTTCAATAATTAATTAAATAATTCTAAATAAATATTGGGCCCTCTAACGGGTTGTTATATGTATGGTTAAGTGGGATATTT
Source organism: Diospyros lotus (assembly GCF_014633365.1). NCBI lineage: Eukaryota > Viridiplantae > Streptophyta > Magnoliopsida > Ericales > Ebenaceae > Diospyros > Diospyros lotus. Next base: position 10,520,131 of record NC_068340.1, read on the forward strand.
TGGCAAGAATTTGTGCCGACGTAGGTTCTCACGGAAAAAAAATAAATAGACGTAACGACGTCGATATGACGAGGGGTCGTCATGAAGGAAAAAGTTTCCTAAAATGGCAATTGATTAAATTAGGAAGGAGTTTCTAATTTAATAATTTTCTATTTGTTGGAGTGACAAATAGGAAATAATATATGTTTGGACTTAATTTAATATTTGGGTTAAATAAAGTATTTGGGCCAAATATTAAATTAAATTAATATTTGGGCTAAATTAGATTTGGGCCAAATATTAAATATTAAATATTATATTTGGGTTAAATTAGATTTGTGCTAAATATTTGGGCCAAATATTTAATAAATGGATTTGGTCCACTTAAGATTCTAGTTGGACTAGGATAAATGGGCCAATCCATGTCCATTAGGGTTTAAGAAACCCTAGCTCTATAAATACCCCTTTATGGGTTGTTGAAAAGAAATAATGATTTTTGGTGGTTTTTCAAGAGTTGAAAAATAATTGTCATTCACTCTTCCCGTTTCCTTTGGCATTTATTCGAAACGAGGACGTTCTTTTCTATTCGTACACAAGTCATGAAAAAGAGAAGGAGCTAGCACTCTTATTCCGCTCTCCTCACTAACGGACATGTGCCGCGTATCACGAGTTAGAGGCTAGACACATGGACAACTCGGATTCGCAAACGACTTGAAAATCTAAAGGTTAGATTTATTTTATTATGTATGTGATTGTTTGATTTTGATGTTGATCCAATCACCGAAATCGGGGTAAGGTTCAAATTTTTGAACTACGCTGCTTGCCCCAAGCGATCTTGTTTACTTTCAGTGGTATCAGAGCCATCGTCGAAAATTTTCAATTCCTTACATGCAAATTCGATTATGTTAATATTTGCAAAATAAATAAATATTTGTTGCGTTTGTATTTTTGGATTGTAAAACATTTCATGTTAAAGGGCAAAAAGGTCGTGTGTGACTTGAAAAGGGCGAAACAGGGTTTTTGGGTGCATACAGATGCACCGTAGGGTCAAAAGATGCAGTCATGCGGGGCCCCCATGGGCAGGGAATGACCGTGCGAGCGCATGGCTTGCGCGCAGGTAAAGGTTGGGAGTCACATAAGATGTGCATGACAAGGAGTTGTCAACCCAACGTATCTAGGAGTTGCATGGAGATGCAATTGGTAGCAAGTACCTACCTAATCGATCCTAGCACAATTTGTTGAGTCACTCAAGGTTGTAGGAGGGAAGATGGGATCCTAGCCAACTAGGAAATCCTCCAATAGGATTTCTCGAGTTATGTCTTGAGGGTGGCGAACTCGTAGAAAATAGTGGGAGCAATCATGAAATGTTTCTTCTTGCAATTTATGATTTCGTAATTAAATATAATTATAACATTTATCACTATAATTTAGTTGTTGATCCAGAATGTCTGGAAACGTGTTGATAAGATCGATACTCGAAGGTAATAATACCTTCAACGGGACTAATTTCTATAACTGGGAGATTATCTTGAGGATAGTCCTCATGTATGATAAGATTCTCTATGCGATAAAGAGATATCTTCTTGCGAAGCTAGCAGTTGGGTAAATAGTAGCACATAAGGCCTGGACGATGCACAAGGGTGATATGATCATTGCTTGGTATATCATCTTGGCTTCCATGACCCCGAAACATAGGTCGCAACATAAGAGTTACGATGCCTATGAGATCATGGCTAGCCTTAAGGATCATATGTTGAGAAGCATGTCATATAGATGATAGGTTTTATCAACAGGTTATTAGAGCTGAACTTGGGTATGAATGCAGAAACTTACCCTAGATTTGGTGCTACACTCCCTCCCTAACAGTTATGGAAGAGACTCTTGGAGACTTGTTGTCCATGCTAATCGAGGTCGAGCCCAAAATTGATAAAAGGCTAAGGGAAGTGTTCTCTTAGTTGAAGGGCCCAAGGCGCATAGGGGCAAGCCTAAGAGTAAAAAAGTCGAAAGGAATAAGAGTTCTTCCATAGCGCAATCTAGAAGAGTCCAGAAGACCAAAATCCAAAAGGGCAAGGAGGATGCGATCTATCTCTACTGTGATAAATCGGGAGGTGTAGAGTAAGAAGAGTTGTACTCAGGGCACTTCAGGTATTTATGTCATTGGAATTAATCTATCTACTTTTGATTAGTCTACATGGGTATTAGATATTAGATATCTAGTGCTCATATTTGCACTTTTGTGTATGGTCTTAGGAGTACGAGGAGATTAATAATAGGAGAAGTGTACCTACACATGGCAAATGGATTAAAAGTTGATCCATTAGTTGTAGGGACCTATTTATTAACATTGCCCATAAGGCTTGTATTGGATTTACATAATTGTTACTACAATCCTAGTTTGACTAGGAATATAATTTTTATTTCTTTTTTGAACAAGGATGGATATTCATTTTTATTTAAGAACAATAATTATTCATTTTATAAAATGAGTTGTTTTATGGTAAAACAACAGCATGTAACTGTTCGTATGTCCATGATGTTGATACTCTTATCAATAACATAAATATTAAGCGACTTAAATAAGGTGATTTAAATAACACTTATTTATGACATTGTCGCCTTGTCCATATAAATGAGACTCGCACATCCAACTCATATAAAACTGGATATCTTGGCACATTTGATTATGAATCATAAGGTGCTTGTGAATCTTGTTTGCTTGGCAAAATGACTAAGTCTCATTTTAGAGTAAAGGGAGTGAAGGCTACATAAGTGTTAAGGCTTATGCACATTAATGTGTGTAGGCCCATGTCCACCCAAGCTAGAGGTGGATAGGTCTACTTCATAACCTTTACTGATGATAGATCATATTTTGGTTATGTGTATCTCATGAGACACAAATTTAAGGCTTTTGAAAAGTTTAAAGAATTCAAATTTGAAGTAGAGAAACAAACTGGAAAAGCATCAAAGTACTTCAATCAGATCGAGGTGATGAATACTTGAACAGTGAGTTTCTAGATCATTTGAAGCAGAATGAGATTCTCTCACAATGGACTCCACCTGGAACACTAGAGATGAATGGTGTGTTTGAAAGGAGGAATATGACCTTATTGGACATGGTCCGATCCATGATGAGTCACACTGAGCTTCCCATTTCAGTTTGGGGCTACGCACTTCTCACCATGATCTTTTTTTTGAACAGGGTTCCAAGTAAGTCAGTTACTTAGACTCCATATGAGATATGGAAAGGAAAGATGCCAAATTTGTTTTTCCTTAAGATTTGGGGTTGTGAAATTTATGTCAAACGTGTTGACAATAATAAGCTAGAACCCAAATCGATGAGATGTGTAATGCCCCACTTTTCCAAATACACAACAACATGGAATATAAGCAGACATTACCTATGGGCGTTATGGAAACCCTTACCAACAGAAGCGTTGGATCGAACTTGAAAGCTTAACCAAAGCTAAATAAAAGGGGTTTCCACTAAAGTTCATTTACAAGTATGAGAAATGCTCATGACCTCCAATATTCCAAAAGACAATACATCACTGAAGGTACAATTACAGGACACCCACACACACACTTCTTACAACCTTGAGTAATCATAGCTGCTATTCACAATGCATCATTCGAGAACTTCCAAAATCCAACAAACAACTCTTACCATGTTCAATACATAGTAACCCCGACTTACACCCTCAACAACATATAAGGTAAAACCAACCCTTACATAACCCCTGTTTATACACTGCAGTACATAATGCTCAAATAAATCCAAAGGTTACACACGATCCATAGCACATGAACAACATGGGGTTAAACTAAACATCAGCCTCCTCGTAGACTTTTCTCCTACTTGTCTCCAGGGTACCTGGCATGCTAATATACTTGGGACGTTGAATGTCCCAGGGGTATGAAACACCCAAGTTAGATAATGACATCTAAGTGAGTGACTCAGAAAATGAGAGTACATGAGTGCAAATGCAATAATGCCATTATGAAATCCACCCCTATGGTAGCAATGCCAAGGTGTTGCAATCACCCCCGCAGTCATCATAGTCACCCCTGGCTCACCGTAAGAGCACGAGTTCTTCCATGATGGCCCAACAACTAGCCACAGTCACCAACACAAACATGATATATGATAAAGGAGAAGGAATATGCATAGCCAAGGGAAAATATGACATGTAAGCCACGAAGGCATGATATGCAATCCATCATCCACACATAAGTGAAGCAAAAAATGCTCAAAGTGTCACAAAACATGCAGGAATCACTCACCTTGATCGGTTATGTGACACCCGTGACTTAAAACATGCTTATAAATAATAACGATAATAATATTCTTATGAACATCAAAGTTTAGCGCAGACAAAAACTTGAGAAACCAAACTTTAATAAACTTAAGTAAAGTTTTAGCCATAATAAGATTCAGAATATCTTTTGTGTAAATAAAAAGTTTGGTACTGAAAACATGGCTTCAATAATATAAAGAAAGACTTAGCAAATATAATAGCATCCATACAAAGAAATCTGGACTTAAAATGAGACTTGGCTCTTTTCATAAGCTTAAATAAGCTTTAAGAACATATGGTGTAGCAATCCTATACATATATCATAAGAGTGTAATATCGAAAATATTACAAAACATCATTCTGACTATTAAAAGTTATCTTCAAATATCCACCACACTCCACGTCCACGTTCCGATCTCCTCATTCATAATCACCTGGGGGGAAAATATGGGATGAGATTCTTGCGAGTCTCAGTAAGTACAAGAGAACTATCATATGTATTTAAACAAGTCATGACATAACATAACATAACATATCATATGGAGACACGAGAGGTTCCACCAACTACGGGGGCACGAACCCTCGTGCGTAGCGCTACCGAGCTCCGGTCCCGAAACTTGCGTGAACATAACATAACATGAGGGACCACATAACATAATTCATGGGCATTCTTAAACATCATAAATAGTTCATAATGTACTTACCTCAACTTGGTTGGACAAGATTTGAATGTTTAAGGCTTCACACCTTACTGGGTTTGTATTTCTGTAGACAAAATGCATATTTTCGTGAACTAAAACTCATGTAATATTATATTGGATTGTAGGTAATCAAATAATGGGTTCATATGTGAAATATAATGGAAAAAGCGGCCTTCACGCGCCCTCACGCTCCCCAAGAAGAGGTGGCGCCTATTTTCGCGTCTTGGGGGCAGATTTGACACCCTTTAGTATTTTTGCCATATCTTTTCCATTTTAACTCCGAATCGACTTTCGTTTGAACTTACGGACTCCTATTTCAGTCCTCTACATGATGATGGAAATAAATAAGACTTACCTCTCTGATTTGTGGACTGTTACAGCCGATACTTGCAGCTGTCCGTTTTCCGTCAAGCCTTTGCCTCTTCTTCGTTTCCTCTCTTATTTTCCAACGACTTCCTCTCCTTCTTTTTACAGAACTTCCTCCTCACAATCAAGACCTTATTTCTCTCTAAAAGTAATATCAACGTAACTTGGATTTGGCTCACACAATTTTGAGATGGCTTGGGAAGTTAGATTTCAAGCCTATTTATAGAATTATCCATCAAATCATAGCATGCCATGTGTCACCTTAATTATTTAGGGTTTATCATTTCTTCCATGTGTTACCACCCAAATGGTGACATGTGTCCCAAACTTGGAGGTTAAGTAAAGTTTTGGAGAAGACTTAGACTTATCCATGTGCTTCCATTCAAGTAATGCCATGTGTCCTATAATCATTACAATCTTTGAATTTTCCAATCTTCTCAAGCAAGCTTCTATTCTCTTCCAATCCAAGACTCCAAATCTTACCTTCACGTGGCTTATAGGATAGGAACCCATCATGGCCCTTATCGCTTCCTTTCCAAGCCAATTTCTTTCTTCCAAGCTAAGCCATTCTAAGGCTTCTAGTATAAGCCGATCTCTTTCTTCCAAGGTAAGCTATTATAAGGCTTCTAGTGTAAGCCAATCGCTTTCTTCCAAGGTAAGCCATTCTAAGGCTTCTCGGGTAAAGTTAATTATTACAACTTCCAAGATAAGCCACCTTAAGACTTGGAGAAGACTTTAGAAAATACTTGGAAAAGACTTAGCAAAGACTTTAGAAAATACTTGGAAAAGACTTAGCAAAGACTTAGAGAAGACTTTACAAAGACTTGGGGAAGACTTACTTTAACAAAGACTTGGAGAAGACTTACTTTAACAAAGACTTGGAGGAGACTTACTTTGGAGAAGACTTATCGAAGACTTTAGAGAAGACTTAGCGAAGACTTTGATTTAAATAAGGTTTGTACCTGAAATGATCCAAAGCTATATTGGAGTTTTATTTGAAATCCATAATCATGAATTTCACAATCCCTTGAAAATGCCTCATTTCCTCATATATCTGAACTTAAATATCCCCGGTATATATCACAATTGAAAGTTCTTGGATATTACATATTTGAACCGAGAAATGAAATAAACAAAATCTCGGATGTTACAGGTTACCTTATGAAGCACAGTTTACAACGAGCGGAATGGGTTTTCTCGCAGTTTTTCTTACTGCTTGGCATGAACTTCGACAAAGACCCAAAAATTCTGTCAAGGGTTATTCTCCCTCAACTTTCTCCTTTCTTTTTGATAGCATTTCCTCCCTCAAACTCCCTTCCTTTTCCTCCTTACTTGGTGCCCAAAATAAATAACCCCAAAGCCCTTATTTATAGGAAACTTCGGCTAACCAAATCGCGCCACGTGTCGCGTCATCATTCCATCCATGAGCATCCAATTAAAATATGCCATGTGTCCCTAGTGATTTGTGCCTCCACATGTTTAATTAGATTTTCAAGATTCCCCATCATTACATCCCACATGGTAAATTACATTTTCTATATTTCCCATCATTACAACTACATCCCACGCGGTTAATTGCATTTTCCACATTTCTCATCATTACACTTCAAATCCTATCTCCAAGTGGCCAATGAATGCTTGCCACATGTCCTTAGGGATTAGGTTTGGAGACTTTTGCAAACTTGGAAGCTAAGTAAGCTTTTCCTTAGCCAATCACGCAATGCCACCTCAAAGGGTCATTATGAGCCATCATGTGACCTTATCTTATCTTCCAAGTGGCCAATGGTTGATTACCATGTGTCATTGAAGATAAGGCTTCATCATTTCTCCCATGTGCATCCAACCCAAATGCACCACTTGTCTCTTAATTGAATTTAATAGAGTTTGAAATCCAAAGCTCCATTTGATTTGAATTTGAAATCCATGATACCTTGAAGAGATATTTTTAAGGTTTCAAGACCTACACCTTGGCCCAAACTTTTCGGGTAATTTGTACTTAGGCCCTTGCAACTTGGTCCCCGGGCCATTTTTAATTGCACTTTTTGGTTCCTGAAAAATGGATAAATTACACTTAACACCCTAAGATTTTAGATAAATTACACTTTTACCTGAGCTTCAGTATTTACGATTTTGCCACTTGTTTAGAAACTGAACCTTTGCCTCAAGGCATCTATAATCCCTTGAAAGGACTTATTTCCCCAAGTATTAGAACCTAATAACCTCAGGTATTATATCATATTTGAGTTTGAAAATCTGGGATGTTACAAGATGTCTGTTTGTGGGATATCCAAAAGAAACAAATGGATATTCTTTTTACCACCCCCATGAACAAAAGGTGTTTTGTTGCCAAGCATGCGGTATTCCTTGAGAAGGAATTTTTAGATGCCGTGGCTAGTGGGAGGAATGTCAAACTCGAAGAGATTCGAGGCGAACCACAAACAAATACTCCCCTCTAGGAACCCGAGAAAGATGAGACACAAGATGTTGTGTCAATTCCCTAATCTTCCAGACTAGAACTTCGTAGGTCAATAAGAGTTTGTCATGAGCCTAAGATATATGGATTTGTCATCTCAACACATGGAGATGTGCTTCTGGTTGAGAATGACGAACCAAATACCTATGAAGAAGCAATGTCAGACATTGACTCTAGGAAATGGATTGATTCCATGAAATCCGAAATGGATTCCATGTACACTAACCAAGTATAGACTTTGGTGGATCCACCTGAGGGTAATAGACCCATTGGGTGTAAGTGGGTCTTCAAAAGAAGATTGACATGCAAGGTAATATACAGAAGTACATAGCTAGCCTTGTAGCCAAAGGTTTCAGTCAAAGACAAGGAGTTGACTATGATAAAACCTTCTCGCCTATGGCAATGATAAAATCCATTCAGATTCTACTTGCAATAGCCACCTATCATAACTATGAAATTTGGTAGATGGATGTCAAAACAACTTTCCTTAATGGAAACCTGATTGAGGATGTGTATATGACACAACCCGATGGTTTTATCATCTAATAACATGCAAATAAGATTTGTATGTTACAAAGACCCATTTATGGTCTAAAGCAAGCATCCTAGAGTTGGAATCAACGTTTCGATGAAACAATCAAAGAGTTTGATTTTTCACAAAACGAAGATGATCCTTGTGTTTACAAGAAGATTAGTGGGAGCGTGGCGGTCTTTTTAGTCCTATATGTGGACGATATATTGCTCATAGGGAATAGTGTTCCCATGTTGCAATCAGTTAAAAAAGGGCTTTCAGAATTAAATGCTCTTTAAATTCTATTCTCTCAATTAAAAGTCTAAATTGCCCCATTAAATAATTAAATGAAAATTTCTCTTAATTAAATACTTCAATAATTAATTAAATAATTCTAAATAAATACTAGGCCCTTTAACGGGTTGTTACATGTATGGTTAAGTGGGACACTTTGGCAAGAATTTGTGCCGTCGTAGGTTCTCACAGAAAAAAAACAAATAGACGTAACGACGTTGATATGACCAGGGGTCGTCATAAAGGAAAAAGTTTCCTAAAATAGAAATTGATTAAATTAGGAAGGAGTTTCTAATTTAATAATTTTCTATTTGTTGGAGTGACAAATAGGAAATAATATATATTTGGGCTTAATTTAATATTTGGGTTAAATAAAGTATTTGGGCCAAATATTAAATCAAATTAATATTTGGGTTAAATTAGATCTGGGCCAAATATTAAATATTAAATATTATATTTGGACTAAATTAGATTTGGGCCAAATATTTAATAAATGGATTCGACCCACTTAAGATTCTAGTTGGACTAGGATAAATGGGCCAATCCATGTCCATTAGGGTTTAAGAAACCCTAGCTCTATAAATACCCCTTTATGGGTTGCCCAAAAGAAATAATGATTTTTGGTGGTTTTTCAAGAGTTGAAAAATAATTGCCATTCACTCTTCCCGTTTCCTTTGGCATCGATTCGAAATGAGGACGTTCTTTTATGTCCATACCCAAGCCGCGAAAAGGAGAAGAAGCTAGCACTCCTATTCCGCTCTCCTCACCAACGGACGCGTGCTGCATATCATGAGTTAGAGAGCGGACACTTGGACTGCTCGAATCTACGAACGAATCGAAAATCTAAAGGTTAGATTTATTTTATTATGTATGTGATTATTTGATTTCGACGTTGATCTAATCGTCGAAATCGGGGTAACGGTTCAAAATTTTGAACTACGCTGCTTACCCCATAACGATCTTGTTTACTTTCAGTTTTGGCACCATAGATAAGATAAGGCAAAAGGGGTTTAAGTCAATTAGCAAGAATCTTAGAAATAACCTTGCATATCACATTGCAACATGATATGGGCCATAAATGATTAGGGGTCTCAAGGTGGGGAACCTTAGGGATAAGGCTGATAATAGTGGCATTGACTTTCCTAAGAAACTAACCAAAATGGAAAAAATTACACACCAATTGTGAAATCAGGACCAACCACATCCCAAGCTCGACGGAAGAATTTGAGAGTAAATCCATCCGAACCTGGAGATTTATCATCACCCATAGAAAATAGAGCAAGCTTGACTTTCTCAGTAGTAACATCTGTTAGTATTGTGTGCCCTTATGCTAGATTTGGATGACATCTAGCGGGTTTGTTTTAATGCATTAATTGTATTTTTATATAAATCTAATAGAAGGCAAGATTTTCTTCATTCATATTTTCTCCACTCATTTATATGAATGAGTCCCTATATCTTCTGTGTGAGAATATTATTCTTACAGTGTTGAGACTGTGTGATAGGATTATTTGGTAACAAAACTTCTTAAACTATTCCTAATCCTTAGCTTCTTTGGATGGGGACTTTGATTAATCGAGTATGGACTAGCACAAGGGTTACTATCTCGTTCGGTATGGGGATACTAATGGGAGGATGGTGTGTCACGCGCCATATGACATGAGATGTTGTTAGTAGACCTGTGGGTGGTCGTTGGAGAACGATCAGCCGAATGTGACACCGATAACTGACCACATGGCCTGATGGATAATGGTCATGTCATCAGGCTACGATGGTATGTTGATCCTTAGACTTGAATCGGCACGGTTGTTTTGTGTATTGGTGTGCGGGATTTTCTAATGAGTTGAATCATCCAATTGGGAGGTGGGAACGTTCATCTATGTGGTTTTGTATTACTAGTATATGGAGACAAGTCTTGGGAATATGATCCATCACCCTCTTCGGTATTTGATAGGATGAACATACTATGTGATCTACTATTGATGTGATAGGACAGTCCCTGGCCATGGAAAATTGAAAGTTAGGAAAGGTATTTCCTAAGGTGTCATCTGGTCACATGAATGAGGTTTGACACATAGTTACTAAGTTTTTGAGTTTTTCACTCCATGACTCTCGCTCAGTCAGGACATTAAGTGATGGAAGGATTATTGCACACGGTAATCGTTGACTGTAATAGATTCACTTGAAGTGAGACTTCACTACTACCTATATTATCTTAAACTATTGCTAGGCGTTATTCAAGAACTCTCAAAACGTCTTTGGGATTTGGATAAGTTCTGATGATTTGTCAAGGGGTTGATCGATACCGAAAAGGGTTTCGGTATTATCTAATTGCAAGTGTGTAGTGTGTAACGACCCATTAATTTGAAATTTAATTGATTTTATTAATCTATGGTGTTAATTTAAAGGGAATGTTAAATTATTTTATTTTAGAAAAATGGGTAATTATTCCGAAAAAATTGGGGTATAAGTGTTATTATTGTTAGAGTTATGCCCCATAAGCCAATTATATTTACATGTAATTGATCATATTTTCCATTGTGACTCTTTATCTTCAATCAATTATTATTGTAAGGCATTATGTTTTATTTGTCATTGATGGTTGTCTTTATTATTTCCATTCTTAACAAAGTCCATAGATCAAATAGGCTCATGGAATATGGTCGTGCATAGAGATGACGATCATGAAACATATTCCTTATAAGCCTTGATCTTAAATGTTCCTAGTCATAGAGTTATTAGGATTGGACACTAATAACTCGGATAGACTAGCATATATGATGCATGCTCAATTAGGAGAATAACTTGTTTCATAGACATTGGTGTGTGGACACTAGTGCATATATGTGGGTGCTTATTATAAGAATAAGTACACTGAACTGACCCACTACAGAATTCCTAATGGTAATTGTTTATTGTCGAATTGGAATTGTTGTGTTGCAATAGTTCAGATTGGTGCTTAGACTTGAGACATCATGGTAGTCTTATATTTGACTAGTTACGCTTTGGTTCTTTTTGGGTTCCAATGGAGTCATTAACAAATTATCACTGGGCGTAACCTTATCACATATGAAGGCTTGTGGATGTCGAAATAGAATTCATTACTTATCGATAAGATGAGAAGATGTCCTGTGTATTTCGACGATTTCATGACTGAGGAAATCCTTGGCCAAGGTGAGGTAGAAATCAAAAGGTGTTTTGATTTCACCTATCAAGTCATAAATCTGGAATAGATACATAGTTATTGAATGATTAGGGTTTCTTCATAAAACCATACTCTAAATTCAATCGGGACATAAATTGATGAAAGGATTTTACTGCACGGTATTTGCAATTGAAAAGGTCCGTGTTTTTTCATCATTGGCTAGGTATTCATGGCATGTTGCTAGATGTTAACCATGATATGTAGGGTTCTAGAATTAATTTGATTAATTCTAAAACTATTAATTAAAAAGTTTAATTAAGAAGCCCATAAGATGTGCTAATTAAGAAGCCCACAAGTTTAATCAAAGAGTTTAATTAATCTAATGAGTTGGGCCTTCTGATAGCCCAATAGAGTTGGCCTACATCTAGCCCAATGGTGGACCTAAGAGGTTACACACTGTGGTCGAGCCCGTTTCATAATTTAAAAGAGAGATACGGCTCAATATGATTATGGGCCAGACCTAAATCATTTAGGGTTTTTCAAAGGCATAATTAGGGTTTTTACTCTATAAATAGGCCACTTAAGAAGCTGAAAAATAAGAAGAAAAATTTGGATCTCTCATTGGAGGCGCCTAGGGTTTGCTAGCACTACTCGAGGCGTCGTGGAAATGGTTGATCGTGTGGACCAACTTGGAGGAGTTTGCGCTTGCAACTCTACGGATCAAAGAAGGTAGAATCGAAGCTGCACGATTGGCCGATTTCTAACAATTATTAGGTGGGGTGTAGTTTTTAATTTTTGGAAATTATGGGGTTCAGGTTTAATTTTTGAAATTTGGCTGGGGATCACTTTAAAATTAATTGGGTGTATATATATATTGAAGGAGCAGCTAGGCAAGATGGAAAACACGTGGGTTGTAACACCCCACTTCTCTAGAGTATTAGATAACGTAAGATTCTGGGGATATTTTTTTGCAATCAACGGAAACTCAACACAAAACCGTTTCCCGAAGATCCCGTTACACCTTCTCAGTATATCAACTATGAACCATCAATAAACTAAGACATGTACATCATCCCAAATGCGGAAGCTAGATCTAAACCTCAATAAATCATAATCAAACTCACTTTATTCATAATATAAAGTCGAACCAACGTTTACATGACTTTCTCAAATAAACAACGTAATTGAAATGACATAATATAAAACATCCACTAATCGCCGTCACTCCTCGACAATCCCTTTTCCCTTCACACCGCTGCCTTTACCTGGAACATTTGAATATTCCAGGGACATAGTCCATATTATATGATGAATCATCTAAGTAAGAGTTCAAAAACACATTTTTCATGAATGAATGCAAGACATGAAATAAACCAATACACCCGATAAGCCCTAGCCCAAGAGTAATCTCTCTAAAAGCGCTTAACCTTACTACGGGAAAAGAGTAATCTCCCTAAAAGCTATGCCACCATTTCGACACATTGACACGATGCGGTTCTAACTTAAGAGGGGTAAGTCAACGCATCTCTCCAACATCTCAGGAACAATCGTTACCAACTCTTTGCTTAGGAGGGTCACATCAACTCAGGAACCCAGCTCACCACATTTATGTCGGAGATTACGTTCCCACTCTAAGCATCCAGGAACCACCACACAATCCCAACTCTAAAATTTCACATTGACCACCTAGTCATCCGAGTGCAACTTCCCTGACTAAGCGGCCTGGGACGGAAACCAAGGCGGCTATCTAGGCATACTCACCAGCACAAGATACCCCTATTATTCCGTATCACCCTTGGCGAATTATGGCTACACTATCTAGACAACATCCTAGGCTGACATCCCACATGAACAACACAATATGGACCACCTAGTCATCCTATTGTAACTTCCCTGACCAAATGGCCCGGCATGGAAACCAAGGCGGCTATCCCAGCATGTACACCAGCACAAGATACGCCTATTATTTCGTCACGCCCTTGGAGAATTATGGTTACACTATCCAGACAACATCCTAGGCTGACATTCCATATAAACAACAAAACACAAGACAATGCCACATTTCACAATTCAAAGCATCATATAAACAACAGTTTTATAAAATCCAATGCACAAGTTTGAAACATTTAGGGACGAACCTCCCTCATAAAACAACCGTCACCGGTTACCATTTGCATGCAACAAAACCATTTGCATGAACAAGTTAAGTTTGGTAGTGAACAACTCATAAGTTAAAACCAAGCTTCTAGGTAGAACACTCACCTCGAACGAAACTCAAAACACCTTGAATCTTGTGCCCAACCTCAATTTTAGTGCAACTCCTCAAGTCTTTTGACCAAACCACCTCCTTCCACGCCCTCACATGCTACCCAAGTGCTTTGCGCGTGTGATGCCTCGCGTATGCTTTAAATGCCCTCTATCCACTAACCCGAAACACTCTTGTCTAGCAAGAGTTTATCACAATTTCGAATGAGAAACCCTTGGCCATGAACCCCTTATTTATAGGGTTTAGAAACTTAGCCACCAAGAAATACATATTCTACAATCATTTCAAATCTTCTAAGATATTCTGTAATCATTCTAAATCTTTTAAGATTTTATATAATCATTTCCAAATCTTCTAAGATATTCTGTAATCATCCTAAATCTTCTAAGATTTTATATAATCATTTCCAAATCTTCTAAGATATTCTGTAATCATTCTAAATCTTTTAAGATTTTATATAATCATTTTCAAATCTTCTAAAATCTTCTAAGATATTCTATAATCATTCCCAAATCTTCTAAGATCTTATGCAATCATTCTAAATCTTCTAAGATTTTTTGTAATCATTCCAAATCTTCTAAGATTTTATGCAATCATTATTATCCAAATAAAATCTTATTCAAATCAAATCTTTATCCAAATCAAATCATATCTAACAAAATCTTATCCAATCAAATATTATCAAATCTTATCCTTAAAGTCATCATGAGGCTTCATCTTATCTCTAACGTCATCATGCGACTTCATCCTTATCTCTAAAGTCATTATGATGCTTTTACTGAATCTCCCAAATGCCCTTAGTAAAAAAGTTTCAAGAATTACACTTTGGCCCAAACTTTTTGGTAATTGCACTTAGACCCTTTTTAACAGTCTCGAGCTAATTTTTAATTGCATTTTAGTCCCTGAAAAATGGATTAATTATGCTAATACCCCTGAGTTTTAGGTAAATTACACTTTTACCTGAACCTCAAAAATTATGATTTTACCCTTGGCTCAGAAATTGAACTTTTGTCTCCAAATATATACAATCTCTTAAAATATCCTATTTCATCAAGTATTTGAATCTAAAAATCTCAAGTATTACATCTCTTCCGATCATTCGATTTTCCAAGCTAAAATTAGTCATACCGAGAAATTGTCTCTATTTCGATTGCTTTAAGTGTCATAAATCATGTCTCAAGACACTCGTCAATACTATTCCATTTTCCTTGACTGTCTAGGGTCCGAGATACTCCCTTCGATCAATTCGTTTTCTTAAAACTACGATAGTGTACCCTACAGCCTTATTCTTTCGATAATTCCATTTATACCCTTAATAAAATGTCATCTATAACCTCAAGTATTTCCCAGTTATTACACGGGTGGCCATACAGGAGGTCTTGGGTTAGAGATAGAGTAGGCGTGCACGGCTAAGAGAAAAATAGCTAGATTTTTCCAGCCACAACCAGCCCCAAAATGATGTCGTTTTGGGCTGAGGCGGTTGCACTACTAGTTGCCACGCGACCAACGCTCAACCACCCACTTTTTTTTTTATTTAAGCCTTCAATTATAGTGTGCAATCAGGTAGTCACTTAAGCAAATAGAGAAGGGAAATTTGGAGAAGAAGAAGGCGAACAGTAGCAGGGAAGATAAGAGGTAAATTTTTGAAAAAAATCGGGTTGATCGAAGGTTGAAGTAACCAGGTAAGTGGGAAAAATATACTAAGAATTCTATACGGTTGAAATTTAATTTAGAGTGTGATTTTACTAATTTTGATAAAACTATATTATTTTACAGCATGTATTAATTTAGCAACATGTGAGCAGAAAAACACTTAAATCTGCTATTAAAAGCCAAGCTCTCTACTTCCTTTGTGAGTTTCCTTCTCTTTAAGAGTTTCCTTCCCTCCCTTGATCCAATTCATTCAGAGTATTATTTATATGGATTCCAGATTCCTTTAATGTAAATTAAATTAAATTAAATAGTAGACTTCTGTGATTTTATGTGTTAAATGCTTACGAGGTATTGTACAACCCCCATTCCCTTGGGAATGATGTCGAACCAATTTGAGACTAGGTTCCTAGAGGTTGGGGTACAGTTATGGGTCCCTCAGGTGTGAGCGATTGTAACTGGGGACATGAGCTGTCAAGCAGTGAAGTAAGTGTCGACTATATTGCGATGATCGAGCAAATCGTCAATCGACCCGAAGAATGCTGTCGACTAGTTGCTCTTAGTTACAGACTATTGACTGATGACTGGTCACTATCGACCAGTTCTACTATTATGTGACATATTGCATCATATTATAGCTTATGGGTTTGGGCTTGCATCGTTAGGAGGTGCATAGGCCGTGAGTTCTTGGACATGAACATTTTAGAATGACTAGCTACACAAGCATTGCATCGAATGTGTATTCCTATGTGGGCGAAACATGGCCTAATACTTGTCTTATGGGTGCGAATGTATCACGTTGATGCTTACTATGCCATTACATTTATTATTTGTTGCATTGTATGGTTACAATATGATGTGATATGGAGTTAACCCTCGATAACTATGAGTGGAGCACGGTTCCGGGTAGCTATGACTCGAGAACTCCAGCATGTGATTATGTTGAGGGCCTTGGGCTCATATATATGGTTTATGTTATGAGTGCCTCGGGCACATATGGATGA
Organism: Diospyros lotus; assembly: GCF_014633365.1. Classification (NCBI taxonomy): domain Eukaryota; kingdom Viridiplantae; phylum Streptophyta; class Magnoliopsida; order Ericales; family Ebenaceae; genus Diospyros; species Diospyros lotus. Next base: position 10,536,815 of record NC_068340.1, read on the forward strand.
TGATAGCCAGTTCATGGTTGCAACAGGTTTGTAGGGCGGGACTTGGGTGCCAGGGTATGCATTTCTTATGTGGGCCCCAAGGACCGTTATATGCATTGGTATATTTATGTTGAGAACTGATTACCTTGGTGCATGGTATAAGGTGGAGTTTTAATTTATTGCATGATATGTTGTGGGTGGTTATTAGTGTGAGAGTCCTATTCCTAGCCTTACTGTTATCCTTTTTGTAACACCCCAAATTTTTCGAGCGTATTATAACTTAGGATTTCGAGAATATAAAAATTTTTCATACCACAATCGCTTCCATACATCACATAAATTCCCAAAACCCTAATTTTCACCTTCTCAGCTTAACAAACCCAATATTAAATAGCTAAGACAGGTGTTAAAATCTTGAATGCGGAAGCTAGATCGAACCTGATATGGTTTGCAACCATAATGCTTTATTTATCATACATAAAATCGTTCAAGACGTCTACAAAATATATTACATGGACATCATCTCTAGCAAGTGATAACTGAACATCTTAAATATATCCAAAATTTCATAGGTTCGCACAAAAATATGCTAATCATGCCACAAGCACTAATTTAAGCTAATTCTTCAGCTACCTTATTTCCCTTAAAGCCGCTCGTCGAACCTGGAATATTTGAATATTCCAGGGACATAGTCCAATTAGAAGATGAATCTTCTAGTGAAAAACTCCAAAAACAGTTTATATCGATGCATGATCAGGTATAAAATATATGAGAAGACAATGAGAACTACTCTGAAGTGCCTCGTGAACACGTCAGCCTCCTCAAACGAGAGATTTCTCAATGGCGCATGCATAGCACTTCTAGGGAGGTCCCTAACCATGTCACTTCGACCTGACCTCATAGAACTCATGTAAGCACCACATCTGTTGTTCCTTAGACTCACGGTCTTCCCCACGAGAGCTTTCTTGATGGTGCACACATAGCGCCTCTCGGGGGATATCCGACTTTTTCCCTTGGCCAACAACAAATAGGTACAACAGTATGGCCACACAAATTTTATGAATGCAACAGTTAAAAAGCTAACAACATATATTTTCCAGAAAAATATATTTCATATATACAACATAATTTCACATAAGAGAATAATAAGAGTCTATGTACAAGAACTTCACAAAATATGTCTCATGCAATAGAAGTCTCTCATAAGAGAATAAAAAATAAGATTTGGAGTATAGGAGTCTCACCTTGTTGGTTTATTTCTTGGACGGTATAATTTCACAGCAAACGGCCTACGTTTCTGCAGAAAACACATGTTTCGGTAAACCTAATCTCAAATATTTTTATATAGGATTGAAGGGTATTAAATTAGAGGCATAATTGGAAAATTTGAAAGAAAATGGGTCTCTCACGCTCCCCCGGAAGGTGGCTCATGCGCCTTCACGCGCAGCCACTTCTGGCGCGTGTATCTCAAGTGCTACTACCAGATTTTGGACAGCATTGCGTTGTTTTCGTATTTCGGCCATATCTCCCTCATTTTAACTCCGATTCGACCCCTGTTTTAACCTACGTGACCCTCTTTTCCCCCTCTATAGGATTATCAAACAATTGGACTTATCTCGCTTTTTTCTGACTGATTTTAGCGAACTCCGGCGAAGTCTCATAACTCCAACGAGGCTCGTTCTTCCCTGACTTCTCCTTCAATTTCTTCCCGGCTTCTTGCCGAACTTCCTCCTCTCTCTCAAGAGAAAGCTCCTCCTCTTAAAGTGCCTCAAATCTCAAACTTGCTTGGAATGATTTGAGAACAACCCATGGTGCCTATTTATAGATTTCTTCAACCAATCACATTATGCTACTTGTCACAAACTAAGCCATGGACTCCAAAGACTCAAAGATATATTTGAATGGATTTTGAAATCCAAAACTAGAATGGATTTAACTTTTGAAATCCAAGCTAATTCCCTAACTTCTTCGAAATGACATTTTGGCCCTTATTTCAAGTCCTCAACTTTAATATTTTACCACATAAGCTCTTAATTTTATCCTTATTTCTTTTGGATAATTCTCTAATTATAATTACACCCTCAAACATCAAATTTATCGAGATACTTAAAATCTCAAAATTAATAACTCAAAATTACTTGATATATATGATTTTCTGGAAGCCCTTACCATCATTCGGTCTTTTCAGGCTATAACTTAGCTTAACCGAAAACCGTTTCTTATTTTATTTCTTTCAGCGCCATAAATATCGCCTCGAGACACTCGTCAAAAATATACCTTTGTCCTTAGGTATCTAAGCTCCAGGGCACTCCCTGCGACCGATTCGGTCACCTGTTGCCATTTCAAGCATATTTTTTGATATTTTAAACTCACTTAAAATACATGGCAACCTTATAAAAATATGGGGTATTACAATCTACCCCCCCTTAAAAGAATTTTGTCCTCAAAATTGGCTCATACATGCAATCTCCAATTATCAAAATAAGCCATTTCATAGCTTGGACATATCTCATAGTCCACAAAATTCCAATATTTCCAATCTAACTTTTCTGGTGGTGAACAAACAAGAACGACCAACAACTATACCTCAACAGTCGACAGCTAGCACCCATACATCTAGCATTCCCTCCGTCGGCCCAACGTGGGATAGCTCCTCCCCTAAGGAAATTTGACACACCTACTGGCAGAGGCTTCCTCACCTCTAGTGTTTTGGACATTCCCAGCCTGTGTATGGACTGCCCCACTTACTCGGTTCAACCATAAGGATTGCTCGATTGAGGGTCCAACGGTCGATAGTTTTGGTATATCGGGCGACCAATAGTGTTATTCCACCACAAACCACATAAGAAGCCATTATGACGCTATCGTGGTAACATGAACTCATCCAACGGCAGGTGCTCCTCCCAAACTTTAGGCATGCACATACTACCCCGAAACTTGAGAATGTCATCTCGTATCTCAAAAATCAGAACCCTTAGGCTGGCCACACTCATCTATCCATAGATGTATACACCGGTCACCCCCACTAGTCTCTCGTATCTCGGTCTCTAGATCCAGCAGAACCGCCAGGTCAGCTATTATGATGGACGAACCCTTCGGCACTACACTCACCAACATCAGGCCCAAAAGCCTCAACAGTGGCCACCCTTGGGCCATCAACCCGGCCACCTCATTGGCACGCCCAGGGTGATACAAAAAGTGAAGTCGTAGTCCTTCGGGAGCTCCATCCACAGTCGCTACCTCATGTTCAGCTCCTTCTGTGAGAACACATACCTCAGACTTTTGTGGTCCGTGAACATCTCAAACATCTTATCGCATCGATAGTGCTTCCATAACCTCAAGAGCACATACCCCAACTGCCAGCACCCAGTCACACATCGAGTAACTTACCTTGTGCCTCGACGTGATCCACACACGATCACAAGGTTATGTTGCATCAACACGCAACCCAATCCTTTGAGCTATCACAAGCTCTTACTGCATCCGACAGACCATTTTCACTTGACTCTCCTCACAAGTCCTGACATGGATATAACTACTCTGAAAATTCTCTTAACGAATCTCTGATAACAATCTGACAATTTCAACATACTTTCAATCTTTTCATAGATAGCTCAGGGATCCTATCACAAAGGTCTGGTCCCTACCTCTATCACTTCTGGCACTACTTCCCATACCAAGCGTAACTCCAAACCTCGAGTCACACATCCCTAAGGACCCCATATTCCTTCCCATAGGTGTTGAAACCACCATTAGACATCCCATAGGTTCGATTTCAACTCCCAACGAAATTTCACTATGGTCTTGAGCTATACACCTTAGACCATTACATAAATCTTCCAAAGATCTGCCTTTCGGCTGATAATGATTTGGGTCCCATGCGGTTGCCTAAAGCATAACCTATCCACATGTCACAAATCATACCCAGACTTTTGATTATCACGTGTCATCCTTACACGTATATACTACCATCTCAATGACTTTATACATCAAATCATCACGTCCAAAATCATAGACAATCAAAATTTCCAACTCGAAACCTTTACGAGGACCAAGACTTCACTTGGCCACTTCATCAGCTAAGTTGACACCAAACTTACATGACCCAATCTCGTGAGTCGCTTTCTCAAGGTAACCTTACCTCAATTCCAAAATCCAAGGCAGTATAGAAACCTCCTCCCTCAACTACTTTGTGCCAACCGGACTTTTGGGCGGCATTCACACCTTCCTTACCCCCATTCAGGGCTAGCGATCACACACACCCATTTCCAACAATGAACCTGGGGTTACCCACCTTACTTATAGGACTTTTGGTCAGGTCATCGCACCTCCCTCACCTTATCATGGCTAAGGTTCTGGCCTACCAGACTTTTGGGTAGGTCATCGCACCTCCCTCACCCCATCACACGGCTAAGGTTCTCGTATGGGTGATCACAAGGCTAGGGTCGCCTTTTAGCCTATTGAAAGTCAGCTCTAAGACGTGCCTTCCTTGCATACACTCAGCATTTTTCAAATCCTCGAACTTGCTAGTCTCCTCGAAATTCTTGGCCTAAATCCCAAGATTCACGATGGCTTCGCACATCTAGCCACGCTCAACTTTATGATCATTTATCAGGTTCTAATAACGTTAACCTCTATGGTACTCCTCATGCAAACCTTCCCTTAGGTTTACTTTGAGTTCGCAATCTCTAAATCTCCAAGCCCACTTGACACACTGAACCATAGTCACCAATTTTGTTGACTAGGTATCTCATCATTCCCTTTTCCATTGTTACAACCTATCAAGCAACTCTAACCTTTTTTTTGGTACCTGATCTCTTTCTTGAACCGAGATTTCCACAACTCATCGTCAAGGCTTTAGATTAGCCATGCTTTACTACCCGAAATCTCACTCACAAAGATTCCGCTGACTCTCGTATTTCGTTCTTTATATCCAGCTAACTATCAACCTACTATTATCAAATTAGTTCCTCTTAGGCACTACATTTACCGTCAGCCAGCACACAAACTGTCACCATCAACCCGATCACATAATAAGCTTGCTCCTACACTAAGCGTCAACCCCCACATAGGTACACCCCGAGTGAAACTACACGGTCCCGTTGTAGTCCTTCGAGAACTATCATTCACTATCACAACCACGTGTTTAACTCCTTCTGTAATACACCGCAATTGCAGACATGACCATCCCATGATCTCACTTAGCATTGTTGATAGCATGCATATTTATACTATATTTTCGCATTTCACCTCAGTCTTATTAGGCCATTTGAAGTAATTTTTGCTGATCTTTCATTGTTTCTATTTTATTATACTTCAAATCGTCCTTACACTATTTTCTATCTTACTTCTATGGATCCAGGCTTTAGGGAATATTGGATGGGCTAGAGAAGTGGCTCAACTAAAGGAGCTTGGGCTCACTTTCAAGGAGTAGACTTGGGCTGCTCAATTTTGCTGTTTTTGGGCTCACTTATTTTCTGTTGGGCTAGGCCCAACCCTAGCCTTCCTAGCTCTTCATTTCTTAGCCATGTATTTAAGGCCTCTTAGCACTTATTTCAAGAGAGAGGGAAGAGAAAAGAGAGAGGATTCTCTGGCCGTTTTTGTTGTTGTAGCATTTTTTCTGTTTTCTTCATTTTGTTCCATTTTGTCTTCCTTGCTGTAATGATAGGCTAGAGCATTTGTAACCGGTTGTGTATCTTGAATCCATGTGGAATCTGAGTCCCGGATGAGCTACAAAAACCTGGTCTGTTGTTTGTTTCTTATTCATTTCCATTTGGTTTAGTTTGAGCAGATTTGTGAATGCATGGAGTTCATAGCAGGTTTGTGTGAATTTGCATGGTTTCATTTTCTGTTAAATGCTTAAGAGAACAGAATGTTATAGCCGGTTGGTATAACATCTCAGAAATGAATATTATGTGCTTGAACGGTTGTTCTTGCATAGGTCCGGATAGGTTGAATAGAGAGTGGATGGTTGCATTTTGTTTATAAGAGGTTTCTGTATTCATTTTGTTATTCCAATCATTCTAATCCTTGGACGGTTGTTGGGGATGCTTTAAGTTTGATATCCAGAGATTAAAACATCTAACAAGCTAAGATTTATAGATTGGACGAGGAAGATTTCATAGAGGGGACAAATACACAGCCGGTTGCATTTCTTTTACTGATTTTTCATCCATCCTTGTCTTTCTGTTTTGTTAATTAGTTTTCTGTCGAAACCCCCCCTAAACAAACTGTTGTTTATATTGGTTCTCCTTGTTGGTAGAAGAAGGTGAGGCTCCTTGTGAGAGATGACCTAGGGTGCACTTTGCTGCAAACTAGAGAAGAAATACATAGATCTCTAATTCTGGAGTGGTTCGACAATCGCTGGCCAATTGTCGTACTAGACATCGAGGTATTCTACTCCTTGAGCCTCGCACTGTTTGTTGTGTTACCCATTCCCAAGATGACCACGAACCCAGATACAATTCTTTAAATAAGACACTCAGTCCATATTCAATTCATCACATTTAGATTCCCGAGGCTTCCGACCTCGATCAATCACAACTAGCGGCACATCTTGCATCCTAGACCATTGGGACTTTAAACCCCTCTACAAGGCACAGACCCTATTGGGTTCTCCCAAATCTTTAGCATCTGATTGTCTCCCATGCAATCTGCTTATGATGCTTCGATCGACGGGCCTCCCATTCCTTACCGCAAGCCATCCATCAACCATCTACACATGGGTTCCTAGATCCAGATCTATCACTGCAAACACCGAACTAGCAGTATCGTCACGCTACTAGGGTTCCTTATCCCGTCTTTGCGAGTCACATCGATTGCACCACTATCACCTCATTTGATTGACGTAACTCACACGCCATTCCTTGACCATCTTCGGTCTCTCGCTTGATCAAATCCGTTGGATCACGTATTTATACATCTTATTTCTGTGGCACTAAATGATCCTCGAAAATTCCTTATCATTTGATCCTTAACTTATCAGCTAAGCCATGCCACATCAGACTAATCATTCATGATTCAGTCATCCTCAATAACTACCAGTTATCTTATCTTTCACTGTGAGGATTTTGACTAGTGACCTCAAATCAACAGTCTCTAAATCTCTCGGATCCATAATCATGGTTACCGAGTCAACCTTACACCCGAATCATATCATCGAATCCTAACTTCAATAGCTAGATCATTTTTCTTGAACTAACTTCCATTGGGCTTCCACTATTCATTGAGAATAGTAATTGTATACTGGAATAGTGTATGTACGTAAATAGTATACTAGGTAAGTTCCCAGGAAAGAGAGGTGGGTCACAGATGGACACACTTAAATACCAAGTCTTTCCTTAGTCAGAACTTTCCTAGACATGCACTTTCACTACACCACACTTAAATCCATAACCTTTAAGACTTTAGTCGTCAATCCCCGAATCTCCAAATAGGGGTTTCATCTTATGAACCATTAGTCTTTTTCCCCAAAGCCTTCACTTGGGGTTCCAACTAACTGGTTTTATCAATATCTAATCCTCTTAAGTCTCCAAGTCAAACTTCTCCTAAGTCTCCAAATAATATTTTGTTCTAATATCAACTATATCAGAGTCACTTAAGTCTTCCAATAAACTTAAGCTCTGATACCAACTGTAACACCCCAAATTTTTCGGGCGTATTATAACTTAGCATTTCGGGAATATAAAAATTTTTCATACCACAATCGCTGCCATACATCACACAAATTCCCAAAACCCTAATTTTCACCTTCTCAGCTTAACAAACCCAATATTAAATAGGTAAGACAGGTGTTAAAATCTCGAATGCGGAAGCTAGATCGAACTTGATATGGTTCGCAACCATAATGCTTTATTTATCATACATAAAATCGTTCAAGATGTCTACAAAATATATTACATGGACATCATCTCTAGAAAGTGATAACTGAACATCTTAAACATATCCAAAATTTCATAGGTTCGCACAAAAATATGCTAATCATGCTACAGGCAGTAATTTAAGCTAATTCTTCAGCTACCTCATTTCCCTTAAAACTGCTCGTCGAACCTGGAACGTTTGAATATTCCAAGGACATAGTCCAATTAGAAGATGAATCTTCTAGTGAGAAACTCCAAAAACAGTTTATATTGATGCATGATCAGGTATAAAATGTATGAGAAGACAACGAGAACAACTCCGAAGTGCCTCGTGAACACGTCAGCCTCCTCAAACGAGAGCTTTCTCAATGGCGTACGCATAGCGCCTCTCGGGAGGTCCCTAACCATGTCACTTCGGCCCGACCTCATAGAACTCATGCAAGCACCACATCCGTTGTTCCTTAGACTCACGGTCTTCCCCATGAGAGCTTTCTTGATGGCACACGCATAGCGCTTCTCGGGGGATATCCGACTTTTGCCCTCGGCCAACAACAAATAGGTACAACAGTATGGCCACACGAATTTTATGAATTCAACAGTTAAAAAGCCAGCAACATATATTTTCCAGAAAAATATATTTCATATATACAACATAATTTCACGTAAGAGAATAATAAGAGTCTACGTACAAGAACTTCACAAAATATGTCTCATGCAATAGAAGTCTCTCATAAGAGAATAAAAAATAGGATTTGGAGTATAGGAGTCTCACCTTGTTGGTTTATTTCTTGGATAGTATAATTTCACAGCAAACGGCCTACGTTTATGCAGAAAACACATGTTTTGGTAAACCTAATCTTTAATATTTTTATATAGGGTTGAAGGGTATTAAATTAGGGGCATAACTGGAAAATTTGAAAGAAAATGGGTCTCTCACGTGCCCTCACGCGCCCCCAGAAGGTGGCTTACATGCCTTCACGCGCAGCCACTTCCGGCGCGTGTATCTCAAGTGCTGCTACCAGATTTCGGATAGCATTACATCGTTTTTGTATTTCGGCCATATCTCTCTCGTTTTAACTCCGATTCGACCCCCGTTTGAACCTACATGACCCTCTCTTCCCCCTTTACAGGATTATAAAAAAAGGGACTTACCTTACTTTTTTCTGACTGATTTTAGTGAACTCCAGTGAAGTCTAGTAACTCCGATGAGGCTCGTTCTTCCCCGATTTCTCCTTCGATTTCTTCCCGGCTTCCTGCTGAACTTCCTCCTCTCTCTCTAGAGCAAGATCCTCCTCTTAGAGTGACTCAACTCTCAAACTTGCTTGGAATGATTTGAGAACAACCCATGGTGCCTATTTATAGATTTCTTCAACCAATCACATTATGCTACTTGTCACAATCTAAGCCATGGACTCCAAAGACTCAAAGATATATTTGAATGGATTTTGAAATCTAAAACTAGAATGGATTTAACTTTTGAAATCCAAGCTAATTCCCTAACTTCTTCCAAATGACATTTTGGCCCTTATTTCAAGTCCTCAACTTTAATATTTTACCACATAAGCTCTTAATTTTATCCTTATTTCGTTTGGATAATTCTCTAATTATAATTACATCCTCAAACATCAAATTTATTGAGATACTTAAAATCTCAAAATTAATAACTCAAAATTACTTGATATATATGATTTTCAGGAAGCCCTTACTATCATTCTGTCTTTTCAGGCTATAACTTAGCTTAACCGAAAATCGTTTCTTATTTTATTTCTTTCAGTGCCATAAATATCACCTCGAGATGCTCGTCAAAAATATACCTTTGTCCTTAGGTATCTAAGCTCTAGGGCACTCCCTACGACCGATTCGATCACTTGTTGCCATTTCAAGCATATTTTTTGATATTTTAAACTCACTTAAAATACATGGCAACCTTACGAAAATATGGGGTATTACACTTTTGCTTACTTGCTAAGTCTTGTGACTCACTCTTGCTTTACATCATTCCAAGTACAGGGAAAGTGAGGGCCAAATCTGAGTGATTGGGTAGCTGGTTGTTCAAGGTTATCCTAGTTGTCAGTCATGGGGATGTTTTTGTGATTTTGGGGTATATGAGATTGCTAGTCGTGTTTTGAGTGTCATAATTCTGTGCCCAGGTTTTAATAGAGGGTACGCGTATGTTGCCACCCCCTTACCTTTCCTTTCTGTATGTATGTATATACCATGCTTTTGTTGTGCTATTGTATTATTTCTTTTACATGTCATTTCACCAAGGATTTTTGGTGTCTTATCTCTCTCTCTTCTAAGACTTCTATCTGGGGCTCACGGGCATTCAGGATCTTCGGGCAAGGGACCTCATAATTTGGTATCAGATTGAGGTTGGGATAAGTTTCCCTGTACACCTAGGATGTTGGCTAGAGTCGGGTTATCTCTAGGTTGTTTGTCCTTGTGAGTTTGGGCCTATGTACTAAGAGTTTTAGTTGTGTAGGGAATATGAGCACCCGGTGAGGATGGGAATGACCACTTATTAGAGGTCGTGGATGAGCCATTCATACGCCTGAGATGTCAAGAGGTTCCAAAGAGGCTTCTGAGCAGGAGGCGACCAATATATCGGGCACTTTAGCCAGCATTTTAATGGCAATTGATGTATTAGTTGCCGCTCAATTAAGACATGAGCGTTATAATAATGTTGGCGAGGCGTCACACTCTTAGGCTCAAGAGGTAGAGCTCTTTTGTAGAATTTTATGGTGTTGCAACCACCCAAGTTTCATAGAGGTGTAGATATTTCTAAGGTTGAGAATTTGCTACTTTCTATGGATAAGAACTTTAGGACAATGAGATGCACTGTAATACCCAGTATTACATGGTATTGAGAATAAATAATTTTTGATTATTTTGAAAGGACCTCGGGCGGTCCGGGAAGCTCAAGGGTCGGTTTCAAGAAATTAATTAATAAAAATTATCGAATTAATGGCAGGGAGTGCCTCGGGACTTGGATGTCAAGGAATAGGGCAAGAGATTGATGAGAGTCTCGAGATAAGGATAGTGATGCTAGAAGCGATCCGACCCGAAATAATTTTCGAAATAAATTCTGTATAAGCCTGAGTGGGTGCCAATACCAAATAGTTGGAGGGAACCTCCTGGAAGCTGAGGGGACCCTAGGGGTGGTTCTGTTTTCTGAGTAAGGCAATCTTTAAGTATTTTCGGGTCGAATAAAGGTCCCGTGCAGGCACAGGGATGAGGTCAGTATTCCCGAGTAGCGGTCGGTTATTAATTTTGATAAATCGAGATTTGGTGTAGCTTGGTGGTATAATTTAAAGTCTTGGGAGGGTCCAAGAGCAATTATAGAAAATCCCTAAGTGTAATTATTATATTCCTTAAGTGAAATTATGGAAAAATTAGTGGGTTAAATATGTAATTAGCACACACACACATATATATATATATATAGGCGTGAGGAAGCTTCCTTGAAGCTTCGTGCCTCTGCCATTTTGAAATGGCTAAAGCAGAGAAGAGTGTGAGATCGTGAGGGAGAATCAAGATCGAGAGAGAGCTATGGCCGAGAGGAGAAAGCTCGCGATGGAGTGATGAAAAGACCGAGAGAGGGAGGTGGCTGCGCTCGGCCATGGAAGAAGCATCTTAGAGCTGTTGTTGTAGTGACCGAGAAGCAAGGCCGATCGGCCATGGCCGACGCGAAGAAACAGCAGCAGCAATCGAGCTGGGGGCTAGCGATGTGCTCGCTACAGAAGGCCAAGGCAGCAAGGCGGCCAGGACCTTCAGTTGTCAGCAATGGCGGACGGGCAACAATGGTTGCTGTGCGCACGAGAGGTTGGTTGGTTGTTACTCGCTATGGCGTCGGCCGGTGGAGGCGGTTGCGGGGGCATCTAATGTTGGCCGGAGGCAGGTGTGACGGAGGCGGCGGTGGCTGGTTGCTGGAGCGCGCAGGCACTGTGCATGCCAAGGAAGAAGAAGAAGCATAGTGTGTGCGCGCGAGAAGATCCAAGGAAGAAAATAAAGAAAATAAAAAAAGGGAAAAGAAATAAAATAAAATAAATCTAAAAAATTGGGAAAAATAGTTGAAAAATCCAGAAAAATTGGAGAAGTTTCTAGAAATTATTTTGGGGCTCAAGGAGCGTTTCGTAAGCTCGAAATGGAGATTTGGACGCAAGAGGGCGGTATAGAAAGCAAGGCCGGTATGGGCGTTTGGCTGCTTTTCTCCCCAGATGAGTCGAGGTAAATTAATATTTTCTTCCCAAGTTATTTGCATTAAGTGAGTTAATATAAAATAGTTATTTGTTGGATTAAACCCTACGTCAGGGTTGCTTGAAAAATTATTGATGGATGGTCTATGCTGTGATTGGTATTATTTTGTTAAGTTGTTGATGGATGGTTCTGATGGTGTGTGTGGCAAAGTTAAGGGCATGGTTTAATGCCGGATATTAATGGAGTTGGTTTTGTGTGTATTTGCATCTAGGTTCGACCAGGGAGACGGTGACCCTAGAAGAGCTCGGAGCTCGGGCAGGCATTCTTGTCGAGGCAGAAATGAGGTTTCGAGCCAGGTAAGGGACAACCCCATGTGGAGGTGGCCTTGCAAGTTGGTAAATGTGTTTGATAATGTTTTTATGTTGCATTTGCATGTAGTGGTTAACATTTGTGTGATGCGAGATCTAGTGGACCTATGGCCATATGGAGGATTAGTGTTGTGAGGGCTGATAAGTTAATGCCTCAAACCTTGGAGGGTTGTGAGAATGAGTGGACCTAGCCTCATTTTCATGCATTTGGCATACATAAACATGGTTATATTCATATTTACATGCATTGCACCCTTACTAAGTCTTTGTGACTCAAGAGGTTTTACCTCATGTGTAGATGTTGCAAGTTCAGATGCAAGCAGGGATGGCGCTAGGAGGCTGTTGTGGCAACTAGCTGTGTTACCCGAGTTGTGTTTTTTATTATCTCTTGTATGTAGCCATGTGGTGTTATGTATGTATACCCTTGTGAGTAAATGTATGTGTTGTTGAGCGTTAAATGTATTTAATTGTTGTAATCATCATTGTGTGAAAAATAATTGTGAAATTGTTCGTTGTATATGGCTTAGTTGGAGAAGTCGAGTTTCGGACCGAGTACAGATCAACAAGGTATGTTCTCATAAATCCCCAATACTCAATGAAGTGTTTGTTATGCTAGCGTTGTGCCTGGGTCACCTTTGGCTTGCCATGAGGCAAGTAGAAGAAAGGTGAAGCTCACTCGGGTTTCGGGTCTCGGTCCGTTGTATTTTTTTGTTTGAGTCGAGACTGATTCCCGAGTGGAGCAAAGGGAAGGACGAAGCCTAGTTCCCACCTAGGGCGTTTTCTGTTGATACATAGTCCAACCCTTCAATTGTGTTTCGTCTGGTGAGTAATCCGATCGATTATTTACCGGTGGTGCCCGTAAATGGGAGCGGGTCGTTACAATTGGTATCAGAGCATGGCTAGCTATAAGAGTGGGGAAAGCTAGCGTGCTAGTGGTATCATGTATGGTCGATTAAGTGATTAATGTGAGTGATTGCTAGAGTTTGGAGTCGAGGATGTCTTGCATGATTTAGATGTAAGTCGGAATGTCCTAGCTGCTGAGTTGGGGTTGAGAACAGTTGGTTTATGGTCCCGAGATTTTGGTGTGAGGTTAACTCGATGGCCTTAAAAGCCGGATGTGTGGACTGAGGACCCTAAAGGATGGGGTCAAGGCGTTGAGGCCTATGATGGCTTTACGGGTATGCACGAATATTCCTTCTCTAGCAATGAGAAAATACCCTGAGTTGAAATGATATGCCCGTAAGGGGTATACAAGTCGAGTAAGAGGAATCGGAAACCCAAGTGTGGGTGTCGATGTTAGAAAAACCTGAATATTAGAATTTGGGTGTATGGTATGTTCTAAGGATGAGGACTCCTTCAGAGTGAAGTGTTGAGGTTCGTGTGGGGACACGAAGCTGAAGCATGACTAGTCCGGGAAGGGATTAGTGGAGCGTCCCTATGTCAAGGATTCGTCGAGCATGTTCGAGGGAATAGAGTTATCCCTTGGAAGTGGTGTAATAAGGCCTGTGCGCTTAAGATAGAGTGAACTAAAGTGGGAGTTAGCTCGAAACTCAAGGAAATGAGTCGTCAATTGGCTATGTGACGAGCTCTTGGGGGTAAGGTTAATCGTAGTGAGGCTCTATGGGGAGTGTGCATGTAATGTATTTGTATGTCATGGCCAGTGAAGACATGACGTAAGTAGAAGCTGGAAGGACTTTGAGGGGAGTCAGGATGCTAGATATATGTGATGTGATGTGATCGTATTGTTATGGTGATCCCTGAGGGGATGTACCTAGGGTATGAGTGGACCCTAGTTGGTTTCATGATGAGACGAGGTCTATCCTTGGGAATGATAGGTGTGTGGCAAGTAGACCCTAGCGGGTGTTTGTATGAGATGGAAATCCCAAGTAGGTCAAACTGGAGTCCAGGGGAATCCAGATTTAGGATTAAGGAGTTGGGCATGCGTTGATATGCGTGTAAAAGCCATGGGGTTAGAAGTCCTAGTTGTGAAGGGCCAAAAGACCGTTCATGTGATTGATGGATGAGGGGCCAATTAAAACTCTCTTTAAGATGCTTGGGGTCTGATGGGACGCCTAAGGTCAGGAGATGAGAGGTGAATAGACCCTCATTGTGATGCTTGGGGTCGGGATGACGCCTAAGGTCACGAGACCCTTGATAGGAGACGCGGAGGTCACCTAATGAAGGGTATGAACGGGTGTGTTTGGTCCGAGGGCGATGAGTGTGTGGCAACAGGACATCCATAGGCTATGCGTGCAATGGAAATGCCACCTTCGAATGTTAAGTGGGCAGGGGCATGGTGAGCAATGTGGAGGCCCCGAATTTTAAATTCCAAGTCATGGGAGCCTGAGCGAGGCGTGCGAGAAGGCCAGGCCGAGCGTAGTGACTGAATGCATTCATGAGTGTGCAAGGAGAGACGAGAGGTCGATGTTTACCTGGAGGGTAATGGTAGGTGCTCTATGGTTATGGGTACCGGAGCTTGAGGTAGGCTCAACATGTTGGTTGTGAATTGAGAGTCTCTTAAGCGATAAGAGATGTAGAGTCCTAAGGAGTGGGGCTCATGATATGAGCTTGAGGTTATCAAGGCAAGGATAACCAAGTAAGATGGCTTTGGTAAGATGGTGGTGGAACCATCATAGCTCGGGAAGGCTTTTAAGTAGCTTTGATGTTATGGGTGTAGGGCTCAATGTGATGGATCTGATGCTTTGGACCATGTGGCAGAGGACTAATGAGTTGGCTTGCATTGAGGGTAAGTGGTCCATGGGCCTGAGCAATTTAGTGAACTGCAGGTGATGGTCAGATGCCGAAGATTTGGAGCAGCACCTTAGGAAATTTGGTCATGTGAGACCGAGAATCTCCTGTAAGTGATAGGACATCTAGAGTAGTCCTAGAGAGGAATCGCGAAACGCGGTAATGATCCGATAGATTAGCTGCCGAGTAGGAAGCTTGGTAAGGAAATGGTTGTGAATGTGGTAAGGGGATCCATGCTGGGTTCGATATTAGAGGTTGGGCCAGAGGGCTTGGAGTCATCCTACGAGATACTAAGCAGATCAGTGGGACCTAAGCCATGCTATAGGAAACTGTTGTTCGGCCAGTGTAAGGGAGCAACACGGTATTGATGATTAAGTGTTGACTCTCTGAAGCATGGGGCAACACGATGGGGAACCAGTGTTGGGCCAGTGTATGGGAGTGACACGGTAATGATGACTAGGTGTTGGCTCGCCCAAAACACAAGGCAACACAGTGACTATGTAGATGGTCAAGGGCTGAAGATCTGTGAAATACACGGTAAGGGTGACAAAAGCAGTGGTAGTTCCATAACTCAGCTGCTAGTAATAAGAGCTGTCAAGGTGTTGCACCCAAGTGAGGTTTAAGCCCTTTATCTCGTTAAAGCGGTGTCAAAGCGATTTAGTGAATGGTCAAGTGTGGTAATGTCTCGAGATGTTCAAGAAAGAAACCTAGGGAAAAGAAACGGGTCTAGCGTGGGAATAACGCTACGGTTGATGCCTACCGTTGATGGGTCTAATGCTAAGGACCACTGGATATAGATGGTTAGTTCACAGGAGGGACTGCAGCCCTCTATGTGGAGTGACTCGTCTACGGTGGAGACGATTAGATGCCGAAGACCTGGGGTATACTGTAGGTTATGTTCGGGCCAGACCTAAAATTCCATGAGGGATGAAAAATCATGGTAGTGACTTTTGATGTCTTGGCAGTAGGAAAATTTATAAATCGAGTGAGCGTTATCTTATGGTGTGATAACAAGATGCATGGCGATGCTTTTTACTAAAGGATGCTAACGCAGTTGTGGTTAAATTTGATCAAAGTTAACTGGGTAAATTGAGATGATGGACCCTGTGTGACCTTGCGGTGATGCAAGAAGATGGGTCGATTGATGGAGTCGGTAAATGGCTCGAGAATGTTACGTAAGTTCCATGGAGGGCGAGACGTACGAGTTAGAAGCCAACCATGAGATGGGAATATTGAAGTGTGTGAGAGTTTCTAGTATGGGGATCTCTAATCCTGTGATGTGAGTTGTGGCAGGCTAAGCACGTGGCTAAGGCATGGTTTGAAATCCAGGAAGGCTCGAAATTGCATAGTCTAGTATGAGTCCTTAATGTGTCGATATGAAAATGAGAAAGTATTCTCATGTAGCACTGGATGGGTTTCCAGTTGATGGCACATGATCAGTTGCCAGGTGGTAGCACCTGATGGTAATGATGGGAGCGTGAGGCTCGTGGACTGTGATGTAAAGCATTATTGATTGACCGTGTACATAAAGGTTCAGTGGGTCCTGGTGGTTAGACCAAGTGGGTGTTTGAGAAAGAGATCCAAGGTGGTAAAAGATGGTTGGTCAAGGCAAAATTGAGCCGCTTAAAGGAATGTTACTCCATAATGAGGGCTATAGATGGTAGTGTCAAAAATGTGGCTTGGGTAAAACTTGAGAGGTTCTCCCAAGAAAGGTTGAGCATGAGGCAACACAGGATAAACTTCATAAGGTACTATAACTCTATCAGGATGGATCACCAGGGGAAAGCCAGCGTAATGGCGAGTGCCTGAGTAGGAAGGTGGGTCCTACGGCATCGAGTGGAAGTATGAGTTCCACAGGAGTGGCAGGGGTGACTTCCAGTGGGTGGAGCTTAAATCGAGGCAATAGTTGATGATTGCAAGTGTAGTGCCTGGAGGAAGGTTGCGTTGGTTGTGAGCCGGGCGATTCGGCTAGAGCTAATCGAGTTGGTTAAATGGAAGTTGAGGGCGAATTTAAGATGTCGCCAATGGGTGTCGAGAGCTCGAATGAAGAGCTAGTGGGACGAGATTAGCTCCCAAGAATGGTGCTAGGTAATGAGATCACCTGATAACGGTGATTGATATAGCTAGGGGGATACCCTGGTGCGTGAGCAATTGATGGGAAATTAACCTCGTGGCTAAAGGTTAAGAGTTGTGAAAGGAAATCAGCTAGTGGAGCCGATTGGTGACCGGCTGAGGGTAGCCGGTGGCAATCGAAGGTGTCGACTAGTGATACCGACAGCGGCGAGTAGCGGTTGGCCATGGTCATGTGGCATCGTGAAAGTAGTCAGTCGGTGGTGTAGGTGGCTTTGGAGTCGTGATTGTGGCTGGATGTGGCACCAAGCAATGGCAAGAGATTGTCCAAACTGATGATGGTGGCATTAAAGACAATGTGGTCGCTCCCTGGGTGATGTGATCCAATTGAAGAAAAAGGTATAAGTAGAATCCAACTTAAGCCGGAGTTTCTCGGGGATTAGTAAATTATTTAAGAAGAGCAAGGTAATGAGGAAAAGGATAATCCAAGATTGAGGTCATAATGGTTTAAACGACCTCCGAAATTTGAGATTCAACGACTGTGGAGGGAAATTTGTTGTTGTCATGGTGTTATCCTTGTCGAGGAGGACAAGGGGAACCATTATGCATGGTTTAAGTCAAGTGCCTAATGTGGATTGAGAATGAATATGATTTAAGGTGGCTGAAAAGTTTGTGCCTCTAGAATATAAGGCTTTGTAGAGAAATGGCGGAATTTGAAAGGTCCCAATGAGATTGAAGCTGGGCGAGTAAATTTGGCTAGAAAACCGCTACAAGAGTGAGGGTGTAACCATGTTAGCTTGTTGTAGTGCGGACCAAAGGCACGAGTCACCCTACAGGTGCGATGCAATAAGTGATTGTGCAGATGGTAAAAAGTCAATCACTTGTGCCACGCACCATGGGTGATGACGAGGGCCGATTAATGGTTCTGCGACCTTAAGTGAAACGGTAGGATCCTTGACTCGCGGTAGGGTTTAATAGCCAAGGTAAGGCCTAGCATGGGGCATGATTGTGAAAGTTGAATTGGGTGAATAATAGAAGAGGGGTTGCTTAGTAAAGAGTTCCCTGGTATGGGTATGAGACCCTACTAGTGTGCAATATCGGCCATAAAGGAAGACCAAGGTATTCTGTGTGCTTATGCGAAGAGCTCCTGGTTGGGAGAAGGTTGTGGCCCGAGCATGGTTAAGCTCGAGGTGAGAATGTAATGGTACGTGCATCGCCAAGCTCGAGGTGGACTCGAGTAGTGCACGTGTGATTGAAATGTGAAATTGCCTGGCATGGTGTTGGGTATATCGATTATGCATAATCATATCGATAAATGAGGGTCGGCTGGTCAAGGTAGTAGACCATGTATGAAATGGTCTAAGTTGACTGAGTGGCCAAATGGTTGCTTCCCATGTAGTGCTAATATGGTTAGTTGATCGGTAACTAGAGGTTGCCATGAGGATCGACTCAAACTATGCATGCATGTGACTAACGGCAGTATGCCGTAGTGGAATGGGTGTCAGAGTGTCTTGTGGGCACTAGAAGACACATTGCGACTGATGATCAGTGCTAAGACGTTGCTGGTTGGACCAGCGTAAAATCGTGGCCGTGTGATTGGAAGTGGGAAACGTTGCCATGTGTGATCGGCGTAAAATCGTAGTAGACTAATCAGTGATGCAATGTTAGAGAGTATTTGTTTCGATTGATGGGAAATGGGAAGTAGACTTCAAAGCGATGCTTTGAGACAGAGAAAATCCATCAGGAGATGGATATCGTTGCAGTAAGCATGACCAGCGACCAGTAGTGCGATTTGGCTGGAGGCCAAGGCAGCATTCAGTTGGTGAATGTCCTCGAGAGGCGAAAGATCAAATGCCTAAGCAAAGCCTCGAGGTAGGTATAGTCCGAGGTAAGTGTGAGAAATGGATAAGCTATGAGATTCTCGAGTATGAGAATTTAGCATGTAGCCCAAGAATGTGATCATCTTGGGAAAGAGATTAAGGCAAAGTGAATTTCGAGGATGAAATTCTTTAAGGAGGGTGGAATGTAATACCCAGTATTACATGGTATTGAGAATAAATAATTTTTGATTATTTTGAAAAGACCTCAGGCGGTCCGGGAAGCTCAAGGGTCGATTTCGAGAAATTAAATAATAAAAATTGCTGAATTGATGGCAGGGAGTGCCTAGGGACTTGGATGTCCAAGGAAGAGTGCAAGAGATTGATGAGAGTCTCGAGATGAGGATAGTGACGCTGGAAGCGATCCGACCGGGAATATTTTTCGGAATAAATTCTATATAAGCCCGAGTGGGTGCCAATACCGAAAGTCGAAGGGAACCTCCTGGAAGCTGAAGGGACCCTAGGGGTGGTTCGATTTTTTGAGTAAGGCAACCTTTAAGTGTTTTCGAGTCAAATAAAGGTCCCGTGCAGGCGCAGGGACGAGGTCGGTATTCCCAAGTAGCGATCGATTATTAATTTTGATAAATCGAGATTTGGTGTAGCTTGGTGGTATAATTTAAAGTCTTGGGAGGGTCCAACAGCAATTATAGAAAATCCCTAAGTGTAATTATTATATTCCTTAAATGAAATTATGGAAAAATTAGTGGGTTAAATATGTAATTAGCACACACACACATATATATATAGGCGTGAGGAAGCTTCCTTAAAGCTTCGTGCCTCTGCCATTTTGAAATGGCCGAAGCAGAGGAGAGTGTGAGATCATGAGGGAGAGTCGAGATCGAGAGAGAGCTATGGCCGAGAAGAGAGAGCTCGTGAGGGAGTGATGAAAAGACCGAGAGAGGGAGGTGGCTGCGCTCGACCATGGAAGAAGCAGCTTAGAGCTACTGTTGCAGTGATCGAGAAGCAAGGCCGATCGGCCATGGCCGACGCGAAGAAACAGCAGCAACAACTGAGCTGGGGGCTGGCGATGTGCTTGCCACGGAAGGCTGAGGCAGCAAGGCGGCCAGGACCTTCAGTTGTCAGCAATGGCAGACGGGCAGCAGCGGCTGCTGTGCGCGTGGGAGACCGGTTGGTTGTTGCTCGCTATGGCATCGGCCGGTTGGTTGTTGCTCGCTATGGCATAGTGCGCACGCGCAGGAAGATCCAAGGAAGAAAATAAAAAAAAGGGAAAAGAAATAAAATAAAATAAATCTAGAAAATTGGGGAAAATAGCCAAAAAAATCCAGAAAAATTGGAGAAGTTTCTAGAAATTCTTTTGGGTCTCAAGGAGCGTGCCGTAAGCTCAAAATGGAGATTTGGGCTCAAGAGGGCGATATAGAAAGCAAGGCCGATATCGGCGTTTGGCTGCTTTTCTCCCCAGATGAGTCAAGGTAAATTAATATTTTCTTCCCAAGTTATTTGCATTAAGCGAGTTAATGTAAAATAGTTATTTGTTGAATTAAACCTTATGTCGGGGTTGTTTGGAAAATTATTGATGGCTAGTCTATGCCGTGGTTGGTATTATTTTGTTGAGTTGTAGATGGATGGTTTTGATGGTGTGTGTGGCAAAGTCGAGGGCATTGGTTTAATGCTGGATGTTAATGGAGTTGGGTTTGTGTGTATTTTCATCTAGGTTCAACCGAGGAGATGGTAACCCTAGAAGAGCTCGGAGCTCGAGCAGGTATTCCCGTCGAGGCAGAGATGAGGCTTCGAGCCAGGTAAGGGACAGTCTCATGTGGAGGTGGCCTTGCAAGTTGGTAAATGTGTTTGATAATGTTTTTATGTTGCATTTGCATGTAATGGTTAACACTTGCGTGATGCGAGATCTAGTAGACTTGTGGCCATATGGAGGACTAGTGTTGTGAGGGCTGATAAGTTAATGCCTCAAACCTTAGAGGGTTGTGAGGATGAGTGGGCCTAGCCTCATTTTCATGCATTTGGCATACATAAACATGGTTATATTCATATTTACATGCATTGCACCCTTACTGAGTCTTTGTGACTCATGAGGTTTTACCTCATGCGTAGATGTTGCAAGTTCAGATGCAAGCAGGAATGACGCCTAGAGGCTGTTGTGGCAACTAGCTGTGTTGCCCGAGTTGTGTATTTTATTATCTCTTGTACGTAGCCATGTGGTGTTATGTATGTGTACCCTTGTGAGTAAATGTATGTGTTGTTAAGCATTAAATGTATTTAATTGTTGTAATCATCATAGTGTGAAAAATGATTGTGAAATTGTTCGTTGTATATGGCTTAGTTGGAGAAGCAGAGTTTCGGACCGAGTACAGATCAACGAGGTATGTTCTCATAAATCCCTAATACTCAGCGAAGTGTCTGTTATGTTAGCGTTATGCCTGGGTCACATTTGGCTTGCCCTGAGGCTAGCCGAAGAAAGGTGAAGCTCACTCGTGTTTCGGGTCTCGATCCGCTGTATTTTTTTGTTTGAGTCGAGACCGATTCCCAAGTGGAGCAAAGGGAAGGACGAAGCCTAGTTCCCACCGAGGGCGTTTTCTGTTGAAAAATAGTCCAACCTTCAGTTGTGGTTCGTCTGGTGAGTAATCCGGTCGATTATTTACTGGCGGCGCCCGTAAGTGTGAGCGGGTCGTTACATGCATTGTGGCACAGAGGATATAATTGGGTACCTTTCTTTTATGTGGTGAAGCTGAGCGTTGGTGGGAGACAGTTTGTCAACTGTGGTACCATGGAAAAAAAGGGGATAAAAATAAATCAAAAAAAGAAGTAGCAGCCGCGCGGTTGCCTTGCGGTAATGTTGGCCGCAAAGCACACTGCCGCGAGGCCCAGCTGCGTCGTAGCAACCTCCCCCACTTTTTTGACTTGGCTTTAACCCATTCAGCAACTGCCACGTGTCGACACCAGCCACCCTTGAGAATCGTGCCCTATAAATACCTAGCTACAGAACATTAATGAGGACTTCCAACTTCGGTAAATCTTGTCACTTTGAATACACTTTTACTATTTTCGTGAATACTCATTGGGATTCGAGACTGACTTTGGCATTGAAGGGTCTTCACGAGGGAAGATTCCTGCGAGCCCTCTAACCCATTTTTTAAGCATCAACAGGGTCAAATCTATGCGGCGAACCTAGCGGCAAAGCAAAAAGCCTTGCGGCGAGACCTCGTGGCAAAGAAAAAAGCTTGCGGCGAGACCTAGCGGCGAAGGCAAAAAGCCTTGCGACGAGACCTCATGGCAAAGGAAAAATCTTGCAGCGAGACCTAGCGGCAAAAGCAAAAAGCTTGTGGCATGAGCTAGTGGTGAGAGCTAGAGGAAAAGCTAGTGGGGAGAGCTTATGGCGAGAGCTAGTGGCAAGAGCTAGTGGCGAGAGCTTGTGGCAAGAGCTAGTGGCGAGAGAGAGTGGCAAAAGCTAGTGGCGAGAGCTTGTGGCGAGAGCTTATGACGAGAGCTTGTGGCAAGAGCTAGTGGCAAGAGCTAGTGGCGACAGCTAGTGGCAAGAGCTAGTGGCGAGAGCTGGTGGCAAGAGCTAGTGGCAAGAGTTAGTGGCCAATCCCTGCGACGAGCATCCTAGCAGCAAACTCCCTTGAGGTGACATCTTTTACGGCAACCTAACCTCACCCGACAACAAGCTCGAGTGGACCCCACATCATAAATTTTAATCATTGTATTTTGGCAACAACAGATATGTCAATGGGGAGTTGACATGGGCTGAGTTCCAGAATGCCTTTCATGAGACATATATTCTTGCATGGGTGTGTGAGCAAAAGGTACATGAGTTTATTGAGCTGACACAAGGACCTAAGACTGTGGCACAATATAAGGTTGAGTTTACCTCATTAACGCGATATGCTCCTAAGTTGGTGACACCTGAGGCTAGGAAGGAAGGCAGGTTCTAGTGATGATTGAATGCAAACATTTGACATGCTTTGGCAGGGGCTCAGATTGAGGATTATGCTACAGTAGTGCAGCAGGCTCACACTATTAAGCGGGATCTAAATGACGTGAAGGCTGAACAGATGGAAAGTATAGGGACCAGTAGTAATGAGAAGATGAGGAAATGTGATGCCAGCTTTAGCAAGGTTATGAGTGGACTTCCAAGGTGCAAACTGTACGAGAAGAGACACCGAGGGCCATGCCATCTTCATTGATCTGTTTGCTATTCATGTGGCTAGCTAGGCCATGTGTGACGAGATTGTCTGCAAGCTTCGGAGGTAGCAGTTGGTCAAGAGATCGTTTGTTTTTGGTGCGATTAAAGAGGGCACATAGCGAGCGAGTGGATGTAGTCGCTATAGCCTACTGGACAGAGGTCTAGAGGATAAGAACAGAGATAGGCGCAGCGACAGATGGGGACTAGAGTTCAAGGGGTAACTCCACCCCTTCCACTACCGATAGCATCGACCACACAACGTTCCATCATCACTGACAGACCCCAAGTTACGGGATGTGTATTTGCATTGATAACGGTAGAGGCAGAAGGAGGTAACGACACGATGCAAGGTATTCTTACTTTATATGATCATGATGTGCGTGCGTTGTTTGATATGGGGTCCACACATTCTTTTATTGGACCGCATCTTGTGCACATTGTTCCTATTGCTCAGAGTTTGTTATCATACTACTTGTCAGTCACGACACCAGGGGGAGCTATGTTGTGTGGGAGTGAGGTAATTAAAGATTGTGAGATTGGGGTGCATGATAAGGTGTTTCCATGTGACCTTGTGGTACTAGCTATTCAGGACTTTAATCTTATTATGGGCATAGACTAGTTATTGTAACACTATGCTAAGGTAGATTGCTGTCGAAAGGTAATTTCTTTTGAATTCCTTTATCAGCCGACTGGTAGGGCACCATAGTGACGGACGTACACAGTTTTCTTGGTTTGGCAGGTTATTATCGACTGTTCATTGAGGGATTTGCCCATTTAGCTTCACTAACGATAAGTTGACCCGAAAGGGGGTGAATTTCGTGTGGAATGACGCCTATGAAGATTGCGTACAGGAGTTGAAGCGATGATTGACTTTAACGCCTATCTTAGCTATTTTGCAGAGTGGTGAGAAGTTCTTGATATATAGTGATGCTTCCCACGCAGGTTTGGGTTGTGTATTGATGTGGGAGAGTTGTGTGATTGCATATGCATCCCGATAGTTAAGGAATCATGAATTAAACTATCCCACTCACGACTTGGAGCTAGCAGCCGTGGTATTTGCATTGAAGATCTAGAGGCATTATCTTTATGGAGATGAGATGTAGTTGTATACAGATTATAAGAGTTTAACTTACTTATTCTCCCAGAAAGATTTGAATATGAGGTAGTGGCACTAGATAGAATTGGTTAAAGACTATGATTATAAGATTTTATACCATCCAGGGAAGGCCAAAGTGGTAGTCGATGCCTTGAGTCGCTCCACAACATCAGTTGCAGTGATGATGATTCAAGAGTGGATGCTTTTGAAATAAGTGAGCGGCTTTGCTATTTCAGTAACTCCAGCGGGCCCTATAGTATGTTATGCCTCTGTGAGTATTCGCTCGGATTTGTTGGGGAGTATACAAAATCGACAAAGAAGTGACGCACGGTTAGCACGTATTTTTACAGATATGGAGAGATTTGGCCCTTTGGGATATAGCCAGCAAAAGGACAATTTGTTGCGGTATCGAGGATGAGTTTGTATACTAGAGGACGAGGAGATTAGGCAAGTCATCTTATCGGAAACTCATCAGACTAGCTATACTGTTCACCCAGGTGTTACCAGGATGTACTAGAATCTACGACAACGTTATTGGTGGGATGGTATGAAGAGGAGTATAGCAAATTTTGTATCTTGATGCCTTATATGTCAGCAAGTAAAGGCCGAGCATTAGAGACCTGCAGGGTTGTTGTAGCCATTGCTTATTCCAGAGTGGAAATGGCATCACATTACTATGAATTTTGTCACAGGATTACCGCATACTAGTTGGGGCCATGATGTTATATGGGTAATTGTGGACAGATTAACGAAGACAACTCATTTCTTACTGGTTAAGAAGACATTTCCTATGCATCATTTGGCTAAGCTATACATCAAGGAAATTGTGAGGCTACATGGTGTACCAGTCAGCATCACATCAGATCGGGACCCTAGATTCACATCATACTTTTGGGATGCGTTACATAGTGTTTTGGAACACAGTTATAGTTCAATACAACATTTCATTCCCAGACATATGGGCATTCAGAGCAGACCATTCAGACGTTAAAGGATATGCTCCGAGCTTGTGTGTTGGATTTCCATGGGAGTTGGGATAATCATTTGCCGCTGGTAGAGTTTGCTTATAATAACAGTTACCATTCCAGCATTGAGATGGCGCCTTATGAGGCATTGTATGGCAAACCTTATAGATCTCCTTTGTGTTAGGCTGAGGTAGGAGACCGGGTATTAATTGGATCGAAAATTGTGGAGCAGATGACAGAAAAGATACGGTTCATCAGGAGCCAAATGAAGACAACCTAGGACAGATAGAAAAGCTATGCTGATAATCGGTGGACAGATTTGGAATTTGTCGTCGGGGATCACGTGTTTCCATGAGTGATGCTTATGCGAGGTATGTAGAGATTAGAGTTTTACGGGAAGTTATGTACTTGCTATGTGGGACTGTTTGAAATTCTAGAGTGGATTAGTACTTTGGCTTACCTGTTAACGCTACCGCCACATCTAGCTCATGTGCATAATGTGTTCCATGTATCTATGCTTCAAAAGTACCAATCGAACCCACATCATATCGTTGATTATCACTGCCTTAAGGTCAAAGAAGATGCGTCCTATGAAGAGTTTCCTAAACGAATCCTTGACCAGAAAGAAAGAGTCTTAAGGAATTAGACCATTACTTATGTGAAGATACAATGGAAATACCATATCTTCAAGAGGTAATGTGGGAGTTGGAGAAGGAAATGAAGCATGACTATCGGTAGCAATTCACGTAATCAGGTACGAATTTGGGGGATCAAATTCTTCTCGGGGGGAGAATTTGTAACAACCCATTAATTTGCAATTTAATTGATTTTATTAATTTATGGTGTTAATTTAAAAGGAATGTTAAATTATTTTATTTTAGAAAAATGGGTAATTATTTGGAAAGAATTGGGGTATAAGTGTCATTATTAGGTGGGGCGTAGGTGTTAATTTCTAAAAATTATGGGGTCTAGGTGTAATTTTTGAAATTTGGCTGGAAATCACTTTAAAATTAATTACCTGTATATATATATATATTGAATGAGAAACTAGGCAAGATGGCACGCGCGTAGATGGCCATACGGGAGGTCTTGGGTTCGAGCTGGAGCAAACATGTGTGGCAAGGAGAAAAATGGTTTGATTTTTCCAACCACAGCTAGCTCAAAATGATGTCATTTTGGGCTGAGGCGGTGGCACCGCTAGTTGCCACTCGACCAGTGCTCAACCACCCACTTTTTGTTGTATTTAAGCCTTCAATTACAGTGTGCAATCGGGCAGTAAATTGAGCAAACAAAAATATACTAACATTGGAGGTAAATTCACGAAAAACTTCAAGTTAATCAAAGTTTGAACTAACCATGTAAGTGGGGAAAATATACTATGAATTCTGTATGGTTGGAATTTAATTTAGAGTGTGATTTTACAAATTTTGGTAAAATTATATTATTTTACAACGTGTATTAGTTTAGCGATGTGTGAGCAGAAAAACATTGAAATTTGCTATTAAAAGGCAAGCTCTCTACTTCCTTTGCAAGTTTCCTTCACTTTACAAGTTTCGTTCCCTCCCTTAATCCAATTCCTTTTGAGTATTATTTATATGGATTTTAGATTCCTTTACTGTAAATTAAATTAAATTAAATAGGAGACTTATAGGATTTTATGTGTTAAATGCTTACGAGGTATTGTACTACCCTTATTCCCTTCGGAATGATGCTAAACCAATTCGGAACTAGGTTCCTAGAGGTTAGGGTACAGTTATGGGTCCCTTAGGTATGAGAGGTTGTAACAAATGGGTATTAGAGGTTGTAACAAGGGACATGAGTTGTCGAGCGGTTAGGCAAGTGTCGATCGTTTTGCGATGATGGACCATCAACTAGCCCGAAAAAGACTGTTAACCGGTTGCTCTTAGTTACGGACTATTGATCGATGCCTGGTCACTGTCAACTAGCTCTGCCATTATGTGACATATTGCATCGCATTGTAGAGCATGGGATTGGGCTTGCATCGTTGGGGGGTACATAAGCTGTGAATGCTTGGACACGAACATTTTAAAAGAACTAGGTGCACAAGCATTTCATCGAATGTGTATTCCTATATGAGCGAAGCATGACTTGATACCTGGCTTATTGGGGCAATGTATCACATTGATCCTTACTATACCATTGCATTTATTATTTGTTGTATGGCATGGTTACAGTATGATGTGATATGGAGTTAACCCTTGATAGCTATGAGTGGAGCGCGGCTTTGGGTAACTATGACTCAGCAACTCCAGCATGTGATTATGTTAAGGGCCTTGGGCTCAAGTGGTTTATGTTATGAGCGTCTCAAGCACATATGAATGATGATAGCCAGTTCATGGCTGCAACAGGTTTGTAGGCTGGGACTTGGGTGCCAGGGTATGCATTTCTTATGTGAGCCCCAAGGACCGTTACGTGCATTGGTATATTTATGTTATGAACTGGTTACCTTAGTGCATGGTATAGGGTGACATTTTACTTTATTGCACAACATGTTGTGGGTGGTTATCAATGTGAGAGTTTTATTCCTAGCCTTACTGTTATCCTTTTGCTTGCTTAATGAGTCTTGTGACTCACCCTTGCTTTACATCATTCCAGGTATTGGTCAAGCGAGGGCCAAATGTGAGGGCACAGTATTTGAGTGATTGGGTAGCTAGTTGTTCAGGGTTGTCCCAACCATCGGTTATGGGGATGTTTTTATGATTTTAGGGTACAAGAGATTACTAGTCGTGTTTTGAGTGTCATGATTCTTATACCCATGTTTTGTTAAAAGGAGCATGTATGTTGACACCCCATTACCTTTTCGTTCTATATGTATGTATATACCATGTTTTTGCTGTGGTAGTGTATTATTTCTTTTGCATGTTATTTCGCCAGGGATTTTTGGTGTCTTATCTCTTTCTTCTGAGACTCTCATTTGGATCTCACAAGCTTCCAGGATCTTTGGGTAGGGTACTTCACATAGTGAACCTAAAAAGTCACACGCTATATAATGTTGCGTTTGGTATCGACACCGTGTGTCCAAAATGTCTTTGAAAATGGTTAGTCAAAAGTTGACCGTTAACACCCTTGTCAATAGTGCATAGTTAAAATGCAGAGTGCATAGTGCATAATGCAATGCATTATTGCATGAATTATTAAAGGGGGGTGGTTGTGCGGACGTGAGATGAGATTTAAATTGGGGGAGGGAGGGAAGAAAAGGGAAATAGGGGTTTATTTAATGGTAGAGACCCTACCTTTGCCTTTTCTCTCTCTCTCTCTCTGATTTTCTCACATAGCTTTCTCTTTTTATTTTTTCTTCCTTTGAAAAATATTCTGTTGCCATAGAAATATTTTATGTGTGAAGTTCACGCATAAAATTTTGAGACATGAGCACTGGTGATATGCAAATCCTTTGTGTCTAGCACACGAAAGGTGATTGGAATGGTACCTTACTACATACTAGGTGTGGACATACTAGGACCACCACAACGTGAAGTGAACACAATGTAACGACCCGTTAGAGGGCCCAGTATTTATTCAAGAATTATTTAATTAATTGTTGAAGTATTTGATTAAGAGATTTTTCTAATTAATTATTTAATGTGGCAATTTAGCGATTTTGAAGAAAAAGAATAGTATTTAATTCTATTTAATTCTGGAGTTGAAAGAATTTGCTAATGTGGTAATCTAGTAATTTTTAATTGAGAGAATAGTATTTAAATAGCATTTAATGGCATTTATTTATTGTGAAAATTAAATGCAAGGGCATGAAGGTAATTCTAGAGTTTTATTATTAGTTGAGAGTTTTAATAATAATTTTTTTATTATTATTAATTAAGTGAGATTATGTATTTAAGGGAGAGTGAGAATCCATGTATGAGATGGATTTGGATTGAGAGTCTCCTAGTTAGATTTGGAGAAGGAATCCAAGTTGTAGAAAGAGTGTGATCTAGGGCTTTTATGTGTATAAATATAGCCATTAGCCATAGTTTCTTCTCACGCCGTGAAGGAGCAGGAAGCCAAGAAGCAACACAGAGAGTGCAAGGTTGCTTAAGAGATTTCCATTATATTGTTTGAGGAATCCGATCAAAGCATAAGGCAAGTATTCTTCCTATAATCCCTTCCATTATAGGTTCATATCAGTTTGATTCTAGATTATTCCAGTTCTTCATTAAGTTCTCAAATTTTATATCAGTTGCAGTGCGTGTATATATATATATATATACATACGTAAACAGTGAA
Source organism: Diospyros lotus (assembly GCF_014633365.1). Lineage (NCBI taxonomy): Eukaryota > Viridiplantae > Streptophyta > Magnoliopsida > Ericales > Ebenaceae > Diospyros > Diospyros lotus. Next base: position 10,566,375 of record NC_068340.1, read on the forward strand.
TGCATAATCAAGATGTTCATGATTTTATAACGATTCAATCCAATATTATCTTTGAATCATCCTTAGAGTTATTGCATATCAGTTGGGATTTGTTTTCCCAATATTCCCTTGGAATGGTGTAGTTTTAATATAATTTGTTCAAGATCAGAAGTCTTTGTTCGTTCAGTTCTGGGTTTAAGAATTGTAGATATCCGGATGTGAGTCTCTCATATCTGGATGATTTTTTCCAAGTTTGTAAGTAACATCCGGATGGGCTAGAGGCTATCCAGATGTGTCAAAAAATTTTATGTGAGTGATATCCGGATGGCCTTCGAGCATATCCGGATGGTTCAAGTTCTGTGAGTGACATCTAGATGGCCCTTGGGCATATCCGGATGGCTTTAGCAATATATCTGGATGGTTTGTATCACATTCAGATGAGTCTAGTGCCTATTGTGAGTGGTATCCGGATATATCTTGTTCATATCCGAATGTGTCTAGTAGTGATTGTGAGTAGTATTCGGATGCCTTGAGTCGTATTTTGATGTGTCTAGTTGTTTGTGAGTGATATCCAGATACTTTGTGTTGTATCCTGATGAGTCTAAGGCTTTTTATGAGTAATATCTAGATGCCTTGAGTAGTATCCAGATGTGTCTATTATTCTCTGTAAGTAATATCCGGATGTCTTGGTCCATATCTAGATGAGCCTATAGTTTTTGCGAATGATATCCAGATTCTTTCTCCGTGTATCCAGATAGGTCAAGAATATCTGAATGCCTCATTCATTATCCGGATGCCTCTCTCAAAAGTTGAATTTAATATTCGAATAGTCTCCAGTAGCATCCGAATACCTCAGTAAGATATCCGGACGACCTGAATCATATCTGGATGTTCTAGTTCATATCTGAATGCATCCCATCATATCCGAATAGCTTCTGTTTTGAATGCCAGTACATCTGGATAAGCCTTCTTCATATCTGGATGTCCTTCCTCCTATCCGGATATACTTCCTGATATCCAGATGGCTTTTTCAAAAATCCAATTTAACTTCCAGTGATGTTTTAATTCAAGTTTTAATTAAATTAATGAATTCAATGCTCCTAAATATTGAATTTAATTTCATACTAGGAATGATAAATTTAACAAGTTAATCATGCCCATACCATAATACATAATTCATAGAATCTTCATATTCCAATATATTGAAGATCATATTACATGTTTAGCATTTATTATCACATGATTAGCATTATTTCGTGAGATTATGTGCATACATCTTGGTATGAGCATGGAGCATGACTTTATATGGAGCACTACATATCGTGTGCCAGCATGTATATGAACATAACATTGCATTATACACGATAGGCGGCTTGTCTGCGGGGATCCCACCAGTTTTAGTTTCAGCTCAGTTTATGAGTTGTCCGCCTGGTGGCCACTAGGGGGCTAGGGGCTTATTGCCCATAGTATATGCTTACAGCTTTTATGTTTGCAGAATTCAGATCAGTCAGGTATGTATTACAGTTATGTGAGCCTATGAGCCAAAGTTGCATACTTGCATTTAGTTTACAGTTTATGTGCATTACATTTTTATGAATGCAATCAGACAGTGATCATACAGTACAAGTTCAGTGAGTTATTTACCAGTATCGATATTCTTCGATTCAGCTTCAATTATTCTTTCTAGCTTATTACTTGCTGACCTTTGTAGCTCACCTTGTACTCTTCACCCTTCCAGGTCTTAGCAGGGGAGTACCAAAAATAGGACCTATCAACAGTGGTCTATAGTGTGTGTACGTGGGGCTGCTCAAGACTAAAGATGTCTGGGAGTTTTGTCAGTGTTGATGTTAGAAAGTGTCTTCTCAAGTTTATAAGTATTTCATTTATTTTTTTCAGTTGAGGGATTTCCCTTAGGTAGAGTTTGTGGTTTATAGTTTGTATTGACTCAAAGTTTTTATTCTAGTTGATTGAGATGTTCAGTTATGGTATCAGATTTCAGTTTATCAGAGAGTTTATTGTATTTTATCTATTTTCCCCGTAACACCTCTTCACGAGTAGTTCTACGAGAAGAGGGTGTTACACACGATCTCAGTACAAAAGTAGTTTTTGTACCCCAACCTTACATTGGACAACATGTATGCATTTATTTATGTATTCAACTGTTGAATATGTGTGTTGCTTAAATACCAAAGCTATATATGGCGTGTATATTATATTTCGTTGCATGTATCTGATTCATAGTAAAAAATTTATTTTTTCCTATACAGTCATACTAGTGATTCCCTTCAACATCCCTAGAAGGCTCAGGCCAACAATCGAAGGAGAGCGAACAATCCAAATACATCACGACGTTATAATGGAAGAAGGTAGGCCCCGAAGATCGGGGACCTAAGAGAGCATGAAAATGAGAAAGAAGCATCAGGGATAACTCTTCCTCAAATGAAGTGGGAGAACCATCCAACTGGATAATGCTATGAATGTGGTGATAGATTCTATTCTGTAACATTGGCTAGAAAAAGAATTAGGAGTAGCGATCTCCTTCACCAGCCCATCTCACCTGAGCACAAAGACGAAAGAATTCACTCTCCTAGACTAAGGCCTCAGAATATAATTGGGATGTCTCAACGAGACGTCAGATGGGGAAACCAAAAAGTGGCTCTGCATTTCCTGAAGCTAGTCCCGAATATTCATAACTCTAGAGGTTGTTAGTGTAGGTGCTCTAGACCCAATCAGATTGGGTATGTTGTACACTGATAATTGTAATCATATTTATTATTGAATAAGGAGTTATTCAATTTTACAAGAAGTCATTCTATTAGTTTCTTGTTATTATTGTAATAACCGAATGAAACTAGATAGAAGTCCATATAATGTATACTGTGATTAATCTATAAAGATGTGAGATGATGCATAATAGTTTCTAGACATCATTAAACATCCCAAGTCGTAGCAATGTTAAGAATGGACATTGACAATTACGGTAAGACTTGTATGTGCTATGTTTTTGCTATATGATAGCAATAGGGATCTCACACCTATAGGCATGGGGATGCCTAGACAAGTACATAGGTGACCAATGTTGGAGAACGTGTCACTGGACATGACTCGCTATGAGAATCCATTTTGATTATATGTTGATGGAATTCTCATATGAGATAGGTGTAACTAATCCTTGGACCTAAGGTTGTCACGGTCATCTCATAAGAAGACCGGTATGCTTTGACATCGTTTCGATGGTCCTAGACAAGGGCTGCACGTGGGCGATCATTGGGTATATCGTGTGACTTATGGACATGGGTGCATAGCCAAGATGAGACTCGTTTATCCCTTGATAGAGGATGATGTATCTAAGGCGCCTTCGGTGGATATTCACTTTAAATCCATGGCCATGGTGAAAGAAATTAATAAAGAGTTATTGATTCACTTTATATTAAGTGGAGATATCCGAATGACCGAAGAAAAACTCATGTGATCATAATCAAGCAACACATTGCCAGACTTGAGATCACATAAGATACATTGACGAGAGGATCAAATTACACAATAACCATGCTCGTGAAAGGTTATTTGCGGATTATGAATCCTTCTGAATAATTGGGTAGGCATGATGCTTTGCTAGAGGCCAATCTTGTCTTATGTGTTCGTACCAACACATTGCCAACATATTCGGAAGCCTAATGAGTCATACGTAATAGGCACGGTCATTGGCTTAAATCATGAGAGCAGACGTATGGTTAAGTGGGACACTTCGGAAAGAAGTTGTGCCGTTGTAGTTTCTCACGGAAAAAGAATAAATGGACGTAATGACATTGATATGACGAGGAGTCGTAATGGAAAAAGTCTTCTAAAATACCAATTGATTAAATTAGGAAGGAGTTTCTAATTTAATAATTTTCTATTTGTTGGAGTGACAAATAGGAAATAAAATATATTTGGGCTTAAGTTAATATTTGGATTAAATTGGATTTGGGCCAAATGTTAAATTAAATATTATATTTGGACTAAATTGAATTTGGGCCAAATATTAAATATTATATTTGGACTAAATTAGATTTGGGCCAAATATTAAATATTATATTTGGGCTTGAATTAGATTTGGGACAAAATATTTTATTTAAACCTATAAAATGATTTGAGCCATTTAATTATATTTCTAGTTGAACTAGAATAAACCCACTTAAGATTCTAATTGAATTAGAATTAATGGGTTAGCCCAATTCATTAGGGTTTGAGAAACCCTAGGATATTTCTCTATAAATATCCCTTTATGGGTTGCCCAAAAGTGTAGTGAGTTTTTGGTGTAGTTTTTCAAGAGTTAAAAAACGTATTGCCGTTCACTCTTCCCCGTTTCTTTTGGCATCAACACGAAACGAGGGTGTTCTTTTTCCATTCATACACAAGCCGTAAAAAGGAGAAAGAGCTAGCACTCCTATTCCGCTCTCCTTTCCAACAGACGCGTGTTGCGTATCACGAGTTAGAGGCTGGATGCTTGGACGGCTCGAATCCGCAAAAGACTCAAAAATCTAAAGGTTAGATTTATTTTATTATGTATGTGATTGTTTGATTTTGACGTTGATCTAATCGCCGGGATTAGGGTAAGGTTCAAAATTTTTTAACTACACTGCTTGCCCAATAGCGATCTTGCTTTACTTTCAGAGGTGACATAACCGTGGATGCTATTCAAAGACTTGAGACCTTGTTTAACTCTATTAAGCTTGGTGACGAGGCGATAGATGGCCATCCATGACACTCTTGATTACAATTGGTCTAGATAGTTTGAATGAATTGAGGATGCTCCATGAGGTGATTATTAAATCAAAAATAGCCCTCCAATCTAATCCAATCGTCATGCAAATCAATAACCATAGGGCTATGATATGAAATGTCAGTCAGGAAAAAGATAGCACGACTATCGTTGTGGCGAGCTAACCAGCCATCACTAACAAGAACACAATCAAGCTTACAAAATATACTCTCCCTCCTAGAGCGCTTATTATTCCAAGTAAGAACTAGTCCCTGGAATGAGAGATCCTAAAGAGAGGAACGGGACAAAAATTCAACAAAACAAGCTATTCTAGAAGTAACCGATTGAGGGTTTTTTTTTTTTTTTTAAGTAAAAAAAAAACCCCAAGGAGAACCTAGGGGGTGAAATAAATAGATGACACCGAGGAGAACAAGTAATGCCATAAAGATGAGACATGAACCTCAATACAAACTGTGGCGAAACCAAGCCTCTTGCGTTCTTTAGTCATAGTGTCTACATGAATGGGTTTGCCCACTCGCAAGTTCTAATAGTCCCATGGAGGACCAGTACACTAAAGGCATATCAAAAACTTCACCCATATTGGGATGGATGAATGGGCATCCTTGGCCAAAACTATTCTGGGCTCTTAGCATTTAAGGAATATAGGCTACTGAGCAAAGTGTGTCAGGGGCCTCCTTCAAAAACTTACATCATTTGATCATGGGCATTAAAGAAAAAGAAAAAAACTTAAATTATTCGTGTGTACTTCAACGAGACCAAATTTCTTCTAGAGCTTCATGGCTATGTTTTGAATAGTGAGAAACAGAAGTCTATTCTCCATGAAGTCCTCAACAATAAGCTGCACCTACTGCACTTGCTTCCAAGGAGAGATGAACCCTCAGTATGCTATAGGAAGTGGTCTTTTGGGGAATGTACTACAATTTTGTCAGGATACGAGGGGCAGAAGACTCAACGACATTGCCCTAGGATTGTGGATGATCCTTTCTCAATTTTTGACTCGCAATTGGATTTGTAGCTGAGTTAACCCTCATTTCCTTGTGATTACCCATCTCTTGCCTTGAATCCATGAAATACATAGGTTGTAATTACCCATCTCCTTTCCCTGAACCATTGATTTTGAGATACCTAGATATGGAGGCGAAATCTTACTCTCTGTCTAATAGGTAGATTGGGACACCTAAACCACCAAGTGACGATCCTTCACCCTACTCCGAAGAAAGTTACACTTAGTAGTTGAAACTTTCCTAGCAACCTTTGGGAGATTGGGACACCTAAACCACCAAGTGACGATCCTTCACCCTACTCCGAAGAAAGTTACACTTAGTAGTTGAAACTTTCCTAGCAACCTTTGGGATCTCAAACAAAAACAAGAAATAAAATGAGAGGTTTGATAGAACTACTTTGATTAACACCAATATTGTAGGCGCCCCAAACTAGGGGCCCACATGAAAGATGACATACTTTCCAAACCAATTAGAAACATTGCACACATCCTCCTTTTATTGAAAGCAGAATCCACACTCGTACTTTTTTACTCATAAGCATACATAATAAGGTCCACATGCCCATATAAACCACCGTAACTCAATATTACATACCACATTAGGGTCTTTAAACACATCATATCCCCTCAGGGGTACAACCTAAAACATGAACAAGCACAACTGAAAATCACACATCACAAAAAACCCTCCAAAGACCTTTGATTAAAACGGCTCTGCACATACTGCTAACCCATGGATCCTGATTCACTTGGTTCGCCCTTTACTTCAACCTTACCCTTACCTAGAATGATGCAAGCAAACATAAGCCACAAGGCCCAACAAGTATAACATTAAGGAAAGCGAGCATAAGAGTCATGGGTATCGTGAAGCAAAAGAGACATGAATGCCATTTAAGGTACTTTCACATGATAAAATGATGATACATGCATCCATGCTCATATGTAGTACTTTTTAGAACTATAAACATAGGATCGAAGTCCGAAACCTTGGGACCGAAGTCCATAATGTAAACTTGGGACCGAAGTCCATAACATAAACTTGAGACCGAAGTCCATCTTTAAGTTCAACACTTTCTTTGCGGATATATCCTACGGACTCGTCCGCTACGAGTATCATGAGGCCTTTACTATTTTAAAAACCATTTACATGTATATGCTTCATGCATTATCATAACATGCATATTCGTAATAACTTCTCATATATAACTGACATGCAATTAACGAAGCAATATGCGTAACAGGACAACATTCATGCAAGATAACATCAAACCCTTGCATGTTCACAATAAAGCATTATTCTCAAAGAAAGATATGGTGATATAAAACCCTATTTGAAATTCAATAGGTATAAATGTAAATCATGGAATGATTTACTAGCAAAGGGAAAATAACTTGTAAAATAGGAAAATGACTTGCAATTTAGAGAATTAAGAGGTAGGATCTTGCAATAACAAGAGATAGGAAATGGAACTTGTAAGTTAAACATAACTTGAGAAAAGAGGGACTGAACTTGTAAAATAGGCAAAGAACTTGCATAAAAAGGAATTGAGCTTGCCAAAATAGGAATAAGAACTTGGAACTTGCATTTTAAATGTAACACCCCTTTTCCTAGATCTGCACGAGAAGAGGTGCTACGGGAAAAAGAAAATAAACTGACTGATAAACTAAATTTTGATACCAATACTGTATATGTCAATTAACTGTAATAAAACTCTGAGTCAACAAAAACTGAAATCATAAACTGCATCTAAGGGAAATCCCTAAAATGGAATATAAAATAAACCTAAACTGATCAAACGCTAACTAATAAACTGACAACTCCCAGACATCTTTGGTCTTGAATGGTTCCATGTACACACACTTACTGGACACTACTGCTAGGCCCCACATCTGGTACTCCCCCGCTAGGACCTGGAATGGTGAAGAGTACAAGGTGAGCTACAAAGCTCAGCAAGTAATAAACTGGAAAGGAAAAACTGAAGCTGAATCGAGAAATATCGATACTGATTAAAACTTACTGAATTTGTACTCAGAGATATAATAATCACTGGATGGCATTATAAAATGTAATGCACATAAACTGTAAACTAAATGCAGGTATGTAGCTTTGGCACGTAGGCCCACGTAACTGTAATACATACCTGGCTGATCTGAATCCTATATACACAAAAACTATAAGCACATACTGTGGGCAATATGCCCCTGGCTCCCTGGTCAACAACAGGCGAGCAAAACAAAACTGAAAACTAAACTGGTGGGATCCCCGCGGACAAGCCGCTTGGCGCGCTTAATGCAATGTTGTGCACATATATATGCTGGCACACAATATGTAGTGCTCCATATAAAATCGTGCCAAATGTTCATACCAAAAATGTATGCACATAATCTCACAAATAATGCTAACCATGTCATAATAATATACTAAACATGTAATCTAATCTTTAATGTATTAGAATACAAAGATTCCATGAACTATGTATTATGGCATGGGCATGATTAGCTCAATATAATCTGGCATTTAAATTCAATAGATGTATTGACTATTTTATCGAAGTTAAACTTGAATTGGACTTTCTGGAAGCCTACTTGAAATTCTGAGGAGACCCATTTGGATACTAGAAAAAAGGCATACAGATACTCTGAAGGGTATTTGGATAATTGGGGATAAAGGCTTTCGGATACTAAAAGAGACAACTTTAAGAAAACACGGAATTCGGGATAGATTGTTACCCTTTCGTATTTTAGCCATAACTCTCTGCTATGAACTCCGATTGAGCTGATTCAAATTGATATGGCACTAAAAGAGGAATAAATACAACTTTCATGTTTTGTATTTTGCGAGATTCAGGCCCCATAAAGGTCAAAATTGGCCCGCAAGAGAACAAAAGCTTTCTGGAATGCTGAGTGGACAGATTGATACCCTTTTGTATTTTTGCCATAACTCTCTGTTCTAAACTCCGATTGATCTGATCCAAATTTCTATTGAATTATTATAGGAAGACCTAAAACTTTCATGTTTTTATTTTTTCTAGATTCGAGCTCCATCAAGGTCAAAATTGGCCCGTAAAAGAACAAAACTCAAAGAGACAACTTTAAGAAAACACGGAATTCGGAATAGATTGATACCCTTTCGTATTTTTGACATAAATCTCTCTTATCAACTCAGATTTAAATGATTCAAATTTATGTGGAAAGAAAATAGGAATACCTACAACTTTTATGTTTTGAAGTTTCCGAGATTCAGGCTCCATCAAGGTCAAAATTGGCCCGCAAGAGAACAAAAGCTTTCTGGAATGCTGAGTGGACAGATTGATACCCTTTTGTATTTTTGTCATAACTCTTTGTTCTGAACTCCGATTGATCTGATTAAAATTTATGTGGAAATAAAAGAGGAAGACAAACAACTTTTATGTTTTGACGTTTCCGAGATTCGGGCTCCATCAAGGTCAAAATTGGCCCGTAAGAGAACAAAAACTTTCTAGAATGCTGGGTGGACAGATTGATATCCTTTCGTATTTTTTCCATAACTCTCTGTTCTGAACTCCTATTGATCTGATTCAAATTGATGTGGAACGAAAAGATGAATACCTACAACTTTCATGTTTTTACTTTTCCGAGATTCGGGCTCCATCAAGGTCAAAATTGGCCCGTAAGAGAACAAAAACTTTCTGGAATGCTGGGTGGACAGATTGATACTCTTTTGTATTTTGGCCAAAACTCTCTCTTATGAACTCCGATTTAGCTGATTTTAATTGATATGGAAATAAAAGAGGAATACAAACAACTTTTATGTTTTTAAGTTTTCGAGATTCGGGCTCCATCAAGGCCAAAATTGGCCCGCAAGAGAACAAAAACATTCTGGAATGCTGGGTATCCGAATACTGAATTCTTGTATCCGGATACCTTCATCTTCCAAACCCAGAAACAAGACACGGATAGAGACGCCATGGATTCAATTTAAAGCTAAATAACAACACCATTCCAAAATAAATCTTGGGAAAACAAGTCCCAATTGGTAAGAAACAATCATATGAATGAACAACGGATTAAAACTTGAAGAATCAAAGATAAAGATCCAATGAATAATCTGATCATGCACACTGTTACGCTGATATATATGTATGTAAAACTGATCTGCAATTCAATATAGATCCTACAAAAGTTGAGTTTGATTGCTACACATGCTCCCATAAGAATGATTTACAAGGAGAAAAACTTGCCTTTGATTTGATTAATCAACCGAAGAAAACCAAAATGGATGAAACTTGAATGAACTCTAGGCTTCTTCAATTTTTTTTCTTTTGTTCTTCACGACGTGACTCCATGCTAGACTCTAAAGGCTTATATATATGTATATATAAGTAGAAAATACAACCCTAAATCCCAGAACTCATACTCCTTTTGAAATTAGGAGACTATAATTTAATCCCTCTTCTCTCAAGGATTCTTCCAACACAATAACTCTTAATTAAATAATTTAATTCTAATTAACAAACCTCTAAAAGATTGCCATGTCCTTATATTCAATCCTCACAATTTAATAAGAATCTAATGCTATTTAAATATTATTTTCTCAAATAAAATCTCAATTGCCACATTAAGTAATTAACTCGCAATATCTTAAACTGAAAATTAATGAAATAAATTAATCAATGCTAAATAAATACTAAACCCTCTGATGGGTCGTTACAATTTCTCCCCTCCTTAAAAGAATTTGGTCCTCCAAATTCATGTCTGATTATTCGAACAATGAGGGGTAAAGACTCCTCATGTCTTCTTCTAATTCCCACGTCGCCTCTTCTGACGAGTGTCGCTGCCATTGCACTTTCACAAGAGGAATTGATTGATTTCTCAAAATCTTCTCTTTACGCTCTAGAATAATGATAGGCATCTCTTCATAAGATACGTCTTCTTTAACTTCAAGAGTCTGAAAATTGATCACATGCTGAGGATCTAGCACATACTTCCTCAACATCGAAACATGGAACACATTGTGGACATGGGACAACTGAGGTGGCAAAGCTAACTCATATGCCAAAGTCCCTATCCGTCTCAAAATCTCAAATGGACCAATGTAACGGGGACTAAGTTTCCTTGTTACGCCAAATCTTCGCACACCTTTAATAGGCCTGACTCTCAACCAAACATGGTCGCCTACCTCAAACTCGAGATCTCGCCGTCGCTTTTCCGCATAGCTCTTCTGTCTATCTTGTGCTGTCTTCATTCTTGCTTTGATCACTCGAATCTTTTCTGTTGTCTATTCCACGATCTCAGGACCTAATAAAGCCCTATCTCCAACTTCTTCCCAACAAATCGGCGATCGACATGGTCGACCATACAATGCCTCATAAGGTGACATTCCAATACTTGAATGGAAACTGTTGTTGTAAGAAAATTCCACGAAAGGTAAATGCTCGTCTCAACTACCTTGGAAATCTAAAACACAAGCTCTCAACATGTCTTTAAGAGTCCTGATAGTTCTCTCTAACTGACCATATGTTTGTGGATGAAATGTCGTACTAAACTTCAGCTGAGATCCCAATGCCTCATGCAAAGCTCCCCAAAAATGAGAAGTAAAACGAGGATCTCGATCTGATACAATTCTGGATGGAATACCGTGTAACTTCACGATCTCCTCAATATAAATTTTGGCAAATCTGTTCAATGGATAAGTCTTCTTGATAGGCAGAAAATGGGCTGATTTAGTCAAACGGTCAACAATCACCCATATAGAATCATAGCCTCTAGTAGTCTTGGGTAAAACGCATCACAAAATCCATAGTAACATTATCCCATTTCCACTCTGGAATAGGCAATGGAAGTAATAAACTTACGGGTTTCTGATATTCCGCTTTAACTTGCTGGCATACTAAACCCTATGAAACATTTTTTTGGCTATATCTTTCTTCATTCAAAATCTCTTGCTTAAGATTTCTATCATCGGGTATACAAATACATCCCTAAAATAAAAGTATACCATCACTCCATAGAGTATATCTCAAAGGAGAAAATTTCTCAATATCTGCTTAAATCTGTGCCAACTTCTCATCTTTTGATTGCTGGTTCTCGAGTAAATCAAATAACTCAGGTTGTATTCTCATGTAAACACAACTCACAAACTGATCTATCCTCTGGGGCTGACTTAAAGCATCGGCTACTACATTAGCCTTTTCTGGATGGTATAGAATTTCATAGTCGAAGTCCTTGAATAACTCGACCCAACGTCTTTGCCTCATGTTTAATTCTTTCTGGGATAAAAGATAATGTAAACTCTTATGATCTGTATAAATTTCAACTTTCTCACCATATAAATAGTGTCGCCATATCTTCAATGCAAATACTACAGCTGCCAACTCCAAATCATGAGTAGGGGTAATTCACCTCGTGTTTCTTCAATTGTCTTGAGGCATAAGCATTAGCTCAACCTTATTGCATCAATACGCAACCCAAACCTGAATGGGAAACATTACTGTAAATGGAATATTTCTCTCCACTTCTTAGTATGGCTAAAACTGGTGCAGTTGTCAACTTTTGCTTCAATTCTTGGAAAACACATTCACACACGTCATTCCATTCAAACTTCTCTAATTTTCTTGTTAGCTTAGTCATAGGGAAAATAAACAAACAAATCCCTTAATGAATTGCCTATAATAGCCTGCAAGACCTAGAAAACTACATATCTCCTTCATTGTCATCGGCCTCGGCCAAATCCATAACTACTTTAGTCTTGTCTAGATCCACTGAAACACCATCTCCAGACACCACATGACCTAGATATCAAATCGGAGTGAGCCAGAACTCACACTTACTAAACTTGACATATAATTGCTTCTCTCTAAGCCTCTGCAATACTATAGTAAGATGCTTCGTATGCTCCTCTACACTAGGTGAGTAGACCAGAATATCGTCGATGAAGACAATAACGAATCGATCTAGGTTCTCACGCAAAACTCGGTTCATCAAATCCATGAAAATAGCTGGGGCATTCGTCAACCCAAATGGCATTACCACAAACTCGTAATATCCATAGCGAGTCCTGAAAGCAGTCTTCTGAATATCCTCATCTCTAACTCGCACCTGATGGTATCCCGATCTCAAATCTATCTTCAAGAATACCTTAGCTCCTCCCAATTGATCTAACGAGTCATCCACTCGAGGTAAGGGATACTTATTCTTCATTGTCACCTGGTTCAATTGACGATAGTCAATACATAATCTCAAAGATCCATCTTTCTTCCTCACGAATAATACTGATGCGCCCCACGGGGATGAACTGGGTCGGATAAAACCCTTTTCTATTAATTCTTCTAACTGGACCTTTAACTCTTTTAGCTCATTAGGTGCTATTCGATATGGAGCCTTAGAAATAGGCTGTGTACCAGGTAATAACTCAATAGTAAACTCTGCTCCTCTCCAAGGAGGTAATCCTGATAATTCATTAAGGAAACATCTGAGAAATCTCGTACTACTAGCACCTTAAACAACTTCCTCTTGCTTCCCTCGTATGAGGTAACAAAACTAGGTAAACTTTACATCCATCACACATCAACTTCTCTACTTTCATCACTGAGATCATAGGAATCATAGCCATAGGCTTGACTCCTTTATATATCTGAATCAGCTGTCGAGGTAGATCAAATTCAATAATCTTCTATCGACGGTCAACACTTACATAATGCCATGACAACCAATCCATGCCAAGGATCAAATCAAAATCCCTAACATTAAGAATTTCTAAGTCTCCAAACAGCTTCTTATCATGTACCTCGCTCTCACAATTCTCAAGCATTTCTCTTAATAGCATATGCTTGTTGAACCATAATGGTATAATCCATACTCTAAGCTCCTCTAAAAGCGTGGCAAATATCAGCACGCAATGCTCTCTGAAATTTAACAGCCTTTTTAGCTTCAGTGGACACCAACTCTGAGGTTTATCTAGTCAAGGCTATAAACTCTACCTAATATTGGGCCACTGTCTTGGTACCTTACACCAACTCAAAAACTTTTTGGTCATTAACCCATGCTGAATAATAAACGTCATTGAACACTTGCTAAAGTTCGACCCATGTGGGTTCTTAATTACCAATCTTCTGGCAGGTAGTCTCCCACCATCTCTCAGCTTAGCCTCTAAATAAGAATGTGCTAAGTCGCACTCGGCGATCGTCTGTACAATCAATAGTATCTAATTCTCAACTGCTGCTGCATCTGTGCATCCATGGAATGCTGATGGTTGGAAGGCCATGAAATCCTTTAATAGTTGACTCCATATATCTGCCTCCACAACTAGAGTTGTTGGAGCGACTGACTTATCGCCTCTACTACCTCCTACTTCTTGGGGAACTTGTCCTTGCCTAATTAGTAACTAGGGTATCTATTACCCTCATCAATCCTGCTAACATACTTCACATCTCCGCCATTCCCTACCGTAGATCACGACTAGACTCTCCTGGTGAGCCTAGTGTGGACACTGGAACCTCGTCTTCCATAGAAGCAGCTTAACTGCGAGTACGGGGTCATCCTCTTTGATTACTCATCTTTCTACATCACCACTTAGGGTTAGAATACTATAAATTGGGCTAACTTATCTAACCGACGGACACAAGTCTTAACTCTACCCAACATCCTATGCGTGTACTGGAGACTCCTCAAAACACCGCTCTAATACCAACGCTGTAACACCCCCTTTCCTAGATCTGCCCGAGAAGAGGTGCTACGGGAAAAAGAAAATAAACTGACTGATAAACTGAATTCTGATACCAATACTGTATATGTCAATTAACTGTAATAAAACTCTGAGTCAACAAAAACTGAAATCATAAACTGCATCTAAGGGAAATCCCTAAACTGGAATATAAAATAAACCTAAACTTATCAAACACTAACTAATAAACTGACAACTCCCAGACATCTTTGGTCTTGAATCGCTCCATGTACACACACTACTGGACACTGCTGCTAGGCCCCACATCTGGTACTCCCCCGCTAGGACCTGGAATGGTGAAGAGTACAAGGTGAGCTACAAACTGAAAAGGTGAGCTACAAAGCTCAGCAAGTAATAAACTGGAAAGAAAAAACTGAAGCTGAATCGAGAAATATCGATACTGATTAAAACTTACTGAACTTGTACTGAGAGATATAATAATCACTGGATGGCATTATAAGATGTAATGCACATAAACTGTAAACTAAATGCAGGTATGCAGATTTGGCACGTAGGCCTACATAACTGTAATACATACCTGGCTGATCTGAATCCTGCATACACAAAAACTGTAAGCACATACTGTGGGCAATATGCCCCTGGCTCCCTGGTCGACAACAGGCAAGCAAAACAAAATTGAAAACTAAACTGGTGGGATCCCCGCAGACAAGCCGCCTGGCGGGCTTAATGCAATTGTGTGCACATATATATGCTGGCATACAATATGTAGTGCTCCATATAAAATCGTGCCAAATGTTCATACCAAAAATGTATGCACATAATCTCACAAATAATGCTGACCATGTCATAATAATATACTAAACATGTAATCTAATCTTCAATGTATTAGAATACAAAGATTCCATGAACTATGTATTATGGCATGGGCATGATTAGCTCAATATAATCTGGCATTTAAATTCAATAGGTGTATTGACTATTTTATCGAAGTTAAACTTGAATTGGACTTTCTGGAAGCCTACTTGAAATTCTGAGGAGACCCATCCGGATACTAGAAAAAAGGCATACGGATACTCTGAAGGGTATTTGGATAATCGGGGATAAAGGCTTTCGGATACTAAAAGAGACAACTTTAAGAAAACACGGAATTCGGGACAGATTGTTACCCTTTTGTAGTTTAGTCATAACTCTTTGCTCTGAACTCCGATTGAGCTGATTCAAATTGATATGGAAATAAAAGATGAATAACTACAACTTTCATGTTTTTCATTTTCCGAGATTTAGGCCCCATAAAGGTCAAAATTGGCCCGCAAGAGAACAAAAGCTTTCTGGAATGCTGAGTGGATAGATTGATACCCATTTGTATTTTTGCCATAACTCTTTGTTCTGAACTCCGATTGATCTGATTAAAATTTCTATTGAAATATGAGAGGAAGACCTAAAACTTTCATGTTTTTATTTTTTCTAGATTTGGGCTCCATCAAGGTCAAAATTGGCCCGCAAAAGAACAAAACTCAAAGAGACAACTTTAAAAAAACACGGAATTCGGAACAGATTGATACCCTTTCGTATTTTTGACATAACTCTCTCTTCTCAACTCCAATTTAACTGATTCAAATTGATTTGGAAATAAAAGAGGAATTCCTACAACTTTTATGTTTTGAAGTTTCCGAGATTCAGGCTCCATCAAGGTCAAAATTGGCCCGCAAGAGAACAAAAACTTTCTGGAATGCTGAGTGGACAGATTGATACCCTTTTGTATTTTTGCCATAACTCTCTGTTCTGAACTCTGATTGATCTGATTCAAATTGATGTGGAAATAAAAGAGGAATACCTACAACGTTTATGTTTTTAAGTTTCCGATATTCGGGCTCCATCAAGGTCAAAATTGGCCCGTAAGAGAACAAAAACTTTCTGGAATGCTGGGTGGACAGATTGATACCCTTTCGTATTTTTGCCATAACTCTCTGTTCTAAATTCAGATTTATCTGATTCAAATTGATGTGGAAAGAAAATAGGAATATCTACAACTTTTATGTTTCGAAATTTTCGAGATTCGGGCTCCATCAAGGTCAAAATTGGCTCGTAAGAGAACAAAAACTTTCTAGAATGCTGGGTGGACAGATTGATACCCTTTCGTATTTTGGCCAAAACTCTCTCTTATGAACTCCGATTGAGCTGATTCAAATTGCTATGGAAAGAAAAGAGGAAGACCTACAATTTTATGTTTTGAAGTTTCTGAGATTCAGGTTCCATCAAGGTCAAAATTGGCTCGCAAGAGAATAAAAATATTCTGGAATGCTGGGTATCCGAATACTGAATTCTTGTATCCAGATACCTTCATCTTCCAAACCCAGAAACGAGACACGGACAGAGAAGCCATGGATTCAATTTAAAGCTAAATAACAACACCATTCCGAAATAAATCTTGGAAAAACAAGTCCCAATTGGTAAGAAACAATCATATGAATGAACAACGGATTAAAACTTGAAGAATCAAAGATAAAGATCCAATGAATAATCTGATCATGCACACTGTTATGCTGATATATATGTATGTAAAAACTGATCTGCAATTCAATATAGATCCTACAAAAGTTGAGTTTGATTGCTACACATGCTCCCGTAAAAATGATTTACAAGGAGAAGAACTTGCCTTTGATTTGATCAATCAACCGAAGAAAACCAAAACGGATGAAACTTGAATGAACTCTAGGCTTTTTCAATTTCTTTTCTTTTGTTCTTCATGGCGTGACTCCATGCTAGACTCTAAAGGCTTCTATATATGTATATATAAGTAGAAAATACAACCCTAAATCCCATAACTCATACTTCTTTTGAAATTAGGAGACTATAATTTAATCCCTCTTCTCTCAGGGATTCTTCCAACACAATAACTCTTAATTAAATAATTTAATTCTATTTAACAAACCTCTAAAAGACTGTCATGTCCTTATATTCAATCCTCACAATTTAATAAGAATCTAATGCTATTTAAATATTATTTTCTCAAATAAAATCTCAATTGCCACATTAAGTAATTAACTCGCAATATCTTAAACTGAAAATTAATGAAATAAATTAATCAATGCTAAATAAATACTAAACCTTCTGATGGGTCGTTACATTAAAAATAAAACTGAGATCTTGCTTCTTAAATGGAACAAAGAGGAAGAAGAACTTGCAAAAACTAGGAAGAGAACTTGCCTTAAATATCTTCTTAATCTTTGCAGCATACCGGGGTTGCTTATGCCAAGCCCAAACTCAACGGTAGAATTTTTCCTAATTTCTCCAAAAAATTTCCTAATATTTCCCCAAAACTTTCTCCCCAAAATCTCCCATTTCACTCAGTATCATGGCCTATTTATAGGCCAAGGGGAAGGAGTAATGTAGGGGTCAAATGGGTGCATAAAAAAAACATTTTCTGGCAGTAAATGAGGCTGGACGCGTGGCTGGGGGGTGGCAGCCACGTGGCCCTACACGCGCGCTTGGCCGCGAGCCGCTTGCGTGCTGGCCACGTGCCGTTGGCACCTGGCTTGCTGGGAATAAAAATTCCCAAATTTTTCCTTTACTCTAGCCAAGATTCGATCCCCCACCCCTCACCTGCACACATGCACACTTAACCACTTGCTCTAACACCTCCCTTGCTCTCTAAATGTGCTATTAAATTTTTAAGGAGATTCTAGTTTCCAAATTTACACTTTAACCCCAAAAATTTCTGAAATTAACCCAAATCATTTTATTTTATTCTTTCCATAAATACTTTCAAACAAAATAATTAATTACCTATTTTCTCAAAATAACGTAAACTATTATTTCCTCTTAAATTCTCAAATATTCCATAACGATCTCAAATAATTTCGAATAATTACCAAAACTCACTTGATAAATTTTAATTTTTCTTCAATTAATTCCTTACACCCAAATTCACATTAATTCACAAATAAACGAGTCGTTACAAATATTTTGGTCGTCGATAAATTCTTTGCCTTTCCAAAAAGAGACTTTTTATTGTTTTTTTACTCCAACCCCTATCAAAGGGCACTTCTTGGAGGGTTTATTCCCAAGAGGTAAATACTTGAGAAGGAACTTCTCCATCCTATACACTGTAATGTTCTTGTCTAAGAAGCTAACCTTGCGCTTCTTGTAGCGCATTTTGATTGTTTTGTGTAAGTTCAATTGTGGTCATCAAAACAAAAAAAATCTCCTTCCACTCAAGGGTGTTGAATCCTGAAGAAGATACAACCATATAATGGGAATACTTCCAATTCATGTATAAAAGGGCAAGTTTATAGTCCAACATTGGGGTATTAGGTGTTATCATTACCACAATACTGTAAAACTGGGAGGCTAATGGTAGTTCATAAGGTTATGCGAATCCTCCAATTGACCTCTTCTTACCCAATGATATTATTCAAATTATGTATTTACTTACCACGTGGGCAATTATATCTTGACCTTCTCGTTTTGAGCATCTACAATATATCATCAGCATTAATTCTCTCTTAGTGAAGCAAGAGTCATCTTCTTACTTAAATTAGTGCAAGTGAGAAAGCGGGGACAGGACAGGTGGTAGGGTTGATATGGTAAAAAGAAGTTAAAAGAGAAGAAAAGTAACAGGAGAGTAGATTGAGAAAGAAGACAAAACGAGATTCTGGAAGGCAAAGCAAAACCCCTCAACTGATAAAGAGGATAAAAAAGTTGGGGCACTTTACATATAGATATATATATTTATCGCTTGTTTGACCGACCAGCTAGAGAGCTACCTTCATTCCTTCTTATTTATAATGCGCACACACTCAGGGATCCATGAGAGTAATTGAAATTAGGAAACAGCTCTATTAGAGAGAGAGAGAGAGAGAGAGAGAGAGCTTTTTTGTTTCATCTCTCTCTCTCTCTGCCTTTTCCTGCTTAGATTCCTTTCTGCCATGCAAGTAAATGAAAGGTTCCTTCATTCTCTTCGGTATACTCTCTCTCTCTCTCTCTCTCTCTCTAGGATTCGAATCTTTTAGTACAGAAGGGCTGAGGCTTACAGCTGCATGCATATGGCAGGCAATTTGGTGGTGAGTTCTGCCTTGGCCAGCTCCACGAGAAAGTGTTACAATGTTATTGCCTATATGTGGTAAAGTTAAATTTATATTTAGTAATATAAATTATATTAAATATATTTAAAAATTTATCTTTGTTATCAAGTTCTGCGATACCATACGATTAATTTGAGATATTATTAGGGCGAATTATCTCAACGATACAAAAAACCCATTCAATGCGTTACCTGAAACAATTCAAAATTGTGCTCTACGTGGATGTGCATATACACGCGCGCGCACGCGCGCACACACACTCAAAGCGTACTTTTGATTTTCCTTTTTAACATTTCCAAATGAAACACTTCTTAGTACGGGACAAGGTAGATTATTAATTGTGGTACAATTGGGGAGGAGGAAATTGAAACGTCCTTTCCAAATAATAATAACTTAATCATGGATTGTATATAGGGCCTATTTGGTTAAGTTGGGTCTGGGGAGCACAGCGGCAGAGTGAGAGGCTGAGGCTGAGGCATGCAGATTGCACAGGCCTTGCCCACCACTATTATTCGTCCTTTCCAAACACAGAAAGCTGCTCGTAATATTCCACTTTGTACCGTGCAGTGTTTCTGGTTAATGTCGTTTTCTCATATGTCCACACTTCAATTGCTGATTAGATTCAGTTGATTCATTTCTGATTAACCATTCGGATTTAAGCTTTTAGTTTAATCCAATATGTGCTTCTGCCAACTGGGTGTCCAAAATTTTGCCTGTTCGACTCTGACTAGAATTGAATTGTTACCCAATTCAATTATATGAGAGGAAGTGCTGATATTCTTTCCTGATGCAGTGAGGCAAACCCTTGGCTTAAGAAACAAAAAATTGCTTCAAGGTTTAATGATGGGCCAAATTAATTAGCCATATGCATGCACCCAATAAGTCAAACCTGTTATCATGCGTGGAGTTAGTCCGATACTTCATAACAGCAGAGCAATATATAGCTTTTGACTTTAAAACCAAAATAAAGAAGGGTAATGATGCAAGTTGGGAATGAATACAATACGAATAGGAAGGTGTATTGATTAATAATTTAATATTGGTATTCAACTATTGATTCTTCCATGACTTAGAAATAGCAACTCGCAATCATAGAACAAACTTAAACCTTTTCATTTTTGGTGATTAGTAATCATTAAAAAGGTTTATTTTTACACGGTGAGACTTTAGGTCTCACTAAACCTTGTCTCCTGAATCAGAAGAGTAAAGAGTTAAAGACTCGGACGCCCTATAAAAGGAACTTTAAGACGAGCGTCTACAAGTTCACTTTCACGCAGAGAACCATTACTCAGAGCCATTACGCTTGGATCCTTCGTAAATTGCCACTGCGTTTCATATAATTTTATTTGGTTGAATAGATCAACGGGGCATAATAAGATGCAAAGCAAATGGGCAATTAATGCTCTTAAAAAACGAAAACCTTGTCTTTCTTGTGGGACGAACATGCGTATGCCTGATGCGTGGAAGTTCGTGACCAGAGAAGGCTAGTAGAATTAGATTAAACAAAGAAGGAACATGCTCAGTTACCAAGGGTTATTCAATATGCAAAATGCAACAATAAAATACCACTATTTTGCTATATCTATATCTATATCTATATATATATATATATATACGTTCTGCAATCTGGAATTATCATATCTGCAGATTCAAACATTACCAGGCTTGTTTTTGTGAAAGATCGAAGGCTCAACATTGTCAGGATTTGGTAGAAGAATAAGATGGGTTTTGCAGAAACACAAACAAAAAATATGTTTTTCTTGGCCTTGAATTGGATGAAACATATACTATCAAATGGGAAAAGAAAGTGAGGAGAATGATGGCAACGCGTGGGAGTGGGAAAAGCATTACCAATACACAGTCAGTATTTTTATTCTTTCATTCTTCTCTACTTTAATACATCAGTGATTGAGAACTCATGTATGCAAGCTTCAATGGCGTCTTCGGAAATAAAAACAAAGAAAGAATGAAAAGGGGGGAAAAGACCAAAATTCAGAATCTGTCTCATTTCATCGATCCACACTGAAGTTTATCTATCAGAGTACATGGATGAAAAGATGGAGGAAGAGGTTTAAATTCCACCCAAAAAAATAATAAATAAATAAGAAAAGGATCAGGACAGAAGAACAAGATGCAATATGTGTAACATGAGTAATTTGAATTGATCATGGAGAGCCAGTCTCGGATCGATGGAAGTGGAGGAGTTGACCGCAGCATTTGGGGCAAACGCCAACCTGTTTGGGAACCATGAAATACATTAGACAACTCTTGCACCCGGCCACGACCAAGACATGATCTTTCTGCTCAATATGATGATGGTATTGCTGATTTCTTGAAGATGTTGGTGAAGACTCTAAAGAGGACTCTTCACTATCATATGAACTTTCGTCTTCTGAGTAAATCTCGTCGTTCAACTGATCAGCCAGCGTCCTCGGATCGTCCTTTGCTTTCATCCCTGTCTTCCAGTTTATGTAATATACTTCGCCAGTCTGCAATATCGGCATCACCATCATCAAGAGAACTACACATCATGAATGACGAAGAAGAAAACAAAGAACTAGCCATTAATAAGGTAAGATTTTGGGAAAAGGAAAGAAAAAGGTCCCCAACAGTGTAGACTGCCCACAAAGTTGAACAAGAAACTGATTTAAGGCAAAGCAAGAAATGCCCATCAAGGAAAACTACAAAATGGAGTCTTTCTTCTTCTCTCAATTTGCATTTGTCCATATGAAAAAAGGAAGAGGAAAAAGAAAATGAGTTTATGAGCTTTTTAGGGTTTGCCTTTGTGTGAAAAGGGCAAGCAACAAGTTTGCATAAAGAAGGGGGGGAAAGTAGCAGAAGAAGAAAGACACAAACAAGAAGAAGATCTATTACGATAGTTGCAGTTAATGTAAACAAAAAGAAACGAAACAACATGTATATGATAGGCGATATATATATCGATTTTGTACTTTAGGGTTATCAGGTTTGCGGACCGGACCTTCAGATCGAGGCACTGCTCCCAAAAGTAAGGTAGAGAGATTTGGGAATTAAGCTCCAAGGTGACGTCCGAGGCACTCGAGACTTGATTTTCCGGCGAATCGGATGATGATGAGAAGCCAACGCCGGCGCTTGCTCCGTCGTCGCCGCCGCCACTGCTTTGGTTTAGTGAACAGTTTTGCATAGATCTCTCCAGCGACGCTGTAATCGCCGCCATGTTTGGAGCTGCCATTAATGAAACCCCGAAATAGATACAAACACAAGAAAATGAAAACCCAATGTGAGAGAGAGAGCGAGAGAGAGAGAGGAAGGAAGGTTTGAAAAGGGTCTTGGTTTTATAAATAAAATTCAGCTAAGACTAAAGGGCAAAAGGGTGAAACCCACGATCTCGGGGTGCGACTGGGGATATTTCGCGGAAGAGTGTTGGAATCTCTTGGTTTTAAGCGTCTCAAGTGTATCTGCTCCCAAATTTTCCACGCGCTTCGAGTCAAAGTGACGAGACAAACACTGCAGAGGGCTATTTCCAGTGTTACTCTATTTCAAAAGAAAGTTAAGAGATTCAGAGGAAGAAAGAGAAATGGGTGGGTGTAAAAGAAAGAGGGAACCCAAAGCAGCTCCATGGGTTTCTTTTTAAAGAAGTTCTTTTTGGTGTTATATAAATGGCACCATGTTGTGATGCATAGTAGTGTTGTCCATTACTCCATCCATGCTAGCCATACCTGTTCAAATAAACCCCCTGGACAGAAGAAGATAACATCACATACTATTGATATGCACTCAATTTTAAGTCGGTATTTCCTAATGGTAGATCAATCGGATTTTGTTAAATATGTGCATCTTCAATTAAACAATTATATTATATGCTGCGTACATGCACTAATAATTACATTGCTTAACAAAAATAAGACAAATTGACTCATTAATGGAAGAAATTTGGTGGGGCACGTATGGGATGATATTTTCGCACCTCCACTAATCTCCTTCTTTGATTTCGGCTTAAAAGTAGGACAGTTGTATTAGAAGTTTTGCCCCCATAGGATTCAATTTGAAGAAGACTTTCTCCTGCGATATCAATTATTAATCTTTTTTCATGCATATACAAAAAAAAAAAAAAAGAAATCTCTTTCTTTTTTACTGCCCACCTATCAAGAAAACTTTTTCTTTCTTTCTAGCCTATTGATTTGTTGCTTTCGATTAACACTAAGATAAAAAAAGTATCCATGGTCCCATGAAACATATCTTGCAATACCACTAATTAATAAACACACATTTTGGTTTCAGCCATACAAAGAAAGAGAAAGTGGGAAGCCGGAAGTGAATTGAACCGAAGTTGGAACTCGGAAAAGTGAATTTTAACGTGTACTCGTCAAACTCTGCGTTGTCTTTACAGAAGACGATTTGTGTTCAATTGAGTAAGCCAATGCAGATGAAGTAGCATGTCGAACACATGTATTTGTGTCGAGACCTGGATTAATACTTCAAGCGGATGGTGGGTTTAATGACAAAGAAGCAAAATATATAGATGGAAGAAGGAATTAATTGATGCGGATGGAGTGAGTAGAAAGGGACAAGTGCAAACGGACAGGCATGCCTTGACGCAGTCCAAGGTACGTATTGGGTTTGAGAATATATGCTTTTATGTGTGTGTGTATATATATATACAGAGAGAGAGAGAGGGGGGGGGGGGGGGGGAGAGGGTTGGGTGGGGAGCTAGGCTGTTGCAAAAGGAGCGAGCAGTGACTGCATTTGTTGTTGCGGTAGTAGTAGTAGTTGTAGTATGCAGTGGTCTTCCTGACCTGACCGGGGAATCTAATCTGAAGCCGCATCTGACAGTCAGTACGACTTCTTTTTCCATCTTCAGTTTCCCTCCCCCACTTCTCCCTCGCTATATTTGTCAAGTCCTTTTTTTATTTTTATTTTTTCCATCTTAAATTTTATTGCAAGCCAAACTAAACAAAGCCCTCGCCTCGGGTTCGTGATAAGTCTCAAGCTAACTGTAGAGGAGTGAGTGATCAACTACAAAATTTGAACAAGTGAAGGAGAAGAGAAAGGGGGAGAATAAAAGAACAAAAGAGAGCAAGGAAATGCAAACTGATAAAGAAGAATTCTGATATTCATTGCTTTCTCATTATAGAAAAATTAGGTCCTTGTACATCTCCACATAGCAACAACCTTCTTAGAGGCCCAATGAGATGTCTTGCGTATTGGAGGTCCTTTTGATTGTTATTTCAAGCCCTAAATAGGGTGGGTGTCTCTTTAGTTTCCTTGGAAAACACTTGTTACATTGGAAGTTTTTTTCTTCATACTTGTGGTTACATATATTTGGGTTTTAAGTGAATACTTCTAAGATTGGTCCCTACAAGTAGGCTCTTGTGTAAGTATTAATATTAAACATGCGTGTCTCACCCCGTCTCATATGCACGAGTGTGGACCCCTTGGAATTTCTGTTCGCCTCAGTTAATTTTTTTGTTTCCTCAAGTGTTTTGGGATTTCCTTTTTCCAATTAGATTAGGGTATCTTCTCTATAGGGTACTCCCTTTTTCCTTACTAATTCTCTACAGATGATCTCATTCTTCTTGCTCTGCGTGAACTGATCTCTACAATTCTTTCTTGTTGTTCGACTTCTCCTCTTGAAATAGCAAAGTCAAGGTCGTTTCTGAATCCTATGCACATCTAAGGAGACGTGATTGTTGAATCCTAAAAGTTGAACTATTGAACATATTACACTGAGATATTATCTTCAAGGGAAAAAAATCACACATAAGGACAATGTTATGTCCTAGTCATGATTCTACTATTTGGATCATATTTCAAGACTTGCTGCGATTTTAGAATTTTTAGAGGCATTTTCCTTACTTTTTATAACAATCTTAAGAGTGGCTTTAAACCTTCTGGTGAATTGGGTCTTGCATGACACTCAAAGTTGAGATTTTGGCAAATGTGCAATTGGAATGTGATTCAATTCACTGTCCAGGAGAGCAGGTTCCTCGAAGAGAGGCTCAATCCATTGTTCGGGAGAGCAAAGAAGGTACCTTGAGTTTTCAGATGACTTGGGGGAGTCTTCAAGAGCCTTGCTCCCCGATGACTCGAGTCTTCAATTGGATGGTATTCGGATGGGCATCAAATGGGTCTACAACACATGAATAGCTAGAAAGCACATGAGGAGCTCCCACACACAGGCCCTCTGATGCCTAAGTCAGGCGATGCCATGGTACAAAATGATGTATGCATGTATGTATGCTATATATGTAAGGCTTTGGATGAGTGTCTTCGAATAGGAGTCTCCCAATGGGTTTGGAGTGAGACTTGGGTCTAAATCTTCTAATCCTAGATCTAGGTTCTCTCTTTTGGGTCTCTTTCTAGCGCGTACCCAAGGGTATTAATAGGCACTGATGGTGGGGGCCATGTGACACGTGACGTGCTGATGTGGCCCGGAACATGTTGATGTGCCCCAAAAGATTCTTCGAATAAGGAAGCTGTGGATGAGGCCAAAGGGCATAAAGGTGCCTTCAAGGATGGAATGCCTCAAAAAGCATCCTTCCTTGAAGACTTTTTTGGATGAGTCTTGAGCTTAGACGAGCTTAGGGTCTTGGCTGGCCAGTAGACTCTTCGGAGTCTCTGAAAGACTTACCCGAAAGACTCTTTGGGGTCATTCAAGTTGTTGGCCTTATTGGGTACTTCTAGGATTTTTAGATTTTTTTTCCTTTAATTTGTCTAGGACACCCCACAACAAATTAGTTTTGAAGAATTGCTCAAATGTTGCTTTGACATTTATTGTTCGACAATCATCGTTACTTAAAAATGTTTCAAATTTGTAGGTAACTACATGTTGTATTGTTAGCCTTGAGGATTTAATCCAAGGTTTTGATGATAATGTAACGACCCAAAACTACTAATAATTCTACTTTAAACTATGAGCAATTTAATGTGATATCTTAATTTTGAAAACATATATATCAAGTAGAAAAAAAGGTCTAAGAAGAAAGAACTAAGCATAAACCACTTCAACAACAAATCAAGGGTAAGGTTCATAAGGATTTAAAGAGATTTGTTGAACTTAAATGGACATATCTTTTGAAATCTCTAATCTCCAAATCATTTTTCAAAAAGGCATACTCTCATAAGCTTAGTGGATACAAATTTTTCTTAAGATTAACTTAGTTTTTTTTTTTTTTTTTGTTGGAAAAAAGTTCACTTGGGTAATCCAACAAGGGTGGAGACTTCTCATTCCAGGAAAATTAGATTATATTCCTCCTCCTTCACTCAGTGAAGATGGCATTCCCAGAGTTCAATTTTCATCCAAGGTCCATGAGAAAGGTAAGCAGTATTGTGATAATACTTTAATTGGCTATTTCATCGAAAAACGTTTACCTTTTCCTACAGTTCAATACATTACTATGAAAATTTGGAAACAACATGGCCACAAAGATGTTTTGTCCATTCATTCGGGCTTATATTTTTTTCCAGTTGAGACGCATGCTCAGATGATGATATCTTTAAAGCTGGCCCTTGGCAATTCGCTAGTTGTCCCCTATTCTTAAGGTTTCGAAACCGAGTATGCTTTTTTCTCAAGATTCTTACTTGTCAATCCCCCTTTGGGTGAAAATATATGATATTCCTTTAGAATGGTGGAACAACATTGGCATATCTATCTGTTGCCCAAAAAAATACGAGAGGTGAATTGGGTTTTTAAAAAATAATTAATAATTTTTAATTTTTTTTAAAAATTCTTAAATTTGTAATTTTAATATGTGGTGATTGTAGTAGGATTAATAACAATAAAATCACACAATTATAAGGAATAAGAGAAATTTATAGATGTTCAGCTCTAAAGAGTCTAAGGTTGGGTTCTCTTTGCTGTTTTCAAGTCATTTTTAGTTTTTAATTTTCTAAAATAATGAAAACGCGTTCTCTTTACTGTTTTTAAAAATGTATTTTTGAAAAGAAAAAACATATTTATAAAGAAAACTCAAAACAACAAAAAGTTGTTTTGAGTGTTTTCATTCAAAACAAACTCAAAATTCAAAACACATTTATTTATTTATTTATTCATATTTTATTATTATAATGAAAAAAATATTACAAAATTCATTAACTTTAAAATGTAGAATTTTTTTAATAACTTATAAACATTAAATATTTTTAATTTACTAAATAATCAAATTTATTGAATAAAATATCATTAAAAAATTATTTTTAAAATTTTAAAGAGAACGCGTTTTCTAATTTTCTGTTTTGAGAAATAGTTTTTCAAAATGACAAAGAGAACGCGCTTTTAATTTTCTAAAAATAGATTACCAAAACAGAAAACTGAAAATGAATTCAAAACTCAAAACTAAAAATTGAAAAGCAAAGAGAACGCACCCTAATCTTCTCCCTCAAAACTTAATTTGAGGCTCTCAAAACTTAGTTTGAGCTTTCACTAGAAAGAATCAATACTAAGGGTGTGTTTGATAGCATGAAATATACATAGAAAATGTCACATCCAAGAAATTAAATTCCATCTTTGGTGTTTGATACACTATATTTTTCATGGAATTGAATTCAATGGTACAATTGTTAAAGCATGTTTTTACCTCTTTTCCATGAAAAATTTCATCTAGATGAGAGATGATTTTTGTTTTACATACAAGTTGAAAAATGTTTTCCTTTCCAACTAAATGCTATCAAACACATCCTAACTTTTAATTGGAGCTAGAACCAACATACAATCTCTTGCCTAAGTAAGAATTGCTAGCAAATATAATTCTCTCACACAACAAGTGAGTAAAATAATCCCCTCACACAAGAAGTGAGTACAATAATCCCTTCACACAACAAGTGAATAAAAATAACAAACCTATAACCATAGGCAATTACAAACAAGTCACCAACGGTTGAGAATTCCACCAGACAGCACACTTCTAGCACTTCAAACCTTATCACTCTTATTTGAATGCTCTATCAAGTTTGTTCTATCTTGAGCCTCCATACTTACCCTATATATATATACATCTTTCAAACACACCAGCCATTAAGGAAATGGTTACTATGAAATTTGAAATTCAAAAAATGTTTAGACTTTTTCAAACAATAAAAAAACGTCTCACATTTAATTCAAAATAAATTTGCTTTTTGCATGAGAAATCAAGATTTAAAAATTCAAATATAAGCTTTTGAAACATAAATGATTAAAATAATAAACCATGTCTAAAAATAATTATCCTTTAATTCAAAATAAATTTACTTTTACATGAGTAAGAGAAAACATGTCTAAAATAATTATTCTTTAATTCAAAATTTGAAATTTCAAATATAAGTTTTGGAGACATAAATGATTGAAACAAGAAAACATGTCTAAACACAATTCTTCTTTAATTCAAAATAAATTTACTTTTTGCACGAGTAAGAGAAAACATGTCTCAAAATAATTCTCCTTTCATGCAAAATAAATTTACTTTATACATGAGTAAGAAATGCATTTATCAAGATATGAAAATTTAAACATAAACTTTTGAGACATAAATGATCAAAACAAGGAAACATGTCTAAAGACAATCCACATTCAATTCAAAATAAATTTACTCTTTGTGCCTACTTTTAATTCAAAGTAAATTTATATTTTGCATAAATAAAAAATACGTTTATATAATAAAAATATTTTTGTTATCATCAAAATCATATTTACTTACCCTTGAGCTTAACAATCTCCCCCTTTTTTATGATGACAAAAAATTCATATTTTACCATATATAAACATAACTCCCCTTAAGGATATGTTGCCCCTGAATTTATGCATAAAAAAAATTGATAAAATAGTTGACTAATAAGACAGACAAATATGGGAGTACATAACATCAAGACAAAATATAAAACATAAGGTCATTTCTCCCTTTTTTTTTTGTCATAAATCAAAAAGGTGTTGTGAGTTGAGAGAATAAAGATATATAAACAATACAGCCCATAAGAAAAATATATCAAGCATAATCCAAAATATGATGGATAATGAACAAAGAGTACTAAAAATATAGATGCAACGTTAAGTGCTAAGAATAGTACATCATACCTATCATGGAATTATGCACTAACTATTCCAATCATAGATCCAAGATTACACAACATCAAAGAAAGTAATCATATAATTTTAAAGTAGTATAATATCATTACAAAATCTACAGAGCAATAATCTAATTCACCCATGTTGATAGTTTTGGATTTCGCCAATGCTCAGTGCTGATGATGGTTCATGAACACGACGGATCCAAGTTTATCCACATCACCTAGGAATGGCCACTAGCTGCTGCTTTCGACTGGGTAATGTTGCGAACTAACCTCTTGGAAACAAAGAAATGACATATTTTTTTCTGGGATGGCTGGGTTTTCAAAATTCCAAATAGGGTTTGGATCATCCACAAAAGAAAGATCCATTGTCAGAATATGGGTTTAAAGTAGTTTCTGGGTGAAACCAATTTTGAACATTGTGAGGGTTTTCATAAGAGTTTGTAAATACCAATTCCTCCAATAAAGTTAGATGAAATTGAAGATCGACGACTTGCTGTTGAAGGGAAAAAATATAGGATACACAATCATAAATATGATCTTGAAACCTAGCTTAAGCCTCGTACAAGAGTGTAGCGACAACACCATAACGGTCACTAATTGGAAGATGGGCCAGGAGTTTTGAGATGTTATTGGCACCAAAAACCTTATGGATAGCTGCAAAATCAGTAGGTCCTTCTTCATGGCAGAAGAAGGGCAAAGATGCATGATAGGGTACATTTTCTTCTTAATACTTTGCAAGTACCGCACAGAGAACTGGGTCCTAACATGATGTTCTAGTTTTTTTTTTTTTAAGACTGGTAGATTTGGTCGGATTTGGATACTAGGTAGATCTGGATCAATTTAGCTAGATCTGGGTACTGGGTAGATCTGGCTAGATGTTGGGATTGGGTAGGTCGGGCTAGACAAATGGACAGACGGACAAATTACTATGAAACCCTAACAAGAACAATCACAAAGATAGAAAAAAAATGCAAATGAAAATGAGCTCACTATGAATCTAATCAGTGACGTGGATCTGATCGGCTACACAACAGAGAGGTGGTGGCGAACAAGGGAGATACCAGAGGCAAAAAGGCAACAGCGAATGCAGACTTGGGTGGCTGTCAGCATCGATCTGGGAGGTGACAACAGCAGCGACCGACGTGGATTTGGGTAGTGATAACAGAGACCGCAATATGATAGTGGTGAAGTAGATCTTAGTGGATTCGATCTGGTGGGAGTAACGGCCAGTGTAGGTTTGGGTGATGGAAACAACGGTGGCAGGTGCAGATCTTGAGGCCGCAACGACGGCGAGGTAGCTATGAACGAGGGGACGATAGAGAAGACGACGAACGAGGGATGATGGGAGAAGGACACGGGCAACAAGAGATAGAGAGATAGAGAGAGAGATAGAGAGTGAGATAGAGAGAGGACGCGAGCGACAAGAGAGAGAAGGACGATGGAGAAGGACGTGTGCGACAAGAGAGAAAGACCGTGGGTTTCGAGAGACAAGGAGTGAGATAGAGAAAACAGAGATGAAAGGTCGACGAGATTTTTTTTTTTTTTTTTAAGGCTATAGCATTTGTGTTTTGACATTTGATCTGAATATTGTGAGTTTTTATGCCATAGTCTTGATGTTTCATCCATAGGATTTGAGTAGCTACATATTTAACTTCAATGAAATAGAAAGGAATGGAATTTTACTTCCTTCTAAACCATGACACTAGGGAATTTCCTAAGAATTGGCATTAAAGCATACCCTATGTCCTTTATCCCACAATTTACTTATGCTAATTAGGTTGTGCTTAAGATCATCTACTAAAATAATATTTTTCAGCACATATCAACAAGGTTTATTCTCCTTAATCAATGCATATATCAAAGATTTGACAATCACTCTAAATTTTAGAGATCAATGTAAATTTTCACAAAAGCATAAAGACAAACTTATAACTCAAAATCATTCAAAACTCATAAGCATGGAAAGTTTAGGAATAGAAACATACCACCAAGATTTTATTTAATAAGATCTTATTCTTGGATGATAATACATCATTTGGGGTTGACTCTCTTTTTCATTCCCTTTTCCTTCATGCTTGATTCATCCATAAGAATTTCACTTTGAGTATTATTTGGATGACAAGAAAATTTGTAGAAATAACTATCCACAAGCTTTTGGTGCCCAAACCACTTTGGGTTCACCATCGTTAGCATAAAGCTCCTCCTTAGGAACCCAATCCTTTTATATGCCACAGGATGATTTTTCACATTATAAGGCATTTGAAAAACTTAGATTTCAAGCCATACTAATTTTAGAATTTAGGAACGAGGTGATAGCCTAAAAACCAAACCTCTTTTATTTTCATTTATCCCATTGGTTTTCCATCCTATTTTTGAGAGTGAGGTCTAAACCATAGAACTTCTCACCTCTCTTGTGCCATGAGTTTCCACTTAAACAAATATAACATGTTTCCCATGTGGATCTCATGCACATTGGCACACATAAGGCTAAGTTTTAGCCTTGGGTACCCATCCATAGATGGGACCTTGGCTTTTGGCTCTTGAATTCCCTTTACCTTAGTGTTAGACCCTTTAGGAGGATCCAAAACTCTCATTTGTTGAACTACCTGTAACACCCCAATTCCTAGGAGCGTTAACGTAACGTAAGATTCCGGGGATAAATTTTTTTTTAAACAAAAATCCATCACAAAAACCATTCCCCGAAGATCCCGTTACACCTTCTCAGTATATCAACTATGAACCATTAATAAACCAAGACAGGTTCACCAACACAAATGCGGAAGCTAGATCGAAACCTCAACAGGTCATAATCGAAACCACTTTATGTATATATAAAGTTGCACCAACGTTTACATGACGTTTTCAAAAGTAAATAACATAACTGAAAAGACATAATGTAAACTATCCGCTAATCGTCGTCACTCCTCGATGATTCCTTTCCCTTTTGCACCGCTGCCTTCACCTGGAATGTTTGAATATTCCAGGGACAAAGTCCAAATTAGATGATGAATCATCTAAGTGAGAGTTCAAAACACATTTTTCATGAATAATGCAAGACATGAAATAAACCAATATACCCGGTAAGCCCTAGCTCGAGAGAATTCCCACGCGCTTAACCCTACCACGGGAAAATAGCAATCTCTCTAAAAGCTATGCCACCACACCGACTCGACGACACGACGACGCGACGCGATTCTAGCTTAAATGGGGCTGCCAACGCATCTCACCAGAATACGTTCCCACCTTAAGCATCCAGGAACCACCATACAATCCCAACTCCAAAATTTCACATGGACCACCTAGTCATCCTAGTGTAACTTTCCTGGCCAAATGGCCTGGCACGGAAATCAAGGCAGCTATCCTGACATGCACACCTAGCATCAAATACCCCTATTATTCAGTCACGCCCTTGGAGAATTACGGCTACACTATCCAGACAACATCCTAGTCTGACATCCCACATGAACAACATAGTATGGACCACCTAGTTGTCCTAGTGAAACTTCCCTGACCAAACGGTCTGGCACGGAAACCAAGGCGGCTATCCTGACATGCACACCAGCATCAGATACCCCTATTATTCCGTCACTCCCTTGGAGAATTATGGCTACACTATCTAGACAACATCCGAGGCTGACATTCCATACGTACACATAAAACTCAAGACAATGCCACAATTCACAATTCAATGCATCGTATAAACAACATTTATAAAATGCAATGCACAGTTCAAAACGTTTAGGGACAAACCTCCCTCATAAATCCAACCGTCACCGGTTACCATTTTAATGCACAAAACCATTTTGCATGAAATCACCATATGTTCAGATAGAACAAGCACAATAAATCAAGTTTTGGGGGCAAACACTCACAACTTAAAACCAAGTTTTTCTGTAGAACACTCACAAGTTTAAACCAAGTTTTTCGGTAGAACGCTCACAATAAATCAAGTTTTGGAGAAGAACCACTCACCTGAAATGAAATTCAAAATGCCTCGAAATTCGAGCTCAACCTCGACCTTGATGCCAACCTGCTAAATTCTGCCAGCTTGCCCCAACACGTTCCTCAAACTCTAAATAAATTTCTAAACTTTTTCGAAAACTTTCTACTATTTTTCTCTTCCTTTCTCCATTTCTATTCTTTCTTATTCCTCTTCTCTTCCCTCCCCTTCTCCATCTTGCGCCCAGGCCTATTTATACCCTTCATGCGGATGCTCCTGCCTTGGCCACCACTTCACAAATTCATTTTATATTTATATCTTGGCCATCACGTAACTTTATGTATATTATATAATATATCTACATATTATACTAATCTATCAAATTCAATTGGTAGCCCACTGATTAATTCAATACCATGGTTTTACCTTATCCATTCCCTTGTATATTATATATGTATATATATATATATATATATATTTATGGTAGATTCTTGCCCACCACGCACACACTCACAGACTTACTCACATATATATATATACATAATATATAATTTATTAAAATCATTATAAATTTCTCAATTAAATTATTAATCCCACTTTATGCATTATAATTATAATTATATTCTCAAATATTAATTTTATTTAGATTAAAATATTAAAATTTCAAAATTAATAACTCAAAATTTACTAGATAAAAACAATTTTGCCTTCCGGGCCCTCACGGGATCCTTGTTTCATTTCGAAACCATTTCAGGGTTGATCTTAACACAAAATCGAAGCTCCCTCAGGGTTCCGTTGACTTTCTGGAAATCCCCTACGACAATTCGATTTTTCAGCCTGATCCACAGCTGTACCGAAAACTGTTCCCGATTCAACTTCTTTTGATGCCTAAAATCATAACTCGAATCACTCGTCGATACTATACCATTTTCCTTGGCTATCTAGGGTCCAGGGTACTCCTTCTGACTAATTCGATCGTCCAAAGTTGCGTTAGTGTACCCTATAGTCTTATTTTTCACAAAGTCCATTTATGCCCTTCATCAAATATTATTTATGACCTCAAATCATTTTCGGGTATTACACTACCCCTTTGGCACCTGTTCCTTCCTGACCAAAAGAAGACGACCGGAGATGGGGCTCCGACTCCAGCGAAGAGCCCATCTGGGGGCGGCTGGCACCTGCAAACAGTCTGACGGTCGAGTGAGTAAGAGAGTAAGAAGAGGCAATGTATCAGTAGGTCAGAGATCAGAGATCAGAACATACCTTAGCTCTAAAGAGAGCTGGTTGATATAGAAGGAGAAGATGTCCTCCTGCATGCATGCGTCGTGCGTTTGCAAGTGATAGAACTGACCATCCGACGCCGGTGGAGGTTCCTAGGTGGTAGCATAGTGGCGACGAGACCCTCATTAATGTGGATGGGATCCGTCATTAATGAGGGTAGGATCTGAGGCGGCCCCGCGAATACCTAGTGGGATTGCAATGATGCCGTGGTAGGCTAGCACTGGGCTTAAGGAGGTGTCTAGAGGGAGGACCAAGATATGGCCGAGATTGGGCCAAGGGAGAGGGCAGAGATTGGGCCAAAAGAGAAGACCAAGATTTGGCCTAGACGGTCCATAGCCCCCGAGGTCGGATGCTCGAGAAGCAAGCGTTCGAGCTAGAGAAGGGGAAGTCTGGACAATTTTTGCTGCATATGCCAGTTTTGGAGACCTGGATGTCTAATTTGAGGCATGACTTTGGAGTTGGGCCTATGTAGACTCGAGGTCCAGCATGCCTGTCTAATACAAGGCAAAACTTGAGAGAGGAAGTTTGACCGAGGCGGGCTCGAGGTCCTGTGATGGATTGCGTCGATCTAGGTCCAGAGCACTGCTAAGAGAGGATCGAGGCGGGCTCGAGGCCCTATCACAGATTGTGTCGACCTACGTCCAGAGCACTGCTAAGGGAAGATTGAGGTGGGCTCGAGGTCCTGTAATGGACCGCGTCAACCTAAGTCCGGAGCACTGCTAAGGGAGGACAGAGAGGGGCTCAAAGTCCTGTGATGGACCGCATTGACCTAGGTCAGAAGCACTGCTAAGGGAGGATCGAGGCGGGCTCGAGGTCCTATGACGGACCGTGTCGACCTAGGTACAGAGCACTATAAACGGGGGACCGAGACCAACTCAAGGTCCTGTGACGGATCGCGTTGACCTAGGTCTAGAGCATTGCTAAGGGAGGACAGAGACGGGCTAAAGGTCCTATGACGGACCATTTCAACCTAGGTCTGGAGCAATGCTAAGGGAGGACCAAGGCGGGCTCGTGGTCCTGCTAATACTTTTATTGAATGAGTTATGAGTAATAAAATGAAAAATTCTTGGGTACCTTATATTTAGCGGGTTGAGTGAGTCCGAGGTGACCCAAGATCCTTTTATACTATGCTTGTTTGATGCAAGGCTATCTTCGGGGAAAGTGGCCAAGGTTACTCGAGGTCGGGGCTAGACTGAGGAAGCTCGAGGTCTACCAATGCCTGTTTGATACAAGGCTATCTTCAGGGAGTGTGGCCAAGGTTACTGTATTTCTAAGTTGTTCTTTGTTTGGCAACCTGTTCGTGGATTTGGGCTTGGTCTCTAGTTTCTTGGATAAGGTCAAGTTTGGCTCGTTGTTCTTCATCATTGGTATCTTCATGAAAATGGTGTCTCCTAGGGTTAGGTTCTTCAATTTCTATAGGGATCATAGCCTCTAACCCATAGGTGAGTTGAAAGGGTGTTTCTATGGTCGAGGTTTGATCTGTGGTGTGGTACGACCACAACACCATGGGGATTTCTTTTGGCCATGCGCCCTTGACGCTATCGAGTTACTTTTTTAAACTAGCTAAGATGACCTTGTTAGCAGCTTCTGCTTGGCTGTTTGTTTGAGGGTGTTCGACTGAGGTGAATACTTGGTGGATGTCGAGCTCCTAACAGAAGTCCTGAAGCTTGCTGTTAGTTTCTAGTTAACTTAGTGACTTAGTTTTGAAGATGTTGGACAGTCTGGAGGAGGACCTCCATGATAGTTGAGTTTTGTCAGAGGTGGTTGGTGTCATTTGGCTCCTGGGCAGGGGCGTTTTTGGCTCGCACCATGATAAGGTGAGGGGGTTGGGTTGAGAGGCTCTTGTGAGATTATGGGGTAGAGGCTCTTCCTGACCAAAAGAGGACTATCAGAGGCGGGGTGCGGGCTTCGGCTACGGGTCTGTCTAGGGGGCGGCTGGCACCTGCAAGCACTCCGATGGTCGAGTGAGTAAGAAAGTAAGGAGAGGTAGTGTATCAGTAGGTTAGAGATCAGAACATACCTTGGCTCTGAAGAGAGTTGGTTGATATAGAAGGAGGAGATGTTCTCCTGTATGCATGTGTCGTGCATTTGCAGGTGATGGGACTGATTATCTGGCGCCGGTAGAGGTTTCCAGGTGGTAGCATGGTGGTGACGGGACCCTCATTAATGTGAATGGGATCCGTCATTAATGAGGGTAGGATTTGAGGAGGCCGCACGGATACCTAGTGGGGTTTCAATGATGTTGTGGCAGGCTGGCGCTGGGCCTAAGGTGGGGTCTAGAGGGAAGACTAAGATTGGGCCAAAGGAGAGGGCCGAGATTGGGCCCCGAGAAGGCCGAGATTTGGCTCGGATGGTCCAGCACCCAAATTTTGATTTCATTTCTCTTAGGGGGTTGGGAAGTTCATCTATATGGTTTCAAAGATTTGT
The DNA here is from genome assembly GCF_014633365.1 of Diospyros lotus. Lineage (NCBI taxonomy): Eukaryota > Viridiplantae > Streptophyta > Magnoliopsida > Ericales > Ebenaceae > Diospyros > Diospyros lotus. The sequence goes on from NC_068340.1 coordinate 10,603,536, forward strand.
TTTGATATTTTGGCTTTGGTTTTGGGGGATTAGAATTCTTTTTCACAATTAAGGTTGCCAAAGACTTATCTATTGCACCCTTTTCTAATGTGAGCTTGGTGTTTTGAGCTTTTAAAATCAATACTTCTTTCTCCAAGATAGAGAATTTTCCAACCATTTTATCATCTATTTTTGCTTCATTTTTCTTTTTAAGCTTTCCTTCTAAAATTTTATTTTCTTCTCTGAGTTCTAGAATCTTTTCCTTTAAGATCTCTACTTCATTTTTCAAAGACTCATTATCCTCATCAAGATCTTCTTTTTCCTTAGCAAAGAATTTCTTTGCATTCTTAAACTCCTTCTTGAGAGACTTAAATTTAACAAACAACTCCTTAAATGACTTTTGGAGTTCATCAACTCCTACATTCTCTTCTTGTTCATCCTCAAAGGCCATGAAACATACTCTTGCCTCTTCTTTTTTGGATTGGGAAGATTCACTTAATTCACTTCCATCTCATGCATTGAAAGCATGTCTTTTTAGATATTTTAAATGTTTTTTTTTCTTCTTCTTATATTTCTTTTCTTCCTCTTTCTTTGGACACTCATTTTTATAATGCCCAACTTCTTGACAATTATAGCAAGTAGGAATGTTATCCTTATATTGCTTTTTCATTAAACTCTTTAAAGTCTTTTCTAGGGGAATTACATCTTTATCATTTTCACTAGAATACTCACTTTCACTTTTAGTTAAGAATTTAACCTTTAAAGCTATATTCTTCATCTTCTTTATGGGTTCTTTCATTTGATTAAGAACTAACTCATGGGTTAAGAGATTCCCAATGAGCTCTTCCATTTTTAAAATTACAAGATCTTTGGCTTGAGTGATAGCGGTAACCATAGGTTGTCAATCTATGCTAAGTGACCTAAGTATTTTCTTTATTTGATCACTTTCGGTGATAACCTTGCCAAGCATTTTTGGAGAGTTAACCAATTTTTGAAACCTAGCATTTATATCACTAATGGTCTCAATGGCTAACAATTTTAACCCTTCATATTGGGACATCAAAAGATTTATCCTAGTATCCTTAACTTGATCGGTCTCTTCATACATAACTTCTAATTTTTTTCATATTTCATGAGATGTGGAGCATGAAGAGATTTGCTCACACTCACTAGGCATTATAGAACTGTAATACTCGATATTACATGGTGATGGAAAAGATATAAATTTCAATTATTTTGAAAGGACCTCGGGCGGTCCGGGAATCCCAATGGTCAATTTTGAGTATTAATTAATAAAAATTTGTTGAATCGACGGCAGGGAGTGCTCTGGGACTTAGATGTTCAGGAGAGAAGGCATGTGATTGGTGAGCGTTTCAAGGTGAGGCTAATAATGCTGGAAGCAATCCGACCAGAAATAATTTTTGAAATAAATTATGTATAAGCCCGAATGGGTGCCAATACCAAATGGTCATAGAGGACCTCCGGGAAGCTGGGGGGACCCTAAGAGTGGTCTACTTTTACGAGTGAGGTAACCCTGAGATGTTTTTGGGTGGAATGAAGGTCCCGGGAAAATGCAGGGACAAAATCGACCTTATCGAGTAAAAGTCGGTTATTAATTTTTAAGAAAGCAAGATTTTTGGGGCTTGATGGTATTTAATTTAAAGCTTGGAGGGTCCAAGTGAAATTATTAAAATTCATACATGGAATTCATGAGATTTATGAGGGGCAAATCTATAATTATATATGTATGTGGATTGTTGCCCAAGCTTGCTACAGTACCCATTTAATTTGAAATGGGTTTTCTCCCATTTGAGGCCAATGACCGAGAGAAGCAGAGAGAGTGAGGGAGAGAAATGAAGTGAGAGAGTGAGAGATAGAGAGAGTGAGAAAGATGAGGGAGAGAGAGAGAGGGTCGATCGGCCATGGCAGCAGCTGCCATAGCCGATGATGAAGAGAAGTCCAGTGGTGGTCGCGGCAACTAGCGGCGTCGGGAGCAGTTGGCGATGGTTGAGGCAAGCTGAGGCAGTGATGAGCATGGCAGCCAGTTGTGTGCAGGCAGAGGCACGGGCGATGGCTCGCAGCTATTGGCGGCTATCTTGCAGCCATCGATGGAGCCCGGCGGTGGTGGGATGGTAGGCGACGGCTGCTGGTGGAGCTCGGTAGTGGTGGTTGGGCGTTGGAGGTCACTCGCGGGAAGAAGAGAATGAGAAGAAAACCAATGAAGAAGAAAAAAAAGAAAAAAGAAATAAAAGAAAAATAAGAAAAAATAAGAAATAAAGGAAAAGAAAATAGAGGAAAAATAGGAGAAAATGGAAAAAATAGTCAAAAATTCTAAAAAAATTCTGGAAATTATTTCGAGGCTCGAGGGTGTGCTAGAGGCTCGGATATGGGAATTCGGGCACTAGGTTGCAGCTCAGGAGGTGACGCCAGTGTGGGCGTTTTCCAAATTTCTCCTCCAGATGAGTAAAGGTAAATTAAATTTATTTTCTAGTTATTTGCATTATGTGAGATGATGCAATGTGAATTGTTGGTTGGATTAGACGGTTATTTAGAAATTTCGTTGAGGGATGGTTTTTTTGTGGTATATGGCAAAATTGAAGGCCTTGAGTTAATGTCTAATGTTGATGGAATTTGTGTGGCATCTAGGTTCAACTGGGGAGGTGGTGATCCTAGAAGAGTTCGAGGTTTAGGCTGTGTAACACCCCACTTCTCACGAGGGCGTTACGTAACGTAAGATTCTGGGAATATATTTTTTTTCCAATCAACAACAAAAAATCAACACAAACCGTACCCCGAAGATCCCGTTACACCTTCTCAGTATATCAATTATGAACCATCAATAAACTAAGACAGTTTCACCTACTCAAATGTAGAAGCTAGATTAAAACCTTAACAGGTCATAACCGAAACCACTTTATTTATAATATAAGGTCAACCAACGTTTACAGGACGTTCTCAAAATAAACAACATTATTGAAAGGACATAATGTAAACTATCAACCAATCGCCATCACTCCTCGGCAATTCCCTTTCCTTTCGCATCGCTGCCTTCACCTGGAACGTTTGAATATTCCAGTGACATAGTTCAAATTAGATGATGAATCATCTAAGTGAGAGTTTAAAACACATTTTTCATGAATGAATGCAAGACATGAAATAAACCAATACACTCGGTAAGCCCTAGCCTAAGAGAATCCCTAGCGCTTAACCCTACCACGGGAAAAGAGCAATCTCTCTAAAAGCTATGCCACCATACTGACTCGACAACACGACGCGATTCTAGCTTAAATGGGGCTACCAACGCATCTGACTAGAATGCGTTCCCACCTTAAGCGTCCAGGAACCACCATACAATCCCAACTCCAAAATTTCACATGAACCACTTAGTCATCCTAGTGCAACTTCCCTGGCCAAACGGCCTGGCACGAAAACCAAGGCGGCTATCCTGATATGCACACCAGCATCAGATACCCCTATTATACCGTCATGCCCTTGGAGAATTATGGCTACACTATCCAGACAACATCCTAATCTGACATCGCACATGAACAACACAGTATGGACCACCTAGTCGTCCTAGTACAACTTCCTTGACCAAACGATCTGGCACGAAAACCAAGGCAGCTATCCTAACATGCACACTAGCATCAGATACTCCTATTATTCCATCATGCCCTGGGAGAATTATGGCTACACTATCTGGCCGGCTATCGAACCACTCCAGAATTAGAGATCTATGTTTGCATCTCTTCTCTAGTTTGCAGCAAAGTGCACCCTAGGTCATCTCTCACAAGGAGCCTCACTTTCTTCTACCAACAAAGGAGAACCAACATAACCAACAGTTTGTTTAGGGGGGGGGTTTTTGACAGAAAATTAATTGGAAAAACAGAAAGATAAAGATGGATGAAAAATCAGTAAAAGATATGCAACCGGCTGTGTATTTGTCTCCTATATGAAATCTTCCTCGTCCAACCTATATACCTTGGCTTGTTAGATGTTTTGATATCCGGATAACAAACTCAAAGCATCCTCAACAACCGTCCAAGGATTAGAATGATTGGAACAACAAAATGAATACAGAAATCTCTTGTAAACAAAATGCAGCCATTCACTCTCTATTCAACCTATCCGGACCTATGCAAGAACAACCGTTCAAGCACATAATATTCATTTCCTAAATGTTATACCAACCGGCTATAACATTCTGTTCTCTTAAGCATTTAACAGAAAATGAAACCATGCAAATTCACACAAACCTGCCATGAACTCCATGCATTCACAAATCTGTTCAAACTAAACCAAATAGAAATGAATAAGAAACAAACAACAAACCAGATTCTTGTAGCTCATCCGGGACTCAAATTCCACATGGATTCAAGACACACAACCGGTTACAAATGCTCTAGCCTATCATTACAGCAAGGAAAACAAAATGGAACAAAAGATGTAGAAAACAGAAAAATGCTACAACAACAAAAACGGGTAGAATCCTCTCTATTTTCTCCTCTCTATCTCATCATATATGGAAATTAATGCTAAGAGGCCTTAAATACATGGCTAAGAAAGGAAAGGCTACGGAGGCTAGGGTTGGGCCTAGCCCAACAGAAAACAAGTGAGCCCAAAACAGCACAATGAGTAGCCCAAGCTCCTTGAAAGTAGGCCCAAGCTCCTTTAGTAGGCCCAAGCTCCTTTAGTTGAGCCACTTCTCTAGCCCATCCAATATTCCCTAAAGCCTGGATCCATAGAGTAGAGGTAAGATAGAAAATAGTGCAAGGACAATTTGAAGCATAATAAAATAGAAACAATGAAATATCAGCAAAAATTACTTCAAATGGCCTAATAAGAATGAGGTGAAATGCCAAAATATGGTATAAATATGCATGCTATCAATTCCCCCATACTTAGACTTTTGCACTCCTGGGCAAAACACTAGACTCTATGACTCAAGAATAGAAATGTGGAAAAACACAAATTAGATGCAAGGTAGGTAAGTCTTCAAGAATTCATCATTCAAATATCATCTTTCCTCTACTTCCAAGAAAACAAGTGACATGGCAATTCATCCAATACGACAAATCAAAAGTAGAAGCCTCTCACAGGACAAGTGTATGCTCAAAAATCTCTCAAGAGGTGGTGGTGACTGTTTCGCTCAAATTCACCCAATCACAATTCCACTACCATAAGCTTGTTTATCTTCTCAATCTCCACTATCCATGTCAAATGCATGCCACAAATCAAAAGGACTTATTCAGGGTTGTAATGTGGGGAAGAAAGAAATGGAAAGACAACAATGAAGGAAAACATGCCTTAGGTCGAGAAAACATTTCATGCAACTCTAAGATCAAGAGATAGAATTTCCAAGCGTTATGAAGAACATTGCATCTTTATTCGGTTGAGTGCGTTTTACGCTCTGTCTCAACTTTGCTTTCTTCTTTTTCTCATCAATTTTCTTTTTTTTTTTTTTCGAAAGAGGTGAGTGCGTTTTACGCTCCTTCTCACCCTTCTATCCTTTTCTTGCTTTTCTTTTTCTTTTTCATGGATGCAAATGGCCTTTGGCCTTATGACTTGCTCAATGAATTCAATCTCTCTCACTAGAATGCACTTACTATTCCTCTTCCTAAGGTTGGAAGGTCCAAAAAGGGTGTATGAGAATGAAGGGTAAAAATGATGGCTCTAAGTGGCAAGCGAAAGGGATTGATTGAATTTTTTTGTTTTGTTTTTTTTTTTTTTTCGTATAACAAAATGGCTAAATGGGGACAAGAAAGAATGCCTTAATCATGTTTGAGTCATGCATGAACAAATATAGCCTCAACCAAGAATCAAAACAAGTTCTAGAGTGGAGATCATGATAGGTGAATGCACACACAAGAAAGACAATAGGCTCAAAATCCTCACGGCTGTAGACTACCCAATCAATCTATCAAATCAAACTCATTGCCAAGTCACTCAAAATTAAGGAAGATAAGATTGAAGTTCTAATCATGATGGGTTCTTTTAGACTTAATTGCTTAACTTGCATTTCCACGCAAAACAAACTCAACTAAACCCAAGGAAAAAGAAATATGAAAAGATAAAGAAAATGTTGCTAAAATAAGAATGCTGCCTCCCCCCACACTTAGACTTTACATTGCCCTCAATGTAAACATGCAATTCCAATCAAGAATAAGACAAGTAAATGTAAAATACTAGGGAGAGAGAAACAGCCTGGTGTATCAAATGGAGGTGGCGTTGAGGAGATGCAGCTCCTCCACAATATGCTCCTGAAAGCTCTCGTAGAATGGCTTAAGCCGCTGCCCGTTCACTGTGAATTGCTTTGCATTGGACTCGTCCTTGATTGCAACTGCACCAAAGGGAAAAACATGAATAACTATGAAAGGACCAGTCCAACGAGAACGTAACTTACCGGGCATCAACTTGAGACGGGAATTGTATAGCAGAACTTTCTGGCCAACTTCGAATGTCTTCTTCACAATAAGCTTGTCATGCACAGCCTTGGTCTTCTCCTTGTAGATGCGTGAGTTCTCATATGCGTCCATCCTAATCTCCTCAAGCTCTTGAAGTTGGAGCTTTCTTTGGGACCTCGATTGACTGATGTCCATATTGCATTGCTTCACCGCCCAATATGCCTTATGCTCCACCTCCACCGGCAAGTGACACGCTTTTCCAAAAACCAACCTATAAGGGGACATGCCGATGGGGGTTTTGTATGCCGTGCGGTAGGCCCAAAGTGCATCTTCTAATCTCGTGCTCCAGTCTTTCCTATTGGGCTGGACAGTCTTCTCCAAAATTTGCTTGATTTCCCTATTTGAGACTTCAGCTTGCCCATTAGTCTGTGGATGATAAGGAGTCGCCACTTTGTGTATTACCCCATACTTACGAAGTAGGGTGTCCATCTTTCTGTTGCAAAAGTGGGATCCTTGGTCGCTGATGATGGCCCTAGGCATGCTAAACCTGCAAAAGATGTGAGAACGAACAAAATCTGCAACCACAGAAGCATCATCAGTCCTGGTGGCTTTAGCTTCCACCCACTTAGAAACATAATCCACAGCTAACAGAATGTACAAATAACCAAATGACACAGGAAATGGACCCATGAAGTCAATGCCCCAAACATCAAAGATTTCACAAAACAATAAGGGTTGTTGAGGCATTTCATTCCTACGTGATATAGTGCCTGTGTGTTGACAACGTGTGCAATTCTTACAGAACTCATATGAATCCTTAAAGAGTGAAGGCCAATATAATCCAGAATCTAGGACTTTCCTAGCTGTACGTTGGGGACCAAAGTGACCACCACATGCAAGTGTGTGACAAAAATTTAAGACAGATGCAAACTCATGGTTAGGCACACATCTCCTAATGACCTGGTCACTACACATGCGCCACAGATAGGGATCATCCCACACATAATACCGAGCCTGACTCTTAAATTTATTTAGCTGTTCCTTCTTAAAATATGTAGGTAATTCAGAAGCAACTAAATAATTTACTAAATCAGCATACCAGGGCTCAACACCATGAATGTGGTATAATAACTCATCTGGGAAATCATCCCTGATAGGCTGGGAGTCCATGACTGTGGAATCTGAAGAAGGAGGGACCCTGCTCAAATGATCAGCTACTAGGTTCTCGGCCCCACTCTTGTCTTTTATCTCCACATTGAACTCCTGAAGTAGGAGCATCCATCGTATCAACCTGGGCTTAGCATCGGGCTTCTTCAATAGGTATTTTAGGGCTGCATGGTCAGAAAACACGACAACATTAGAACCCAGAAGATAGGAGCGAAATTTATCTAAAGCAAACACAATAGCTAAAAGCTCCTTCTCAGTCGTGGTGTAGTTTGCTTGAGCAGCATCCAAGGTGCGCGAGGCATAGGCAATGACATGTGACTTCTTCTCCACACGCTGTGAAAGGACGGCACCCACTGCAAAGTTGGAGGCGTCGCACATCAGCTCGAAGGGCAACTCCCAGTCGGGTGGCTGTATGATGGGTGGAGAAATCAATAGACTCTTCAGTTCCTCGAATGCTCGCTTGCACTGCTCATCAAAGTGGAAGGTCACTTCTTTCTGGAGAAGGTGGGAAAGTGGAAGTGCAATCTTGCTGAAATCCTTGATGAACCTCCTGTAAAATCCTGCATGGCCAAGGAAAGAACGCACCTCCTTCACAGAGGTGGGGTAAAGCAATGAAGCAATAACATCAACCTTAGACCGATCCACTTCTATACCCTTCTTAGATAGAACATGCCCTAAAACAATTCCTTGTTCTACCATGAAATGACATTTTTCGAAATTTAAAACAAGGTTCTTTTCAATGCATCTCTCTAGGACTCTACCCAAGCTAACCAAGCAATCATCAAAAGAAGTACCATAAACTGGAAAATCATCCATGAATACTTCCATGCAATGCTCTAGAAAATCTGAAAATATACTTACCATGCATCGCTGAAAGGTACCTGGAGCATTACATAGACCGAAAGGCATTCTTCTATAAGCGAATGTGCCAAAGGGGCAGGTGAAGGTGGTCTTCTCCTGATCCTCTGGGGCTATGCAAATCTGAAAGTATCCGGAAAAACCGTCAAGGAAACAATAGTGTGACTTACCAGCCAACCTCTCCAACATCTGATCAATGAATGGGAGGGGGAAATGATCTTTTCTGGTTGCTTGGTTCAGCTTTCTATAATCAATGCAGACTCTCCAACTGTTCTGCACTCTCATGGGGATGAGCTCATTGTGCTCATTTGGGACCACCGTGATGCCCGTCTTTTTTGGAACAACCTGCACGGGACTCACCCACTTGCTGTCAGAAATAGGGTAAATAATACCGGCTGCAAGTAATTTACTTACCTCCTGTTTTACCACATCAAGGATGGTTGGGTTAAGTCTTCTTTGAGGCTGCCTTGCTGGTTTTGCTCCTTCCTCCAATAAAATACGATGCATGCAAACAGATGGGCTGATTCCAGTTATGTCCGCTAAAGTCCACCCAATTGCTTTCTTATTATTTTTCAGCACATCCAGCAACTTTCTCTCTTGGTCAGGCTGCAAGTTGTTTGCAATGATGACTGGCAGCTTCTCATCTTTCTCCAAGAATGCATACTTGAGGTGCTGAGGCAAAGGCTTGCACTGAATGGTGGGTGGCTGCTGCAAAGAGGGGGCTGATCTATTTGACTGGAACTCTAACTCCAAGGCACTATCAACCTGCTCAACGAGGTTAGCAGCACTATCTTCCACTTGGGAAATGTTAGCATCAAAATCAAACTCATGTCTATGCAAAAATTCAGCAATCTCTAAGCATGCAGCACATTGACTCTCTCCATCACTACAATTAGTGCAATTAATCGTATCTGGGAACTCATGCACAGTGGGGAATTCATCAATTAAATCAGAAGACTCAGAACATGCTTCATTCACTAACAGGTCAACTCTATTTACTTGAAAAGTGGAATGATCCTCGGCAGGGAATTTCATGGCATCAAGTATCTTGAAGTTAATTGTGTTACCAGCAAATTCCATGGAAAGTGTACCCTCATGCACATTGATAATAGTTCTAGCAGTTTTTAAGAATGGTCTCCCTAGGATCAAGGGTGCATGCTCAAGTGTGCTGTTATCTTCCATATTCAAAACATAAAAATCTGCTGGAAAGATTAAATCCTTAACCTTAACCAGCACATCTTCTAGGACTCCAGTGGGGTGTGCAGTACTTCTATTGGCTAGTTGGACAACCACTCCTGTTGGCTTCAAAGGACCACACTGCAATGAAGCATAAATAGAGTTAGGCATGACATTAATGGATGCACCTAAATCTAGTAAAGCATTGCTAAATTGCATGTCTCCTATAGTACAAGGAATGGAGAACATCCCTGGATCTTTACACTTTGCTGGCATGGCAGGTTGGATAAGGGCAGAGACATTTCTCCCAAGGTTGATCTTCTCATTCCCCATAAGCTTCCTCTTGTGAGTACACAAATCCTTGAGAAATTTTGCATACTTGGGGATCTGTCTAATGGCTTCAAGGAGGGGGATGTTGACTTCAACTTTCTGGAATGTTTCCAGAATCTCTTTATCCACTTCGGCCTCTGCTCTTTTCTTGTTTTGTGTTGCTCGATGTGGGAATGGCAGGGGCTGGATGTTGGAAGACTCTCCTTGTTCTTGATAGCTGGAGTTTGGTTGCTTGGCTTCTTGGACTGAGGAGGGTTGCTGCTCTTTGCTACCCTCTACATTCTGCTTCTCTACATGTTGCTCCATGTTTGATGATGGTGGAGGGGTTGGGATGATCACTTCTTTCCCACTTCGAAGCATGATGGCACTAACATTACCCCTTGGATTGGCAACTGGTTGTGAAGGAAGCTGCCCCGAACCTTGACTCCTTAACTCATTGATGTTTGTGGCTAGCTGGCCTATTTGAGTCTCCAAATTTTGAATTGTGGTTTCTGTTTTCTGTTGGAATTGGAGTGTGTTGGCTGCTAGTTGCTTGACAAGATCATCCAAGGTAGGTTCTGACTTGGGTAATGGTGGTGCTTGTTGCATGGCTTGATTCTGCCTTGGTGGTGGAGCATGGTTGCTTGAAATTGAAGGATGGAACCTCTGCTGAAATGGCTGATTCTGGTGGTATGGCTGCTGCTGGTGCACATGTTGACTGGAAGGGCTGCCATATCTGAGGTTTGGATGGTCTCTCCAACCTGGATTGTAGGTGGCTGAGTATGAATCATACTTGTGTTGTGGATGCTGCTGGAAAGGTCTACCAGGGAAGATGCCAGCAACAGATTCATTATTTTCTTGCAACTGTGGGCATTGATCTGTTGTATGGGATGGCAAGGAGCAAATGCCACAAAGCTGCTGCTGGGGTTGCTTTCTCTCTAATGCCAACTGCCTGACCATGGAAGCCAATTCCTCAAGCTTGTTTTCCATCCTTTGCTGGTCCATAGTGGCAGCCACATTGACTTCATTGATGGCTTTTGTAGGAGTGTTAATTCTGGTGCCAAATTGCTGGGCATTTTGTGCCATCTTTGATATCAGCTCTTGTGCAGCTGCTGGGGTCTTCTCTGCCAAAGCTCCTCCACTTGCAGCATCTACCAAGTATCTGTCCATGGGGATTAGACCTTCATAGAGATACTGAATTAGGAGTTGGTCACTTATCTGATGGTGAGGACAGCTGGAACACAACTTCTTGAACCTCTCCCAATACTCATGTAGAGTTTCACCACTCATCTGCCTTATACCACAAATTTCCTTCCTTATTGATGCTGTTCTGGAGGCTGGAAAGAATTTTTCCAGGAAGATCCTTTTCAATCCATCCCAGCTGGTAATGGCAGCTGGTGGCAGGTAGTAGAGCCAATCCTTGGCTGATCCATCAAGTGAGAATGGGAAGGCTCTCAGCTTGATCTGCTCTTCATCTACTCCTTGTGGCCGCATGGTTGAGCAAACAACATGAAATTCTTTTAGATGCTTGTGCGGATCCTCTCCTGCAAGACCATGAAACTTGGGCAACAGATGGATCAGTCCAGATTTGAGTTCAAAGTTAGCATCCAACTGTGGGTATTGAATACATAGGGGCTGGTAATGCACATCAGGTGCAGCCAACTCTCTAATGGTTCTACCATCCAAATGACCATGATTTGCATTATTTCCATTACCATTATTTCCATTATTTCCATTATTTCCATTACCATTATCTGCCATATTGATGAATTCTGGAATAGGTTCGGATGAAGTATTAGAAGCACTATTAGGGTCAATCCTATCCCGAGACTTAAGCTCTCTAGCTTGCCTTCTAAGAGTGTTCTCTAATTCAAGATCCAAGTCAAGTAATGTTTTCTTAGATGACCTGGTCATGCACTAGAGATCAGCACAAAAACAGCACACAAAATGGCTTATGCATACCAAGAACACAGAAACACAAACAAAAACACACAAACAAAAACAAAAACACACAAACAAAAACACAAAAACAGGTCAAACAATAAGCCCTTAGATGATTTTTTTATGCAATTTTTCACAAAATTTCAACGCAAAAACACTGAGGGACCTAAAAACACTAAAAACCACACCAAATTAGCCATTGAGAAACACAAAATGGCCCAAAAAGTGGTCTAAACATTGGAATTTGGCCAAAAAAGGCTCTTTTCACAGCAAAGCTGTGACTATTGATCCCCACACCCCCATTTCTTTGGACACCAAAAATCAGCTCAATCGGAGCAAGTGAAAAGCTATGAACAGTAACCGGGAAACTGATTTTTTTCCCTCAAAACGTACTCCTATTTTGCCTTAGAAACCACTCTATATGCAAGAAAACATCAAGGAAAGCATATGGACTTGAAAGAATATCAAGTAGGGATGAGAAAGGAAGAGGATAGCACCGGTATCTCGAGCTCAATCCTTAAATAATGCTATCTGTCATGAAGGTTGTCAAAACCGCTGCTGAATGGAAGGCTGCTGCTGGTTGCTTTCTTTTGGTTGCAGCTGCTGGGTTATCTATCTGCCAAACGAAAAGAGGGTTAGTGGGAACGTTAAAAGGAATGCTAGAAGAGAAAATAAAAGAAAAATGTGAGAAAGAAAAATGGAATATCCTCTTGGTCAGGTGATCTGCTGTCAGAGGCAGAAAAGTAGGATTCAGAGCATTCTAAAAATGGTTATGCTCTCCTGATCTGCTGCAGGCTTGTCTACTTGCTGTGTGAGCTTGCTTTTCAGAGCCTATCAGAGCACATGAAGACCAGAGAAGGACACAAGGTGTGCTACTGAAGATCAGAGAAGGACTGCAGGTGTTTTTTGCTTTTTCAGAAGATCAGGTCGTGCAGCCCTCTCCAACAGCCACTTCTTGGTTCAAAAATGATTCCAAAAACGAGAAAACATAAAAGGAAAATACACACAAACAAAAAGAAGATCGAAAAGGCAAATGAGGCTTCTCTGTTGCTGCTTTGCTATCAGTTTATCTCAAGAACAGAATAGCTTTTCACCAAGAACACCAAACTGATAACCTCATAAACAACTGATAACCTTTTCACCAAGAACACAAAACTGATAAAACACTCAAACGAGAAAACAAAACAAACAGAAAATAGGGTCGGTCCTCTATGTTTTTAGAAGAAAAACTTGGCTCCCCGGTAACGGCGCCAAAATTCTGGGGTGCTATCGAACCACTCCAGAATTAGAGATCTATGTTTGCATCTCTTCTCTAGTTTGCAGCAAAGTGCACCCTAGGTCATCTCTCACAAGGAGCCTCACTTTCTTCTACCAACAAAGGAGAACCAACATAACCAACAGTTTGTTTAGGGGGGGGGTTTTTGACAGAAAATTAATTGGCAAAACAGAAAGATAAAGATGGATGAAAAATCAGTAAAAGATATGCAACCGGCTGTGTATTTGTCTCCTATATGAAATCTTCCTCGTCTAACCTATATACCTTGGCTTGCTAGATGTTTTGATATCCGGATAACAAACTCAAAGCATCCTCAACAACCGTCCAAGGATTAGAATGATTGGAACAACAAAATGAATACAGAAATCTCTTGTAAACAAAATGCAGCCATTCACTCTCTATTCAACCTATCCGGACCTATGCAAGAACAACCGTTCAAGCACATAATATTCATTTCCTAGATGTTATACCAACCGGCTATAACATTCTGTTCTCTTAAGCATTTAACAGAAAATGAAACCATGCAAATTCACACAAACCTGCCATGAACTCCATGCATTCACAAATCTGTTCAAACTAAACCAAATAGAAATGAATAAGAAACAAACAACAAACCAGATTCTTGTAGCTCATCCGGGACTCAAATTCCACATGGATTCAAGACACACAACCGGTTACAAATGCTCTAGCCTATCATTACAGCAAGGAAAACAAAATGGAACAAAAGATGTAGAAAACAGAAAAATGCTACAACAACAAAAACGGGTAGAATCCTCTCTATTTTCTCCTCTCTATCTCATCATATATGGAAATTAATGCTAAGAGGCCTTAAATACATGGCTAAGAAAGGAAAGGCTAGGGAGGCTAGGGTTGGGCCTAGCCCAACAGAAAACAAGTGAGCCCAAAACAGCACAATGAGTAGCCCAAGCTCCTTGAAAGTAGGCCCAAGCTCCTTTAGTAGGCCCAAGCTCCTTTAGTTGAGCCACTTCTCTAGCCCATCCAATATTCCCTAAAGCCTGGATCCATAGAGTAGAGGTAAGATAGAAAATAGTGCAAGGACAATTTGAAGCATAATAAAATAGAAACAATGAAATATCAGCAAAAATTACTTCAAATGGCCTAATAAGAATGAGGTGAAATGCCAAAATATGGTATAAATATGCATGCTATCACTATCCTGACAACATCTTAGGCTGACATTCCATACGTACACATAAAAACGCAAGACAATGCCACATTTCATAATTCAATGCATCATATAAGCAACAGTTTTATAAAATGCAATGCATAAATTCAAAACGTTTAGGGACGAACCTCCCTCATAAAACCAACCATCATCGGTTATTGTTTCAATGCACAAAACCATTTTGCATGAAATCTTCACATGTTTAGATAGAACAAGCACAATAAATCAAGTTTTGGGGGCGAACACTCACCTCGAACGAAACTCTGAACACCTTGAATCTTGTGCCCAACCTCAATTTTTGTGTAACTCCTCAAGTATTTTGATCCAACCACCTTCTTACATGCCCTCACGCGCTGCTCAAGTGCTCTATGCATGTGATGCTTCGCGTATGCTTAAAAAGCCCTCTATCCACTAAACCTGAAGCACTATTGTCTAACACAAACTTGTCACAATTTCGAATGAGAAACCTTTGGCCATGAACCCCTATTTATAGGTTTTGGAAAACTTAGCCACCAAGAAACATATATTCTACAATCATTTCAAATCTTTCAAAATCTTTTACAATCATTCCAAATCTTCTAAAGATCTTCTGCAATCATTGTAAATCTTTCAAGATATTATATAATAATTACCAAATCTTCTATGCATTTAGAAAAAATCGAGTTCATTATTCTTCTCCACCACCACGATTAACTAGAGATAACATTTTTTAGAGACTGTAATTTGCCATCTACCCTCCAGCTACAAGACTATGCGATGCTTAGGTATGGTGTGGAGCACAATTTGACAAAACGGAGCATTTTCTGAGAATTATCATATTAGAAAGATAATATGATACGACACAACTTAGATGTCATGCATATTGAGAAAAATGTTTTTGACAATCTTTTCAATACAATAATGGATGTGAAGGGTAACTCCACCTAGGGATGTTATCCACTGCCGGTCCCAAGCCCGGATAAAAGAGGAGGGTTGTGTTAGGTAGCTGACAGCCAACGTAAAACTTAGTCGGATCCAAAACATGAACTCTAGACAAATTATGAAAAAATGTTTGGGCGTGGGAGTAACCCTTCATAGCGACGCGCTACACTGCCCGCATGTAATGTTAAGTGAGCTAGGGCCGCTGCATCGGCGCCCGGATGTAGTGACAAATGAGCAAGGGTTCCCGCATTTGCTTGGACGTATGTGGGTAAAGAAGTTAGTCCAACATCAAAATCAAAATCAAAATCAAAAACAAAATCAAAATCAAAACCAAAACCAAAAACAAAATCAAATTCCAAGTCAAAGCTAAAAACAAAATCATAGATTAAGGATTGGGTCATGGAACATAGGAACATTAATAGGCAAAGCTATGGAAGTGGTAGATGTGATGATTAGGAGAAAGATTAATATTATGTGCCTTCAAGAGACGAGATGGGTAGGGAAAAAAGCAAAAACTTTATCAAAAAATGGATATAAAATATGGTACACAGGAAATGATCAAGCAAAAAATGGAGTGGGAATCATTATGGATAAAAGCTTAGTAGATGAGGTAGTGGATGTAAAGATAATAGGGGATAGGATTATTATGGTGAAGGTTATTCTAGGAAGAATGACTATGAATATCTTTAGTACAGATGCACCACAAGCGGGGTTAGGTGAGGAGATAAAAACAAAATTCTGAGAGGACCTAGAGGGACTCCTACAAATGATACCAAGATGAGAGAAAATGATTATAGGAGGTGACTTAAATGGTCATGTGGGTAGAGACAGAAACGGCTATAGAGAGGTACATGGAGGGTATGGATTCGGGAAAATTAATAATAAGGGTAAGTCTATTCTAGATTTTGCAATGGCATATGGGCTCATCATAACCAATACTATAGGTTCAAAAAACAGGACGAACACTTAATCACATATAAAAATGTCACATCAAGCACCCAAATAGATTACTTCCTCATGAGACAAGAGGATCGGGTATGTTGTAGGGATTGTAAGGTGATACCGGGAGAGTATTTGACTACTCAACATAGACTTCTAGTACTTGACGTCCAAGTAAGAAATTGGAAGAGAAAAAATCACATAAAACAAAATCCAAGAATCAGGTGGTGGGATTTAAAAGGGGAGAAACAACTAATTTTCAAAGAAAAATTAAGGGGTAGAAGAGAATGGAATGGAGAAGGACAGACAAACCAAATGTGGAGAGAAATGACTAATGCCCTGAGAAACACAACAAAGGTAGTGCTTGGAGAGACAAATGGTAGAGCCCCTAACCTTAAGGAGTCTTGGTGGTGGAATGAAGAAGGGCAATTGAAAATTAAAAATAAGAAAAATTGCTATAAGGCTGTATATCAGTGTAACAATGAAGAAAATCAAAAAAATTATAAAGAATAAAAAAAGGCAGCAAAAAATGCTGTTAGTGAAGCAAGGTCAAAAGCATACGAGAATCTATATAAACGACTTGATGCAAACGATGGAGAAATGGATATATATAAATTAGCTAAATCAAGAGAAAGAAAAATAAGGGATTTAAATCAAGTGAAATGCATAAAAGATGAAAATGAAAATGTATTAGTGAATGAGGGAGCGATTAAGGAGAAATGGAAGGAGTATTTTATAAAATTATTCAATGATGATGGCAACACAAGAGTTAGGTTGGGACATCTTAGTAACTCCGAAGGGAACGTGCACTATACATTTTATCGACGCATAAGTCCAAATGAAATAAGGCAAGCATTAAAAAAGATGAAAAATCATAAGGTGGTGGGACCGGATAATATACCAATAGAAGCATGGAAATACATGGGATAATAGGGTATCTCTTGGCTAACGAAATTATTTAACGTGATTCTTAAATCAAAAAAGATGCTAGATGAGTGGAGGAAGAGTACTTTGGTCCTTATATATAAGAACAAATGAGATGTTCAAAACTGTGAAAATTATAGAGGAATTAAGTTAATGAGCCATACCATGAAACTCTGGGAGAGAGTAATAGAGCAGAGGCTTAGAAAAGAAACAGAGGTCTCAAAAAATCAGTTTGGTTTCATGCCCAGTAGGTCAACAATGGAAGCTATATACCTATTGAGGCGCCTAATGGAAAGGTATCGGGATCATCAGAAGGACCTACATATGGTGTTTATAGATCTAGAAAAGGCCTATGATAGGGTCCCTAGAGAAGTATTATGGAGGGTTTTAGAGAAGAAATGAGTCCGAATAGCCTATATACAAGCCCTTAAGGACATGTATCATGGCGTAGAGACAAGGGTCAGAACATGCGGAGGGGATACTGAACCGTTTAAAATTACAATAGGATCGCATCAAGGTTCTGCACTAAGTCCATACTTATTTGCTTTAGTAATGGATGAACTCACTAAAGATATTCAGACAGAGGTGCCATGGTGTATGCTATTTGCAGACGACATAGTGTCGGTGGATGAAACAAAAGAAGGAGTAAACATTAAGCTTGAGTTATGGAGAAACAATTTAGAATCTAAGGGATTTAAATTAAGTAGAAAGAAAATAGAATATATGGAATGTAAATTTAGTAAGAATGTAAGAGTGGAGGATCTTATAATAAAATTGGAAGACCAAATCTTACAAAGAAAAGACCATTTTCGATATTTGGGATCAGTGATTCAAAAAGATGGAGAAATTCACGAGGATGTCACACATAGAATTAAGGCAGGCTGGCTAAAATGGAGAAATGCATCGGGGGTGTTATGTGATGGTAAAATCCCATTAAAATTGAAAGAAAAATTCTATAGGACAGCTATAAGACTAGTTTTGTTGTACGGCTCAGAATGTTGGGCAGTCAAATACCAACATGAGCAAAAGACGAGTGTAACGGAGATGGGGATGTTATGATGGATGTGCGGCCATATAAGAAAAGATAAAATTAGAAATGAAGTTATTCATAATAAGATAGGAGTAGTGCCAATAGAGGAGAAGATGAAAGAGACTAGACTAAGATGGTTTGGTCATGTGAAAAGGAGACCAAGAGACGCTCCTGTGAGGAGAGTTGATGAAATTGAACAATTAATCAAAAAAAGAGGTAGAGACAGACCTAATAAGACTTTGAGGGAGACATTAAAGTTTGATATGAAGTGTATGGATCTCAATGAAGATATGACAAAAGATAGAAATACATGGAAGTCTAGAATTCATGTAGCCGACCCCACATAGTGGGATAAAGGCTTGATATGTTGTTATAATGGATGTGAAGGGTAAAACTAAAGAAAATACCAAGGCTAGAATGGATCTTAAAGAATATTGTATGCGGAAAGAACTTGAACTAATAGACCATGGTAGGGGTAAGTATTGGAAACCTAAGGCCTAATACACATTCACAAGGGAACAAAAGTTAAGTGTTTTTACGTGGATAAAATAACTTTAGCTCCCTGATGGATATGCTTCTAGATTGGGTAAGTGCATTGATATGAGAAACGCAAAATTATTTAGGTTAAAAAGTCATGATTGTCATGTTCTCATGGAGTGATTACTTCCAACGGCATTTACAGAATTACCAGATCGAATTTGGAATCCAGTTACTGAGTTGTGCCAGTTTTTCAAAGACATTTTCTTAATAGTATTGAGGATTGAACACCTAGATGTCATGGAACAAAATATACCCATAATTTGATGCAAATTAGAGCGTATATTTCCTCTCAAATGGTTTAACCCAATTGAGCATCTCCCAATGCACTTAGTTTATGAAGCAAAAGTGGGGGAACCAGTACAATACAGATGGATGTATCCCTTTGAAAGGTATGTTGTATATAATTTGAATCGTTTAATTTTAGAAAATAAAATATTTTCCTATATTGAGGAGATCTTCGAATGATTTAGGTTCCTCAACACTTTAAAGAAGAAAGTCCGCAATAAAACTAGTGTAGAAGGATCTATATGTGAGGCATATTTAATTGAGGAGTCGTCCACATTTGGTTCATATTATTTTGCACCAAATGTTCTATCAAGAAGAATGAGATTCCCTCAAAATGACGATGGGGGAGATTCTTCATATCCACAAATTTTTGTATTCAATTATCCAGGCTGTGCTGCAGGAGTAATGAAAATCAGTTGGATGGATGTGAAAGAGTTTGAAGCTGCCAAATTATATGTCTTGTTAAATACTTTAGAGGTCGAACCTTATATCGAGTAAGAATTAAAATTTAAATGAATATATTTATAAGTTCATATTTGGTTCATATTACTTAATTGATACATCATTTAAATTTTTCAGCATGTACACCAATCTATTGCGTCAGCTATCTTCAAATATTACAGACACAGAAATAGATAAACAAATCGAGGACCATTTTCCTAAGTGGTTCCATCATCATGTATGTTACTTCATACTAGATTATTTTTTAATTAAATTTTAAAAATACATTAAGTGATTCAAACATTTTCTCAAGTTAATTCGAATATTCAAGTTGTTACAGATCCATTAATTCAGAACATAGGATGAGGACCGACTCCAAACGTGCGATATTGGCTAATGTATTTCGTGAACGGATATAAATTTCATACCGTCGAATGGAGTAATAGTAGATCTACCAAAAATTTTTGTGTTTGTGTGCCTAGGACAAAGGTTGGATCCTCAGAAACCTATTATTACGAATTTTTTTTAGATATTATTGAATTGGAATATGCAGGCCTACCAATCAAAAGGGTAGTTCTGTTCAAATGTGAATGGTACGATCCAAGTACTTGGGGAACCAAAATCCACAGAAAGTATGGTATTGTCAAGGTTCGATCATCAAGAAGGTATAAAAAATATGATCCTTTCATTTTTGCTCAACAAGATGAACAAGTGTATTACGCGTCGTACCCCAACACTTGCCGTGATAAACATGATTAGATGGTTGTTATTAAAACAAAGGCACAACCTATAATAACGGCTTCTAAGGCTAACATGGAATAACCTTTCCAGGATGATGAAATACCATAACTCCTGCAAATTGATCAAAATGATGACCTTAGAGGTAGTTTACAAGATTTAGATGGGATAGTCGAGGAAATAGATGTTTCAAATATTGTTCAGCGAGAAGAAGATGATGATGTAGAGGAATAATCTATATTAGAAGATGATAAAGAAGAGTTATTGTCTGATGACATAGATAGTGATGAATTTATAGAAGAAAATTGATATATTTATGAATATATGTGAATTCAAATATATATGTTATGATATAATATCTTTTGTATTTTTAAATGTATGTGACCTTGTACGTTTTACCATGTTTTTATGTTTCATGTAATTCTCAAAAACAAATGTCAGGACATTCATCTCCTGAACCAAGCAAAGGTAGGAGTGGTAGGGGTAGAGGAAGACATCGATCTTATAAGGACACACCTTCCCTAGATCCTAGTAGTGCTGGTTCACAATCTTCTCATTTTGTCTCCACACATGCTATTTTGTCTACTCCTTTATATCCTCAGTCATCACACCCACATGTTTTCGTTCCCATGACTCAGTTCCAACAACCATTTCCTTCTATGCCATATCATATGGGTTATACTACAATCCCACCCACCTGAGACTGCACCACATTCTGTACCCTATCTTAGGTCTACTTTTCATCCTCTAGGAAGTTCATACCCATACTCATTTATGTTAATACAACATGCAAGTCCTTCGACATCTTTTCCTTCACAAAATGTTGAGCCGACTCCATCTGAGCTAGTTAATACCGACTAAGCTGATCACCCAGTAGAGTTATCTTACAATCAGAACTATGATCAGTGAGTATCTTATATATATATATATATATATTATTTTTAATTAATTATTTGTGATTGTTATACACAGAAATGCAATTTTTTACTTGATAAATATTGGTTTTATAGTTTTTCCCTGAGGTTGGCCCACCGGGTGTACAATCAAAGATTTGGAAGAGATAGTACACAAAAGCTTGGCTTCATTGGGATGACATGCCTGAATTAATACGACGGATGTGACTGGACGAATTTAGCGTAAGTCTAATTACAATTCTTAATTATAGAAAGTTTCAATTTAAAATTTTATACATATTTATTCATTTTTAATTTCTTGTAGAAGGAGTTTAAGTGGCAACCCGATGAGAGTGATCATATATGGATCACTTGGAATAAATTTGGTCGGAAGAGTTTTAGAAATAATTTGAACAAAATTAAAGGAGGTGCAGATAAGGGCGAGTGGATGGATCTGATAGTACGGTAAGCATTGCAGGTTAAGTGGAATGAAGACGAATATAAGAAGCGAGTAGAACAAAACAAAAAGAATTGCGCCTCCGAGACTGGTGGGTCAGTCCACACAGGCGGATCCATTCCTTTCACAGAGAGCCGAAGAAGGATGGTAGTTAGTTTTTCTATTTAAATGTAAATTTTATAAATTTATATAATGATTTCTATTATTTTTTATTTACTTCATATATTTGTCATGCAGGCAAGGGAATTAGACCGCAAGCCCAATGAATTTGAGATTTTCAGGAAAACCCACACTCAAAAGGATGATCAAGGACAAGAAGTGTGGGTTGATAATAGATCAAAGACCGTCACGGTAATTGTATTTTATACAATTTAATTAATATTACAATTTAATGATTTTTTTTTATTAATTGACAATGTCAATGTTTTAATTTATATATATAGGAGACATTCGAGAGATTAAGTGCAAAGGCATCTTCAGCATCAGTCGGCAGTAGCGAGTCATCCTCTCCACCTACAGTCGACGAACGTCAAATTTTTTATCAGGCTGTCTTTGGTAGGAATAAGAAAGGTCGTGTCTATAATCTCGGCTCTCAAGGTAGGCAGTCCTACCCGGTTGGATCCGATAGCAGCTCCAGTGGTTCATATGGGTTGCTTTCGAAATTAGAACAAATGAGATTGAGGGTCACCCAAATGAACGAGGAGTTGGATTCTGTGAGGACCCAAGTGGTCGAGGTGCAAAATCAACTGCATTCCACTCAGATGAGGTGACAGAGATGAGAAATGAGAATGTGTAGCTGTGTCAGTGGCAACAACAGATGATGGCATGACAGGAGCAGATGAATAGAAAAATGATGGCGTTACAGCAACCTGGCCCGTCTTATCAGTAACCTGGACTGTCAACTCAACTAGGACTGAGTAACAAGTTTTATGATAATGAAGAACAAAATGATGATGATTGTAACTGAATATTTATGAATTAATCGGTTTGAATTACAATTACAAATTTAATTTTGTTATTTTATAAATTTATGTGAATTTTAATTTTTAAATTAATGATTATATAAATATATTTTTAATTTCTATTTAATTAATTAAATTAAAATTTTAATTATCATCAATTTTATTTATATATAATTTTTTTTAAAATAAATATAAAATATAAAAAAATTGAATAATAATTAAATATGAATTTTTTATATTACAATTTTTTATAATTGTACGAAAAATTATAAATTTATTTTACGTTTAAAAATTTTATTTTATTTTGTCTTTTAAATTTATTTATTTAGAAAATATTTTTTTGGTTAATTTTTTAATATTAATAAAATATAATTTTTATTTATATTTAAATTTTTAATATTTTTATTTTTTATTTATGTTTAAAAAACATTTTTTTGAAAAAATATTTTTTTATTTAATAAATCAGCGACGGGTTTAAATACCCGTCACTGCATAATATTTATAAAATATAATTTTTAGTTATATTTAAATTTTTAATAATTTTATTTTTGATTAAAAATATATTTTTGTAAAAATATATTTTTTAAATTAGCGACGGGGTATTCCCGTCGCTGATCAACAATGGGCATCCTATCCGTTGTCAATCAACGACGGGCGTATTCCCGTCGCTGTAGCGTCGGGGGCGTTACCCATCGCTAATTAGCGACAGGAGCTTTACCTGTTGCTAATCATTGATGGGCATCCTACCCATCGCTGATCAGCGACGGGTAGGATCCTCGTCGCTAAATTTTAGCGATGCCATATTTAGCGACGGGGAGGCCCCAGTCACTTAATCCATCGCTAAATTTTTTAGTGACAGATTTTGATATTTTAGCGATAGAAAATTTCATCGCTAAAATTCTGATTTTTTGTAGTGTGCATTTGCACGTACTTATTTTCTTTCATGAATTACTCATTAAGATGTTTCATATCTCATATCGACGTATTCAAACGTGCCAGGTACCCCAGAGACAAGCAAGAGAAAAGGCAAAGGGGTGGCCGAAATTTAGTTTAATTTTCTATTAAACATGTACTACATATTTTGTACGGAAAGAACTATAGTGAAGCTTTAGGTTTTTCTATCTATTTCTAAATTAGACATTGTATAAGGTGGCTACCACCATGGGTTTATTATGGGATTTGTGTATCACAGTTGTATAAATAGGGGTTATAGTAAGGTTTGGGTTTATCTTTATTCTGTTGATGGTTGTGTGTCGAAATTACTATATACATATTTCAAATGATGCATTATGGACGTTGTACAAAAAAGCTACCATGATAGGGGTTTATTTGCTAGATTCTCGAGTTACAATTGCACTTGCTAGAAAATCCTTGTTATATAACTTTTAGTTAGCTTTCAGGTTGAATCAGATTTTGATAACACCCATGTGTGATATTAACTTGAATTTAACATCGTTGTATATTTGAAAAACGAGGCGTTGAATAATTGAGATGCAGATAACACTGAAGTTATTTCAATTGTTCTACACAGGGCATCAACGTTCATACAAACTCGAAAACTTTCGACTATATCATAATAACCAAGACTCTGCATTAAATAAGGAAACACACAACATGGATTACCAGCAAATTACCGATGATTGAAAATTATGAGTTCGTTCTTGACTATCTAGCCACTGGTTGTGCTGCATGTCCAACTCCTCTGAATTCTGAAAGACTGTCCAAGAGGTTCTGTGACGCTTTCTGGAAGTTAACAAATCCCATGAACCAGAAGCTGTGACCATCAACGGTCACAATCTGTATATACTTCTCCGAGGGATTTTCTCTCATGCTAACAGGGTTCACCGAGGTAATGTTTGGTAGTTCGATCACAACCTGATCAATACAGGCACAACTCAGTCCATTGTTTTTTAGAGTTCTGTATACTTTGTTGTTCCTATTTCTTTGTCTTACCTTGTAGTAGCTCCAAGCCTCCTTCCCGGGCGAAGCAATGAAAACCAAGGGCCGGTCACTGCAGAAAGTCACCCGGGCTGTTGAGAGAAAAAGGGTTCCAGCAACTGGACCAGTTGTCGTCGAGAGGTAACAAGCAAAAGCCTTCTTCAGCTTCTCATGCGGGTAAGTTGTGAAGGACTGCTTGAAAATAGACTCAAACCCGCCCTCCGTTGCAGCCTTGACCATCAAATTGACCTTGCCACAGGCTGCTTCCGGTACAGACTGCCCCATTTTCACTGCAGCAAAATATATAGATCCTGGTCAAGGCTATACATTACTTTGAATTGTTTTCATATGAGTCAACTACATAAAAAAGAGGCTCACAATTGTTCCAGATGTTGCGGGCAATGGTCTCTGCTTTTCTGCTCCAGGAATTGAACTTGTCCACGACATGCTCACAAGGCATGTTGCTGGGCTTCTCCAGAGGGGAGAATTGGAGGTAAGGGTGTTGATTGGCGGCATTCCATGTGGCCGCCGCCATCTGGTTGTCTGGATAGACTGTTGGTACAGCCGGTGGCCCCGTTATCTGATGAATCCCCCACTTCCTGGAATCCTAGCCGGATCGGCGACGGTCGTGGTTGTGCTGCTACTGCCGGTGAGGATAAAGAAACTGTGAGTTCATGACATGGTTGATGGATTTTAGCTTCCTTGGCTGTGCCTGACGTGGTTGATTCGTCCATTGAAGATAGATTGGAAATATGCAATACAAAGAATAGGCATCTTCATGGGCAGCTATATGCTTTGTAGAATAAGAATTTTATGGAGGCTAGTATATATTCTGCAGATTAGTGAATGATAAAGATATACGAAGGCCATTATAATTACTGCAAATAGGCATTTCCTTCGTGGTGAAGAACCTCATCCAGGTAAGAAAATTAGTACCGTACTCCTCCATTCTGTTTGGTGGCTGGGAAAGGAGAATATAGAGCTATCTTGGTACCTTTAAACAAAAAGGAGGAAAGACGACAAATTCTCTATCAACGCAGGGAATAAAGTAGAAAGCTATCATTTAATTCCCGTTGCTTATTCCTTTTCTAAGTTCATATCCTTTCAGAAAGTTGTGGGGGTGAATGGATGAAATAAAAAATGTTTATACCTTAGTGCCTTCATTATAATCAACTCATATAGGGTCATTACATAGTCACAGTGAATTTAGATGAACCCATCGTAAATATTGGTGATAAACTCATTTGGGTTCATTGCAAATCAACTCAAGATGGGTTCTCTCTCTAATAGTGTTGGTTGCAGGTCGCCAATGACTTTTTTCTATTTTCTAATATTAGAACAGAGGAAAGAAAATGAAGAATAAAATGCTTATTTTAATTAGTCTATTTATTTAGGATCATGTGGTTATTACTAGTGGTTATTACTATTTTTAAAATAATGAAAGTCTTGCAATTATATATGTCAAACCTTAGAAGTGGTTATTGTAATTTTTACTAATAAAGATGATTAGAGGTCTATAATTTATACAGAGAATCTTATTTAACTCAATTAAGATTTGTACTTATTGTTATTATAATTTATATACTATTAGTTGTCAAGAGAAAAATGAATTTGGTTTAGTTAGATTCATATATATTGTTTGACTGATTATATATCTATAGGATAATCAAAGAAACATACTTAAGATTTGTTATGATATACACTTTTCATTAAACTTTTTTTCTGTAAATAATAAATTCATAAAAAAAAAAAAGTGCAAAAGTGTCAAAAACAACAGTTGGGGCATACCCCGCTCAAAACAAACAACAAACAACAAACAACAACTAGCTAGGTAAGATCGAGGAGCGACAAGCTATAGTTAAAAAGGCCTCAAACAAGCGAGGCAAGAAACATACATGAGGATGAAAGTAATGTACAATAGAAAATAGCAACAACTGACCCATAGTGGATAAGGCTAGAGAAAACAGTAGAGTAGCCCATTGGGGAACAAGCAAAGCCAGCAACCACTCGCGGGTAAAGCAAACCCCATTCCGTGATGAAATTTGAAGTAGGAGCAAACTGTCAAATTCCACAGAACTAGGCTAGTCGCCACAGGAGATGAAGGATAACTGGTCAAATGGAGCTTCTAGAAGGCCACAAGACACGTCATAGAAAGTATAAAGAAGCAAAGCAAAGATGGGAAAGGGGAATGTGGCAAGAGAAGAGAACAAACCTAATCCTCAGACATACAACAACTGAGGGGAAGACTAAACTGGCTCACCTACATATGCCAACAAGAGTTTAAAATACCCCATGTTGGCATAAAGGTGCCATGTAATTTAAAGGAGTTTAAAATACTGAAAAGTAGGTTTGATAGTAAAATAAATTGTCGAATCTACTGCAAAGAGTGTCCTAGAACTTGCATGTCTAAGGAAAATAATACGACATTAACGAACGTTCCGAAATAGGATTTATGGTATTAAAAGAAATCAGAATCAAGACAGTTTTCAGTACAATTATAATTCGGCCTGAGAAATCGAATGATTGCAAGAGACTTTCGGGAAGTCAACAGGACCCTGAGTAGGCTTATATTTAGCATAAGAAGCAACCCTTAAGTGGTTTTGAGAAGAAACAAAAGTAATTACAGTCAAAACACGATCCTATGTATATTCAGGCATAAGTGTAATTTATTAATTTTGGTAGAGAGAGGTTAAATAGATGGTTTTTCTGGATTTTCAGGGGTGAAATGAAGATTTTGGATCTTAAGGGACTTGATGGAATTATTAGATAATTCAAGGGCTTGAGAATGAGGGTCAAAATATAAGAGGAAGTTTTAAGGGGTCAAAGTGTAAATAACAAAAAAACAAAAAACAAAAAAGCTCAGCCATGGTCATTGCTGGCCACTACCATCGCC
Source organism: Diospyros lotus (assembly GCF_014633365.1). Taxonomy (NCBI): domain Eukaryota; kingdom Viridiplantae; phylum Streptophyta; class Magnoliopsida; order Ericales; family Ebenaceae; genus Diospyros; species Diospyros lotus. The sequence goes on from NC_068340.1 coordinate 10,630,793, forward strand.
GGCCAACCTCCGGTCGATGTCCTTGGGGTGGTTTGGAGGTACGATAATAGGCCCCACCACCTGGGGAATTGATTGAGATTAGGTATGGGTCGAGAGTGGCCAAACATGATCGTGATTTGACAGAAAATGGCGAAGCATGGCCACAGTCATCGAAAAATTGGGGAAAGGGTGTGCGTGTCGAATCATTATGATTTGAGGACATTAAATGGTTTTAATGATGATAGAGACTTGGATTAAACGAGGTATGACTCGATTGGGCTTCAAATCGGGTATAAATAACGGTTTCAAGGTGGTCGAATACACCAAGAAATTAAACTTCGGATTTCTCACATTTGGGAGTGAATCGGAGGTTGGGGATAAGAGGATTTTATTCTCCATGTATTAAGGTGAATTTTTGGAGAATTTTGTGAAGTTTTATCAAGGTTTCAAGGTGTTTCGAAACTCATCGAAAAATACCACGTCTCATCGGAGTTGGACTGTAAATCAGTCATTCAAGTTATTTCATGCTAATGTTTCGACCATCGGAGGGTGCCATTGTTATCGGATTGAGAAGGGATTCAAGGTGGTGTCATTGGATCAAGCATCGGAGTAGGTCACCGGTCGCCGTCATCAAAAAAATAAAAAAGAAAAAGAAAAAAAAAGAAGAAAAAAATAGAAGAAAACTTCAAAAAAAAATTCTAAAAGAATTGGAAAAGGTATTTTGTGTATTTTGGTGGAGGAAAATTCTGGAAAATATTAGATTAATTATTTATTTTATAATTTTTGAGGAAAATAAGGTTTATGGAAAATAGATGAAAAATAGGAGAAAAATCTGGAAAAATTATAGAAAATTATAAAAAATTTAGAATATTGTTTTATGAATTATTGTGAAGAAAAACTTGTGAAAATCCTTGAGAAGGTATTTATTTTGAAATTTTCAAGGAGAAAATAGGAAGAAAATTATGAAAAATTAGAAAAAAAATAGATATTGATATTCTTTTGAATGAATATATGATGTATATGGAAAATTGAGGCTCAAAGTCAAGCATTGGTGCGATTATTTGAGGACTGACACCAAAATTGAAGTCAACACGGGAATCGAGGTGGCTGAGATAAGTTCGAGGTGAGCGTTCTTACCCTAAAAACTTGATATTTGTTCTACCTAATCATGTTATAATTTCAAGAAAATGATTTTTTTTTATGTGAATAATTTAACTTGTGGAAGGTTGTTTTCATGTGAAAGGGTTGTCCCAAATTGTTTTATGCATGTGCATTGAATTTCGTGCGTTATAAATTCATGCTTTGAAATGTTGAGTTTATATGATGCATGTTTTGTGTTGTGGCATTGGCATGTTTATGTGTGGTCCATGTGGGATGTGGGTTGTCAACCTGTGTGTGGCACTTAAGTGATAACACTCGGGATGCGTGCCAAAGATTAATGCTATGTGACCCATTTGGGACGGGGCTGAGACAGACTTCACCCTACAGTATTCAAGTGGCAGGATTGAGAGTGGACACCACCCCGGTTGTTGGCTTAAGTGGTAGGGGCTGAGAATGGACACCACCCTAGGTGCCTTTGAGAAATAACATTATTGCCTAGGTGGACGTCGATTCCGGGGATAGTATTGATCATCTTGTGGCCTGGGTTGTGTTGAGATTCAGAATGCTTTTTTGTGGGAGCGTAATGCCTAACATGATATAGGGGTGATACCCGGGTTCATGCATTAAGGTTGTCCCTCTTAAGAAGGATTGTGTTATGTCAATGTGTCGATGAGGTTGTGTTGCCTTTAGAGAGATTGCATTTTTCTCGGTTAGGTTTAAGTGCTATGTGGGATTCTCTTAGGGTGGGATACGTCGGGATTTGTCGATTTTATTCATGGTTTTACATATATTCATGGAAACATTTTTGAACTCACTTAGATGATTCAACATCTAATTTGGATTGTGTCCTTGGAATATTCAAACGTTCTAGATGAAAGCAGCGGTGCTAAGGGAAAGGGCGTTATCGAGATGTAGCTGATAGTGACATAATAGATCTTGTGTAGTTTTATTATGTATTCAGTTGTAGACGTATTATTTTGGTGATGTCATGTTGAACATCGATCGTATGAATCCTATATTATGAATAAAGGAATTATGGTTTTGTATTATCGAGATTTCAATTCTTGCTTCCGCTAATGTGATGTTATTACTAGTCTTAGCTTATTCTTTTAAGTTGATATGCTGAGATAGTAGATCGAAATTGTCGGGGTTTAATTTATGTTAAGTATATGTTGAATGATTGTTGAAAAAAAAATATCTCTGAAATTCCGAGTTAACGTGCGTTTGGGAAAAATAGGGCTTTGCAAGATGGGGCAATACGGATCACTGATCGCACCCAAATGCATACCCAAATTATAGACTTGCACACATAACAAACTCACAAAAAAGGTAATAAAAAACATCATATAATGCAACATGAAAGAATAAAAATAAAGATGAGGAACTAGGTCAAACACGAAGATGGGAGGCGTAAAAAATGGGCAAAAGCCAAACCCTGCAGAGATCACGAGAAGTGCATAGATTCTAAACGGGTCCAAACTACAGTTTGGATCTGGTGAGTAAGCTAGGAAGAGGAGCACTTACTATCCCAAAAACACCAGTTATTGCATTTATGCCAAATAAAATAAACAACAGCCTGGAAGGTTAGGCGATATGCAATGATCCAAGGAGATTTGTCTTTCCAATGGTGAGCAGCCCAAAAAACCCCACGAGACAAGCAATGCCAATGCCAAGCAAACTTAACTTGACGCCGAAGGGAATAGATAACCTGCTAATAGAAAGAATAAGCAAAAAACAAATTTCTATGACATTCCTGACACACCTGCATAGACAACATCGGTTAATTAGGAAAAGGAAAATATAAATTTAGCCAGTCGAGAACGGATGACCTCTCCCAAATAGCAAACCAAATGATAAAAGCATATGAGGAGACACACGAGGTACTCCAAACTAGGGGAAATGATGGGACTTTAATTTTTCCAGCCTGTAAAGTCCGCATCGTAGAACCTACTAAAAAAAAAAAAAAAACACTACTAGGGGTAGGGAGCCACCACGAGGTATCAAGGCATGAGACCTTCAGGAGCGTAGAAAGAGATTCAACAAGAGTATGTATCTTAGGATGAGATGGCATAGGCCATGACCATACGCCATTCCAAATGACAGATGACACCTTCACAGCAGATAAGGAACCTAGACGACGAGGAAGATAGCACGAGAAATGGTCAGCTAGAACTCTTAGGGAATACTAGCGATCATGTCAGACAAAGACTCGATGACCATTTCCTATTTTTCACCCAAAGTAAGGGCGAACGAATCCTCGAAGATGGAGAAGGTTGTGCCAATACCATAGGCAAGAGTAAGGAATAACGAGGAGCCAAAAACAACAATCCCTAATTCGATATGAGTGAATCCCACTAAATCCATAGAGATTCTGGCGATTCCTGCAATAATTTCCAAATAAGCTTTACGACTAAAGCCTGGTTCCATAGGAAGAGAGGCCTTAGTCCTAAGCCCCCCTGCTACTTAGGATAACAAATATCAATCTAGGTAACTTTAGATATCAAAAAGTTAGTTACAAGGGACACTTTTAGATATCTAAAACTTCTCAAATAAATTCTTTTAAATTTGTAACTGCTACTATTTTTTGTATGAAAATTTAAATCTTAGGTATGTCTATACAAGGTTAAAAATGATTTAAGCTCATTGTAAAATTAATAAAAATAAATAAATATTATTACAATCTCACCTATATGTGTGTAATTATCCCCATATTTATTTCCAACACCAAGTAATATTGTAGACATCAGCCTTCAACTGATTTGTGCATGAAACATTTGTCACGTGCATGCAGTTTAGCATTGGTGTTTGAGAGTTTAATGCTTTATAAAATAAATATGAACCTTATGTAACAAAATATCTATCCCTTCAAATAGAAACTTGGAAATATAAATATGAATCTCATTTGCACTGAATTTTTTCTGATCTAAAATCGTCTTTTCAAATTTTTATTATTTATTCTTTTGCAGGAGTAGTTTTCTGGTAATTAATAATTAATGATTAGAATCACAAATGAGCCGAGTCATTCTTGAGCGATTCGGTGTTCGATTCAACAAAAGTTTGTTTAAGTTCAATCGTTGAGATAAACAAATTAAGTTTGAGTTTAACTTTAAAATTCGATTTGTAAACGAGTTAAATTTAAGCTCAGTAAAGTTCAACTAGTTAAAATTCACGAACATATTCGATTAGAAACTTGTGAACATGCTTGATTAAAGACACGTGAACATGTTTGATTAGAAGTTTATGAATAGCTCATGAACAAATTAGTTTATAAATACATTATTAAATTTATTTATAATTTCATAAATATATTATTTAACATAAAAATATCAAACTTTAAATTATTATAATAATATCATTAAATTTAATATATTTAAAATTATTATATATATTAATTTAATTATTTAACCTAATATAATATATGTATATTGCAAGAGCCTGAAAAAATATAAATATAATAAATAATAATATTAATATAAAATAGGCATAAAAGAGAGAAAAGGTAACTGATCCAAGTTGAATCTGCCTACCAAGAAAGAAGGTTGACCTGTTTGAAAGGAATGCATCAATAGTTAGTATATCATGTAAGAAAGACACTGTGGTTTTCAAAACTTTTTCAAAAACACACACACGGTGGAAATGATACAAATAACCCTTACAAGACTAGGCATAGATAGCCATATGAAAATACACATGCATCAAAACGAAAATAACTTTGATCTCATTTCGTTGAGATGTTGCCATTGGTTGCTTTTGTGATCCACATAGGCCCGAACTCATTCGATCATGAACAACTTCTCCAAATCGATTTGCTCTGGTACTTGCTTTCTTGGCTAACCAAGCCACCCCCACAAATGTAAGGGACCAAGTTGGTCCACACTTAGGCTACACTAGAACCTTTCGTCTCACCGACGTGCTAGATAAGTGAGAACGAAAGTGACTCTAAGTTGATCTAGGTCTTCCTCGAATGATCTAGTTGTCTCACGACCTTTAGACCAACAGAAAACAAGGAGCAAGAGAGAGGAGAGCAATAGAGGAAAGGGAAGAATAAGATGAATAGTGGTTGGGCATGCCTCTCCTTTATTTTTTTTCAAAATAGACGAATGAGAAGAGAAAAAATGGTGGTGGTGTATCTCATACGCTCCTCCTCTCCTATTTTTCTTTTCTTCTTCTTTTTCAATTTCTTCTCTCTCTTTAATTTTCATCTTTGAGACGCGTGATGGGTTCAGCAGAGCATTTATTGCTCTGTCGACTGAAACGACCAAAGAAAAGCACGCGGGATCTAATCATACTAAACAAAACTTATGTCCATTCAAGACAAATTGTTGACAGTTCCAAAACTGTCGACTAATCCAAGAACAATTGTTAACCATTTCATGTTATTCTCTCAAAGTTTCACCAAATTACATCTAGGCTCACTATTAACTCTTAATGGCCCTTCCACTAACTCTTAATGGAACTAAAACCCTCGTTAACTCTTAACGATCTCTCTCTGTTAACTCTTAACATATTGTTGATCCATTTGTTAACTCTCAACAACACATCCATCATCATCATCATTAACTCTTAATGATGATTGAGAACATACGACATTAAAGAATCACTAATCTAATACATTACCCAGTATGTGTGTAACCTTCTAGATTCACCACCATGTAGCAATCAGGACACACTAAACTCTTTGGCACCAACCGAACACTTTGGAATACTATGAGAAACTCTCAATTTCTTCATAACACCCCCAAAGGTCCTAAATGACCTCTACCATAATATCAGGACAATCTTAATGACAATGAAGTCAATACTTCAATGAACCTATTAGGGCTCTCGATTTTTGTGCACTATAATCCTTCCACAGACTAACATCATGACTAAGTAAGAGCCACGGACTGATTAAACTTACAGGATTTGGTAGTTATGCCAAGACGTAATACGGTGTTGTGGAGAGAACACATTGGAATTCCTTCAGTCATTAGAAACTCTTTTCAATCATGCACACCTTGGCTAGAGGTTTTCCAGCCACAGCCAACTGTGACCGCATAAGATGTTTGACCGATTACACATATGGTGGTGCGAGTAAAATTAAAAAAAAATTCTACACATCAGAGATGCACAACAGAATACAATAAACACACACCATACACAGATTGGTTATTTAAGCACCACGTATATTCATTACATGAATATAAATAAATGCGTACCTAAAGTCCGATGTCAAGTTTGGGTACAGAAACTATATATGTATTGAAATCAATTCCACCTTACATTGTGGTAGTCCTAAGCTCTCCACACGTAGTACGTTGTTCGATACCATTTTGGTAACCTCTTTCCATGCTAGACAAGAGGCTGCCTGTATCACCAGCATCCAATGTCTCAATTTCTGCGTGACAATCACACACTTGAAATTAACCATGAGTAGAAATGGAAGAAGACAAAGGAAGCAAAAGTAGAATAGAGAAAGCAATTAGCAGCAAAATTCCCTCTTTAAATCCCTTCCAATTTCCCCCATCCAAGTCCTTCCAGAAGCTCTCACATACCTTCTTAATTTCGTGCCACATGTAACACAATCAAAATTGGCTAGAGCAGTGCAAGAGTCAACTTTCGGTTAAGAGAAGTTAACTTTCACCATAGAGTCAACTTTCAGTTTCAGGAAAGTTGACTTTCAGCTTTAGGAGAAGTCAACTCCCAATTTCAAGAGAGTCAATTCCTGAGGCAGTCAACAGCCTGAACAAACAGTCAAATGTGCAATGTACCGACTCATTAACTATTAACAAATTGTCATCATTAACACTTAATGACACATCCAAAACCATCATTAACTATTAATGATGTCTGAGACACATCAGGTGCAAAATGTCAAAACTAGAAACAACACTATATGGTGTGTGAACCCATTTTGGTACAGGCCAACCCCTTAACCCATTACCAAAATTTCTCAATATCCCGATGACAATTTGAGAGTTCCTAAATAGTGCCTAACAGCAGTTCAGGACAATATAGGTGGCAGTGAAGTCTCACTTCAAGTGAACCTATTACAGTTGACGATTATCGTACGCTATAATCCTTTCATCACCTAACGTCCCGACTAAGCGAGAGCCATGGAGTAAGAAACTCATTGTTGAGCCAAATTGCTCCAATCAACATATTGTGTATTTTGATGTTTAACAAAACATAATTTTAGTAAAACTATTTTTTGTACATTTAAATTCCCTAATGGATTTTTGATATGTCTTATGTTGGAAAGTATAATTTAAGTATTATAATGTTTTGTATATCAAAGTGAACCAATAAATGTTATTTGTTCTAAGTGGAATATTAGTGCATTATAATGGGACATATAAAAAAATATTTTCATTTTGGAGAACTCTCTCTTGATATTTTGATAGCTAATATTCATTATTGTTAAAATAATTTTTAATGAATTTTTCAAGAAATATAAGATATGTATTTTGGAGGTGGTAAAATTGACATTTACTTAAACTAAAGAAATATAAATATGTTGTAATGTATATATGTTATGGATTGTATCATCAAAGCAAAATCTTATTTTTCTCAGAATTTGGATTGAAAGTCGACTCCCCGTAAGAGACAGTCGACTGTGTGTTATGCAGAGTCAAGGTAGCCAAGAGTATGTTTTGGCTAGTCAACTTGGAGTCAACTGTAGGCCAATGAGAGTTGACTATGGGTGTCACAGAGTCGACTGTTGGTTAGAACAGTCGACTGCAAGACTCCAACGATCATATTTTTCTAGCCGTTGCAGGTCATTTGGGAGCTCAATTATAAATATCAAGAAGGGATTTCTGGAGAAGGCTAATGCTATATCATTTCCTATCTTCCTAAAGCACACCCAAGCTCTCAAGAAACTTATGTAAAGCAATCAAAGGCTCAAGCTTAAAGTTTAATCCATTTGGAGCCCAAGGCAAAGGAGAATATATTCTCTCCATTTGTGGTAACTTGTATCGTTTCTATTTTTCCTTGTACATCATTGTGTTTAATTCCATATTAGTCTAAGGTTGTTTGGACATAGGATTTATTTGTATTAATTTGTGGATTGTGAGTGGCAACCTAGAGCCCAAGTAATCTAGGTGTATTATTGTGTTGTATTAGTTTTCAGGGTGTACAAGTTTGCTAGGTGATCTTCTGTGGAAACCTAGTGTTGTGATTTTAGTGGAACCTCAAGTGTCGGGTTGACCTTTAGAGAATGGAGTAGGTGTTGGAGACACCGAACCACTATATATTCTTGTGTTGATTATTGTTGTTCATGTATTTATATTGCTATCACTCTCAAACAACATATATATTTATAACAAGTATTTTCTTTGTATAAGAAAAGATTGAGAGTTTTTGAAAGGAAAGAATTTGATTGAATAAATTTTTAATCACTTAATTCACCCCCCTTTTGAGTGACCATTGTGTGTCAAAGGATCAACACTCATAAACTCAGTAACTATGTGTCTGACCTCATCAATGTAACTAGATGACACCTCAAGAAACACCTTTCATGATAATCAATCTACCCTTGGCAAGGATTGTCTCATCACACTAATAGTAGATCACATAAGACGTTCACCCCATTAATAACGACGAGGGTGACACATCATTTTCCTATGCACTTGCCTCCATATACCAGCAATACAAAACCACATAAATGAACCTCTTTACCTCATAATTAGATGGTTCAGCGTATTAGTAAATCTCGTACACCAATACACAAGATAACCGTGTCAGTTTAGTCTAAGGATCAACTACACTATCACAACTTGACGATATGATCATTATCCACTATGCCATGTGGTTAGTCATCGGCGTCACATTCGGTGCGTAGTTCTCCAAAAACCACACACAAGTCTACTAGCGACATCCCAATGTCATATGGCATGTGACACACCACTCTCCCATCAGTAACTCATACTGAACGAGGTAGTAACCCCTGTGCTAGTCCATACTAGACTAATCCAAGTCTCCATCCAAAGAATTTAAAGACTAGGAATCATTTAAAAAGTCCTGTTACCAGATAATCCTATCACATAGTCTCAACATCTTGAGAATAAAATTCTCAAATAAAATATCTTATGACTCATTTATATATTAACTGGAGAGATTATGAATGAAGAACACTTACCTTATATTGATATATACAAAGATACAATGAATGTATTAATTACAAGCCTGCTAGACGTCATCCAAATTAGCATTAAGGCACACAACACTAACAATGTTCACCCCCATAAGGCCATCAATGACCATCTGTCTCCATATACCACTGCATAGAAACCACATAGAAATCATTCCAACCTCTCACACCAAATGGTTCTGCTAAATGGAAAATGACTGACACCAATACACAAAACAACTATGCCACCTCTATTCAGAGTAACAGATATACAATCGAAAACCAGCAACAGATCATTAATCCTCTCAGCCATATAATTTGTCGTAAGTGTCACATTTAGTAGATGTTCAACCAACATCCACCCATATGTTTACTAGTCGCAACTCATGTAGTATGGTATGTGACTCACCATCTTTTATCATTAGTATCTCATACTAATAATCAAAGGTAGTATCCCATATGCCAGTCCATAATCGATTCATCATAGTCCTTATTTAGTATGTGCTTCAAAATTCTCGTAGAAAATTGTCAACTAGTTTGGTAAACTGTCGATTGTTTCTTCTTTGACATTCTTTAATGGCTAGATTTTACAAGCTCTAAAAGTCTCCAACAGCTATTATAATGGCTAGTTTCTTCAATACTCAAGAGAAGTCTATAAATACCGACCCAAGGATGCACTAGAGAGGCTCATGGATGGAAATGAAGTGATTGGAACTTACAAGAATTATTTATCTTCTCATTAGTGCTTATACTTTCATTTTTTTTTCTCTCAACCAAGGTTATTTATCATGTGTATAATCTCATTTAAATCCTTTGTGTATCCATTTGAGAGATATTGTTACTGAAAGTATCAACTCTCATATCTTCTCTTTTATATTCATTATTGTACAATTCCTAGTGATTGTACTAAATGACTGACATATACATAAGTAGAAGATTGTATTTCCTACCAGTTTATGCTAGATTGCCTACTTGGTAAAGTAGGAGAATATAATGGATTTTGAAATCTCTAGTAGGAAACTAGAGTAATGAAGTAGACTAAGTTTAACCGAACCATGATATTTTACTCTTATATTTAATTTTGATGATAAAAAATAAAATTAATTTATCCCCTAAGTAGGTTTTCAGACAAAAATCAATTTCAAATGAGTTGTTAAATCAAAATGAATTATGATTTTCTATTTAAATATATTTGATGGAGATTTGCAAAAACAAGTATATTTTGATAATGAAAAATCATTTATTGAAAATCAATTGTTGAAATTTTGATGAGGGAGAGATAAATTTTGATGATGAAGTTATTTTATTAATTATATGTTTTAAATTAATTTTATGTGACAAATTAAGCATAATAATAATTTTATCAATTGAATATCAAAAATCTTGTTATAAATTTATTGATGACATTTGAAATATTATATTTTTATTTAATCAAAATTGTTGAATGAAAAGTAAATCCAATACCAAAATATCTTGTATATTTATTTGATTAAACATATTGTATTAAAATTATTTTTCAAAGAGCTTAAACATAAATTAAATAACAAAAGCAATTAAAATAAAAAAAATAAAAAATATATTCAAGTGGTAGCCAAAGGAATCAAACCTACGCCTAGGAGATTTAAGTTTGTGCATCGAACCACTCAAGCTGCATGTTTCTTTGATATATAAAGGCACACCAAAATTATATATATATACAAGCTTATATATGTTATTACAAAAGCAAAATCAAAGTGTGCTGCCGAAGAATAGATCTCGAATACCCAGCTAAGGCAAGCTCTTTTTCGCGCGCGCGTGCGTTGCCTTTCCTCCTAGATGTTTATTTATTTTTCTGTGCGTGCAAAAATATATTTATAATGAATTTAATTTTTTTGCTTTCTTTAACCGCTTCATTCTGTTGACTAAATACTTTCAAATTGTCAACTAAATGCTTGATTTAGTCGACTAAGCCCTTGCATCTGTCGACTATCTCCTTCATTTTGTCGACTAACAGAATATAGAAATTGTTTCTGTTGACTAACTTTTTGTTTTGTCAACTAAGTATTTTTTTATTACTTAATTCTGTCGACTATCTCATTTCTTATGTTGACAGCTTGTTTTGCATAAAGTCTCCAACGGCTAATTTTTTAAATCCCAACAGTCACAGACGGCTATATTTCTCTTGAATCTTTTAGAATGCTTATAAATACAAGTCATAGATGAACTTGAGAAGGCTAATAAACGGGAATGAGTTGATATAAAGATTACAAATCATTTTATTCGAGTTTACAAGAATTTGTGCCTTCATTGTTGTATTTTTCTCTTCAAGGCTTCATTCTATCATTGTAAATTTATTCTTAAGTCTTGTTTTCATTTTGAGAGAATTTGTAACAAAGAGTGTTAACTCTTAACTTCCCTCTTACATTTGTATTATTCTTATTTTCCTAACTTGTTGTGCTAGAGAACTTGCTCTTTAAAGCAAGGGGTTGAAATACCTAGCTAAGTGCTAGAGGGTTTGCTTGTATAAGCAAGAGGTTTATAATTTTCTAATCTTGCACTAAAGGGCCTACTTGATTAAGTATGAGGTTTTAGTAGATGGGTTGAAAAATCCTTAGTGAGGAACTAAAGTAGTGGATTAGGATTGGTTAAGATGAACCACTATAAATCTTTGTATTCTCTTGTGCTTGTGTTTTTTTATCTTTATCTTTTCAAGCATTCGTTTATTCCTCAATTGATTCACATATTTATCTTTCTTGATTTACATTTGTCATTTTGTATGTTTTATGTTTTATGTTTTAAATCACCAAAACCTATCAAAAAGTTTTTCAAGTTCTATCAAATTTTTTTGATTACCCAATTCACCCCCCTCTTAGGTGTGTCATAGGATTTCAAACCTATCAAACCACTCTAAAATCTCTTCTATCTTTAGTATATTTTGATTGTTTCTTTTGTTTATATTTCACTATTTTGCTACCTATTTTTAAAAACCTCCCCAAATTTTTAAAAGTCACAAATAAACAATTCACCCCCTCTTGAGTGTGAAGTGACATTGTTTACATAAAATGCTAACACTTGAAGGAAAACCCGTGTACAACTGTATGGAGAATTTTAAAATTTTTATGCACATCAGATGCGCACAATGGAATATATACATACACGCCATGTACGCAGCTTGGTACAAACATACCTATAACCCAATGTAGGGTTGGTATAAAAATTGTTTCTATATTGAGACCACTCCACCTCACGATGTGGTGGTCCTAGATGGTCAACACCTAGTACATTGTTCAATACCATTCTGATTTTCCCTTCCTGAGCTAGACACAGGGGTTATCATATCACCTGTACTCGCATCTCAAATTTCCCTCGCGTAACTATTACGCATATTAAATTTCTGGAGGATACAAAATTTATAAAAGCAACAAAAGAAGAAAAAGCATATGTACTCAAGCAGTAAACCCTTTGCTTCTTCGATTCAATTCTACCCCAGAAACATCCATCGCTTCCCCAGCTAAGCCTTCCAATTTCACGCCACATGGGATTTCAATTTGGATGGCAGTTGTGACTAAAGGTCGACTTTTGCCTTGGCAAAAGTTGACTTTCGTAGCCTTGAAAATCAATTTCTGCAAACAAAAAAAAAAAAATCGACTTCCCAAGCCAATAAGTTAACATTTGACCCATCAATCCCTAAGACGCTATGGGCATAAGATGTGATTACTAAATGCGACACTATACGGTGTGTGACTTCATAAGTTCACTACCCGCTAGCAATCAAATAGCATCCAAACCCCTTTCAGTATCGACCAACCTCTTGACCCATCACCAGATATCCCAATGGAGATCTGAGAATTCCTGAATAACACCTAGCTGCAGTTCAAAATAGTATAAGTGGCAGTGAAGTCTCACTTCAAGTGAACCTATTACGGCTAACAATTACGTTGTGCTATAATCTTTCCATCACCTAACGTCCCGATTGAGCGAGAGTCATGGAGTGATAAACTCACAAACTCAGTAATTGTGTGTCTGACTTCGTCAATGTGACTAGATGACACCTCATGAAACTCCTTTCCTAATACTCTATTTTCCCTAGCTAAGGACTGTCTTGTCACACTAACAGTAGATTACATAGAACGTTCATCCCATCAATTACTGACGAGAGACAAATCATATTCCCAACACTTGTCTCCATATACCGGTAATATGGAACAACATAGATGAACCTCTCCACCTCCAGATTGGATGGTTCTGCTCATTAACAAATCCCGCACACAAATATACAAAACAACTGTGCTGGTTTAAATCCAAGGAAAACACACCATCACATACTGACGACAAGACCATTATCCACCATACCATGTAGTCCATCATTGACGTCACATTAAGCTAGTTGTTCCCCAACAACCACCCATAGCTCTACTAGCAACATCTCATGTCACGTGGCTTGTGACACACCACCATCCCCTCAGTATCTCATACTAAACAAGCCGGTAACCCCTGTGCTAGTCCATACTCGACTAATTGGAATCCCCATCCAAAGAATCTAAGAACTAGGAATAGTTTAAGACATCATGTTACTAAAGAATGTGTAGGCACCCCTAACTAGGGACCCACAACAAGATAACATGAATGCCAAAACCCATTAAAACATTACACATTCTCCTTAACAACGAAAGCCACACTCATACATTCTTACTCATGGACAAACACAATAGTGTTCACATGCTCGCATAAACAAGAGCAACTCAATATTACATACCATATCACGTTCCATAACCCACCATATCCCCTCAGGGTACAATCTAAAACAAAAACAAGCATAATTTAATTTTACACAACACAAACACCCCAAGGGACCTTTGATTGAGACGACTCTGTACACACTACTACCCCATGGATCCTGTCTCACTTGGCTTGCCCTCTACTTTAGCCTTACCCTTACCTGGAATGATGCAAGCAAACATGAGCCACAAGGCCCACCAAGTATAATTGGAAAAAAGCGAGCATAAGAGTCATGGGTAACAAGAAGCAAAAGGGACATGAATGCCATTTAGGGTACTTTCACATGATAAAATGATGATACATGCATCCATGCTCATATGTAGTACTTTTTAGAACTATAAACATGGGACCGAAGTCCATAACATAAACTTGGGACCAAAGTCCGACTTTGAGCTCAACACTTTTTCTGCGGATATATCCCGCGGACTTGTCCGCTACGCGCATCATGAGGCCTTTATATATTTATTTAAAAACCATTTTCATGCACATGCTTCATGCATCCTCATAACATGCATATTTGTAATAACTTCTCATATATAATTGGCATGCAATTAATGAAACAATACGCACAATGGGGCAACATTCATGCAAGACAACATCAAACTCTTGCATGTCCACAATAAAGCATCATTCCCAAGGAAAGATAGGGTGATACAAACCCTATTTGAGATTCAATAGGTATAAGTGTAAATCATGGAATAATTTACTGGCAAAAGGGAAATAACGTGTAAAATAGGAAAATAACATGGAATTTAGAATTTAAGTGGTAGGATCTTGCAATGACAAGAGTTATAAAATAGAACTTGTAATTTAAAACATAACTTGAGAAAAGATGAACCGAACGTGTAAAATAGGAGAAGAACTTGCAATTTAAAAGATCAAGAACTAAGAGCTTGCATATTAATAAGAAAATTGAGATTTTGCCTCTTAAATGGAACAAAGAGGAAGAAGAACTTGCCTTAATAGGAATAAGAACTTGCAAATTAAAAACATGAACTTGAGAAGAGGGATAAACTGAACTTGCAAGATAGGAATAAGAACTTGCAAAAACTAGAAAGAGAACTTGCCTTAAATATCTTCTTAATTCTTGCAACATACCGAGGTTGCTATGCCACAGCCCAAACTTACACGGACAGATTTTTCCTTAATTTCTCCAAAATTCTCCCCAAAACATCCCCCCAAAATCTCCCATTTTACTCAATGTTATGGCCTATTTATAGGCCAAGGGAAGGCAATAACATAGGGCTAAGGGTGCATTAAAAAATCTAATTTTGGGGGGGGCTAATGGAGGGTTGGGCACGTGCCAACCATGTGGGTGCTCAGTAGGGCCACGCAGGCCCTGCGTGGCGCGCATGCGCGCACCTGGCCGCCCGTGCATGGACCCCCACGGGGCCGCGTGTGCGCTTGGGCGTGCCTACTGGGTATTTAAAAAACCCAGCTGCATTTGCTTGGTTCTCCCTCCTCCTTGGCACCCCCTACCATATCTCCTACAGCCTTCCTTGCTCCTTATCACAAAAAAGAATTATTTTTAAGGCATTTCCAATTTCCAAAATTTCTCTTTAACCCCAATAACTTTCAGAAATCAATTAATTTATTTTCTTTTAATAATTCCATACATATTCCCACATAAAATAATTAATTACCTTAATTTCTCATTTTTTCCTTTAAACACAATAAATAAATATTTCTCCAAATTTTTTTAATATTCATTAATAACCTTAAAAGTCAAGATACCAAAATTAATATAAAACTTCACATAACTTAATAAATCACCCCAAAACCCAAGAATTAAATATTTTCTATAAATACTCGATTATTCAATAATCACTTCAAATACTCAAATTTCGGGATGTTACAGAATGATGTCACATAGTCTCAATACCTTGAGAATAAGATTCTCAAACAAAATATCTAGGGACTCATTCATGTGTTAAATTGGAAAGCTCATGAATGATGAAAACTTGCATTTTATAAATATATAAAAAGATACAATAAATATGACCAGTTAAACGCTCGTTAGATGTCATCCAAATCTATCATTAGAGCACACAACACTAACACTCCCACTTGCACTAATACTAATTTCATCACATGTACATCTAGTGCTTCACCATTGACAGGTACTAGATTTCATATTCTCAAGATGTCGATCCAGCTGTGACTGAGTCATAGCCTTGGTGAGTAAGTTAGCAACCTTGTTTGTTGAATCTACTTTCTGCAACCGCACATCTTCACGTGCTATAATCTCTCAAATCAAGCAAAACTGACGTTCAATGTGTTTGGACTTTTGATGAGATCAGGGTTCCTTAGCCTGAGCAATATCCTCAGTATTATCACAATACAACGGGACCACTAACTCGACAGATGGAACCACATTAACCTTCGAAAGAAACTTTCAGATCCAAACAGCTTCCTTAGTAGCATTGCATGTCGCCACATACTCAGTTTTAGTAGTGGAATCTGCTAAGATTTTCTACTTGGAACTCTTCTAACTCATAACACCACCATTCAAGAGATATACAAAACCAGATGTTTATTTGTGATCATTAATATCCGATTGAAAATTTGAATCTATGTATCCATCCATATAGATATCACCCTTTCCATAAATCAAGAGCATATCTTTAGTTCTTCATAAGTATTTCAGAATATACTTCACTGCGAACCAGTAACTCTCATCGGGATTGAACTGATATCGGCTTACAACACTCATAGCGAATGCAATATTCGACCTTGCACATATCATCATATACATAAAGCTCCCAACCGCTGAAGCATAAGGTACCTTACTCATACGATCCCTCTCTTTAGGAGTATTCAAGGACATTCATTTAGAGAGATGAACTCCATTTCAGACATGCAACTGTCCTTTCTTGGAATTTACCATGCTGAACTTCTTTAGCATTTTCTCTATGTACAGGCTCTAGGAGAAATGTATCAATTTCTTGACTCTATCTAAAGTCATATCCCCAAAATATAGGTGGCATCTCCTAGGTCCTTCATGGAGAATACTCTAGATAAACAAGCCTTAGTAGACATCATTATGTCCACACTATTACCCATAATTAAAATATCATCCACATATAAGATTAGGAAGACAATATCGCTCCCACTAGCCTTCTTATATACACATGGCTCATTCGGATTTCTCACGTAACCAAACTGTTTGATCTCATGATCAAAATAGATGTTTCAACTCCTCGATACTTGCTTCAAACCATAAATCTATCTCTTCAGCAAACACACCTGACGTGGATCAACGAACTCAAATCCACGTGGTTGTTTCATATAGATCTCTTCTTTAAGAAATTCATTCAGAAAAGTCGTCTTGACGTCCATCTGCCAGATCTCATGGTCATAATAAGCAACTATAGCTAACATCATCCTAATGGACTTCAGCATCGCGATAGGTGAGAAAGTCTCATCATAGTCAACTTCTTAACACTGACTGTAACACCCCACTTTCCAAGAGTGTTATAACTTAGGACAATTCTGGGATAATAAATTTTTTTTCTTTCAAACTAACTATTGTTAAACCATATCATTCCTCATATCCATGCCAAAATTTTCATACATTTATCTCAAAAGAGAATCATCATAAACATCAATTGCGGAAGGTAGAATCGAACCTAACATCTTAACATTAATCACAAATAAGGATATACATCATCATTAACCATAAATGAGGTTATACATCATCATTCCTCAAAACATTCAGAATTCAAAGTAGCAAAACTTAAATACATGGGCTACATAACATACATTCAACTCATCATTCAATTCATCATGTACTTTGCTAAGTGTCATTTCATGCCTCATTCATCCTCATTTTTCCTACAATCTCCATCTGGAACGTTTGAATATTCTAGAGGCAAAACCCAAGTTAGATGATGAATCATCTAAGTAAAGGAACAAAACATTTAATGTACGTGTATGAATGTAATGCACATATCATCATTACTCTTATGTTTGGGTCGACCGCACCTTACTATGACCGTCATTTTTACAGTCTCCCTACCAGACCGAGATGTATGGGTGCATTCTTGGCAAAACAACGGTGCCAGTCTCTAATCCCGAACTCATGCATTGTATGACTATAAATTTCATCGTGAATGTATGCTTACTTCATCATAGCATGTAAATGCAATCTACATAACGTATTTACAACAAGGCATGACAACATGATTAAACCATTTACATAAAATCAGGTTTTTGGGGTTGAACCAGTTACCCTCTCAAACTTATCGAGCTATCTTGATATTCGTGCATTGCCTCGAAATATGTGCATCACCTCGATTTGTGTGCAACCTTAAAATTTTCACAGGTCACTTCATCTTAAGCCTCAAAGCACCCTAATCATCTAATATTTATTTAAATAATCATTAAAACCTATTTTTTTCATAATTTCTTGTATTTTCTTTATGTTTCTCTCTATTTCTTCCTATTTTTCCTCAATAAGTACAAACTAAATATTTTTCAAATATTTCACTATAACAATTCATAAAATAATTTTCCTAATTTTTCTGAAATTTTCTAAGAAATATTACTCACCTTAACTTAACCTCTCAGGCTTACTCGGTATACTTGCCCTGATCTCAAAATACGTGCTCGATCAATTTCCTGGCTCCGGGCATGCTTCTCAAGCCCCAAATTAGTTACTAGAATTTTTTGGAATTTTTCCTATTTTTTTCCACATTTTCCCTTTTCTTTTTCTATTTTATTTTTTTTTCCTTTTCCTTTCTTTCTTTCTTTCTTTTTTTTTTTTCTTCCCTTCTTCCTCCTCCCTCCTCCTCTTTCTTCTTTTTCACCTGCACAAGCACCTGTGTGCACCATCCATGCCAACTAGCCACCAACTGCCCGCCGCCGCTGCCCCCAATGCCGCCGTGTGCCAACGCCAGTCGCTGCTCCCAGCGCTGCCGTGCGCCATCGCCGGTCGCTACTCCACCACCACTCTCGGTCGCCCCTGCGTGCACCGCTGCCCCTGCCTCCTTGCGGCTAGCCATGGCCGCTGGCTGCTCCCCTCAGCCATCATCGGCCTTTTCGGCCATCGCCACAGCCACCATCATAGCCGATGTGGTCGTTACCGCCGCCCCTATTTCGCATCAACTCACTGCTCCGCAACTGCCCACTCCAAGCAGCCATAGCCATGGCCACTATTGCCTCCCGCAGCAGCTCACTAGTCAGCCACAATTGGCCACCAAGATTAGCCCTCTCCAGCTCTCTTTCTCACTCTCTCGATCTCACATTCAATTCTCAGCCTCTCTTTTTACATTTCAGATCTTATATCTGAGAGAATCCTATGCAGGTAGCATGCGCATACATATATACATATATACATATTACACATTTTTACCTCCAACTCTCATTAATTATCCTCACAAAATTCCTTAATTTCACTTAGGGATTTTGATAATAACTCTTGGACCATCCAAGATCTTAAAATAATTACCCTCAAGCCACACAATATCTCGTTTTATCAAAATTAATAACCGACATTTACTCGATAAAGATCGATTTCATCCATGTGCCCTCACAAGACCTTTATTTCATCTCGAAATCACTTCAGGGTTTCGTTGACTTACCGGAAGCCCCCTACGATAATTCAGTTTTTTAGCCTAAATCATAGCTGTATTTTAGTTGTACCGAAAATTGTCACAATTTTGATTTATTTTAATACCATAAATCCTACTTCAGAACGTTCATCTAGATCATATCATTTTTCTTAGACAATTACACTTCGGGGCATTCCCTTCAGTCAATTCGGCACTTATAACTATAAAAAAATATACTTAAACCCCTAATCCTTTGATAATTTCACCTATGGGCCAAGTTGAAATTACTCTTGAGCCCTTTAAAAAATTTGGGATATTACACTAACGATATCTCTTTACCACCAATCATGCTTTATATGTGGATACCTATCCATTAGCACTGATCTTTCTCTTGAAGATTCATTTACATCCTACAAAAATAATTCCTGCAGGCATATCTACCAAGACCCAGACTTAGTTGGAGTACATGGACTCTATCTCAGATTCCATAACTATCTGTCACTTTGAGACATCGATAACACATATCAGCTCCTCATAGGTGGTAAGGTCAACAAACTTGTCATTGTCCCCACACAAGAACAATTCATGTATCTTCTTCATCGACAAACCATATCATTGATTCGAAGGATGGGGAACTCTACCAAACCTAGGAGAAACTTGTGGATGATCTACCTAACTTGGTTCATCTGGATCAATAATCTTTTCAAGTATTTATGGAACAAAAGACCCCTCTTCTGTCAAATCTACTTCTTCCCTATGCCACCCTCCTAGATGAACTCTTCTTCTAAGAAAATAACATGTCTGGTAACCACAATCCTTGGGTCAATCGAAAAATATATATAATACCCTAAACTATCTTTAGGATATCCCATAAATCGCCATTTCTCATATCTAGGAACCAACTTCTCCATCCTCGACCTTTTTACATGTGCCAAGCAATCCCAAATCCTAACATGCTTGAGACTTATCGGTTTCCCAACCCATATCTCATATGGAGTAGTCGAGACAAATTTAGTCGGAACTCGATTTATCAAATAATTTACAGTAAGAATTTCATATCCCTACAGTGAAATTGGCAAATCTGTGTAACTTAGCATAGACCGAACCATGTTCAACAAAGTTTGATTCCTATATTCAGCAATACCATTCAATTGTGGTGTATAAGAAGAAGTACATTGTGAAACTATACCATAAGACTTAAGATAATCAATAAACTCAGTACTCAAGTATTCACATCCTTGATTTGATTGAAGAATCTTAATACTATTTCCTGTTTGATTTTCTACTTCTACCTTAAATTCCTTGAACTTTTCAAAGACCTCATACTTGTACTTCATTAAGTACATGTAACCATACTGTAACAAATCATCAGTAAAGGATACAAAGTAGATATAACCACCATGGGCCATAACATTTAAGGGTCCACATGCATCAGAATGTATCAATCCTAACAGTTCAGTAGCCCTTTCCCTTTGTTCAACAAAAGAAGACTTGGTCATTTTTACTAAAATACATGACTCACAAGTTGGCCAGGGTTCAGCACATAAATCACAAATAAAACCTTGATAAACTAACTTTGTAAGCCTGCTCTTGTTGATATGACCCAGCCTAAAGTGCCATAATTGTTTGGGATTTATATGATTATCTCGAGGACGCTTCTCATTTACCATGGCATTAGGTATAGCAACCATTTGTTGACTATATTCACATGCATGTGTTTCCAAAAAGGTACAAATTGTTTACCATCACAACTCTTCCCACACACATATTATTATACAAAATATAACATTCATTACATGCAAAAGAAAATGTATAACCATGTCACACAAGCTGTGGAATAGATACAACATTTTGAATCGCATTCGGAATAAGTAAATAGTCATACAGTACTAACACATGCCTAGAAGGTAAAGATACAGAAGCAATCCCTATAGCTAATGTAGCAATGCTTACCCCATTGCCAACCTTTAAGACCATCTCGAGCTTCTTAAGCGCCCTATTTAAACTGAGATCCTCGCAGATAAACAAATATGAGAAGTAGCACCAGAATCTACAATCTAAGAAGCAAGGTATCGACCAATCATAAGATTAGTCTTAATGACACGCAATTGAGGAATCATACCTTAACCCTCTGGACACTTTCCTTTCAAGCTCCTCAAATAGTCGGGGTAGTTTATCTTCCAATGTTCCTTCTGTCTGCAAAAGTAACAGTTACCCTTACCTTGACCCTCCTTACCCTTTGTCTCTGATTGCTTACCACCTTTCTCAACCCCCATTACACTCATATTCTTTGTCCTAGACTTAGATTTGCTCTAAGAAGAAGAAGAGGCAATCGCAAGAACTCATTCTTGCCCTTTACCTTTCATGTCATTTTCAGTTATGTTGTTTATTTTGAGAACATCATGTAAATGTTGGTTCGACTTTATGTTATAAATAAAGTGGTTTCGGTTATGACCTGTTAAGGTTTCGATCTAGCTTCCACATTTGAGATGATGTACCTATCTTAGTTTATTGATGGTTCATAGTTGATATACTAAGAAGGTGTAACGGGATCTTCGAGGAACGATTTTTGTGATGGGTCTTTATTTGAAAAAAAAAATTATATCCCCAGAATCTTACATTACGTAACGCCCTTTTGGGAGAGCGGGGTGTTATAGATTTAGTCCTGCCATTTTAATCTGTAGAAAATAAATAGATATTTTAGCTTATATCTTTGTAAAACACCATTTATTAAGGTCTTTAAACAAATGGAAACTACCACTAACTTTTTCAAATCTTGCACTTCCCAAGCAAGAAACGTGATCCTTTTATAATCAGGATCCAATAGCAGGTGGTCGAATTCTTTTTCATAAGAATACTCCTCACATTTTAGTTATTTAGAGTACGCTTATAATTTAGTAGGCAACACTTGCCACCACATCATATGCGAAGTTCGACCTTTAGCTTTTAACCCATCATAAACCTCATATTTTAGTTACTTGGCCTGATAGACTAGTTAGATCTCACCCACTGTCTGGCTAAGTGCAATGAGTTGAACATCACCCTCTCTTACATTTTAGTTACTTGGTTAGGTGAGACCCGTTGAACACCACCTCATCTCATGATTAATAGGAGCAATCAAACAATATTTCATGAATGTACCCTCACATTTTAGTTATTGGGCACATCCACTCAAACTTATGAACCCCTACGATAATGGAAAGCCACGATGAATTAGATTCACCATTTAGATATAATATTAATGCAATGAGAAGATTTTCGAGCTTCTTATTTAATGTCTCATCATACACTCATTATTCATTCCATCACAAAATCATTGTATAATAAAATGAATAATAAATAACCAGAATGACCATAGGCTTGCCCACAGAATAAACCTGAGCCTCAAGAGTTTAAATTGTGGTACACATCAACTTCTTGATCGACTGCTTGCTTGACCACTTCTTGCTGCTGCCAACTCCTTGACACCGTCTTCAAATTACAACTTTTGTAAAATAAAGACTAAAAGAACCTAGTGGAGGCTTATGCCTTAGAACATACCCAAATGAATAATTATTACATATTGAATAAACTATCGAAACATTGTAACATTAATTCATTCATACCAAGCCCATGCTCATCCTGAAAATACATCCACTCTCACTACTATTTCAAAACAATTTTGAAATTGTGTATACCACATATGTCAAATATTACAACCCGACATCCAAACACACGTCTAAATCCTTGTGTCAGTGTCCAATGCAAATTACCGCACAACCATGACAATGAAGCAAATAGAACACACTGTTTGGGTACTGTAGTAAACAAAAGTCGACTCTTCAGCACCTAGAAGTCGACTTTTGCCATATCTGAGAAGTCAACTCTCTGTGATGAAGAATCAAAAATTCAGCACTGTAAGTCATTCAAATGCTAACCAAATGATATATTAGACACATACAACCACATATATACATTAAATACCAAGCTGAGGCTCTGATACCACTGAAGGAAATCCCGTGTATAGCTGTATGGAGAATTTTAAATTTTTATGCACATCAAATATGCGCAGCGAAATATATACATACACATCATGTACGCAGTTTGGGTATTTAAACAACACACATATTCATTTGATGAATATAAATACACATATACCTGCAGCCCGATGTAAGGTTGGTACATAAATTGTTTTTGTACTGAGACCGCTCCACCTCACGATATGGTGGTCCTAATTGGTCCACACCTAGTACGCTGTCTGATATTGTTCCAATTTCTCTTTCTTGAGCTAGACAAAGGGGTTGTCGTATCACCCGTACCTGCATCTCAGATTTCCCTCGTGTAACTATTACGCATATTAAATTTTTTATGGCTACAAAATTTACAGAAGCAGCAAAAGAAAACGACGCAGGAGTGAAGCAGTAAACTCTTTGCTTCTCTAATTTAATTCTACCCCAGAAACGTCCACCACCTCCTCGGACAACCCCTTGACCTATCACTGGGATCTTTCCATATCTCAATGACGATTTAAGAGTTCCTAAATAACGTCTAACTATGGTTCAGGACAGCATGGGTGGTAATGAAGTCTCACTTCAATTGAACCTATCATGGCTAATGCTTATCGTGTGCTATAATTCTTCCATCACCTAATGTCTGGACTTAGCAAGAGTAATGGAGTGATAAACTCACAAACTCAATAACTATGTGTTTGACCTCGTCAATGTGACTAGATGACACCTCAAAAAACTCATTTCTTAATATTCTATCACCATAGCCAGGGATTGTCCTGTCACACTAACAGTAAATCACATAGGACATTCACCCCGTCAATTACTGACGAGAGCGACATATCCACTTCCCAACACCTATCTTCATATACCAGCAATACGAAACTGCATAGATGAACCTTTCGACCTCCAGATTGGATGGTTCTGTTCATTAGAAAATCATGCACACTAATGTACAAAACAACAATGCCGGTTCAAGTCTAATAATCAACATACCATAGCAGCCTGACGACAAGACCATTATCCACCATGCAATGTGGTCCGTCATTGATGTCATATTCCACTGATTATTCCCCAATAACCACCCATAGGTCTACTAGTTACATTTCATGTCACGTGGCTTGTGACACACCACCATCCCCTCAGTATCTCATACTGAACGAGGTAGTAACTCCTATGCTAGTCCATACTTGACTAATAAGAGTCATCATCCAAAGAATCTAAAGATTATGAATAATTTAAGACATCCTGTTACCAGAGAATCCTGTCACACAGTCTCAACACCTTGAGAATAAGATTTTCAAACAGAATATCTAGGGACTCATTCATGTGTTAAACTAGAAAGCTCATGAATGATGAAAACTTGTCTTTTATAAATATATACAAAAATACAATAAATGTGAC
Organism: Diospyros lotus; assembly: GCF_014633365.1. NCBI lineage: Eukaryota > Viridiplantae > Streptophyta > Magnoliopsida > Ericales > Ebenaceae > Diospyros > Diospyros lotus. Next base: position 10,655,683 of record NC_068340.1, read on the forward strand.
TAGTTACACGTTAGCTAGATGTCATCCAAATCTAATATTAGAGCACACAACACTAACAATACTATCCCAATTTTGAGATTAGATCATGCCACTAATTAAACTCATCTTGAGCTTCTTATTATAATCTCATTTTTACATGTGACTTTCCAAGGCTGGAAGGCATCCCTAGTGCTATTTCTATACTTTCTTAACTTGTTGAGCCATTAACCCTCGAATCGACTTATTTTCAACTCTTGGTGATTCTTTTCAATCCTCAAGTATACTTTTAAACATGTCTTAAGAATAAAATTAAAAAGATCAACATGTAATATTAGCTATTACAAATATCATCAAATAAACATTTTTAAACAATGAATTATTGACAATTAACACTATTTGCTATGCTAACAAACATCAAGATACTATAAATTAGAGAGCAAAAATTTCAAAAATAACATTTCAATATATCACAATTTTGGGACATAAGAAAATCAATTAGTTGGTAGTTATTTTCAAAATATTTTAGAATTGAAGGAATATTTATTAACTTTAAACATCTTTATCATATGGAAAATTAAAAAAAATAAAGTTCAGTTAGTTGGAAATTATTTTAAAATATTATTCAATGTCATTATTTTTCAATTGAAAAATAAAAATGTTATTATATGAATATTTTTATAATTTGCTTTACTGTAGTTGTCAACTGTCTACTTTGCTAACAAGTTCAAGAAACAATTAATTATTTACTAATTACTTTAAAAATATTATCTAAAAACATCTAAATTTTTGAAATGTAAGAATGAATATCCACTTATGTTTAAGCATCGGTGCTGTGTTAAAAGAATAAAAAAATAAATATTTAGTTGGTAATTATTTTTAAAATATTTGAACAATTAGTTGGTAATTATTTCTAAAATATTTTAACAATGAGAAGAATATCTATTTTAGTTTTAAAAATGATTATCAGATAAAAAATTAAAAATATGGATATTGTTTTAAAAATCTTATTATTTTTTTTTTCGATTGAAAAATAGAAATATAATGTACTAAGCACATCAGTGTTGTTTATAATTTATAAAACAATTCATGTACTTTAACACTGAAGATGGATGGTTTATGATCTTTTTTTCCATCAATTATCAGTTAGTTTTATAATTTTTATTTAAGATGGTTAGAATTTTTTAACTTAATTTGACCATTACATTACATTACATGGGTGCAGAATTATTTTTGAAAATTTGACTGAAGATGGGAGGTTGATGGATTGGCAGAGAAGGAGAGTATTATTATTCTAGAAAAGTAAATAAATGCCAGCTGCTGCGAGACGAAATTAATTAATTAAAGATCTTCAGAATGTTCTTGATTGAAATTGTCAAAGCTAGTGAATTTATTTGACGGACTATTCAAGGACCCGTATGTGTATCACTATGTGTATGTGGCGGTTAGGACTTAAAATAAATAAAAATATTTGTAAGGAGAGCAAATGTGTTAGATTAATATAAGATTTAAGAATTTTATTATATTATTTGTCCCACACTAAGGGGTACATGGGCTCATGAAAGGGACTCAGTTAGCTCACGTCGGGGACAACTGGACGCCTGCAGCGTGCGCTAAGGCAACCGACCGGAGGATTAGTAAACGTCGGGCGCGATATAAAATAGGAATAAAATTGAAAGAACAAAATTAAATCCTTGGGCTCCAAATAATGATCAAACCTTCACCTTATTTATGGCCAAGCCACCCGACCTGTCCCTGCAATCTGCCATCTTTTATCTTCCATCTTCGCAATCACAACGGGAATTTGATTCACCCCCATCAGATTCTGAAAATTTTCAAATCTTCAATGGCTTCCCTTGTCGGTCCACCGGAGATTTACAACCATCCCCCGGCCGGCCACAGCTCGGCCACAGTCGGTGATCCTTTCATGGACCTGTTAGTAGCCAACTTCAACTCCATGACTCCCTTCCCAAACCCACAAATGGGTTGCACCGAAAACGGCTCGCCCACGTTCCTCTCCACCGGAAACCCCTGTCTCGATTTCTTCTTTCACATCATGCCAGATACGCCGGCGCCGGACCTGACCCATCGTCTCCGACTGGCTTGGGAGCACAACCCTTTGACCGCCCTCAAACTCATCTGCAACCTGAGGGGCGTTCGCGGCACCGGCAAGTCGGACAAGGAAGGCTTCTACACGGCGGCGCTATGGCTGCACAAGCACCACCCGAAAACTTTGGCTTGCAATGTGGGCTCTCATGCGAAGTTCGGGTACTTCAAGGACTTGCCAGAGATTCTATACCGGCTTCTTGAAGGTCCCGAGGTTCGCCGGATAGCTAGGCAAGAGCATGCCAGGAGGAAGTTATCGAGGCCAGGGTGTTATGGGCGGAGGAGAAGATTTGGATTTCGATTTGGAGGAGAGAAACAGAAGAGGTCGAAAAGGCGGTCGCCAGCATTGAAGGAGAGCAAGGAGGCAAGGGTCATGGCGGCGTCGAAGAGGGCTGAGATGGAGAAAGAGACGGCGAGAAATCTGAGGGAAGAAAAGAGAATTTCCAAAGCCAAGAAAGCCGTCCAGCTGTACAGCCGTGACCCAGATTACCAGTTCTTGCACGACCGCGTTTCCGACCACTTCGCCGATTGTCTCAAGTCAGATATTCAGTGCTTGAAGAACCAAACCAGATCAGCCTCGCCGCGAAATGGTGCCCCTCTCTGGACTCCTCCTTTGACCGCTCAACATTGCTGTGCGAGAGCATAGCGAGAAGGGTCTTCCCTCGCGATGCTCATCCAGAATACGAAGGAATTGAAGACGCTTATTACGCCTACCGTGTCCGTGATCGTTTGCGAAAGCAACTCCTCGTCCCGCTGAGAAAAGCATTGGAGTTGCCGGAGGTTTATATCGGCGCTAACCAGTGGAACGCAATCCCGTACAACAGAGTCGCCTCCGTCGCCATGAAAATGTATAAAGACAAGTTCATGAAGCACGACAAAGACCGGTTCGAGGAGTATCTCGAGAGAGTGAAGTCCGGGAAAGCGAAGATCGCTGCCGGAGCGTTGCTGCCGCACGAGATCATCGCAGCGCTGTACGAGGAAGATGGCGGCCAAGTTGCAGAGCTTCAATGGAAGAGAATGGTGGGTGACCTCTCCAGGAACGGCAAGCTTAACAATTGTCTCGCAGTTTGTGATGTTACCGGTAGTATGATCGGTATTCCAATGGAGGTCAGCGTAGCTCTCGGCATCTTGGTCTCAGAACTTAGCGAAGATCCTTGGAAGGGGAAGCTCATAACCTTTAGCCCCAATCCAAAGCTTCAGAAGGTAGAAGGCGAGAATTTGAGATCGAAGACAGAGTTCGTGAGGGCGATGGAATGGGGAATGAACACTGATTTCCAGAAAGTATTCGACTTGATTCTACAAGTGGCCGTAAACGGGAACCTGAGCGAAGAGCAGATGATCAAACGAGTGTTCGTGTTCAGCGACATGGAGTTCGATGTAGCTTCGGCTCATCCCTGGGAAACAGATTACCAGGCCATAGTAAGGAAATTTACAGAGAAGGGGTACGGGTCTGTTGTGCCAGAGATTGTGTTCTGGAACCTGAGGAACTCGAACGCGACGCCGGTTCCTGGGAACCAGAAAGGGGTGGCGCTTGTGAGCGGGTTTTCGAAGAATTTGATGAATGTGTTCTTGGAAGGTCGGACTTTGAATCCAGAGTCCGTCATGGAAAAGGCCATTTCCGGCGAAGAGTACCAGAAACTTGTGGTTCTTGATTGATCATGAATGTATATATAGGATCAGCCACTTCTTCTTGCACTTTGATTTCCAGATTTCTATCAGAAAATATACATAAGAATGTAGTGATCTCATCTCAGAGATGATCCCTTTTGGGCATTCATCAATCAGCTGCCCTCGGCTGTGCTTTGTTGGAAGGAATAGTCATTCAATCCAGTCCTTAACAGCAAGATAAAGCTACGTATCAACGATCATTTAAGTAGGCCCAAATTTGGTCGGCCCAAGTGTATTTACAAATGAGGCCCAATTAAAGGTTACGTTGCCCAAATCCAATTGGAATTTAGGAACAAAACACAAGCCCAAATGGCCCACGACTTTATAAACCCTATGTGCCTATGGTCTAAGCTGAACCCGACCCTAAGTAAAAATATATAATAAAATAAATAAAAATAAAAGATACCCAGTCAAGCCATCTGGGCCACGAAGTTGGTGTAGTTAGGTAAATAGGTATAGGCTAAGTCAAATTCGCCTCCAATTAAAAGTTAACTTGTAGTGTGTAAAGTGACCGACTTGGCTATTAACTACACTTGAAGTTATCATCACTCACCTGCTAATTTCACCTTTTATTAATAATAATAAAATAAAATAAAATATTTGGTGGAGACTTAACCACAAATTTGTTTGAAAAAACAGAAAATTCTCTCCCATCTCTGGGCGTTAAAAAATGTGCAAATAGATATTAACAATTTATTAAAAAAATTTAGAGCTTTTATTCAGAAACTAAAAATCTATAAACTGTAATATATTTTATACAAAAAAATTGTAAGAGAGAAATTTCTTATTACGATTTTATCCTTATGAATATTTTTAAGAAAAAATTGTCAAAGTTAATTTATATTAAGAAAACTGTAAGAAAATTGAGGAAAATGGAATAAATATTAAAGTTTACATTTTAATATAAATAAAAATTTGCATAAGTAATTTTTAAGAATTTATACAGAAACTTTATATTAATAAAATATTTATAGTAAGAAAAAATCTATATAGAAAAACAAATTATGCAACAATCACTTTTTCAAATACTGATATATATAAAAATTTTATATAAGAAATTTGGATAATGAAAGAATATAAGGCCATCTCCAACATGAGCTGGAATTGTTTGCCAAGCCAAAAGTTTTAGGGCCATCTTCAGAAATTGCACTAACGCTACTTTCTATTTTTCTTATCACTAACCAAATATTTGTTGAGTTTCAAATTGCTCAACTATCTCTCTCTCCCACCCAACGGCGATGAACTTAGATTCGGAACAAGGAGAAAACGGCTGGTGAGTAGCAGCAACGGCTACATGAGTAGAATAGAGAAGACGACTTGCAAGCATTGAATGCCAACCAGTGAAGGTGGACGAGCAGAACGGTGACCAGCAAAGGCAAAGATGGTGAGCAGAATGGCGACAAGGTAAGGAGTTGATTGAGTAGCAAATAGGTTTGTGAGATTTTGGGAAATTTTTTTATTTTTTTTTGTGTTGGAAGATTGATATTATGTATTTGATTATTAATTTGTATATTTAATTATTAATTTTATATATGTGTATTTGATTATTTTGTGTATTTAATTATTAATTTTATTTATGTGTATATTTGATTATTAATTTTGTGTATGCATGAAAATTATAGAGAAGGTAAAATAAATAAAAATGAAGTTTATTAAAATAAATAAATGAAATAGAGAGTAAAATAGAAAGGAGAATAAGAAGTATGGTTAGAGCACCCAGTTTTCGAGACAAAATCAAAATAGGGAGTAAATTATTTATAATATAATAAAAAGTGAGATAGGAAGGTGGGTTGGAGATGGCCTAATGTACACCCAAAAAGGGGTGAATTTGATGTTTTAAAACTTTCGCGGTTAAAAGAAATTTTATACAAAAATTGTTTGGAGTTTGATGTCTTTGAATACAAATGCTATGAGTATAAAACTAATAATGAACAATGTATGAGAAACCAATTCTAAATGAGTATGCAAGAAATTTAACTTTGTTGAAATTAAAGTTGTTGAAATAAAATCAAAGGAAAGAGTGCAACACATAACAAATTTATAGTGATTCGGCCCAATTGCCTACATTCACTACTTTGCCTACTCACCAAGAATTTCAATAATCTATTTAACTTTTACAGGTTCAGCTATAATTTCATTTTTTTACTAGAAGTAGCTATAATCTTTATTTTTTACTAGATCGACAATAACCTTTTATATAGCATATACAAAGGAGCAACTATAACCTTTTACACAATGCTTTTTAATTGTAACGACCTGATAAGGGGGTCTGGAACATTTTGACATTTTTGAATTATTTTTATATGCGGCGTATTTTGGGCATGGATAATATAAATGTTTAGAATGTTTAATATGTTACAAAAGCCAAAATGAATAAATTGTGTGTGTGAGAAGGTTTAAGTAAAGCCAAGTGAGTAAAATTGAAAATTTAAAGTAAGAGAGTTGTTGAAAAGTCAAAGGCCAAGTGATTGAAAATTTAAATGTGGAAAAGTCCACAATTGTGGGCTTCAAATTGGAGGCAAATGGGGTTGCCATTGGGCCTTGTATGTGTATATTTATATGTGTTTCCATTTATTTAATTGGGTAAAAGGAAAGAAGGGATAAGGAGGGCATTTGTATTATGGTGAGAGGTCAAATTGGGAAAGAGGGATATTTAAAAGAAAGAGAGAGAAAGCCCATTCACTCTCATCTCCCTCTCGTTTCTTTCTTCTCCTTTCTCCCTTATCTCCCAATTTCTTCTTCTTTATTTGGAGCTTCAAGAATGGGTTTGGTAGTCAAGATTAAGAGCTTTGGTGGAGTATTTGAAGCTCAACATCTTCTTCTCCAAAGGATCTTCCATTTAAGCAAGGCAAGTTCCTCTCTTTTCTTCCTCATCCTATTCATTGGGCTTGATGTGTGGAGGGTGTAGTCAAGCAAATCTCATGGTTTTTCTTAAAGGAATGTTGTATAGCTTCCTATTTCAAAAGTTTTGTAAAACCTCTTTTTCTCAAATTAATTTCATTGGTTTCATGTGGGTTTTGAAATAGAGGTTGTAGCACCCTTTGGGATGAGGGATAAGAGTGTGATTGGAGTTTGATGGGGTATTGGAAGGTTTGGGATGGTTTTGAAGAGATTTGGGGCATCTATGAGCGGTTTCTGGGTGTTCCCCGTTGCCAAGTTTCGAAACATGGCATGTAGGTTTCGAAATGTAGCTCTTTGGTTTCTAGGTTTCGAAACATGTCTAGTAAGTTTCGAAACATAAGTTTCTGTTTACTAGGTTTCGAAACACGTTTCGCAAGTTTCGAAACTTGGGTTCAGCCTGCGCACCCTATACAGTTTTGACCATAACTTTTTGTATAGACATCGGATTGACGAACCGTTTGAAGAGTTGTAAACTAGACTTGATAGGATTTGTTTTTATATAAGTTTAAGATCATTTGGATAATATTTGAATGGTATAACATTGTTTTCAAGTCAAGTCTAGTTAATTTCAACCAACATTTGGGAGTGGTTGAGGTGCTTGCATAAAGGGAACCTTAGGGGTGCACGGAATGTATTAAAGCATGTTAGAAGGGGATTCTAACATGGAAATTTCCTTAGCTAAGATGGGAGTTAATAGTATTTTGAAAATGCATTATTCCATGTGGTCGGCGGTAAGGATACTTAAGACATGGAGGCATACATGTGTTCACTTTAAATTATTTTGTATAGCATTAAACGTGATTGTGAACAAAGGATATCCTAATAATGCCGGTAGGCTTGTGCCTGACCGTGGGAGCTACGGCTCACGATACCGCCTAGTACGGACTAGGGCGGGGGTGGATGATGGTCCACATTTAATGTCGGTAGGCTTGTGCCTGATCGTGGGAGCTACGGCTCACGATACCGCCTAGTACGGACTAGGGCGAGGGTGGATGATGGTCCACATTTAATGTCGGTAGGCTTGTGCCTGATCGTGGGAGCTACGGCTCACGATACCGCCTAGTACGGACTAGGGCGAGGGTGGATGATGGTCCACATTTAATGCCGGTGGGTTTGTGCCTAACCGTGGGAGCTATGGCTCATGATACCGCTTAGTATGGACTAATGAGGGGGTGGATGATAGTCCACATTTGATGTCAGTGACGTGTATTGACCGTGGGAGCTACGACTCGTGATACCGCCTAGTACGGACTAGGGCGGGGTAGATGATGATCCACATTTATTAATTACAACTCTAAGAAGGGATAAGATGAATTGTATGAATTCATGTGCTGGTGTAGACTATGGTGGTGGTAAAAATCAAATGATCGTAAGACTGATAAGAGAAGGACCCTACTACGACACCTCCTAGAGATTCCACCATATCTAAAGTTATGCATAGTATCGATTGTACTCGATACAAATATGTCATATCGGCGTGTGGTATCACGGGTATGGGCTAGCGCCGCAGAATTGAGAATGAATTGAGAGCACGACTTTGATGGGGCCACTGTATACTTAACGTGTGGCATCACAAATAGGTGCTTGCGTCGCAGAGTGGATTGGGTTCATAGGCCCAGAGTTAAGTGCCTTGTAACATGAATCTATGATATCTCAAGATAATGCTGATTGTGCTTAGAGTATTAGATGAGTTTCAGAGACTATATAGTAGCAAGGCTACTGGTGTCTGTTTTGTCTATGCTATGGTAGGAGTTGTTATTTGGGTAGGATGTGCTGGTCTCGGTTGTAAATCTGTCCATGATGTTTATGTTGCAATTCTACCTGTATTATTCTATGCCACGATCCTACCATATATATTGCTTGTTATTTGTTTCCTAAGTCTCTGTTATGACATATCTCATGATCTATTTCATTGTATTATACTTGTTGGGCCTTGTGGCTCATTCTTTCTTTTCACAACATTCCAAGTGCAGGTAAAACGAAGAATGAAAAAGGTCCTAGTAGAGCATGATGAGTTGGGTTAGATGTGTACAGAGCTCACCCGGATAAAAGGTTTTGGGAGCATTTGTCGACTGGATAATTTGTGCCATTCTAATGGTTGTATTTTATTATTTGGAGTTTATCATATTCCTCTTGGGAATAGCCTAATGGAATGTAAATGATAAAGATTATTTTATATTGTAAAAAAAAAAAAAATGATCTAGTTCGAGTTGTGCTTGGTTCCTATCTTGTATTGGGTTAGCGGGTCTTTACATTAATGGCTCAAGCATAAACCTTTTAAACTTAAACAAGATAGAGATTGATACAAGATAACACTCAAAAAAGTTGTTATAGTTTAAGCATTCAACCATAAAATAGTTTCTCATAAAGAAATGAGATATTCAAAAGATAGAAAAATAAGAATACTCTCTTAGAGTATAGAGGAAGTATGCTTTGAAAGCTTCTTTGGCTTGAGCCAAGTGTTAAGAACATTCAACTTAGGATATATATATATATATATATATCTTCTTTGAGAGAATTCTTTTTAGATCATTAGCCTCAATCTCATGCATGTCATGGGTATTTATAGTTTTAGGTTCTTCAATACACTTGATGATTTGTTCGTTTGATAAAAGCTATGAAACTGGCAAGATTATTCTTTTTCTTTTCTTTTCAATGGTTAGATGTGTATTTTTTAGCCCAAACACAGTTAAATTATATGAAATAATGTTCAAACACGTTTTTGCAATGATTAGATTGTGTATAACGAGAACTTGTGTACTTTTAAGATTGTCTGTAATGGCTAGTTTTTCAAGCATTAGTTGAGTATTTTGTGGTATTACTCAAGTATTTTTTGATAATTCTTGACTATTGTTTTTGGCATTACTCAACTATTTTTGCAATTACTCTATTATTGCTTAGAGATAGTCGATTAATGTTGTAAGTCTAGAGACTTGACAGATTTCTTCCAAATTCCTACTCAAACATTTTTGGAATTACTAAACTACAACATTTACATAGTAGATTATTATTCAAATATAGAAGTATAGAAATACTCGATTAAGCTTAACATTTTAGTCGATTATTGTCAAAGTACAAAGATGTGGCACTTTACAGCTAGGGTTGCAATCAAACCGAGTCGAGCCAAGCTTTGTTGAGCTCTGACTCGGCTCACGAGCCAATTTCTAGGATTGAGCTCGAGCACGGCTTATCGAAAGGTTGAGTAACATGATGTGATAGTAGATTAAAACATATTTTGAGCACTTGAGATATTATCTAATCCTAAGCCTACTCTAAGTACCACGTGTCACTTCATGCATTATGAACACTTAAGATATTCTTTGAAACCTTAGAATAACATGTCTTATTGAGGTTCATTAAGCAATGCATTTTGTTTTTATCATTAAAGCAACCTCAACATATCCTCAAGATATATGAGAACGTTAAAGTTTTGCATAAAATATTCATTATCAAAACATTCTCAAAATCAATAGATAAAACTATTTAAAACTTGTTCAAAAAAAAAAATAAACATTGACAAAATTGTATAAAGTTTAAAATTTTAAGATTGCATTTGGATAGAATGATTTCAAATTACACGCAGTATATAGATATTATTTCAAATTATCTTATTCCTTAATTCCAAATTCACTCTAAAACTAGATCTAAGAAAAAAGTTGAAATTATTTTGTACACCACAACAAAAACAAGAATTCCTACCATTTTATGAAAACAATGGGACATACATTAGATAACTTTCCTATTGATGGCTGACCTTTGTGGCATTTTATTAAATGCCAAAAATGATGAATTTAAATGTCAAAAAATTAAATCCAAATTAGCAACATTTATAAATGTTGATGATTTAGATATTAAACATATAGGTTATTTCAAGGAAATGACAATGTTTTCTTACATCAAAATGGTCATCTTGAAGCTCTTTTCTCTCCTACAACTACCCCGCCCCTTTTTCCATTTTTCTCTTCATTCTCTTGATCTTTTATTTTTCTCACACCTACACGCACTCTCTCTCTCTCATATCGTGGTTATCTTCATCTCGCTCTCTCTATGAATTTCTTTCACTCCTTGTTTCTCTCATACTCTGTCTTGGTTTGTCTCGCCATTCTTACCCTTAACCATCCATGCTTGTTGTGTTGTAATTGTGCGTGAAGCTTCATTCTCAAGGTTTTCTCAATCCTTCTTTTGTTTATGTTTCAATTTCCTTTATGTTTTTTTCATTTGGTTTATTCTGTTAAATTGTTTGTTTCATTTGGTTTAGGGGTTTCCCTTTATCTTCAAGTGTTTCATACCTAGAGAGCTTTCATTATCTATCATTCATACTTTCTATTTGTATTCTTAAAACCCATCTTGATCTTTCTTTCATATTCTTTTGAGCGTTGTTCATTCTGTGAACTTTTGCTCCATATCTTTATCTCTCAAACTACTATAAGGGTTAATGTCTTATACCTGTAAAAGGCATGGAAAAAGTTATGGTTGAGCCTTACAAAAGCAATTATAATAGAGGATAGTGTTCGCCTTTTTAAATGGACACTAAGAAGTGGATTCTCAAAAATCCTTGGTGAGTAGCTGAGGTAGTGGAGTAGTCTAAATTGAGTCAAACCATTCTAAATCTTGTGTGTTTGCCTTTTTTATTTCTGTTACTTTTAATTTTCATATTTTGAGCACTTACAGTTTGTATTTATAACATTGTTTTCAAAGTAAAAAGGGCTAAAACTAATTTTGGTACAAAATCTATTCAAATCGAGAAAGTTTTGAAACACCCAATTCACCTTCCTTTTGGGGTGCACACTCCTATTTTTCTTAGTAGGCAACTTTGGCATAGTAGTGACCTTACTTTCCATCTCATGCTTTCATTTTATGGCTTGTGGTTATGAAGCGATTAGCTATTATTGATCGTTTGATTTGTTTCTCTCCTTGGTCTAATAGTTGCTCTATGTGTCATTCTCAAACTAATTCTTATCTCCCCCCCCCCCCCCCCCCCCCCCCCCCCCCCGGCCCCAATTCTTTTGTGGAGTGCTAGTATACACAAGTAATTTTCTCTATTTTGAGACAACATGTAGGATTTAATTGTCCAAGATGGCCTTGGCAATAGCTTATTGTTTGGGCTTCACAAAAGTGGCATGGTGGCTCTACGTGGGGTATTAACTTTCTATTGCCTTCTTTTATTTATTACATTTGGAAAAAGCAAAACAACTCAATCTTCTTAGATTAACCTAGATCTTGTAGCTCTAGTTGCCTGCATTCTAGATACTATCCATAATCGATTGTTGGAACATGTGTGAATTTTTTCATGAAAAAATAAAAATAAAAAATCAGTGTTTATCTCTTAGAGATTGTGGCTACCCTTGCATACCATTGTGCCTAAAATAAAGGGAAGACTTAGTCCACAATTTCAAAATAAAAATATATTACCTAATTTTTCTCCAAAAACTCTCTCCACCATCTGCTCCTCTCTCCACGTTTTCTTCCCTGTTTCTTCTTCTTTCCTATTACTGTATTTTTCTATTTAAATAAGGAGAAAGTAACAGTTTCATATAAGGAAAAAGAACCAATGTTAAAAGAAAAAATTATTCTTTACAACACACTTGAAAATTTTGGTTGTTTCTTGTATTTTTGAGAAATCGAAGGGTGTTTGTATTTTGGACTGTTTGTATTTTGGACTTCTGTAGTGCAAGGGAGGTCCGAGACAGAGGTGATTATGGGTTGTTTTATCCTAGGGATGACATGGCTGTTAAACCACTTGCACAACCTTGGGCAGAGTCCTGAAACATCTTAAAGAAAGCGACCTTGTCCGCGACTTAACCTAGAATTTATTTAATAAATTCGTTCTATTCATTTTATATGGCAACAAGATCTGTTTATTTTCTGTTGCAACAAATTTAAGATGATCCTTTTTGCCATGAATACTGAATCTAACCATGAAGCTACTAATCTGAACAAGCCCTTTCATTTTGAGGGGCTTCATTTTAAAAGATGGAGATAGAAAATGTTGTTTTTCCTAACCATGAAAAAGGTAGCATCTGTCCTTAATTCTAAAAAACCAAAATTGCCTAAGGAACGTACTAATACCCAAATTAAAAAACATGAGTCTTGGGTCGATACTGATTTTCTCTACAAAAACATTGTTCTTAATGGTCTGTCTGATGATTTGTATGACTAATATTGTTCTAAAAACTCTGCAAAGGAAATGTAGGATGCATTTCAAAAAAAAATATGACACTAAAGAGGCTAGAACGAAGAAGTATGCAGTCAGTTGCTATTTGAAGTACCAAATGAGTAATGACAAATCTGTGGAGGTTTAGTCATATGAGCTACAGAAAATAGCACATGAAATTATTTTTGAAGGTATGGCTCTAAATGAACAATTTCAAGTTGTTTTGATTGACAAATTACCCCTTAGTTTGTTGGAAAGTTTTTAAGAACGTTCTTAGGCACAAAACTAAAGAATTTTCTCTATAAAGTTTGATCACTCGTCTTCCCATTGAGGAGGAAGCCCGCAAACATGATCAAGAAGTTGAAGTACTTGTTGCATTAAACAACGATAATAATAAGAAATCCACCTCTGCTATTTTGAAACCCAAAGGGAAAAACATGAAGAATCAGAATCGTAATCACAACCGCAACAACCAAAACTGCAACAATCAAAACAAGAATGGTCCACGTAATCAGAATGGACAGCAATCCCCTTCAAGGAATGATTATGGATAGTTTATATGTTATAACTATAATAGGCCTGGCCATTTGGCTCGAAATTTTGGAAATAGGCATCGTCCTACTCCACAAGCGAACCTTTTCGAAGAGCAACTTATTGCTATGATTTTTTAAATCAAAGTTGTTGGAGGATCCAAAGGGTGGTGGGTAGACACTGGTGCTTCTCGCCATGTCTGTTATGATCGTATTTTAGGTCTTATTCTAAAATTGAGGACAAGAAAGTGTTGTTGGGTGATTCCCACACATTTTTGTTGCTGGAATTAATTAGTGAGGTGGAATTGAAGTTTATCTCTAGAAAGACTATTATACTTAAAGATGTTTAGCATATTCCAGAGATGAGAAAGAACTTAGTTTCGGGCTATCTTCTCAACAAGGCTGGGTTTACTCAAACTATTGGGGCTGATTTGTATACCATTACCAAAAATAATGTTTTTGTTGGGAAAGGTTATGCTACTGATGGAATGATTAAGTTAAATGTTGATGCTAATAAAATTGCACCTTCTGCTTACATGTTGTGTTATTTTAATACTTGGCATGCTAGACTTTATCATGTTAACAAACGCATCATTGAAAACATGAGTAGCTTAGGACTTATTCCTAAATTGTCTTTTGAATTACTTTGAAAAGTGTGAATTTTGTAGTCAAGCTAAAATTACCAAAACCCCTCACAAATCAATAGGTAGTGAAACTAAGCCACTCGATTTGATTAATTCTGATATATGTGAATTTGATGGTGTACATGTTTTGACTAGAAATGGAAAACGCTATTTTATTACTTTTTTTGATGATTGTTCTAATTATACTTTTGTCTAACTTATGAAAAATAAAAGTGAAGCATTTGACATGTTTAAATTATTTGTGACTGAAATTGAAAAACAATTTAACAGAAAGATAAAGAGATTACGTAGTGATAGAGGCACTAAATATGACTATGGCATGTTTATTGATTTTTATAAAACACACAAGATTATTCATAAGAAAACAACACCCTATTCATTTGAAATGAATGGTAAAACTAAAAGGAAAAATAGAACTTTTGTTGAATCTATAGTTGTTATTTTACTTAATTTTGGTGTTGCTTCTTATTGGTGGAGAGAAATTTTGTTGACCGTGTGTTATGTGTTGAATAAAGTTCCCAAATCAAAAGGTTAATTTTCTCCTTATGAATTTGTCAAAAATAAGAAACCCAATTTGTCCTATTTTAAAACCTAGGGTTGTCTAGCTTATGTTTAGATTCCAGATCCCAAAAGGAATAAGCTTGCTAGTAGAGCATATGAATGTGTTTGTGTTGGTTATGCTGAGAATAATAAAGCTTGCCGATTTTTTGATTTGAATGCTCTTGTTGTCATTTAATCAATTGATGCTCATTTTTATGAGCATAGATTTCCTTTTATATTGAAGAAATAGTGGGGGTTCAACATCTAATAATGTGCCTATGACTAGTGTTAATGGACCTAATAAGGAGTTAGAATCTGAACCTAGAAGAAGTAAACGTGCTCGAACTGCTAAAGATTATGGTTCTAATTTCTATGCTTTTACCTTAGAAGATGATCCTCAAACCCTCAAGAAAGCCTTAACCTCACTAGATGCTAACTTTTGGCAAGAAGCAGTTAATGATGAAATAGAGTCTCTTGAGTCAAATGGAACTTGGCATTTAGTAGATTTACCTCCAAGTTACAAAATAATAGGTAGGTTGCAAATGGATACTGAAAGGAAATTGAAACCCGATGGTACTATTAATAAATATAATCTTGTTGCAAAGGGTTTAGACAGAGAGAAAATGTAGATTTCTTTGACACCTTTTCAACTATTATTAGAATTACATCTATTCGTGTATTTTTTTTCTCTTACTACTATTCATAATCTTGTAGCACACCAAATGGATGTTAAAATAGATTTTTTAAACGATGATTTAGAAGAATGAATTTACATGGACCAACCTAAACGTTTTATTGTTCCTAGTCAAGAAAACAAAGTTTTTCAGTTAAATAAATCTCTTTATAGATTGAAACATGCACTCAAGCAATAGCATGAAAAGTTTGATAATCTTGCCATTTCACATGGTTTCAAAGTGAATGAAAGTGACAAATGCATTTATTATAAAGCAAAAAATGACCTTTGCACTATCATTTGTCTTTATGTGGATGACTTACTTATTTTTTGTTCTAATATTCATGTCGTGAATAATGTGAAATCTATGTTATGTGCTGACTTTGAAATGAAAGATCTCGGAAAAGCAAATGTGATCCTTGGAATCAAGATCACTAGGTTTGAAAAGGGAATTTCTTTGGATCAATCTCATTACATTGAGAATATCTTAAAGAAATATAAATATTTTGACTGTAAACCTGCATGTACACCATATGATCCTAGTGTAATTTTGTTCAAGAACACCAGTGATGGTGTTAAACAATCTGAGTATGCGAGCATCATTGGCAGTGTAGTGGCCCACTCCCGGATAGTCTCGTTAGTATAGGATATCCGAAATAAGGCCATCACAAGGATGATGTAGAACAATAACATACAACACCACATTAATATTCTTAGATAAATTCAGCGGAAGCCAACATAAAGGTTTACAACATCTTGGCACCATGGCCTACACAAAAATAAAATACAAGGGCACTAATAAATTTTACAACATAAAATTTCCTCACACATGCCATCTTCACAAACACTAACATGGACCATTTAATCTGGGAGGTCTCTGTACGCCACTAACCCTGGGCTCTAGTCCCACAGACTCTCCCTCAACCACTGCTTTACCTTTACCTAGAATGACATGAGAGTAAACAAGGTGAGGCACAAGGCTCAGCAAGTATATTTATAAAGCATGGAGATATAGAATCAAAGTCATGGATAATCAAGATAGAGTAAACAACTCTATGAGAAGATATTAGTATAACACGACTCATAAGTTTTCCATTTACGTCAATTTCCCATGCCGTGATTATTATATATACTATGTAGTCATTTCCATGCTCATGCATATGCACCAATAGTAAGGAATTTTCCACATAATTCCTAAGGCTCCCACGGCCAATATATCCATACATAAATATATACTCATCATAAAAATACATCAACAAGCAATAATAATTTGAGCCTCGCCTACCGGGTTGATGGCCACCTCACCCGCGTCATGCGCTCATAGGATATCCTTCTTACCCATGGACATAGCTGTCGCGTAAAATAATAGGTGTGCAAATCAATATAATCATACATCACATAAGCATATCCCAATTTCATGTCAATCATCAATGATTAAGAAAAATACCACAAAAAAAGGATTAATTAAACAAAATTTTAGGAAATTTCTAGATTTCAAAGGGTAACTTCAAAGACCTATTTTGTTCTCATTTCTCAATTAAATTTAATGAGAGATATATCAAATCGAAGTCTCAGATCTCTAGTTTCTAAAAAAATAATTGGATTCGAAATCAAAAATAATTACAATGAGTTATTTTCCAAAAATCGAAGCAAGGCAGATTGCTATAGTAAAATTATAGCATTCTAGATAGAATTCAATAAGGCTTTTATGGATTCAAATGATGACCAAAAATTTCAAATCCTATATCAAAACGAATTCTATGATGTCTAGTTTACATAGAAACAAATGGATTGTAAATCGGATATAACCACAGAAAGTTATACCATAAAAACCCAAGCAATATCGAATTACACGGAGCAGTAAGTTACGAATTGTTTTAGCAGAAATCAACAAGGCCACTGGTGTTTCAAATTGAAGCCAAAAAATTAAAACCCTATATCAAATCGAATCTCATCAAGTCTAGTTTACAATGCAACAAGAGGATCTCAAATCGGATATTTCTACTACAAGTTATGCCCATAATAATAGAACATGCGCAAGCTATCACAAGCTAAAAATGGACATACGGACATAATGCAAAACAAGCTAACAAATAATTGTTTTGGTCTATTCTAACAAAAAATATTTCATTCTTTGAAGGATTTTGGGGTAAATCAAGCCCCAAATGAAGATCCAATAAGGCCTATTAATTTTGAAGAATTTTTACAAAATATTTGTACATAAAAAGAAAGACATTTTAAAAATAAAAGTAGTGGTTTTTGCCATGGAGAAGCAAGATCTACTCAAAATGAAGAAGATTAAACAAGAAACTTGTACATCAAAATAAGGAGAGGTAATCTTGCATAACAAGAGAGATGCAAGGAGAACTTACCTTATAAGATGATCCCAAAGAAGAACTTGATAAAGCTCTTGAAAATCCCTTTGCTTGAAGCTCCAATGAAGGTTAACAATGGAGGAAGAAAAAGAAAGAATGAGGAGAAGAAGAAGACAATTGAGAGAGGGAGAAGGGAGCAAAAAAGCAAGAAAGAAGAAAAGAAGGAGAAAATGGGGGAGGAGTTGTCTCCCAACTCTCTCCAATCAAACCCCTCTTTTGTCTTCCCTAATTTGCCCATCACTTAACACACACAAAATTCAAATATTTCATACCCTTTAAGTCATTTTTTTCATTTTCTTAATTGTTTCATTTTTAATTAAGATACCTCTCTCTATGCTCATAGCCCAAGTCCAAGTCCAAATATATGGCCCAATCCAACTAAGGGCCAATGGACTTTTTTTGAAATTTGGACTCAACCCAATTCATTTACACTTAATATTTAAATACTTATAAATGACCTAATTGAAATAAAGCCCAAACCCATTTAGCCCACAACTTTGAGACTTTTCCACACATTTCATTTATACACCCAAAGACATTGGTCCACTTACATTTATTTTTCACAAAATATTATCTTCATTTATTTACCCCATTAATAACACATATAATATTTTCAACACTTAATTCAATAAAGACCAAAAATTCTAATGCTCGAAAGAAAATACCACTCGACATCTAGACCCACCAACGAGTCGTTACAGGCAGTCTACGATATGCTATTGATTGCACTAGGCTCAACACAGCTTATGTCATGGGATTACTATGCAAGTTTACCAGTAGACCTAGCATTAAGCATTGGCATTGTAACACCCCACATCTCAAGAGGGCATTACGTAACGTAAGATTTCGGGGATATTTTTTTTTCCAAACAAAACAATGGAAACTCAATACAAAACTGTTACCCGAAGATCCCATTACAACTTCTCAGAATATCAACTATGAACCATCAATAAACTAAGATAGGTTCACCAACTCAAATGCAGAAGCTAGATCGAAACCTTAATAGGTCATAACCAAAACCACTTTATTTATAATATAAAGTTACACCAACGTTTACATGATGTCCTAAAAAATAAACAACATTATTGAAAGCGACATATTAAAAGCTATCAACTAATCATTGTCACTCCTCGGCAATTTCCTTTCCTTTCGCATCGCTGCCTTTACTTGAAACGTTTGAATATTCTAGGGACATAGTCCAAATTAGATGATGAATCATCTAAGTAAGAGTTCAAAGCACATTTTTTTATGAATGAATGCAAGACATGAAATAAACTAATACACCCGGTAAGCCCTACCCCAAGAGAATCCCCAGCGCTTAACCCTACCATGGGAAAAAAGCAATCTCTCTAAAAGCTATGCCACCATACCGACTCGACGACACGACGATGCAACGCGATTCTAGCTTAAATGGGGCTGCCAACGCATCTCACTAGATTACGTTCCCACCTTAAGCATCCAGGAACCACCATACAATCCCAACTCCAAAATTTCACATGGACCACCTAGTCATCCTAGTGCAACTTCCCTGACCGAACGGCCTGGCACGGAAACCAAGGCGGTTATCCTAACATGCACACCAGCATCAGATACCCCTATTATTCCGTCATGCCCTTTGAGAATTATGACTACACTATCCAGACAACATCCTAGTCTGACATCCCACATGAACAACACAGTATAGACCACCTAGTCGTCCTAGTGCAACTTCCTTGACCAAACGGTCTAGCACAGAAACCAAGGCGGCTATCCTGACATGCACACCTAGCATCAGATACCCCTATTATTCCGTCATACCCTTGGAGAATTACGGCTACACTATCCAGACAACATCTTAGGTTGACATTCCATAGGTACGCACAAAACGCAAGACAATGCCACATTTCACAATTCAAAGCATTATATAAACAACAATTTATAAAATGCAATGCACAAGTTCAAAACGTTTAGGGATGAGCTTCCCTCATAAAAACCAACTGTCATAAGATAAACCGCTAGCATGCATAAAATCATTTTGCATGAAATCTCCACATGTTCAGATAGAACAAGCATGATAAATCAAGTTTTGGGGGCGAACACTCACAACTTAAAATCAAATTTCCAGGTAGAACACTCACAACTTAAAATCAAATTTTCAGGTAGAACACTCACCTCAACGTATTCGGATCGTCTCGATCCTCGTGCACAACCTCGTTTTGTGTGCCAAAACACAAGCACTTGAATTTATTCTCAACCTCAAGCCAAGATATTTCCTAAACACCACATTTAATTAAGGAAGCATCAAAATCCATTTTCCTCAATTTTTCTATAATTTCCTCTATTTTCTCCCAATTTTCACCTCGATAATTCCAAAATAACTATTTCCTCAACCATTTCCCAAATATTTCAACACAATAAATCCTAAAATATTTCAAGAAAAAAATTGAAATTAAAATTACCAAAAAGCCCCTTGTCACGCGCCTTCACGCGCTCAACGCGTGGGTGCGGGTGGAAGCTGGCGTGTGGCTGCACGCACCACCGTCTTCTTCATTGAACCAGTCGTCGACAGTTGCTCCGATGGCCATGAAAGTGGTACCCCCTTGAAGCCCAGTTGAATTCGATCACAACCCCACCGGTTTCAGGCCGAAAGGCCATCAGAAAACCCTTAAAAGACGAGTTGCAGGTCCGGCGAGGCGGACTGCCTTCGATTCTTAGCCTTGCTCAAACAGCCCTCAAACGCTCACCAAAATGCTTCAAAACACTCCCAAAATCTTCTCCTTTATGCAAGGATCAAAAGCTCCTTAATCACTCTTTTAAAAACATTCAAAAACACGGTCCATTTGTGCTTCAAAACTCGAAACCCTCGGCCTCTATTTATACCTAAAAATCGACCAAAATCAGACCAATCACCGGCCAATCCTTACTTCCCAAGACTCCTACGGCCATATACGACCTCCCCCAAGCCACCCTCGGCCATCCCATCGTCGGATTCGGCCTCCACGTGAGGAGATTTGCGGCGGCCATTTTCCCTCACTATGTGTTCACACTCCAACTTCTATTAATTACACTTTGACCCTATACTTTCATCTAATCTCATTTTGGCCCCTTTCATGATACCCCTGATCTTTCCAACACCATCACTAAGGCCCATAAGTCTGGCACTCTTCATTTGATCCTTGAAACTTCTAAAAAATTACTATTTTGACCTCCCTCGGGCAAATTTAGAAAATTGTACTTAGGCCTGGCTGATTGATTTGACCTTAAATCCATTTATTTTAACCCAAAATCGTTTAAGGGTTGTTCTACACGTGAAATATTGGTCCTTGACGTGCTCCGTTGACCTTCTGGATGTCTCCGATGTCGATTCAATTTTCTTAGCCCGGTCGACAGCTGTACCAAAAACTGTTCCCGATCCAATTTCTTTCATCACTAAAAATCATAACTTAAATCACTCGTCAATACTATACCATTTCCCTTAATTTTCTAGGATCTGGGGTACTCCCTCGGACTAATTCGGTCGTCTAAAGCTGCGTTAGTGTACCTTATAGTCTCATTTTTCTGAAAATTCCACTTGTACCCTTCATCAAATATTATTTTATAACCTCAAATCATTCCCAGGTATTACAGGCATACTATTGATAAGGTAATGAGGTACCTTAAAAGGACCATGAATGTAATACCCCATATTTTTGTGAGGTTATCACATAATTTAAGTAAGTTTAAAATACCAAAAAAATTGGCTTGTAAGGGCAACAAGTGACCAAATTAGCTACAGGGAGTGTCCTGGAGCTTAGATATCTAAGGAAAAAGGTGGTTCATCATTGATGAGCGTCTCGAGGAGAGATTTATGATGCCGAAAGAAATCAAATCAAAAATGATTTTTGGTACAACTATGAGTCGGCTTGAAAGATCGAATGATGGTAAAAAGCTTCCAAAAAATCTACGGAACCCTGAGGAAGCTCTAAGTTTGTGAATAGAACAACCCTTAAGTGGTTTCGGGATGAAACAAAAGGGTTTGCGATTGAAACATGCATTTGGGGCCTAAGTGTAATTTTTTATTCTAGTCTAAAAAGGGTTAAAAATGATATTTTTTTCAATTTTTTTGGGTCAATTGAGAAGCATGGGACTTAGGGTTCATGTGGTAAAATATTAAAGTTTCAGGACTTAAAATAAGGGCCAAAGTGGTATTTGGAAGAAGCTTCAAAATTTATTCCAATATAGTTTTGAATCATTTTGAATTTCAAAATTCATTCTAATATAGTTTTGAATCATTTTGGAGTTCAAACAACATTGCATTCTATCTCTGGATCACTTTGGAGTCCAAAGCTTATCTAGGGACATGTGGTGACACGTGATTGACCTAGAAAATCTATAAATAAGGCCATGGGATTGTTCTCAAATCATTCCAAGTAATTTTGATTATTGAGGAATTCTATGGTGAGGATCTTATTCTTGAGAGAGGGGAGAAAAT
Organism: Diospyros lotus; assembly: GCF_014633365.1. NCBI lineage: Eukaryota > Viridiplantae > Streptophyta > Magnoliopsida > Ericales > Ebenaceae > Diospyros > Diospyros lotus. Next base: position 10,677,700 of record NC_068340.1, read on the forward strand.
TCTGCAAGAAGAAGGGAATAAATCACATAAGAAGAGAAAGAGAATGGGTCTCGTCGAAGTTTTGGGTTTTCAAGGGAGTTCATGCTAAAAAATAGAAAAAAATGGGTAAGCTAAGTTCTTTTTTTATAATATTCCTTTATAGGGGGAAGAAAGGGACCTGTGGATTCAAACGGGGGTCAAATCGGATCTAAAATGAGGGACTTATGGTAAAAAAATCAAAAGATGGCAAAGCTGTCCAAAATATAAGGGCGGCGCGTGTATTACACGCGCCGAGAAGGGGCTGTGTGTGGGCCACCTTCCCAGCGCACGTGTAGGGCCCTTTTGCCTTGAAATTTTCCAATTTTTCTCTTCATTAAATGCCCTTCAACCCTATGTAAAAATATTAGAGGTTAGGTTTACCGAAACTTATGTTTTCTGCATAAACCTAGGTCTGCTAGCTGTGAATAGTAACTTCCAGAGGTAAACCTTCAAGGTGAGGCTCCTAAACTCCAAATCTTATATTTTTCTCTTACAAGAGACTTTTATTGCATGAAGCTTATTTTGAGAAGTTCCTGTACGCAAACTCCTGTTGTTCTCTTGCATGAAATTATGTTGCATATATGAAATGTGTTTTCCTAGAAATATATGTTATTGGCTTTCAACTGTTGCATTTATAAAATTCGTGTGGCCATACTGTTGTATCTATTTGTTGTTACCGAAGGGCAAAAGCCTGGATATCCCCTGAGAGGTGGTATGCGTATACCATCGAGAAAGCTTTCATGGGGAAGACCATAAGTCTAAGGGACAATGGATGTGATGATTGCATAAGTTCTATGAGGTCAGACCAAGGTGACATGGTTAGGGACCTCCCAAGAGGCGCTATGCATGCGTTGTTAAGAAAGCTCTCGTTGGAGGAGATTGGCGTGTTCATGAGGTAATTCGAAGTAATCCTCATTGTTTCTTTATACATTTTATATCTGTTAATGCATTTATATAAACTGTTTTGGAGTTCTCACTAAAAGATTCATCTTCTAATTAGACTGTGTCCCTAGAATATTCAAACATTTCAAGTTCGACAAGTGGCTCTAAGGGAAATGAGACATCTGAAGAATAAACTCATTTTGTTGTTTGTAGCACATTTTAGCATATCTTTAAGTATTTCAGTTGATGCAAACCTTAGTATGCTTTGGTTATGTTTGAGACGTTCAGTTATCGTTTCGAGAGATGATATTCATGTATTTCATTTTCTAAATGTCTTAAATGGTTTCTTATATGATAAATAAAGCATTATGGTTACGTACCATATCAAGTTTGATCTATCTTCCACATTTGTAATTATAACACCTGTCTTAGCTATTTGAGTTTGTTAGGCTGAGAAGGTGAAAAAAAGAAAAAACTTCCTGAAATCCTAAGTTATTTAACGCCCGGGAAATTAGGGGTGTCACAATGAACCATAGATTACATTATCAAAAGTTTCCCATTGTCCTATAAGGATATAGTTGTAATACCTCATGTTTGCATGTGGTTGACACGTAATTTAAATGAGTTCGAAATATAGAAAAATTGGTTTGATAGTAAAATAGGTCATCGAATTGAGGGTAAGAAGTGCATCAGAACTTAGATGTCTAAAGAAAAGGGTATGTCAATGATGAGAATCTCGAGGCAAGATTTATGATGCCGAAAGAAATTAGATCAGAGACAGTTTTCAGTACAGTTATGATTCAGGCTGAGAAATCGAATGATGGTAAGAGACTTTCGGGAAGTTGATGGAACCCTGAATAGGTTCATATTTAGCATAAGGAACAACCTTTAAGTGATTTTGGGAGGAAACAAAAGGATTTGTTGTCAAAACATGATTTTACTTATATTCGGGCCTAAGTGTAATTTCTTAATCTTACCCGAAGAAGGTCAAAAAGATGATTTTCTAAATCTTCAGGGATGAAATGAAGAGTTTGGAACTTATGGGGCTTAATGGAATAGTTGAAAAGCTCATGGGCTTCAATGAAAGGGCCAAAATGGCATTTGAAATAACTTGGGATGGTAGTGTAATTTTTGAAACTGTTGTGTGAACACAACAACATGGGCATAGGAAGCGTGGGAGCAAAGCTATGGCCATTGATTGGCCGAGAGGATGCTGGATTTTTGCTATAAATAGGGGCCGAGGGTTTTGAGTTTTGAGAATCAAATTGATCGAGTTTGGGAGTGTTTTTTGAGCTTTTGGATAGAGGGATTTTGTTCCTTGGGTTGAGAGGATAATTTCTGAAGAATATGAGCGAGGTTCGTGTAGATCTGAGGGTGTTTCGAGGGTTGTTGAAAAACATAAGTGGTTGTCGGTGCCGAAGCTTTAAACGGCAGATCGAGGGCCTTTTGATACTTTTTTCGGGCAAAGAAGAGTACCACTGGGATCGACTTGAAGAGATTTACCAGGTGGTGTGGTTGGGGGAAAATTCTAGTCGACGGCGGCAAGGGGCTAGCTTAAGAAGACAACTAACACGTGCAAAGCACGCGCGGGTCTTCACACGTAAGGCGCATGGCTAGCGCGTGGAGTGAGATATTTTTTTGAATTTTTTAAAATATTTTTAGAAAAATATTTTATGAATTATGGTAGAGAAAAATTTGAGAAAAACCTTGAGGAGGTATTTACTTTGGAATTTTTGAGGAGAAAGTAGGGAGAAAATGAGGAAAAATTATGAGAAAATTATGAAAAATAGATGTTAATATTCTTTTGGAATGAATATGATGTTTAGGCCTTATTGAAGCTTAAGGTTGAGTAATAGTGCGATTACTAAAGCCTATCACGAAAATTGAGGTTAAGCACGAGAATTGAGGTAGTCTGAATACGTTCAAGGTGAGTGATTTTACTATCAAAACTTGGTTTTATACAAATGGTTTTGATTTGTGAGTGTTCTGTTTAAAACTTGGTTTATTGCAAGTGGTTCAACCCTATACTTGATTTTGTTTCATGCAATAGTTTTGGCATGTGAATGGTTGGCTTCATGTTGATGTTCATAAAAAATGTTTATATATGTGTGCATCGAAATACATGCATTAAAATGTCATTTTATATAATGCATCATTACATGTTGTGGTTATGGCATTAGCATATGTGTTGGACATGGGTAGTGTTTCCGAGATGCTTTTGAGTGGGAACGTAATCTTTGACATGATTGTCGTGAGCCAATTAGTTTCTACGTTGATGTTAACCCTCCCATGTCGGGAGTGGAAACGATTGTTTCCGAGATGTCAGAGAGATGTGTTGATGTTGCCCCTCTTAAGCTAGGATTGTGTTATGCCATTGTGTCACTATGATTATGTCACCTATAGAGAGATTGCTCTTTTCTTCTGGTATGGGTTAAGTGTTGTATGCGATTCTCTTGGGTTGGGACATGTTAGGATATGTCTATTATTCATGGTCTTGCATATATTCACGAAAATGTTTTAAACTCTCATTTGGATGATTCAACGATCAGGGAAGCAGCAGGCAAAACGACAAGGTAAGCACGCCAAGTGAAACGGCAGGGGCGGTTATCGTTTTGGTCATCCGCTCAAGAGCCCAAAACGTTGCCGTTTTGGGCAGCCATGAGGGTTGCTAAAAGACCTTTCTGCCCCTTCTTAAACGATGCCTTTTAAAGCTTCACATAAATACAACATAAGGGTTCAAGTTGATAGACACTCTTGCTTATGCACGATTTTACATTGTATTGCTCAATGAAAATGTTTTAAAAAATTCAAGTGGGGGACTATTGGAACATGTGTGAATTTTTTCATAAAAAATAAAAAAATAAAAAACTAGTTTTTATCTTTTAGAGATTATGGCTACCCTTGCATTCCATTGTTCCTAAAATAAAGGGAAGAGTTAATCCACAATTTTCAAAATAAAAATATATTACCTAATTTTTCTCCAAAAACTCTCTCCATGTTTTCTTCCCTATTTCTTCTTCTTTTCTATTGTTGTATTTTTCTATTTAAATATGGAGAAAGCAGCAGTTTCAGATAAGGAAAAAGAACCAGCGTTACAAGGAAAAAATATTCTTTGTAGCATACTTGAAAATTTTTGTTGTTTCTTGTATTTTTGAGCAATCAAAAGGTGTTTGTATTATGGCCTTTTTTAGTGTAAGGGAGGTCTGAGACAGAGGTGATTCTGGACTATTTTATCCTAGGGAAGGCTATTAAACTTCTTGCATAACCTTGGGCAGAGCTGCGAAACGTCTTAAAGAAAGAGACCTTGTCCGCGACTCAACCCAAGATTTATTTGGTAACTTCATTCTATTCATTTTTTGCTGCAACAAGTTTTGTTTATTTTCTACTACAACAGGTTGATCTCCCTTGTATTTAAAAAAACTATACAAAGTAGAATTGTAGTTTATAAATGATGACTTTTAGAATTTTGAAGTTATAGATATCTTCTTAGTTCTTTGTATCTAGTTCGTCCTAATAAAGATATGCCTGAGCATGGGCCTTTAACCCAATTTTCTGTATCTTAGCCTCTTTTAATATATTATGATTTTTTGAAAAAAAATAAAATTTTGCCTAAAAATTTTTAAATGATTTCTTTGTACAAAAATGAAGTGAAAACATGATGTGGCACAAGTAAAACATGTAACAAAGGTTGTTTGTTATTTTTTTCATAATTTTGAAGTCAATAACAATCAATTTTCATATTTGAAAGATATTTTTGGCTATGTTACTCATCTTTTAGTAAATCTTTATCTAATTACAAAGAGTATCCTTCGCATTTTGAAAATGACAAAGACAATCTTTGTCATTAAAAAGTAAGTTAAATTGATTAAACTGTATATATGATTGATTATGGAATAAGGGCGCGATCACCACATCTCTGCCTCAATCCAAACACTTGTAAGAAAAGTTGGAGTTGGTTCCCCTTATATAACCTTCAATGCTCAAGTTAGTATAGTAAATAAGTAGTAATGCAAATTGAATGTTTAGAATTGCTTGATTTACTTGTGGGGGTTTCATGCCTTTATATAAACGAGGGGGCTAAGATACTTAGAGTTATCATTTTTGATATTCCTAGACCTAGTAATTCTAAGCTATGAAAAAATTCCTTGTTTTAGATAGAGATAGAGTTGATATGCCCATCTTGGATTTCTTAGGTATAAGGTGAGATAAGTAGAGCTAATGTTAGTCCCTACTCATCCAAAAAAGAGATGAGCTAGTGAGAGATAAAGTTAATCCTTCCTCGTATGAAAAAGAGATGAGCCAAATAGAGATATAGCCTCATGTTGGAGGTGATAAATTAGTAGTTATTTGTTGATGGTTTTCTTTCAAAATGAGCTAGGGGAAGGGATGTGTATCATCTCCTTGTCACTTATTAATATAAACACATGGCAATATGTCCAATGATAGCTCAATAATTTTTGCCTTCTGAATACTCTAACATCTCTTGCCCCCATTCCTTGAGTTGAGCTATCTATTCAGTTCATGGAGTAGAAAAGATTATTCATGAGCTTGTCACTCAATATTCTGGCTTTCTTCTTTCCGTGTTAGGTTTTTGTTTGATTGGTTTTCTCCAGCTTGATTTTGCTAGTTCAGTATTCTCTAACTTGGTCTACTTTAGCTTGACCATGCCCTGGTTGTTTTTAACACCTCAATTATTATGGCTTGACTAAGGTGCTGGTTGAAGCTTGGAACACAAGACTCTTCAGTCTTGTTCTTTAGCTTGACAATCTTCTTTTCCAAGAGTTGAAGCCACTTTTCCTTTAAAGTCTCATCTTTTTGGGAAGGAAATGAGTTGGAGGCTTTTCTATCCAAGTGGCATGGCGCTCGTGCTCGGAATGGTGGTTGTTCTAATTTTGTTGTTGCCACTCATTCAATTAATGTTGTTTGTTTTGTTGATGTTGCTTGTATTGTTAAGTTGTTTATCTTGTTGGGTTGTTCATCTAGTTAGCATTGATGTTGTTGTGGAAGAACACTTACCAAAGAAAAGAGGGTTAGTACAAAATATAAGCAAAACCAAAGAGATATCGAAAAATAAACCAACCGAAGAACACAAAAGAGTAATAGTAAAAGAGACTCCCTGTAAAATAGTTTTCAAGGCTCAGATCTGGATCTGTCCAGATTGTACCACCCAGGTAACTCCAGAAAATAGGGACACCAAGCCTCACGGAAGCACTCAAGAAACAAGCCACAGAAACCCCCAAATCAGAGCCCTAAACCCTCTCAGCCAGAACACCAAAACTTCTCCCAAAACCACACAGGTTACGTTCACAGCATGATCCACCAAGGAACAAGAACGATCACAAAGATATGGGACGAAGAACAGTACTAGAAAGCTTACCTCAAAAGGATCTGCTGAACCAGCTAAATAGGGGCTACTCACCGATCGACCAGGAGCTTCCAAAGGAAAGGAAGACCCCTGCCATGAAAAGAAGATCTGGCATAAAAAGGGAAGAGCCAACTCATGAAGATCGGCCATCAAAGGAAAAATTCAGGAGAGCAAAGAGAGAAGGAGAGAGAGAGAGTTCGGCCGTCAAATGAGGGCAAAGAAAGCAAAAAAGAGGCCTTATATATGACGGTGCTAGGGCACGGCTGAAGGGCCATTTGGCTTGGGCTTGGGCTTGGGCTTGGGTTTGGGCTTCCTTAAGCCTTGAGCAAATGGGCTTAGCCCATTTCTCCTCCAAAGGCTTAATTAAGGGCTTATGGCCCGACTTTTTAATGGGCTGCCAATGGGTGGTATATTTGGACGGTACTTCAATCTCGGGCCGAAGCCTATGAAGATAAACCCGACTATTCGTCATAGCCTTGGGCCTCATTGGGAAATAAAAACAACAAATCTCCACCTAATTCCCAATGAGGCCAGCAAACACAAACAGAAAACATATGCAACAGGATGCAACAGAATGCAGATGATGCATAAGTAACTATCAATTAACCTTACCAATGTTAAGTAGATCTAGGCAGCTTTTAAATTTAGCCACAGGCAAAATTTTAGTTCCCATATCAGCAAGATTAAATTCAGAAAGCACTTTTTCCAATCTAATAATGTTTTGAGATACAATATCACGAATAAAATGCAATCTCACATCTATATGTTTGGTGCGTTCGTGAAAAACAGAATTTTTACATAAGTGAATTGTAGATTGACTATCAGAGTAAATAGTCACATTTTCATTAAGAACACATAGTTCATTTAGCAATCCCTTAAACTACAGGGCTTCCTTAACAACCTCTGTAGCAGCAATGTACTCAGACTCGGTGGTAGAGAGGGCAACAATATGTTGAAGCTGAGACTTCCAACTAATGCATGATTCAATCAAAGTAAATACATAGGATATGTGGACTTCCTATTATCTCTATCACCAGCATAATCTGAATTAGTAAACCCTTTTAATCTCATATTATTGGACTTATGCTTATATATTAATCCTACATTATAGGTGCCTCTTAAATACTTCAATAACCATTTCACTGCTTCCCAATGATAGGGACCTGGTTTTGTCATAAATCTACTGAGAGTACTAACTGCATAGGCTAGGTCTGGCCTTGTACATACCATAAGGTACATGACAAAACCTATAGCATTTGAATAAGGGATTCTATTCATATATTCCTTTTCTTTCTCATTATCAGGAGATTTATCTTTAGATAATATGAAATGGTTTCCTAAAGGTAAAGATACTAATTTACTGTCATGCATACCAAATCTTTTTAAAATTTTTAACACATATGCTGTTTGATGCAAAAATAACATAGAATTTGACCTATCTCTTTCAATTTCCATACCTAGGATCCTCTTGGCCATTCCTAGGTCTTTCATGTCAAATTCTCCACCTAATGCAGATTTTATGCTATTTATCTTTTTGACATCAAGACCAATAAGAAGCATATCATCAACATAAAGTAAAAGAAACACACAGTCATTTTTATTTTTATGTTGAAAATACAAGCAATGATCAAACTCACTTCTTTTAAAACCAATTGATTTAACAAAGGAGTCAAAACGTTTATACCACTGTCTTGGGGACTGTTTTAAACCATATAAGGATTTTTTTAAGAAACACACAAAATCAGGCTTTCTTTTGTCTTCAAAACCTTTGGGTTGATACATAAAGATTTTTTCTTCTAAATCACCATGCAAGAAAGCAGTTTTTACATCTAGTTGTTCAAGTTCCCAGTCAAAATATGCAATTAATGCAAGCATGACACGAATGGTAGTGTACTTAACAACCGGTGAAAAAATCTCATTATAATCTACCCCTTCCTTTTGTGTAAATCCCTTGGCTACTAACCTAGCCTTAAACCTTATTGGTTCTCTATCAGTTGTACCTTCCTTAACCTTATAAATCCACTTACAACCTACAATGGACTGATCCTTAGGTCTAGGGACTAATTCCCAAGTTTGGTTCTTGTTGAGGGAACTCATCTCCTCTTTCATTGCTTCTATCCATTCTTTTGAATATTTACTTCTTATGGCTTCCTCATAAGTGTTAGGTTCATTTTTAGCTAGGTCTTGATAACTAGCATAAGCTAACTCAAAATCTGATACTAACCTTTGAGGCAACCTATGAGACCTTCTTTCCCTATCCCTAGCTAGTTGATAATCAGGAACTGATGGCTGGTCATTAGGGAATTCTTCTACTATTTCACTCTCCTCATCTATTTCAGGTTGGTTTTGACTCTCCACTTCACTAGAGGTTGAAGAAGTGTTCTCCACCTCATCTGAGTTTATAGGAGCTTGGGTGGTTGAGTTTTTTAACTCTTCTTGAGGACTCTTGTCCTCGCTGATTTTGTCATCACTAGGCTTTGTACAAGGCATTTCTGATTCATTAAATGTGACATCTTTACTAACTATAATTCTTATTCCCTTTTGGTTTCTATCCCATAGCCTATACCCTTTGACTCCCTCAGGATATCCTAAGAAAACACATTTCCTAGCTCTAGGCTTTAATTTTCTCTCATTTTGATGAGTGAAGGCAGCACAACCAAAGGTTCTAAGAATTGAATAGTTGGCACATTTTCCATGCCATTTTTCATAAGGAGTATCACCATTTAAAGCAGTTGAAGGAGTAAGATTAACTAGGTAACATGCAGTCATAACTGCATCTCCCCATAATGACTTAGGTATACTTGAACTAATCATCATACACCTAACCTTGTCTAAGAGAGTCCTATTCATCCTCTCAGCTACTCCATTCTATTAAGGAGTATAGGGGACTGTTCTATACCTAGTAACTCCATATTCCTTGCACAAATTATCAAAATCAGAATTGCAGAATTCTAAACCATTGTCAATCCTAAGGTATTTTATCTTCTTGTCAGTTTGATTCTCTATTTGAGTTTTCCAATTTTTAAAACTTTTAAAAGTTTCAGACTTATCTTTCAAGAGAATAATCCAAACTCTCCTAGAGTAATCATCAATTATAGACAGAAAATACCTATTACCACCTGATGTGGGATTTGATGCTGGCCCCCAAAGATCTGAATGAATGTATTCTAAGGCTCTAGAGGCTCTATGAACATTAGAGGAGAAAGATAGCCTATGATGTTTTCCAAGGACACAATGATCACTGAAAGGGATATCAAACACAAAATCTTTACCAAAAGCACCTTTATCACTTAGCAACTTAAGCCCTTTGACACTCACATGTGCTAACCTGTTATGCCACTTGATAATGGCATCAGGGTTGATTGATGCAATGTGGGATCCTATATTATTAATTACCTTAGCATTTAATACATAAATCCCATTTCTCCCTACCCCCTTACAGATTACCATTGCTCCTTTAAACATTTTTAACACCACATTTTCAATTTTTCCAATAAGACCACCCTTTTCTAATTCTCCCACTGAAATTAAATTCCTAGCCATTTCGGGTATATATCTAACATCTTTTAATTTTAAGACATAGCCATTGTCTAACTTAATAGAGATGTTTCCTACCCCAATGATTTTATATGCTAGGTTATTGCACACTATGGCATGCGCACCTTCAGATTCATGCAGATTTTCAAACCAATGTTTTTGTGATGTAACATGAAAAGATGCACCTGAATCTAAGATCCATTCATGCATGTTTAATTTAGCAGCAACATTTATTTTAATGGAATCAGAATCTAAGAGCATGTATACTTCACTAGGATCATATGAGGTTACTACATTAGCTTCTTCTTGATCCTTACCCTTTTCTTTATTTTTATTTTTCTCTGCATAGCAATATTTAATAAAGTGCCCAGTTTTACCACACCCATAGCACTTTTTACCCTTTCCTCGGTTTTTGGATTTGGACCTACTTCTACCCTTTTTCTTACCACATCCCTCTTGATTTTTAGATTGGGACCTACCTCTCATCATATGGACCTCACCATGCCTTTTCTCATGTTTAAGTTCCATTTCTTTACTTCTTAAGGAATCTATAACAATTTCAGGTGTTAAAGTATCCCTACCATACTTAATGGCATTTTTTACCTCTTTATAGATATTTGGAATAGCATTTAATAAAATTACAGCCTTATATTCTTCAGATACTGTTTCACCACAATTAGTGATATCTTGAACTAATTTGTTGAAGACATCTAATTTTTCATCTAGATCCTTAGAGGGGTCAATTTTAAAACTGAATAAATTCTCTAACAAATAAAGTTTATTTGGTGTGGACTTCTTCACATATAATTTTTCTAATTTTTCCCATAGCTCTTTAGTTGTGTCAAGTTTTCCTACCTTTCTTAACACTAAATCAGAGAGATGTAAGATTATTGAAGTATATGCCAATTCATCAGCTTCTAGTTTTTGTTCTTCTTTAGTTCCTTCAGGGTATTTACCATCTATGGCCTTAGATGCTTTCTGTTGTACTAAAATTTCCTTCATTTTTTGTTGCCAAATAGAAAAGTCCCCCTTCCCATTGAAAACCCCCAATTCGAAGTGTGTAGTCATATTCACCAAGTATATGAATTTCACACAGAATATGCAGCCTAATTAAATTAAGGCAAAACACAAAATTTTAAAGATTTAATTCAGGCAGCAGATTCACAGAAGGATAACAAACAGAACTGGAACAGGACTAAACAGGGTAGAGAAAACTGATTTACATAGTAAACAGTATTCTAGACTTGTTTTGCACACAGCCAATATAACTGATATCACACACAACAAATTATCAGGATGCACTTAACAAAGTATATATCGGCATAAAACAAAGAAAATTAGAGAACAGTAACTGTAGGAGAAACAAATCAAACAAGCTGATACAAAATTTACCGAGCTATATCTCAAGAGTGAGATCTAGAATGAAATCAGGTCAGATCTCGTGGACCTGCCGACCTCCACGAGCCAAAGTCTGCCACTACATGCGCCGTCACCGGCCGAAAAGTAGACTGGCATGCGCTGATCAGGGCAAAGCTACTCGGACGAAAGATCACAGATCTGGGGTTGGTTTACCCCGAATCACTCACTGCACAAAGTAATAGGAGTTAACCGATTTGGGTTCCAACGTAAACCCTAGAACCACTTACTGTGAAAATTGATCGAGAAAACTGAAGGGGTTTTTCGATTAGGGTTTGATTTTGCACAACCCAGGAGCCACACGAGGCTTTGATACCATTTGTTGCAGAAGAACACTTACCAAATAAAAAAGGGTTAATACTAAATATAAGCAAAAACCAAAGAGATATCGAAAAATAAACCAACCGAAGAACACAAAAAAGTAATAGTAAAAGAGACTCCCTGTAAAATAGTTTTCAAGGCTCAGATCTGGATTTGTCTAGATTGTACCACCCAGGTAACTCCAGAAAATAGGGACACCAAGCCTCACGGAAGCACTCAAGAAACAAGCCACGGAAACCCCCAAATCGGAGCCCTAAACCCTCTCGGCCAGAACATCAAAACTTCTCCCAAAACCACACAGGTTACGTTCACAGCAAGATCCACCAAGGAACAAGAATAATCACAAAGATATGGGACGAAGAATAGTACCATAAAGCTTACCTCAAAAGGATCTGCTGAACCAGCTAAATAGGGGCTACTCACCGATCGACCAAGAGCTTCCAAAGGAAAGGAAGACCTCTGCCATGAAAAGAAGATCTGGCATAAAAAGGGAAGAGCCAACTCACGAAAATCGGCCATCAAAGGAAAAAATCTGGAGAGCAAAGAAAGAAGGACAGAGAGAGAGAGTTCAGCCGTCAAATGAGAGCAAAGAAAGCAGAAAAGAGGCCTTATATATGACGGTGCTAGGGCACGGCTGAAGGGCCATTTGGCTTGGGCTTGGGCTTGGGTTTGGGCTTCCTTAAGCCTTGAGCAAATGGACTCATCCCATTTCTCCTCCAAATGCTTAATTAAGGGCTTATGGCCTGACTTTTTAATGGGCTGCCAATGGATGGTATATTTGGACAATACTTCAATTCCGGGCCAAAGCCTATGAAGATAAACCCAACTATTCGTCATAGCCTTGGGTCTCATTGGGAAACAAAAACAACAGATGCTCAGTCTGCTAAACGTAACCCTCAAGCAACTTGGCCAAATATTACACCTAACCCTCAAGCTGGTCAGGTGGTGGAAGTGGGTTCTCTGGTGGTGGATGATTCTTGAAGTAGTTTCCACCTGTCTAGTTATGAGTGGGTTAGGCCATATGGATTGAGTACCTAAGGCTGGGAGGGCTTGGTAGTGTGCTAAGAGGCAGAGGTATGCAATATCGACCTCATGATGGGTGTCAAATTATGATGGAATGATGAACCATATACCACAACTCTACCTTGATTCGAGCACCTATAAGAAAAAACGAGGCTGGCTCCCTCAATACGTATAACCTTTGATGTTCAAATTACTATAATAAATGAGTAGTAAAACATATTGAATGCTTAGAGTTGCTTGGTTTACCTGTGGGGGTTCCATTCCTTTTTATAGACAAAGGGTCAAGATACTTGGAGTTATTATCTGTAGGATTCCCAAACTTGATGATTATAAGCTTTGCGAAAATTTCTCCAACCAAATAAAGATAAAGATGATATGCCCATCCCGAATTTCTCAAGTACTAGATGAGCTAGGTTGAGATAGTGTTGATCCCTACTTGTCCAAAAATGAGATGAGCTAGAAAGAGACATGGCCTTCAGTTTATTTGGAGGCGTGATAATAGGTAGTTATATAATAGTGGTTATCTTTCAAAATGAACTAGGCGAACATGTGTATCATCTCCTTGTCACTTATTGATGTAAACATGTGGCAAGGTTAGGTTTGTTGTTCTCTAAGGATAGCTCGATAATTTCAACCTTCTAAATACTTCCACATCAATTAATTTAATAATATTTAGAGAATAGATTGAAATTTTAAACTAAAAATATATGTTTTCTAAATATTTTCAAAGTACAAAAAATATATTACATATTTTTAAAATACACTAAAAGTTATATATATTTATAAACTATCTTTTTTAATTACCTTATAAAAATATATTACATAATGTATATTATACATTTTCAAAAGGGTAATGTTAAAGAGTGCTTTAATTAGGGCACTTGTTAAGGTAAAGCAAATTAATGTTGTCTAAAAATAAGGTGCATTTATGATAAATTATTTTTAACACTAAAACACTCTTATTAGTTGATAAAATATTTTAAAACACAATACATTTATTATCAATTAATAAGAGAGTTTAGAGACCAAAAAATATCCAATAAATACATATTGTTTAAAAATAAAGTATATTTAGGAAACTTGTTAACATTACCCTTTTGAAAATAAATAATATATAATACATATTTTCTAATTAGGCCAAATATATTATATACTTTTAAAATACTCTGAAAATTAAAAAGATATTTGTAATCAATTTACAAAAAGAATATATTTTATATAGTATATATTTGAAAATATAAATTATATTACATATATTTATATAAATAAAAGTTCTAAGTACAAAAATATATTATATGTTTTAAGAATATATGAATAATATGGGTGTGTTAGTTTGCAAAAAGAAAATAAAAAATTACATGCAGCTACCCCTGAGTATTTGAGAAATAATATTATTGCAAGACTTACTCCTAATATTTGAGAAAATGCAGCATGAGGATTAATGTTATGTTCCAATTTTCTCTTACTATTAATTAACTAAGTTAAATATTCAAAAATTATCAAAATATCTTTATATTTAAAGATTTTCTCCTCATTTTTCATTTTACTCTCTCTTTTTCAGGTCTTCCCCCCTCCCCCCTACCTTTCCTCCCCGGTGATACCTTGGTTCAATTTGCAATGATATTTGTGTTCACAAATCAAACCCAGATGATGGGTTTTTTAACCATTAGTTCAATAATGACACAACTACGAAGGCAACAAGAACTCTCTCTTTAACATTTTAAAATTTTGTTCCTTGAAGAACCCGTTTTTGGTTCAATTGTAGGGCCTAAAAATTTGGGTTCTTTGTTTGATCGAAGAAGGAATGAGTTTCAGCCACTGGTTCAAGGACCACATGACGATGATAGCGTGACAATGACAAGAGGCAAAGGCACTAGTGACTGTAAGTGTCTCTCCATCTATCTTTTTCTTCCTCAACCTTCATTAAAGAACCGAAACTGTAGGTTCTTTGTTTAACTAGTTCTTGGTTCTTTAAGAACCCAGATTTCATTTGGGCTTTGAACAAGATTGAAGAAAGTTTCTTCAATCTTTTAGGTTCTTGAATTGAACCTAGATGATTCATCTGGGTTCAATTCACAACCCTAGACTAATCTGGTGGTTGCTGGAGACTGGTTATTGACAATTGACGACCATTTGTTATTTTTTTTATTCTTATTTTTTGCTAAAACTAAAGGGGATGGGAGAGAGTAAGAAATTAATGAAAGAAGAGAGAGAATGAAGAGGAAAATAGTCAGTTTGTTTCTCTATGTAATAATAGGAGAGGTTATTACTATTTCTAAAATATGAAGTTGGTTGTTGTAATTATGTCAAATTCAAGAATGGTTATTACAATTTATCCTAAAAATAATAATAATAATAAAAAAAGAAGATCAATAGTCCCTTTGATCGAGGCTCTTAATAACTCACAGAATATATTACATGCATGTGTGTGTGTTCGGATTTCGTGAGTCCATGAAAATAAGAAAATGAAAACGTTTAGGATCGTGGATTAGTGGACCACCATTGCTGGGGTTTGGCAAATTGTGGGGGTAGGTGGCCATGGAGTGGAAGACGAAGTTGGGAGCGGCCAAACACTTCCAAAACATATGCTGATAGATATTCTGAGAGGATATTGTAAGTATTTTGAATGTTTTTACAATGTTCCGGGGAGAGGCAAAGAGCAATATGCCGATAAATGTTCAAGGGATCGCTTGGTTTTAAATCAAATCTTAGCAGTATTAATTTGGTGTATTTTTAAAATACGAGACAGTTACGAGTTTATACTTTATATTTTAATACTTCTTTCTCCATTTAATTATGGACGGTGTGGCATATTTCTTGGTCATCATCTATAGCTGTGAGGGTTCATAAAAGTCCAAAAAATATTGCTATGGTGTTACGTATTCATTAAAAGTTGTCAACAGGCTTAACATTTTTGCACAAAAACCATGTGTCTCCAAGTAATAAGAATGGGTCAGTCGACGTTTACCGGCGATGAGTAGTCTTCAAGATTGAATGATCGTTACCAGAAATCCCTACTTTCTGGCCGCGACTAGAAATAAGAGTTGCTGGAGCCCACATCCAAAATTGAAGTGGAGACTTGACCACCAACTAACCTACCAAATATCAATGGCGTGGTGGGTCTACTCAGTTGCCGGAACTGTTACACTACTTTTTGGTTGTCAGTATATATTTTTTAATATTAGTATTTAAAGAATAAGCAGTGCTACTTTATCCGAGAGATTGACAGAAAGGATTACTAAATGAGAGTAAAAAGACTAAAATGTCATCGCCTACTTTGTAAATTTGTAAAATGTGTCACTGCTCGCAACTCTCTCCTCTCCCTTCTTATGGCCGTTGATGCAACCGTCACCTCGCTACCATCGCCTTATCTCACCAACCACCGCTACATCCTCAAATGAATGCATAGAAGTAGGGTCTATCAAAGCATGAACAAGCGTATCGGAGAAAAATAGTATACCTTCAATAATTGCAGGGTCCACCTCAGCATCTTCGCAGGTTAAGTTGTACACACGTCCATGGCGAACATTTTGTGCTCCCCCACTCGACTTCTCAATCTTTTGCCTCTTCTGGCATTCTCTTGAAATGTGTCTGGGCTATCCGCAATTGTAGCAAGTGATCTTTGCTTGGTATCCAACTTGAGGTGTCTCTTTGTTTTTCGGGCAATTTCTCTTAATGTGACCATTTTCTCCACAACCAAAGCACTTTACTAGGCATCTTTTCCCTTAGTGTTTCTTTTTGCATCGAGAACACTTTCCTTCATCTTTGGGTTGAAACGTTGAAATTCCTGTCTTATTGCCGTTGTTTCCTTCCTCGAATCTAATCATCCTTACTTGGGATAAATTTCTCTCTGTGGTTAAGGCTCGACTTAAAGCTTTTTTAAATGAATCAATAGCCCGTGTACTTAAAGCCTATTGGAGGTTCACTTGCAATCCTGATATAAATTTTTGTGCCTTCTCACATTCGTCAGTCTCGTACATAGGCACATACTTAATCAATTGAATGAATCGCGTATCATACTGTGTCACTGACATTTCATTGGTTTGTTTCAACCTCATGAATTCCCAAACCTTTTCTTCCCTCCAACTTCTAGGAAAATATTTATCTTCAAATACTTCCTTAAATCTTTCCCAAGTAAGGATTGGCGTGTCTTCAACTTTGTTCTCGTGTCCTTGATGAATCCTTTGTAACGAATGCTCTATTGACTACCACAAATGTCCTATTTCTTCTTCTAGCATGAAGACGACACATCTTACTTTCTCCTTCTCACTGCATTGAAGGTGCTAGAGTAATTTTTTCATCTACTCAAGCCAATACTCGGCTAAGCTAAGATCGTCACAAGCTTTACCCTTAAAGACGGGTGGTTGTAGATGTCGATATCATTCTAATGTTGTGGTCGTATGTCATGTGGGTTACTCTCTACTTACATAAGTCAGCATACTTTCTAAAAAGCTTTCCATCATTTCAAATTAATTTTCACTTGAGCTAGATTCTCCAACATACTTATCACCTCTCCCTAGGTGATTTCTATGGTTACTCTACTCTTCGAGACTACCTTCCTCCCTTCTTTCATAATTGTTGACGACTAGATCTCTAGGTCATCGTGTATTCACCATCTAAAGTGATAGATAACAATAAGTTATACTCAAGCAAACCTGTTTCTTAAAAGGATAATTTTATTCCTTAAGATAAACTACATAGCATAACATTCCAACATAACGGAAAAGAAATAAACATAGTAATTTTTTCTTCGACTAATCTTTCGACCTCTAGATCCATGGCTCCTTAGGACCTATGTCATCATTAGACTCTGCTAAAGATTCTTCCTTATCCTCATGAGATTTATCATCCAAACTGATGCTGATGACATCATTCTCTTCTTCGAGGTCCCCTCCGGGGTTATCTTCCAAGGCTTTCTCATCCATGGCCTTCTCGTATAAATCCTCGTACTGTAGCTGGATTCTCACACAGAAATCATTGAAGGTTTCAAATTCCTCGTTCTGCCAGATCCATATGGCGAAGGTCTTCCATTCTCCCTCTAACAAGTTTATAAGATAATCTATCTAAAACTCTGCCAAGTCTTCTAGTTGGCGATAACTAGAGGGTACATCCTATATAATGTCCTCCATTAGGGTAAGAAAATGGAGTACATCTTCCTCTTGTGGATTACCTCGGGCACTGATTCTCAGAGCCCAGTGAGTTAACAACACTTGATCAACCATCCTTGCTATCGAAATATAGATTCAAATTAGAAACCTCAAACCAATGTTTCCTAAAGTTTCCATATCCATTTCTTCTAAGTTTCAAGTTGAGTTATTTTACGTGATGCATTAATTGGATATGTTTTGTGAAAACACATGACAAGTGGGTTTTCATAGCATTGATATATTTGATTCATGTCATTGTAATTGTTTATTAGGATGGGGCGAGGTCTTCTTGAGAATGGGGCAGGGTTAATCTCAATCGTTCGGGTGACGCTGGTGTGCACCTAGAGATTAAGTATATCGCTACAAGGTCAATCCCAACCCTATGTTGTGGAATGGATTTTTCATGAGAGATTAAGTATACTATGGAGATTTTTGAAGGTTGACATGTCGCATTGTTTGTATATGGCATGCTCATGATCATATACGCATTCTATAAACTATTTTTATACCATCACTTAGATAATTCAGCATCTAATCTGGGTTATGTCCTAGAAACATTCAAACGTTCTAGATGAGGGTCGCAGCAAGGGCGGGACATGGTCAGTTAGGGTTGATGGAATACGAACTTGATTGTTGTTATTTATATTTTTGAAGTTATGTAATCCTTATTTTGATTGGAAGACAGTTGTACAAACAAATGCAGTAATCTATGTTATGCGATCTTGTTAATTTTCGTTATGTATTAATATGCTCTACTTAGCTTAAGTCCATCAATCTTGTTAGCTGAGCAGGTAAGACTGGGGTTCTGGGATTTTGTGAGTATGTGAAGATTGTTCTTTGAGACATTGAGTGTGTCCAGGCGAGGTGTTACAAGTGGTATTAAAGCTCTAGGTTAGTTGTCAAGTTATAACTTGGTTAGAATCATTGGTTGAAAACTTAGAATAGAATTACGAATCCTAGTGAATATTCTTCTTGATATTATGTGTCTAAACTTTTATAGACTCATATTAAGATAATTCATGCTTATCATAGTAATCCAATTCAACTCGATTGTAGACTGACAAAACAAAGCACAATCAGCTAATTCTTTGCTATTTTGGTGGAATCAACTCATTTTTATCATGTCCAAAAGGTACTAAAAGAACTTGATGGGCTCAGAGAAAAGTACAACAATTCATTATGATTCTTATTGTTTTCAATTCTCATAGTTACTTTTTAACTTAGTTACGTTATCTTGAACAAGTCCCAAAACAATCGCTTTTATTTTTGTCTACGCAAGTTTTTTGTTCTCTCGATTAGCAACGCAAATGGTCAAAATCTCACATAAATTATATAGATTTAAATGATAATTAATTTCTACATCATCACCATCAATTATAATAATAAAAAAGGTGATATAACCATGGGCGAATCTACTAGTGCTCAAGGCTTAATTTTTTAGCGTAAAAAAATATTTAACAATAATTTAATTTAAAAAAAAATAGAGTCTATCCCAATATCCGTGAATGTATATCTTTCTATTTTTGGTCATAACTCATTTACGGGTGGAGTTTAGGCAGGGACGGATCTAGAAATTTAGGTTGGGGGCTGAAATTTTAAAAAGATAACAATATTTTTTCTTTCTTGTCAGAAGTTCGTTGTTCCATTATAAATTCTAAGATACACAAATAAAAAATAACATAATTCAATAATCGAACAATTAAAATATTTAACTCAAGATTTGAGGCAAATGCAAGGCCAATATAACAAATTAACAATTGACAATTGTATTCCTAATCCTAATTGAATGCAACAGTCAAACAGCCAACTCCAAGCAGACACAAAATTAGCAAAAAAATCACTTATAACTTGCTCAAAAAAGACAGCAGCTTCAACGAATCAATCAACAACAAAGTTGAAACCCACAAACAATTTATTTTACTTGTTAAGTAGAGGTAGAGGCAAAAAAAAGAAAAATTACTTAGCTCTCAATCGAATGAAGCAGAGGCAGCGAGCAAGGGCGAGGCCGAGAGGCAGAGCAGAGGGCGTCGAGGCGAGCAAGAAGGCAAGACGCCGAGAGCCAAGACCCGAGAGACAGCGTCGGAGCAGCTAGGGCCAGCGAGAGCGAGAGCGGTCGAGCGAGAGCAAGAGAAAAAGGCGAGGGTGAGCGAGAGAGGCAGAGAGCGAGGGCAAGCGAGAGGCGAGAGCAAGAGGGGTCAAGGGCAAGCGCAAGCAAGAGAGATGAAGAGAGCGAGGAGCCGAGGGCGAGCACGAGCAAGAGGGGCCGAGGGCGAGTGCGACGCAAGCAAAGCAAGAGAGATGCAGAGAGTGAGGGCCAGCGCGAGCGGACGCCGGACGAGAAAGAGAGGGGAGGCAGAGAGCAAGAGGCGGCCAGGGTGAGAGAGAGCGAGAGTGAGGTCGGGAGAGGAAGAAGAAGTGGAGAAGAGAAGGGTTTCAAGAGGGGGGCTAGGGTGGGATGGGGTCAAAGAATTGCAAATTTAAGTCTACCTAATTCATTTTTCTTGTGGGCTGCCCTGAGCTTCAGCTTAGGGCAACTCACACGTAAATCCGCCCTTGAGTTTAGGGGTGGAGATAGGATTTTGATTAAGTGGGGACGAATTTAAATACAAAAAATCTAACTTAAAAAATAAAACAATAATGATAATATTAAAATGTAAAAAAAATTTACAATTGTTTCTTATAACTTTTTATATTTTGATAAAATCGTATAATTAACTCATTATTAATTTTATTAAATATATTATTTTTAACATGCATAACTAAGTTATCATTCATTTATTAATTTTCAATCCTATTACGTAATCAATTATTTACAATATTTTATAAAAAATATTCTTTCAACAATAGTAATAGCAATCGAAAGAAAGAAAATCAAGATAGTATTGGGGAAGAAAGTAAGAAATAGGATAAATTTAAAAATGAAATGGATTACAACTTAGAAATTAGTGGATTTGGAACATTTGATCTATTTAGGATTGTTATGTATAAAATAATAAAAGCAGAAGAAATCGGGTCAAGAAAGCGCCACATGGCCCCCGAGAGAGCGCCACGTGGCAGCCCTTGGGTGGCCAAAGAAGGCCACCCAGGGGGAACCACCCCCGAGTGAGGTCACTCGGGGGTGGCAGGTGCGGCCCCCATGGGCAGCCGCGTGCGCTGCCAGGCAGCACGCGGCTGCCTGGTGGGGGCCGCGCCCTTGTGCTAGGGGGGAGCGCCCCCCTCCCCCGAGTGGACGTCACTCGGGGGAACAGTACCCCCGAGTGACCCCACTCGGGGGAAGGCAACCGCGCGCGCGGCTGCTCCCGCGCGGCTGCCCGCGCGCGCAAGGCCTCGCGCACAGCTAGCCGCGCGCGCGGCTGGCAGCACATGGCTACCCGCGGAAGGCTGCGACCTCGCGCCCGGCTGCCAACATGCGGCCGCCCATGCACGCCCTTGTGCGCGACCCCCCGCACACGCAATCACTTCGCACCCGGCCCCGTGCACGGCCCCTCGCGCTCTTTTTTCCATGCTCACAGATACCCTCCAGTGAGGGTCACCCAGGGATCCACACTCGCCTCCGCGGGCCTCCTATTCTTACTCCACCGCCTCCAAGAAAGTCGGCCTAAGGCTATTCTCGCGAGACTGGGTCAAAGCCCCTCCGAGATTCTTGCCACAAAACTCGAAACACGCGACACATGGATGCCCTTCTTGTTGCTATAAATAGGAGGTCACTTTCTCTCATTCGGTATGCAATCTCTGACTCTCGCATTTACTCTCTTACTTTCGAATACTGAATTTCTACGGTGATCTAACTTAGGCATCGGAGGGTCCGCGTGGGGACTTTCGCCCGCGCTCCTAACCGATTTATTCTCTAATAGGTCATCCATCGCTCGGAAACACCTCTGGAGACTCATCCATCGCTCGAAAATGCCCTACGAGACTCACCCATCGCTGCCACATTACCCCGGGAGACTCACTCATCGCTCAGATATGCCATACGAGGGTCATCCATCGGTGGTTTCCCATTTTATAAATTTATTGTTGTAATCGTGTAACAACAATTGGCGCCGTCTGTGGGAAACGCAAACAAAAAGCTGCAACACTCTTCCCTCATCATGGCTCAAACTCGAAGCAATCGCCAGACCCTCTCCCGTGGGGCCTAATCGCCTCGACAAGAAACCCTCCCTCGAGCGGAAGATCAGCATCAGTCTACTCGCGATGGCCCGTTACCCCTCATCCATGGGGGCCATCCGCCTCTCACCCATGAGGGACAGCCTCCCCTCACCCATGGTGGCTAACCGTCCCTCACCCATCAATCCCCTCGTGAGGGTCACCCATCCCTCACACACCAGCAGCCGCCCCTTCCAGAGCCCTCTCACCCACTGGGGGCCCAACTTCAGGTGCCTCCTCTTACCGCCCCACATATTCTCTCGAGACCCTACTCAGGTATGCAGATCCCATCCGTCGTACCTTGGGCTGAGTACGAGGCCCTGCGACAGCAACATGCTGAAGGAATACGAGCTCTGAGGGAAATGACTGGTATTTTGCCAAGTCTGGTCCCCCACGGGACAATCCCAGCTACATTGAGAAAGTTCATCCCAGAGATAGTTCCATCTCACAGGGCTCGTCAGGAGGTACCAGGGAACGACTCCTATCGAGACGCAAGCCCTGAAACCCACATTCAACCTGTCCCAACTCGAAACAATCAACCAAGGTCTCCTTTAAGGGAAGATCACAGCCAAACATCTCCCCCTCGAGGAAATCATGGAGGAACTGACCGTCGAAAGAAAGAAAGGCGAAGCCCACAACGAGGAAGATATTCGAAAACAGTAGCCAGCACTCCGATGGAAAGAGGCCGAGATGCAAAACCCATAACCAAGCAAAATGATGGGCCTGAGGATAACCCTACTGCATTTAGTGCACGAGAGGCCGCCGATATGAAAAAGATGATTGAGCGGGTCTTACAACAGAATAAGTTATTACCTACCTCTGAGGAACAATCCAGAGGAAAGCTACCATTCGTGGCCGAAGTAATGGAGAAACCTTTGCCGAGAAAGTTCAAGATGCCTCAAATAAATCCTTATTCAGGAAAGGACGACCCATACGATCACATGCAAAACTATGAATCTTTAATGATGCTTCATGGATGGGACGACGAGATAATGTGCAGGGCATTTCCTTTAACCCTAATTGGGCATGCTCGAGCCTGGTTTAACGGCTTACCCGAGGCATCTATCTCTTCATTTGAGCAGCTAAAAACAGAATTTATCAAAGCGTTCATTATTAACAGTCAAAGAAAGAAGGATGCGACATATCTGCTTAGCATTCGACAAGGGAATAAAGAGACCCTACGACACTACGTGGACAGATTTTGAAATGCCACACTTGAGATCTGTAATTTATCGATTGAAATGGCGGTGTCTGCCATGTTCCAAGGGACACGACTAACCCCTTTGCAAGAATCATTATCCCTGGACCCCCGAAATCTCTGGCGGACCTGTTCGTCCGGGCTAATAGGTACATACTCCATGCGGAGATGATGAGAACGGTATGGGGAAGTGAAGACGGAGAGAGAAAGAGGAAAGAGCGAGATATTGAAGAAGGATCAAACCAGCGAAAAGAACGGATCAGGAGGTCGGATACAGTGGGGCCACAATTCCATCATTACACTAGGCTCAATCAACCCTGATCAGCTATATTGGCGGCAGTAGAGGGGTCTGGTCTCCTCCAACTTTCGAAAAAGGCAGATCGCCCCATGGGGAGAAATCAAGAAGAGTACTGCAGGTATCACCGAACTCGGGGACACTCTACTGATCAGTGTAGGGACCTAAAAAATCAGATCGAAGCACTCATTCGTGAAGGACACTTGCAAAGATATGTAAGGACTGAAGGTAGAAATGACAGAGACCTTCAAAGAAGGGAAGAAAGACCCGAAGGTCAAGATAGACGAAATTTACGGCAAAATGAAGGGATAAGGGATGACAGAATGGTGGCCCCCCCTGACAATGAGCCAACTCATCAAGCTATTCATGTTATCTTTAGGGGCGAGACTTTAGCTGGGAATACTTCTTCTTCTCGAAAGGCCTATGCCCGTCAAGCCTACTAAGTCAATTCTGTGATGGAGGTGAGAGAGGACGAGGAGCCAATCACGTTCACCCCTACTGATAGAGGTGATATAATACTTCCACATGACGATCCAATGGTAATTTCTGCAGTTATCGCCAAACACCCCATCAGTAGAATTTTGGTGGATAGCGGCAGCTCTGTTAATCTAATCTATTGGAATTGTTTCGAACAAATGCACATATCCCAAGACCGGTTGAGAAAAGTGTCCTCTCCCCTATACAGCTTCACTGGAGAACCTATCTCGGTAGCAGGATCTGTTCAACTACCTGTCACATTGGGCGCCGATCCTCAAAGTGTGACACGACAGGCGAATTTCATGGTGGTCAAAGCCCCTTCTGCAGCATACAACATGATTTTAGGCCGACCGCTCCTCCATGATATGAGGGCTGTAGTGTCCTCTTGCTACTTATTAATGAAAATCCCCACGCTCTCAGGAGTAGGGCAAGTTCGTGGAGATCAGAGGAAGGCAAGATCCTGTTATGTATCATTCACAAAAGGAAAAAAAGCAGAAGAGACTTTATCTATCGCTGAAAAAGCCATACACAAATCCCTGGAAGAAGAGATTGCTCGCAAGCCCCAACCAGTGGAAGAGTTAGAAGCAGTGCGCTTAAGTGACACAGATCCCGAGAAGTTGGTGTATGTGGGCACGAAGCTTCCGAAACCAGTAAAAGAGGAAATCATGGGGTGCCCTAGAGAAAATTTGGATGTCTTTGCTTGGACACCAAGGGATATGCCAGGGATTAGTCCAGACATGATATGTCACCATTTGAACGTGGATCCTCAGTTCAAGCCTGTTCAACAAAAAAAAAAGGAATATCGCCCCTGATAGGCTACCGGCGTTAGAAGAAGAAATTGATAAGCTACTAAAGGCAGGTTTCATTCGAGAGGTGTTATATCCAGAGTGGTTGGCCAATGTGGTTATGGTTAAAAAACCCAACGGAAAATGGCGCGTGTGTATAGACTTCACTAGCCTCAACAAGGCGTGTCCTAAAGATTCCTACCCATTACCTCGGATTGATCGTCTGGTGGATGAAACATCTGGGTATCATCTATTGAGCTTCTTAGATGCCTTCTCAAGGTATCATCAGATAATGATGTATCCTCCAGATCAGGAGAAAACGTCATTCATTACAGAAAAAAGGGACATATTGTTACCAAGTTATGCCATTCGGGCTCAAGAACGCGGGGGCCACTTATCAACGCATGGTGAATAAAGTCTTTAAGGAATTATTGGGTGATACAATGGAAGCATATGTCGATGATATGATCGTGAAAAGTCGGGAGAAGGAATCGTATGTTAAAAAGCTGGCACGAGTGCTTGAAGTCTTTAGGCAATACAAAATGCGCCTAAACCCAGCAAAATGTGCATTTGGAGTTCAGTCTGGAAAATTCTTAGGATATATGATCACACAAAGGGGCATCGAGGTGAACCCCGAAAAGATTCAAACGATACTGGATATGGAACCCCCAACATCAATTAAGGAGGTGCAGCAGCTGACAGGTCGAATGGCGGCTCTTGGGCGTTTCCTTTCCAAATCAGCCGAAAGGGAACTCCCGTTTCTTCAGACGTTAAGGACAGGGAAAAAGTTTGAGTGAACGGAGCAATGCCAAAAGTCATTTGAGGCATTAAAAGAGTACTTGAAGGAAGTCCCTTTATTGACTCGACCTAAAACTGGGGAAATGTTATATCTGTACTTGGGTGTAAGTGACAAAGCAGTAAGTGCAGTACTGATTAAAAAGGAATGGCAGGTGGATCGACCAGTGTACTACGTCAGTAAGGTTCTACAAGGGCCGGAAACGCGTTATCCCTTCACAGAAAAGGTGGCACTGGCCCTATTGAATGCCTCTAGAAAGTTGAGGCCATATTTCCAAGCTCACTCCATTAGCGTACTGACAGACCAACCATTACGGAGCATTTTACAAAAGCCTGAGTGTTCCGGTCGTCTCACCAAATGGTCCATTGAGTTGAGTGAGTATGACATACAATATCATCCTAGGCAGGCTATAAAAGGGCAAGCATTGGCGGACTTTATTGTCGAATATACACCCTCCAAGGAGGCCAAGGAAAAGAGCATAACAGAGTGGTTACTGTTTGTTGATGGGGCTACTAGTTCCCAAGGGAGTGGAGCGAGAATAGTGCTTATCCCACCAGAAGGAGAATCCCTTGAATACTCTCTAAGATTCGCTTTTCCAAGCTCGAATAATATGGCCGAGTATGAGGCACTAATCGCCGGTCTGAGGTTAGCCCGAAAACTTGAGGTAGCACAATTGATAGCCCACAGTGATTCTCAACTGATCGTTCAGCAATACTACGGGCAGTACGAGACTAGAGAGCCGGCCATGGGACAGTATCTCCAGAAAGTCAGGGCACTTGCACAGTTGTTCGAAAGTTTTTGGCTAGTACAGATCAACAGATCCCTTAATGGCCATGCAGACGCTTTATCCAAATTAGCATCCACTAAAGAAACTACTGGGAGAACAGTATATGTGGAAGTCCTTCAACAACCAAGTATAGAAAAACCTGAAGTAGCATGTATTGAGAATAGTAACGACTGGAGAACCCCTTTCTACAAATATTTGACCGCGGGAGAATTACCGACAGACCCAAAAGAGGCTAGGAAAATTAAATTTAGAGGAGCTCGTTTCACAATAATATATGGGATGCTATACAAGCGAGCGCACACTATGCCACTCCTCAAATGCTTAGGCCCTCGGGAAACCAATTATGCTTTGACTGAGGTTCACAGTGGAGTATGCGGTGAGCATCTGGGAGGAAGGGCCCTCGCGGCCAAAATCCTAAGGGCAGGCTTTTTCTGGCCCACATTACAACATGATGCTCAAGCAAAGGTCAAAGAGTGTGATAAATGTCAGAGGCACGCCCCAATTCATTCTGCTCCGATATCGCAACTACAACCCACATTCCAGCCCATTCCATTCGCTCAATGGGGCTTGGATATTCTCGGCCCATTTCCGCAAGCTACAGGGCAAAGGAAATTCCTTTTGGTGGCAACGAATTATTTTACCAAGTGGATTGAAGCCGAAGCCCTAGCCACCATCAATGCGAGGAAAGTAGAGGCCATGGTATGGAAAGACATTGTATGTCGATTTGGAATCCCACGAGTCATTAACACCGATCATGGAAAGCAGTTTGACTGTGATTCTTTCCGAAATTTTTGCAAAGGCTTGGACATTCAGCTAAGGATTTCTTCAGTAGCATATCTCCAAGCTAACGGATAAGCAGAAGTCAGCAATAAAACAATTTTACATGGTTTGAAAACTCGGCTAGAAGGCGCAAATGGAGCATGGGTGGATGAATTGCCTACCGTCTTGTGGGCCTACCGAACAACCAGTCGGGTCTCAACGGGTGAAACGCCATTTAACCTGGTGTACGAAACAGAAGCTTTGATTCCTGTGGAAATCTCGTGCAGGTCACCCCGATTGGATGCTTTTGATAAATGTGACGGTTCGAAAAACTCTGATTCATTAAAAGAGAGTCTTGATCTCATCGAGGAACAGAGAGACAAGGCGGCTGTACGAATCGCTGCCTATCATAAAAGGGTTGCCAACTATTACAACTCTCGTGTAAGAAGCCGACCTCTCAAAAAGGGAGATTTGATCCTCAGAAAATCAACCATCACCAATGCACACCGAGAGGATGAAAAATTTCGAGCAAATTGGGAAAGGTCGTACCGCATCCAAGAAATGATAGGTCCTAGTACCTGTATCCTCTAAACACTCCAGGGTGAAACCATGGGTAAGACTTGGAGCACAAACCACCTGAAATTGTACTCCCCTTCGGAGATGTAACGCAATAATAATATGAACCCGAAGAGGGACCGTGGACGTAGGCACATTTTGTCGAACCATGTAAAATGCTTGTGTTTTCCCTTTCTTCATTATTCAAGGCAAATGAAAGAGAACGACCCGCTATGGGTCCCTTCTCGCACAAAAAAAAAAAAAAAAAAAGATAATGATAAAGCCTTTTTTTTGCTTCCCCGCAGAGTAGTAAGACAAGTCTTGCCCGGAAGTGAAAAAATCAAATGGCATTAGCAAGCAAATTAATGTCTCGCTAGTAAGATATTCTACTAAGCCCGATAATAATGCAAAAGGCCCTGCCACATAATACGTTATGAGAAAAGCACGGCTCAATAGGCCCGACGACTGTGATAGCCGTCCTGCCTCAAAGCCAAGTGGCCCGGTCTAGCGAAGTGACAAATATGTCCACCACAACCCCTCAACATTGAAATCAAAAGGTTATCCCGCTAGCCTACTTAATTGGCCTGGCTCGATAACAGGAACAAGGAATTGCCAAAAGACCACTACGGGCTGAAACGCCCATAGTCCACCTTGTGGCATGAAGAGTCTAAAACCCTAAGGTCGGAACCAGACTTTCGATGGGAGATAATAGTAAAAAATCAGCAAGCTGTAACTACTGTTTAAGAAAAAAGACAAATCTTATTTAAAGCAAATAAAAGCAACTACACTCCAAAAAAAAAAAAAAAATACTGTATTAAAAGGGGGAAAAATCTCCTTCAAGTCTGCTTCCTACTGCCAGAGCTCGGAGCACTGCTACTAGGGGCGGATAGGGGCTCACCTTCCACCAAGCCCGAAGTTGGGATAACGATATCAGTCGGGACAACTGTATCATCAGTCGAAGGGAGGGCGTCAGTCATCTCCACTTCTGCTGAGGCAAAGGCGTACGGCTCCCATGGGCCCGACAAGTTCTCCAGATCATCAGCTAAGTTGGCATTCAAATAAGTCTTAGGGCTCGTGGGGTTAGGATCATTATATCTTCGCCAGTCGGGGACGTCAGACTCCTCTACCTCATCCGTATAAACCAGCTCAGGAAACTGTTCTCCTGGGCGTTTGGATTCCAGGTGTGAGCGTGCAAGATAGAATCCATACTTGGTAAAGTAACCCCCGTAACGGATCTTCCTTTCTTGGCAATCTGACGATAGACGATATTCTTTCACAGCCTCCTTCCGTGCCGCTGAAATCTCTTCATTTCTTCGATCCTTGAGCGACCTATTTTGTTTCCTTTGACGAGCAAGGTCATCTACCCTCAAGGAATGCTCTTGCAGCAAATTCTCATGAGCATTTCGGGCTTCTACGAGTTCCCTCGTCAGCGATTCTTTATTCTTCCGGAGCTCCTCTAACTCCCCTTTCATGCCCGAAGACTCACCGCGAGCCTCTGCCAGCTTGGACCGCATGTCTTCTCCCTCTCGAGTCAACTTCCTGATATCGGTTTGTAGCGAGCGTTCATGATCCCGCCACTTTACCAGATTCTCTCTCGCCTCCGCCTTCTCTTGTTCTGCCTGGTGATGATAGGCTCTCCCGATGGCGTTGGATATCACCAACCCTTGGACCCCCTAGGCGCAAACAACGCATTAGAAGACTAACAGCCAAGTCACACAACAAGCACGACATGCAGGAAAAACAAAGATAACTTACCTCAATAATCTTTTGCTCAGGAGAGTTGGCAACGCTAGGCCAAATGCCGAAAAAATTTTGCTCATCCTGAGGGAGCACAGTAGCATATATCATCCTAGCACCAACCCCTGAGTCTCTTATAGAGTCTGTGTCGATTAGCCCAGGCTGCACAGTGAAATGGTCGCCCCTCACCCGGGTGCTGTTGAGAATTGGCACGGGATTTCGACTAGGCTCAGCAATGGGAGGAAGAATTGGTCGAAAATCTGGGAGCTCGGCTTTCAACTTCCACCGGTCCCTGCGAAAGGGAACAAAAGGTTGACGACTCTCCTCCCTGATTCGGTCGAGCTCACCGCTAAAAGAAGAACGAGAGCTGCCAACCCCCTTTCTTCGCGAGCCAGACACATCAGTGGGATTTGGCTCCACAAGAGCGCCTTCGAGGGACGGTGGGTCTAACATAGATACATCCGACGTGGGGGCCAAGGTCTCAGGGCAAGGAAGACTGGATAAGGTACCTGCTTCAGATCTTTTCATTTTCAAGCGCCGTCGAGATGAGTTAGGAACTAGAGGAGGAAGATGGCTGGGATCAGGTACGCCAGATGAGAGCCCCTGTAGCAAGCCTGGAGGCGCTCGAGGAGGAGGCTGTGGGTCTTGCTCCCCGGACTGTCGTGAATCCCTACCACGACGTCTGAGCGTCTGTTCCTTGAATACATTCATATCGTCTGCAAAGCAAGGGATGAAAGACAAGAGTCAGCCGCATAAATTAATATTTAAAAGGCAATCTCTACGATTCTGGGAATCTACCGTCAGGGGAAGAACAACCAGGAAAGACCATACTTCCTAGGGAATTCCCCCCTTCTTCTTCTTCTTCTTCCTCGGGGCCCTCGTCCTCTTCCTCGCTGCCCTCTTCCTCCTCAACTTGCAAGGTGTCCTTGGGCATGGCCGATGAAGGCACAAAAGCAAGGGCGGAGGACCCGGGCATGTCTTCTAGCCGAATGCCCCACCCCGCAACGGCAATATTTTCTGAGGTAAGCAGGTCGGGCAAATTACAAGTGCCAAGGGCACATAATCTCTCAATTACTCGGCGATAGACAGCCTGGGAAATCCTGATATCATCGAGCTTTTCCAACCAAAAGTCCCGCTCATTATCCCAACACCAACGAACCGGCGCTTTCCAGCTAGAAGGAGGCTCGATCACAATCCATCGGGACTCGAAGTCCACCTTATTTTGGAGCTTTTGAAAAATGGGGGACAGACCTACAATTCTTTGAAGTGTGAAAAAGACACCCCTCCGTTCGACCCTTCTCAACCTATAGAAGCAACCAAACAACTCTACAGAAAGAGGCACTTGGATCATATGACAGAGAATAGTGAAACCAACTAACTGAGCCCAACCGTTAGGATGAAGCTGGCCTGGGACAATATAATGGTAATCAAGCCACTCCATCCCAAAGTTGGACAAGGGAAAACGAAGGCCTAATCTTAAAGAGGCCAAGTATACTCCAAAGCCACGTCCTACCATGGCAGTACTTGTCTCCTCAGGTGTAGGAAGCCTAATATGGTGGTCAATAGGAATTTGGAAACGAGATTGAATCTCGGCTAATTCTCTCCCCTTCACTGAAGATCGTCGTCCCAGAGATATATATACATTGGGAGCCGGAGGAGGAGGTGGTAAAGTATTCTTAAAGCGGCCCATGCTGAGCACTAAAAAGAAGACCAAGGGCGTGCCCTTCAGGCAGACTAGGATTCCTATGGATGAGGGTCACACAAACGACAAGACGAGACCTATGGATGAGAGTCACACAAACGACAAGACGAGACCCATGGATGAGGGTCACTCAAACGCCGAGATGAGACCCATGGATAAGGGTCACTCAAACGCCGAGATGAGACCCATGGATGAGGGTTACGATAAGAAAGGAATGAGACCGATCAATG
Source organism: Diospyros lotus (assembly GCF_014633365.1). NCBI lineage: Eukaryota > Viridiplantae > Streptophyta > Magnoliopsida > Ericales > Ebenaceae > Diospyros > Diospyros lotus. The sequence goes on from NC_068340.1 coordinate 10,708,876, forward strand.
GTCTCACGCAAGGATGAGGCTAATGACCAGTCCCATCGATGAGGGTCAAAGAAGATAGCCATCGACAATAATTGGACCCATGGATGAGGGTCACTCGGGGGAGAACATGCCTAAAAGTCCCCATGGGTGAGGCTCTCTTAGGGGAGATACAAAACCATGGGTGAGGGGGTATACCGTGTCAAAGCCTGGAATGCTGAGAGAATTCTCACGGAAGAGTGGTTGAGTAATGAAGAAATGAAAGGTCAAGTCTCCCCTTTTTATAGCGGTCATGGGAGACATTGTAGAAAGGATAAAGCACGAGAGACCTGAAGATGAAGGAGATAGATACAGAAAAAAATACATTTCAGAATGAAAACGGCCTCAAGAAAATGGAGTTACAGCATAAACAAAATACTCTTCCTCCCGGTACTCCCAACAGAAAGAGTAGGGAGCAATTGTTATGTATAAAATAATAAAAACAGAAGAAATCGGGTCAAGAAAGCGCCACGTGGCAGCCCCTGGGTGGCTAAAGAAGGCCACCCAAGGGGAACCACCCCCGAGTGAGGTCACTCGGGGGTGGCAGGCGCTGCCCCCATGGGCAGCCGCGTGCGCTGCCAGGCAGCATGCGGCTGCCTGGTGGGGGCCGCGCCCCTGTGCTAGGGGGGAGCGCCCTCTCCTCCAAGTGGACATCACTCGGGGGAACAGTACCCCCGAGTGACCCCATTCGGGGGAAGGCAACCGCGCGCGCAGCTGCTCGCGCGCGGCTGCCCGCGCAAGGCCGCCCGCGCGGCTGCTCGCGGGCGCAAGGCCTCAGGCACAGCTAGCCGCGTGCGCAAGGCCTTGGGTACAGCTAGCCGCGCGCGCGGCTGGCAGCACATGGCTGCCCGCGTAAGGCCACGACCGCACGCCCGGATGCCAACATGCGGCCGCCCGTGCACGCCCTTGTGCGCGACCCCCCGCACACGCAATCACTTCGCACCCGGCCCCGTGCACGGCCCCTCGCGCTCTTTTTTCCATGCTCATAGATACCCCCGAGTGAGGGTCACCCAGGGATCCACACTCGCCTCTGCGGGCCTCCTATTCTTACTCCACCGCCTCTAAGAAAGTCGGCCTACGGCTATTCTCGCGAGACTCGGTCAAAGCCCCTCCGAGATTCTTGCCACAAAACTTGGAACACGCGACACATGGATGCCCCTCTTGTTGCTATAAATAGGAGGTCACTTTCTCTCATTCGGTATGCAATCTCTGACTCTCGCATTTACTCTCTTACTTTCGAATACTCAATTTCTACGGTGATCTAACTTAGGCATCAAAGGATCCACGCGGAGACTTTCGCCTACGCTCCTAACTGATTTATTCTCTAATAGGTCATCCATCGCTCGGAAACACCTCCGGAGACTCATCCATCGCTCGGAAACGCCCTACGAGACTCACCCATCGCTGCCACATTACCCCGGGAGACTCACTCATCGCTCAGATACGCCATACGAGGGTCATCCATCGATGGTTTCCCATTTTATAAATTTATTGTTGTAATCGTGTAACAACAAGGATAAACTTTAACACAATAATTTTAAATTAATTTTGAAAATTGGACTTGATTAAAAATAATATAAAATAAAAAGAAATTAAGATCTCGCCCATTAAGGGCAATTGCCCCCATTGGCGTCACTTGACTTTGTCACTGAATTCATTTATAAATAAAAAATTATAAATCTAATATCAAATTCACCCAAATGCTATAATTAATTTCAAACAAACCTAAATAATAAAATTTTAAAATTAAATTTTATCATTAATTTTAAATCTAAATATTATCATTAATTACATAAAAAAATTATTACATTAATTTTTCAAATTTTCAATCTCTCAACATAAATTCTTAATATAACAGGCGGTCATGCACTTTGAAATAAGTAGCCGGAGATACCTTAGAATGGGTCGTTTTTGTTTAATTGAATGGGTCTAAGAGGGACCGAACTTGATGGTCGTGAGCGGTCACCGTCGCTTTGGTAAGTTGTTGATTGTTTAAGAAGCTAAGCATGGCTTTTCTTCGCAATTTCAAACACGTGAAGTACGGAATCAGGAAACACAAATTTAATCACGTGCATCTTGCTGCGTCGTAGAGGTAGAGGTTAATGGCCTCCTGCGTCACGGCACTGGGGAGCGGTGGACGCTCCCCCCTCCAGATGGCCTCAGTGTTTGCCCAATACTCAATATATTATTCATTATGGCGCCGAACTTACCAATTACAATGCTACCCGGCTCTCCTTGCTGCTCCCCGTGAAAAAACTGCCAAGTTTGGTTGCTACTGCTTGTTTGAATATCTATCTTTCAAATAACAAATATCGCGCTCGCCGAGATATTCTTGAAAAATGTTTGATAAGGTTAAGGCCTTAAAAGGGCAGGGGCTCGGTCACGTGCAGTTTGTGGTTCAAGCTACTATTCACAGAACAAAATAATAATGTTAGTTAAAGGGATATAAGTTAATGTGAAAATTAAGTCCGAAAAAATGAAGGGAAGACACGAGTCAGTCAAGTCAGTGGTGAGAGGGGGCGGTGCGCGGCGCTGCAGAGCAGGGCGTACGTTGGCAGGCAAAAGTCATGTTGGATTCCCCTGTCTACCTGCACTGCTCGCTTATCTCGTTGACATCTCACCAGCCAGACAGCCACGTGCCATTCACCGGCGCGACCGATTACATAGAAACTTGTTATTAATTAATTAATTATTGTACTAAAGTCTGTCCCATTCCAATCCCCTCTTCTCATTTATCTCGTGTCTTCATTTACTGCTCCCTCTCTCCCTCTCTGACTCAACCCTCCGTCTCACTTTCTCTCCACCTTTCTCTTCCCTGCCTCTCGCATTAATATCTCCCTCCCCTCCCCTTCCCCACTCGCCCCTCAGAAACCGCCATTGATTCTTCCCTCCAAAGCAATGCCGGCATCGGCGGTGGAACACGATTTCTTCCGCATGGAGAAACACGCCAGCTCCTCCGCTACCGCCAAGCTCTTCGATCGTCGAAGAAGCCTTCGAGGTTCGCACCACCCTCAACTGATCTCTGTTTTAATTAATTTCTGTATTTCAATCATGTTATCTTTGGGCCCATGGATCGAGTCCTAGTCCTGTATCTGATCCTGCTTGCATGCATGCGTTTCTGAAAGATATTCAGAGCGTCGTCTCCAAGCTGAACCCTGAGCTCCTGAAGACTCTGATTGCTTCAACTGGTTCCGTACATCACAGCCCCAAATCGTCAGAAAATTGTGGCCTCTTCTTCCCAAAATCGGTTCCCTCTACGCCGAAGCTCGAAGAGACTCACTTTCCTACTTTTCCCGCCTATACTCCTAACATCGGGTACTTGAAAACGTTTTCAATTTAATTGTTTACGTCTGTCCCTTTATAATTATATATTTGTATATGACATGATGCATATTGGTGCTCTCCTCTTCCAGGGCGAAGACTTGCAGTGTTCCTGAATCAAGTCCTCTGACAATTTTCTACAACGGAACTGTGGTCGTTTTCCATGTTTCCAAGGACAAGGTTGGTCAATAAAACCATCCAACATCTTTTGTTTTTGTTTGAAGTTTCTTTCTTTCTTAGCTTAAAACATCGATCTAGTTATATGACTGAAGAGGATGATAATGGTTTGTTCTTAAAGGCAGAGAGTATCCTGAAACTGGCGGAGGAGCAAGTCTCCAAGGCCTCTGAGGAAACAGCAGATACGAAACTTGCAATGTCTTCAACCCATCGAACTCAGCTGCTGGATTCTCTCAGTGGCGGTAATTAATTTAATTAATTACTACTCACGTATCGAATAATGAATTTGGCTTCTACTATCTCTCTTTATTATTATATCTTTATATATAACACAAGGAGTCATATTGCTTAATTTATTATTCTGGTGAGTGCAGATCTACCAATCGCCCGGCGAAAGTCGCTCCAACGATTTCTGGAAAAGCGCAAAGGGCGGTAAGGTTCCATCTCATCTCTTGGTTTAAATTTCTGATATGTCTGTCGTCTAAATTATCTTCTTTTCTAATAAGCCTGCTTTGTTAATCACTAGTCACTAGGTGCAAATAAAAATCAAGTTTCTTTAAAGGAGATAAGAGAAAAAAATCATAGTAATGATGATGAGGAGGACTATAACGAGGGAGGGGAGGGAGTCTTGGTTTAAAATCAGAAATTTGAGTTTGGCAGAAGGAAAATTAAAAACTAAAAATACCAAAATAAGATGTCTTGCCACCACTACGGTTTTGGTGAGCAGGTGCGGTTAGGTTTGGCCTACCTACAGCCTACTTACTATTAATGGTGCATTCCATAAGTTTTAGTTTTAGTTTTATTTGTTTAAAAGATGAAAACTTGACAAAGATTTGATATCTAGGACTTAATTTTTATTTTTATTACGTTTTTATAGTTTTTGGGCCAATGACTACTTAGTGAGTTTGATTCACCAGACGGGCCTATTTTTTTGCCTTCTTGGTAAGGAAACTTGAGAGCAAGCTTACCAAAACATATATTCTTTACGTTTGGTTGAAGTTATAAAAATGTCGTTGAATAATAAAAGCAAGAGGTTTTCACTGATTGTCACAACGTTCTTTACGGTAAAAGGGAGAATATATATAACCGCAACCCAATTGGGCACAACCTGTGGCGTAAATTGGTGCAGATTATTACTGAAGTTTGAATGGACTACAACAATGAACTTGGTACTTTTAACAATAATTATAGTTTAAATATTCACTGTTGTTGCTCACCTCCCCCTTTTATGAAAGCAAAAAAAATCACCTAACGTATTAAGAACAGAAGAGGTCACAGAAAGCAACATATTAATGGGGCCAGACGTATACTGCCCCAGTCAACCTACTAGGCCTTTGATGTGTGGCATTGTGGTTGTACGTTTCTTTGGCAGGCAGGTTTGAATATTATTTAGTACTATTGTTGTCTAAATAGTCTCCTATGTATCCTAACAAGACGCGGTTTTGAATTGTCTGTTTCTGCAGGCTTAATGAAGCAGCGTCGCCTTATGGCAGCCCCTCCGCGTTGGGCAAATAGAGAGAGAATACTTGATTAATACATACTTGGGGAAGCCTACTTTAGTCACTTTATTTAATGTGGGTTTTGATAAGGAAATTAAAGTAGAAGATGAAGACGTGTGCGTGTTGCTTTCGTTTTTTTGGCAATTGGCATTGAAGCTGCGTGCTGCGGGAGCCTCGACGCTTCCTGGCAATTTCCAACTTTGAATGTACCTATATATCCTTACCTTTTGTGACTGTGACGTCTGTATGCGTTCGAATCTTTGATTTCTTTAAGCCATGTTCTTGTAACATATGCATTTAATTTTTTTGTACTCGTAGGTAACTTGTCCATCTAATTTGTCAATTGGCATTGCCTTGGTTTATTTTTCTATTCATCTAATCTCGCTGTGGGTGCCCAATTATTTGAAACGATTGGCTTGGTTGGTGGTTGTGCCGTGTGCATTGAAAACATGATTTGCAAATCTAAACATGCAAGGGAGAAAATTAATTTGGGTGGGTAACAGAGGCTCCAAAACTCAAGTCCGCCAACTAATAACTTTCCCTTTTGTTTCTTTTAAACATAAAATTGTATACAAATTCAATACCAATATCCTGATTTGCATCTTTTTTTAGGATAGTTAGCGCTAAGTAAATTGACTTTTCACGTCTTTGAACGGCCAACCTGTCTCCCAATTGTGGGTGCAGAATTAAACGAAAAAATGAAGCAATTATATGTACATAATATAAGGGCATGATTCACCTAATCTTCTTGCTTGGGCCAAGTACGATTCGATGCTAATTTCTTTGATATTAAGTTTTTTGAATTTGGTTCGATCTCCAAAAACGCTTTTCGCAAGGGATTGCTTCTAGAGAACATGTTTTGAAACGTGAATTGACTAATCTCATGCAACAAACGAGGTCAGTGGCCATGCATTATACAAAAGTTGAGTCTATTTACATTTAGCATGAGTCGCATGCTTAAGATCTAGCGGTTGCACTTGTGGGCGCGCTAAGCTTTCATGACGTGTAGAGAAACAGAGAAGGTCCACTGATTTATGATGGATTTAAGCTACAATTTCACAACCGTCCATTCACAAGTTCTAAGCACGAAAGCAATGCCGTCAATTGACAAAGTTTATGCTATGGTGTGGAAGAGGAAAAATAACAAAGTGTCGCTTCATCTAGAACACCAATGACTGAAGCAATGGCCCTAGCTTAGCCATAAATAAAAGACAACCCATTCTCTTAGGTAAGATATTTTAACTCTTCTAAGAGCTCTGTGATCTCATTTAGGAATATGACTTAGGCATAAGAGTGTTTGCTAGTAGAATAAATTGTGCCCCTAACCTTTCTCTTTTGTAGAATTCTTGGTTCTTAGAGACGAATTCTGTAGCAAATAAAATTATTATTGTACTTAAAACAACAATAATTGATGCTGTCTGTGAAAAATGATTAAAAAGTCTAGCGCATTCATTATACAAACTTCCTAAGGTAAAACAAATGACATGATGCTAACAGTCCTTCGAACCTCCTAAGGTAACAGGAGACTCTCTTGGCCAAGGCTCTTGAGGCCTCCGAGATTGCCCTACAAACTGTCCCTCTAAGCAAGTATGAAGCCTTCCTGAAGAAAATGAGAAGAGCATTGACTTTTTCTGAGAGATGGTAGTTTTTTTTTTTACAGAATGTCATACCTCAAGCCTCATTACTGTCAACTTTGCAAAACTATATATTCAAAAAGTAGGTAGAATGACCTAACACATGAGACCCACTAAGAGACTCTAAAGGATGGTCTCTAGGAGAGATAACCAAAGAATCCACCCTCATGCAAGTCTACCGAGAGAAGGGTGTCTGGGAGACCGTCTTGGACCCAATTTGGTAGGGGGACCTAGTTTTGCAGGTAAAGGCTACTGCAGGTGTAAATCGAGATGAAGCTGGGAAAGCACAAACATTAGGGAATACGAAATTGTGGGAAGTACGAATGTAGGAGAAGTTGGCGTCCCTCCAAAAAAATTAGCCTAGAAAAGATTTGGAGACCAAAAATCAAACTATTTTTAGCACACGAGAGATAGTTGACACTACAAACAAAATCAAATTTAGAGATATTTTTATAGATGGAAATAAATTGTCTTTAATAGAGACAAATTTTGATATGGACAACCAAAATAACTGAAAATTCTTTTAAAGACGGCTCTCTAAATCAAAGACGAAATTAATGACGAAAAAATTCCATCTTTGAACGTTTTTTGAATCAAAGACAAAATTAGAGACGGAATTTTTTTTATCTCTGACAGTTTTTTCCATCATAGACGGAATTAGAGATGGAATTCTTTTGTCTCTTAATTTAAAGATAGAAAATTTTTCATCTCTAAATTTTTTTTGATATCAGAGACGAAAAAAAAATTTTCTCTGAAGATTTTTTTTTTAAATATGATATCAGAGACAAAAAATTCTATCTCTAAAGTTTTTCCAAAATCAAAGATGAAAATTTTTCCTTCTCTGAATTTTGTCGTCTCTATTCAAATTAGAGATGAAAAATTTCGTCTATAATTTGAATAGAGACAAAATTTAGAGATGAATTTTTTCGACTCTAAATCTCTCTCAAGAGGGAGGTGAATTAGGTGTTTTGATTGTTTTACGATAATAAAACAAATATGCATTATGATTGATCTGAAAAGATAAATTTCATAGGGTAAAATGAGTTGCAGCAGTTCAATAAGTTTATATGCTTTAAAAACATTTTTCATAAAGACTTATTTAAACATACTTCAAACCCTAAATAAATATATATGGATGAAAGACAACATTTGAAGAAGAGAATGACAAAACTGTTATGATGGCAGCAATGGAATCTTGCTTGCTATTCTAAATTTCAATTTACATGTAACGATCTATTAGTGAGTATAGCTCGCTTGGTTAATAATCTCATGTGTATTGAATTTTGTTTTTATTTGAGTAATGATTTTGAGAAATTATGTGTTGTCATAGGTGATGTTTGAAAAGTTAAAGTGAAAAAGAAAATGATATGTATGTTGAAAAGTCAAAGGTAAGAGGAGTTGCAAATGAGGTTGAAAAGTCAAAAAAAAAGAGAATTGTAAATTATTGTGTTGAAAAATCAAAATTAGAAAAAAAATTAGAAGGGTTGTCCTGCTATGTATATATGTTATTTTATATAAAGGGTGTAAAGTAAATATATTATATTATATAATATGGGTATATCTATATAATAAGGTAGAAGAGTTTTTGAATTCTATAATACAAATGTGAGGGAGACATTTTTTGAATGGTTGAGATGGATTTTGAGTGTTAGTGAATGGTTGGGATTAATTTCAGTTCCCGCCCAATATCAAAGACATCTTTCTCTCTCTCACAACCCACCCATCCACCCACTCCCTTAGTCACTGTCTCTCTTTCTCTCTCACCCACCCACGCCATCGTCGCCTCTCCATCCGCCGTTCGTTGCACCCTTTCTTAGCCCAGCCCCACTATCGTTGCCGCCCCCTTCCGTCGTTTTGGCCCAGCCCCAACGTCACATACACATATACACAGGTATATATACACACACACACATACGCATACATATATATACACACACATACATATATACGCATATATCCTGCCTATTCTATCCCACAAGTGGACGGATCGTGACAAAAATATAGTGATGAATAGAGTGTCGTACCCACGAGGACTAATTTTTTACGGTTACTCTAATTGATTTAACCTTAACCTAACACACACATTAATAATGACTTCAACTGTAATGAAAACTAATTTACTAATAAAAGATGCAAATAAAACAACCCATTTGATTCAAAAACTCTCAAAGTTAAGACACTAGGGTTTGTGAATCCATCGTCAGCCTTCTATGATTCAATTATTCATTACACGGGTCTTGCTATTCCTTATCCTAGGTTGAAAATCGATGATCAAATGACAACCAAAAGCCTTTCTCGATAGTCATTCAGTTCTATGTATATATATGAGATTAACTATCTCTAGTTAACCTTCGAACATATAAACATGTATTCAATCACGGAGATCATCACAAAATAATTTCATAGGGCATAACGGTATCTCTACCTATTATAGGACCCTACGTTGTTTGCTACCATATTTAATCCATATTGAATCTCTCGAAAACAATACAAATCACAAATATGTTCCAATGGTGATCAAGCATCAAAACAACATTATGGACATAACAAACAATCAACCCGAATGAATAAGGAAATAACAAATCGAGTAACTTTAAATCAAACCATTAGAAGTCGAGGTTTCATCATTCACCCTACCTGTAAACACTTAGTAATGCATTCTTGCAATCAAAAGAAAAAGAAAAGAGTTGGAATCCATAGCAAAGAATTGAAAAAGAAAAGAAAAATACATCCTAATAGTAAAGTCTTCAATCTTCCGCCCGCTTCTCTTATCTCTAAAAGACTCTCAAAACCCTGAAGAATAAGTCTTTATATAGTGGTTTTTAGGTTATTAAAGTCATGCATAGTGAAAACTCTTGTTTCCCATTGATTTGAACGAAGACGGGCCGAAATCGAGCTTTGAATCAAAGTTCAGAATGCTACCGCGGTCCTATCGCGGTATGCTTGTTGCTGCAGACCCGTGAGCTCCAGATAGCAATTCCTAAAGCGATCTTACAACGGTATGCATTTCGTTGTGGGACCGTGAGCTCCAGAAACTAAACCTTATAGCGGTCCTACAGCGATATGCATCCTGCTATAAGCCAGCTAGCCTTCTTCTTTGGCCTCTTGCTTTATCATTTTCCAATTTTTTGGCTCTCGATACTCTTTTGCTTTCTTTTAAATCGATATCCGACCATGCCTCCAAGCTTTATTTCACTCCCATCATGCACCAAAATCACTCTTTTTGCTCCATGTCCACTTTGCATGTAACGTGTACCTATATTGACAATATTAAGCCCAAAATGAGTAGCAATCATGTTCATTGAATACTTAAATGCTAAGCTTAGACAACTAAATAAGAGTGCAAAATATGTTGATCAAATACCCCCAAACTTAGTCTCTAGGTCGTCCCGAACAAGATTATCACTCATGCACATATTAGATAGCCTTACCCTTAGTCTTAGATTTTGGTATCTTTTAAAATTCACAATGAGTTATCAAGTAATGCTCCACCACAGTTTTGGACTCATTCCATGCTTGACGTGTGTGTGTGCATAGTCGGATTCTTTATCACGCATAAGGTTGTTGCCACCCAACCCTTAAATGGTCATGTTTTCTTTTCCCTCTTATGACTTGCACACCACCCCCAAACTTAATACCTTTATTCAATCCCTAGGTATCCTATGGTTACTTTCAGTTCTTTTTTTTTTTTAGTCTAGTTGTGTACAGCTAGAGATAATGCTACCTCAGTTTGTGAAGGTTCTCCTTAATTTTGAGTGCTTTGATATTCCAACCTCTACCAAGCAATCAAACCCACTAGTTTTCTTCATCCCTCACAATATAAGTATTAGCACAATCATCATTTGCCTTTTTTTTTTTTTAGCAAAGCCTCTCCCCATTAAGCTTTCTAGAATAACCTTGTAGCAAGCTTTCAGTCGATGACTCCCAAGTCAAATGACCTTAGGGCACCAGGTGTTGAGACACCCCTACAGACTTAATCACTCGATTCAACTAGGCTACGAAGAGAGGTGCATAATATATACATGATGATTGATATAGTGTGCATGACATAACAATAGAGGGATAAGATTTCTAGCATTTGGTCATTGCTTAGCTTCCTTTAGTTTGTCTACACACTCCACACAAATTTTAAACATGCACGAAATCAACACATTCCTCAGTAAACACTACCACAGCTTGGCCTTTCCCAAACTTTTTTTTTTTTTTGAGTCATAATACTAGGTCAAAGGGGAGAGTCCATAAGCCATCTAGGTAAGTGTATTCAACCTATGCAATGTGTAACCCGACACGTGCTCAATAGAAGTCATCACATGAATATATGAGTAATTCAAACAATGTAAGGAGTATCACTATCAACTACTCTGTGAATCATAAAAATACCATGTAGTGTTCATCATTGCCGGTAGAGCTATCCAATTTTTTTTTTTTCTTTTTGAATAAGTGGCTACAACCAAGTAAGCTAACACATCATGCATGATTGGATTATCAAAACCCTCCCCCCAAACTTAAAATGAGCCATTGTCCCAAGGGCTCAAAAAGCATTAAACATGAAAGAAGGTACCTGGGATGGAGAATTGGTGCAAGGATGGATGAAGTTAGTCAATGGTGTTCGAGAGGTGTTGGAGCCTATTGTTGCAAAAGATTGGCAAATTACAAGTCTTTGGTGGCATTCTCGCGCTTGGAATTATACCTACATTGCACAAGGTTAAATATGAGATCTCAATCATGGATAGGGAATACAGAATTATATAGAGTTGAATGATTGCCCAAAACTCCCCCCCAAACTTAAACCATCCCATCCCAAAATTAAGGTGCAATGTGTAGGTGAACATTGGTTGGGGCATTTTATCAAACACTTGGTATGCATGTTGTTATGATGACCTCAACTTTGTTTTTTTGTGCACAAAACAATTCCTAAAAAAAAATGACACTCTAACCCAACTCAAAATCAAATAAACCAAAACAAAGAAAATAAAAACAAATGCAGAATGACAATTAAATGAAAGGGTGAGAAAATTGGGTTGCCTCCCAATAAGCGCTTGTTTAAAGTCGTTAGCTTGACTTTGTCTCCATCTTCAAGGAGGCTTGAATCTTTTTTCCATCAATATTTTGTGGGTGCCAATTAATGGACTTATTTCTTGAATGTTAGCAACTTTCAATCCAATTCCCTTCTTTTGCTCCCTCAACACCCTTACCAACTTTTCTTTTTCATGACTTGGTGGCTTGGCTTTTGAAGAAGAAGAAACATCTAAAGAACACAATTTGTCTCTTTTGGATGGGCAATTTGTTTGCTTCTCTCCCAAAGAACCCATGACCATGACCTTGTTTTTGGCATCCAAACTTTGTTCCTGCTCATCAAAAGAGTTAGCAATGCAATTTTCTTTAGGGTCATCAGGTCTCTCTACTAAACCAACAAAAATAAATACATTAAACGTAACCGTCTCATCATAAATTCTAAGGCTAAGTGTTCCTTGTTGGACATCAATCAAAGCTCTCCCTGTGGCAAGAAAAGGTCTCCCTAAAATTAAGGGCATATCATAATCTTCTTCGATATCCAAAACAAAGAAGTCAATAGGAAAAATAAATTTATCCACTTTTACCAAAACGTTCTCCACTGCTCCCCTCGGATATTTGATACTTCTATCAGTCAATTAAAGAGAAACAGTGGTGGGTGTTGGTTCTTTTAATCCAAGCTTCCTGAAAATAGAGTAAGACATTAGATTTATACTAGCACCCAAATCACATAGAGCTCGTTCAAATAATAAACTACCAATGGTACAAGGAATAGTAAAACTCCCTGGATCTTTAAGCTTCGATGGTAGTTTATTTTTCAATATAGCGCTGCTCTCATCCGTTAGCATAACAGTTTCATGCTCCTCCAACTTCCTCTTATTTGATAAAATTTCCTTCATAAATTTCGCATAGCTGGGCATTTGAGCTAAGGCATCAACAAATGGGATGTTTATGTGAAGCTTCTTGAATACCTCTAGGAACTTCTCAAATTGCTTATCTAGTTTGTGTTTGCGCAACCTATGAGGGAAAGGAATTGGAGGAACATATGGCTTAACAGGCGGTGGAATTACCTTTTCTTGTTCAGCTACTACTTCAGGCATTTCAAGTTGATCTGTTATCTCCTGAACAATACCATTTTCTTTTACCACACCTAGCCTTTTAACTTGATCTGGTAGTTGCACCCCACTCCTTGTTATGATTGCATTTACTTGCTCCTTTGGGTTAACTTCTGTATTGTTCGGCCATGTGCTCGGTTGCCCTTCCATTGTGATTTTTGCTAGCTGCCCAATCTAATTTTCAATATTCTTAATGGCTATGTCTATTCGGTCACTTTGTTCTTGAAGCTTTGAAAGTGCTTCTTCCCATTTTCCTCTTTCTTCTTATGGTCTTCCCATTTTTGTGGATTTTGACTATTCTGATTGTTTCCATAGAAGAAGTTGGGATGGTTTCTCCAGCTGAGATTGTACGTCTAAGAAAATGGATTATTTTGTTGCCACTGAAAATTTTGTTGACGTTGAAAGTTTTATGCATATGCGGCCTACTCTGTGAAAGAAGGATCCGTGATGACTAGTGGACATTTGGATGACAGATAATTTGCCCCACAAGTTACACAAATAGGATGAGATCCTTGCACCATATTAGCGAATGAGGAGTATTTGAATGCTTCCATCTGTTTTGACAAAGCATCAATCTTAGTTAGCATCAAAGTACTCACATCCACTTCATGCACTCATGCTGCTCTTTTATGTGAAATCCTATATGGCCACATTACAAACTCCTCACTCATTGTTTCAAAAAGGTCATGAAGTTGCCCAGCTGATTTATTTCAAATGGAACCACCTATTGTAGAGTCCACCGCTGAACGACTGTGAGGAGTTAAACCAACGTAAAAATAATGATTTTGGGCTGGTAATGGAAAACCGTGACTTGGACACTTCCTCAACAACTCTTTGAACCGTACCCATGCCTTATGAAAATTTTCTGATTCGGCTTGTTGGAAGGTTGAAATTTCATGCTTGAGCTTGCTGATCTTAGCTGGTGAAAAATATTTCAACGTAAACTTCTGAACCAAATCCACCCATGTAGTAATGCTGCCAGCTGGTAATGAATCCAACCACTCCCGAGCTTTATCTTTCAAAGTATGAGGAAAAAGTCTCATCTTGAGTGCCTCTTCATTAATTCCTTCGTACTTAAAGTTCCCAGAATACTCTAGAAATTGAGACAAGTGATAATGTGGATTTTCCTCGCTCATTCCATAAAAGGGTATGTTGTTGGCAAAGAGATTGATCACGTCCGGCCTCAATTGAAAGTTCTCATGCCCGTAGGGAGGATAGATTATGCTTAACCGGTTCTCAATCACTGGGGGCATTATGAAGTCCCCCATCAGAATGTCTCTTTCATTGACTTCAATGGGCTGCGCCATTGGAACAAGTTGGTTTGCGTTGTCACCCATGTTACCTAGTTTCTCTTCCCTCCCTACTCTTTGTTCACGACGCCTTTGATGGAACGTTCTTTCTATCTCAGGATCAAACTCACAAATATCCAAACGTTCTGAACTTCTCATGCACTATCTCAATCCCTGCACACACACAAATTGAAATAGCTTACACTAGAAAAATAATGAAAACAAATTTTGATAGTTAAAGCTAATATCAATCAAAGCAATAATTAAAAAAGTTAGTCCCTGGCAACGGCGCTAAAAACTTGTCCTGCCTATTCTATCCTATAAGTGGACGGATTGTGACAAGTAATACAGTGATGAATAAAGTGTCGTACCCACGAGGACTAACTTTTGACGGTTACTCTAATTGATTTAACCTTAACCTAATACACACATTAACAATGACTTCAACTGTAATGAAAACTAATTTACTAATAAAAGATATAAACAAAACAACTCCTTTGATTCAAAAACTCTCAAAGTTAAGACACTAGGGTTTGTGAATCCACCGTCGGCCTTCTATGATTCAATTATTCATTACTCGGGTCTTGCTATTCCTTATCCTAGGTTGAAAATCGATGATCCAATGACAACCAGAAGACTCTCTTGATAGTCATTCAGTTCTATGTATATATATGAGATTAACTATCTCTAGTAAACCTTCGAACATATAAACATGTATTCAATCACGGAGATCATCACAAAATGATTTCATAGGGCATAACGGTATCTCTACCTATTATAGGACCCTACGTTGTTTGCTACCATGTCTAATCTATATTGAATCTCTCGAAAGCAATACAAATCACAAATATGTTCCAATGGTGATCAAGCATCAAAACAGCATTATGGACATAACAAACAATCAACCCGAATGAATAAGGAAATAACAAACCGAGTAACTTTAAATCAAACCATTAGAAGTCGAGGTTTCATCATTCACCCTAGCTATAAACACTTAGTAATGCATTCTTGCAATCAAAAGAAAAAGAAAAGAGTTGGAATCCATAGCAAAGAATTGAAAAAGAAAAGAAAAATACATCCCAATAGTAAAGTCTTCAATCTCCGCCCGCTTCTCTTCTCTCCAAAAAAACTCTCAAAACCCTTAAGAATAAGTCTTTATATAGTGGTTTTTAGGTTATTAAATTCCTGCATAGTGAAAACTCTTGTTTCCCATTGATTTGAACGAAGACGGGCCGAAATCAAGCTTTGAATCGAAGTTCAAAACGCTACCGCAGTTCTATCGTGGTTCTACCGCGGTTTGCTTGTTGTTGTAGACCCGTAAGCTCCAGATAGCAATTCCTAAAGCGGTTTTACAGTGATATGCATTCCGCTATAGGACCGTGAGCTCCAGAAACTAAACCTTATAGCTGTTCTACAACGGTATGTATTCTGCTATAAGCCAGCTAGCCTTCTTCTTTGGCCTCTTGCTTTATCATTTTCCAATTTTTGGCTCTCGATACTCTTTTGCTTTCTTTTAAATCGATATCCGACCATGCCTCCAAGCTTTATTTCACTCCCATCATGCACCAAAATCACTCTTTTTGCTCCATGTCCGCTTTGCATGAAATGTGCACCTATATTGACAATATTAAGCCCAAAATGAGTAGCAATCATGTTCATTGAATACTTAAATGTTAAGCTTGGACAACTAAATAAGAGTGCAAAATATATTGATCAGCATACATATGTATGTGTCTTCCTCTTAGCTGTTGGTGGCAGTCTCCTCATGGGTGTCGCTGGTTTGTGGCCGACCATCAATTATAGATCCGCCATGTCCGATGGCTAAAGCTTCTTTGATCGATCTCACCTCCGCCTTGGTTTTGTGTTTGAGATGGCTGATATGTGGCCGCGAAGTTCTGAAGAGGCAAGCCCGGGGCCAAAGCCACCGACAATGAATGAAGAAAGCGGCTGGTGTTTGAGAATAGAGCTGGGGGCTGAATCAGAACACGCATGGGCTACGTCTCATGCATGCCCAGAACACGAGAGAGAGAGAGAGAGAGAGAGAGAGAGAGAGAGAGAGAGAGAAAGAGAGAGAGAGAGAGAGAGAGAGAGAGAGAGCTGGAGAGAGGGCTTCATATGCTGGGCGTCGAACGCACTGAAGAAAATGGAGGAAGGAACCCTTCAGAATCTAATGGCTGAAGTCTGCACTGTTGTGATTTGTGGGGAGAATCCATACAGAGAATTGAAAAAATTGCATTTCAGAGGAGGAGATTGACAGGAGTTTGTTTTGTTTTCGGAGGAGAAGAATCCATAGAGAGATAGAAAGGGAGGGAGAGAGAGAGGAGTTTGTTTTGTTTTCATAATTCCAATCAAGTCCTTCCCCTGTCTTCCTCTTCAATCCATAAGTTCCCTGTATCATTACTACTTTTGATGTTTGTTGGGTTTTCTTTTGCTTTTTTCTTTCTTTTTTTTTATTGGGAAAATAAAATTGGTGGGGATATTTATAACTTCTTCGAACAAATCTAATCTAATTATTGTTATCGAATCCCTTGAGATTAAATTTTTTTTATTTCAAAAAAAGTACCAATTTTGATTGATGAGATATTGAAAAAAGTTGATATGTTTTAATTTGATAGAAAATTGATATGTATAATCTAACAGTGTAAGTTTATTAAATATTTGATTTAATAAGTTTATTAAGATCTTTAACCTAGATTCAGTTATAATATTTTTAATTTTTAAAATAAAAAAACACTAATAGTGTACGTTTTAATTTTTTTTAAATATGTATAGTTTAAGAATTTGATTCAATTACATTTATTTTAATTTTTTAAATATTTGATTCAATAAAAAAGTATCAATAGTGTAATCTATCACATTATCGCTTCAAAATTTATCTTTAGATGTTGAATATTTGATACTTATTTGTTAATCTATCCTATTGAATTATTTAAAGAAATGTGAAATTTGTTCATTTAAAAATTAAAGAATTCTCGACCATACATAGTTGGAGAATCCAAGGTTCAAGAACACAAGGGTTCCCGACCACTCACAGTCAGAAATCCAAGGTTCTTCAACCCCGAATCAGGGTTTCCTCGTTGATGGCCACAACCATTGCAGCCGACGGTGGCTAGCATGGCTGCAATCATTTCACTTCAAAATGTTTTAAAATTTATTTTTTTTTTTTAAAATTTAATATTTTAAAAAATTAATATACAAGGTGGGGAGTCTTTTTCAATTTATTTCAATTTTTATTTTTTAAAAAATTAATATATAATGTATAAGAATTTAACTTTAGAATTTGGCATGCATGATTCAATTTCAAAAGAAATAAAAATCTCTTTTTAAAATCATTGATAAACAATGTTGTTTTTAGTGTAAAACTTTATTCAAATAATGATATCAAAATAGAAAGCTTAATTCAAAATTTAATATTTTTATCTTTAGGCATTGAATCTTTGATATTTTTATTTTTTTTAAAAATTTAATTTATAAAGTATTTAATACTTAATTTTTAAATATTCTAAATATCAACAGTGTAAGTTTTTGAATTTTTTTGAAATATTATGTAAGTTTTAATACTTAATTTTTGAAAATTTTTAAATAAAAAAATACCAACAGTGTAAGTTTTAATGTATAAGAATATGACATTTAAAATTTGACATTGATGATTCAATTTCAAAAGAAATAAAAATCTCTTTTTTAAATCGTTGATGAGTAAATGTTGTTTTTAGTATAAAACTTTATTCAAGTAATGATATCAAAATAGAAAGTTTAATTTGAAATTTAATATTTTTATCTTTAGGTGTTGAATTTTTGAGATTTAAAGAAATGTGAAAGTGGTTAATTTATCCTATTGAGTTACTTAAAAGATGCAAATATTTAAAAAAAAATATTTATTTTTTAATTCTATTTTTATTTTATTAATTTTGTTTTTATTTTTGGCATAATATTTTTTTTAAATTAAAATAATATAAAAATTAAAGAGTTCTCGACCACGCATGGTCGGGGAACCCAAGGTTCGGGAACACAAGGTTTTCGACCGTGAATGATTAGGAACCCAAGGTTCTCCGACCCCGAACCAGGGTCCCCCCCTCCCCATTGATGGTCGCGGCCATGGTGACCGACAACAGCTGGTATGTATTGTTTGATATTTAATTTTTAATTTAATTTATTCAAATTATAGAGCATTTACTGATATACTATATTATATAGATTTAATAATTTTTTTCTTTTTATTATAAAACGTTAACAAGTATACAATAACTTTAATTTATGTTTTTTGTTCAGTGTTTACAATTTTTTTTTTTTACTTGCTTTTATATTTTGATTTGCAATATTTGTGAACATTATAAATCTTATATGTTTGTTTCTTATTTGAGTTTTGTAGAGCGTTTAATACAACTAAAATTATTACAAGTTCTTCATAAATTTCAACATAATACACCATGCATTTATACCGTGCATTTTAATCTTAATATTATTTACACCGTGTTTTTAGGCATGTTTATATTTATTTTTTGATGATTTCGTGTTTAAGAACTATATACATTGTCTTCAGATATGTGATATAAGCGAGTTTAGGCTTTCAGTTTAGTGCGTGTCAGAGTTCAGTGCTTGATTATTTTGTGTTCAAATTTAATGTTCAATTTTTTTTATTTTCATCGTGCTTTCAGGCACGAGTTATCCCTAGTATAGATATATATATATATGTAAGTATATAAAAGGTAAAAGAAAAAAGAAAAGAAAAGAGAGAAGTGGTTTGCAAAAATTGGGAACCTTCGGTGCAAGGATTTCTTCCTCCTTCATTCTTTTTCTTCTTCCTCTTTTTCTCTTTTCTCTCTGATATTCAAAGACCTCATAAGGGTGTGGGTGCGAGCTCCAGCCTCTCGTTCCAACGGCCTATTCCGTTGCTTTCTTCCTTCTTCGGTTCAACAGTTTGAAAAGTTTGCAAGGCAAGTTCGTATGTCTCTTTTACCTTTCAGAGGCAAGTCCTAATCCCTTTTCAATTTAGATCCCTTGTTCCTTCATCTTTAAGAGTTTGTTCTTGCAAAACCCTCATTTTGGATAAATGAGTTTTATTTCCTTTTTTTTTTGTTAAATCTTATGGTTTTTCTTGGATTCTTGATGAATCTTGTTAAAAGCCTCAACAGGGTTTCGATTCACCTTATATTTATAAAGGAATGATGCTTTTTTTTATTAGGGTTTAGTTTCATGCAAAATTTTGGTGTATCTTGCGTGTATTTTTGTCTCTCGTGCTTGTCATTCGTGTTATTGAATTATGGTGATCGATTGATGTTTTCATGGCTGTCAACCATTTGGATGAATGAGCTTTGGCAATCGATCGTTGTGGTAAGGTTGTCGACCATCCAAGGAAGCAGGCACTGACAATCGACCATTGTGCATAAGTTGTTGATCGTTTCACCCCTGCTGTCAACTGATATTTCCTGTACTGCTTATATATTGCCCCCAAACATCATGTTAATTATAACTAAGTTCATTCATTAATTTTAATAATGATTGATCATCTTTGGGGAGGGGGATTAATAATACAACCAGGAGTATGAGGTTGTGCATTACTTATGATCTTGCATGAATTTATAAATGCATTGAAATTGCCATTGTGTGCATGATGATGAGTTGATATATAAACCATGTCGGGAAATTTATAAGTGTATGAACATGTGTGAGTATATGCATATGCTTTGAAATGGTTAAGTGTTGCATGGTGACTAATGCGTGCAACAAACTATGTTTGTAGGTGTTGTGCCACAAAAATGGAAAAAAAGGGAAAAGAAAAATCTTTTTCTTTTTTGTAAAGGAAGGCTGGCCGCAAGGGTCAGCCCCACCAGGCAAATGCCCGCGGCAAGCTAGACACAAGGGCTAGCCTCGCGGCACTTTGCCGCGAGGTGCATGCAACAAGTTGGCCGCAAGGGCTAGCCTGGCAGCACCCTGCCGCGAGGTTCACACGACAAGCTGGCCGCGAAAGCCAGCCTTGCGGCCAGCAGTGGCGAGCTAAGGCCACAGTCAGCCTTGCGGCCAAGATGGCCGCAAGGGCAGGCTCGCGACAGGCTGCCGTGAGCCGCGGCAGCTGCTAGCCTCACGGCCAGCTTGGCCGCAAGGGCAGGCTCACAGCAGCCTGTCGCGAGCTAAGGCTGGTCGCAAGGGCCAGCCTCGTGGCCACCTCCCCCCATTCTTTTTTGGCTTGGCTTTGACCCATTCAACAACCTCCACGTGTCGACACCAGCCGCCCTTGAGAATCGTGCCCTATAAATACCCAACTACAGGACATTAATAAGGACTTCCAATTTCGGTAAAACTTAAATCCTTTGAATACACTTTTACTATTTTCATGATTAGTCTTTGGGATTCGAGACTTACTTTGGCATCAGAGGGTCTTCGCAGGGGAAGATTCTCGTGAGCCTTCTAACTCATTTTCTAAGCATCAACAGGGTCAAATCCTTGTGGCGAGCCTAACGGTGAAGGCAAAAGCTTGCGGTAAGCCTAGCGGCGAAGGTAAAAGCTTATGGTGAACCTAGCGGCAAGAGCTAGTGGCAAGATCTTATGGCAAGAGCTAGTGGCGAGAGCTAGTGGCAAGAGCTAGAGGCTAGAGCTAGTTGTAAGACCTTGTGGCGAGAGCTAGTGGAAAAACCTTGTGGCGAGAGCTAGTGGCAAGACCTTGTGGCGAGAGCTAGCGGCGAAAACTAGTGGCGAGACCTTGTGGGGAGAGCTAGTGGCGAGAGCTAGCGGCAAATCCTTGCGGCAAGTATCCTAATGGCAATCTCCCTTGAAGCGACATCTCTTACGGCAACCTAACTTCACCCGACACCGAGCTCGAGTGGACCCCACATCATAAATTTTAATTGTTGTATTTTAGCAATAACAATTTGGCGTCGTCTGTGGGAAACATAACAAAAAGCCAATCTTAGCACAAGATGCCAAGAGGGACAAGATCATTCGGTTGGGCGAGCCCGCCTGACCCCACCCGAAGGCGAGCTCATACCAGGGCAGGAGCCACAAAAGGCCCCCACCCAGTGTACTCTACAGTACCAGGATTTTCTGTAGATCACCCTAGCAACGAAGTGCGTTCTAAGAATTTTCCTGTGCTCGAATGCAACCATACCATCGGACTAGGCGGCATGGAGCATTCGAATCAAGAAGAAGCACACGTAGTTGGATTGAGGAGATACGTGATAGGGCGAGGGGAACCAGTCCCACATGCAGCGCCCGCTAACCAGGAATAACATTCATCTGGACAGTCTTCAATTCCAAATAGAAACCTCGTGGGAACTTCAAGAATAGCTCCACTCATAGTCTTACTCTTGGATTATGAACTATTGTGGAAGAACTTTGAGGAGCTGAAACAACAGAATAATGAACTCAGGGTGAACAATGAGGAGAATATGAGAAGACTACAGGAAGTCACTACTTTGTTACGTGAACTAAGGCTAGACATTCACATTCCCCATATGGGACAAATCGATACAAGGGTAGAACGTTAGAGATCCCAGGAAAACCCTTCCAGAATCCCACGGCTGGGGACAAGAATCAGAACTCCAGGGCTGAATAGTCAAGTCGCAGAAGTAACAGACTCGAGAAGGAAAAATAGCAGGAGGGTGAGAAAAGCTCCCACGTATAGAGAGACAACAGAAAACACCTACTCAGGAGTGCCTTACGACCCATCTCTTTTCCAAAATGAAAGGAAGCAGAAAACACTCAACGTGTCTGACATTAAATGCCTCATAGAAAAGGTGCTAGAATAGAAGCAGGTAATGATGATACCAAAGGTAACTCCCTCGAAAGGGTTCCCTATATCTGAGGAACTCTAAAGGCGACCAGTGCAACCAGGGTTCGAACTGCCGCACCTTTCGATATACTCGGGAAGGGAAGACCCCGAGAAGCATTTACAACATTTTGTCGCAGTAGTTGTGCTACATGGATGGAATGAGGTCACGAGGTGCAGGGCTTTCCCATTCTCTCTGACAGGACAAGCTCAACAATGGTTCACCGAATTACCAGCAGGACATATACGATCATTCGAATAGTTAAAGAAAGGATTTCTAAATGCGTTCTCCGTCTATCTCCCGAAGAAGAAGAGTGCAATATATCTAATGAGCTTACAGTAGAAGCTGAATGAATCCCTGAAGCAATACATTGAGCAATTTAGAGCCACGATGCAAGAAGGGGTCTCCCAGTCGGGGTAGCGGTGTCAGCCTTACTAAACGGAACTACATACGCCCTGCTTAGAAGATCCTTAGCTTTCTCCGAGCCAAATTCTGTGACTGAGTTGTTCGACCGAGCAGAACAATTTGTTACCCAAATGGAAATTTTGGAGGCAGGGGAAGGTAATAGAAGGGGAAGAGAAACCCAGCCCAAAGTGCGAAGAACCTTACAAAATCCAGAAAATGATAGACCCCAACAGGTGCACACTACCGACACCACAAAGCGAGGCGATAGGAAAAGCTTGGAACACCGTGCACCTCGAGAGGTACTTCCCGACTTTAGCCCCAGGGGAAGGGACGAAGCACGAGACGTAGAGTCAAGCCTGTCATCAGAAGCGTTACTGGACCCTGTTAGAGGCCGGAATTGTCTTTAATTTTCCATTGTAATAACATCCCCTGATAAATAAAAGAATATATCCCATGTATTCCCGTGGAATAGGCAAAACTATAAGCTGAACCACGTAAAATCTGCATGAGCCCAGATTATTTGTATGTGTCATGAAGGTATGGCCGCTCAAGCACAGCTCGCTTCCAATAGGTCAAGTCGCTTAGTGGCAATCTGGTGCCGATGACCACGGGTTGGCCTGGGATTACCAGAACATCTGATGCCTATGCCCGCAGACTCACCCGGATCCCTCGTTTGAGTCCAGTGCTATGCCTTTTTGGTTAGACCCGACTCCTCGGTTGATCTGGTGCCTAGGTCTCCTGACAAACTCGGATGTTTGGTAGGAATCCCGCGCTGGACCACTGGCCAAGCACCAGATTCCCTGAGGTAGACTTACCTTAGGAAGGAGGAAAATAAGTGAAGTGATCACTTGATAGCTCTAGCATAAGACCACTCCCAAAGGTCAAGTTTCCTAGTGGCAATCTAGTGCCGATGACCACGAGCTAGCTCGGGATCACCAGAGGATCTGACGCCTATGCTCGCAGACTCACCCGGATCCCTCGTTTGAGTTCGGTGCTATGCATTTTTGGTTAGACTCGACTCCTTGGTTGATCTGGCGCTTAGGTTTCTCGGAAAATTGGGATGCCTAGTAAGAATCCCGTGCTTGGCCACTGGCCAAACCCAGATCCCCTGAGGTAGACTGGCCCAAGGAAGGCATGAAAAGACAACAACCCTATGACAACCCTGCCATGACCCCGCTTATCGAAGTTGAGTCACCTAGTTACATTCTGGTGCATATGACCGCGAGTTGGCCCGAGATCACCAGAACATCCAATGCCCATGCCCGCAGACTCACCCAGATCCCTCGCTTGAGTTGGGTGCTATGCCTTTTTGGCTAAACTTAACTCCTTGGTAGATCTGGCGCCTAGGTCTCTCGGCAAACTCGGATGTTTGGCCGAAATCTTGTGCCGAACCACTGGCCAAACCCAGATTCCCTAAAGTAGGCTAACCCCGAAAGATAGACATGGAGAACACAATAGCCAGAACGCTACGATCCATCATGGGATCACTAGATGCTCCGGAGATTGTGCCTGTAGGCTCGTCGGGATCCATTGACTGAGTCCAGTGTTATGCTCTCGAGCTAGACCCGATTCCTTAGATGATCTGGCGCCTAGGTCTCCCGACAAGCTCGAACACCCGGCAAAAATCCCACAAGTGGAACCCATCTCTCGAGGGCATGGTTTCGCAAGAGATAATCTGGTACCTAAAGCCCCTGGCTGACGTAAGATCTTCGGGAATTCTAAAGCCTTTGATTGAATTCAGGTGCTAGACTCGGCTCTTTAACTGATATTCTACTCTTCCATTTCGTCTAAAGACAAAATAGAAGAGTGGGGGGGAAATTGTTGTGCCACACAAATGGAAAAAAAGAAAAAAGAAAAATCTTTTTCTTTTTTGAAAAGGAAGGTTGGCCGCAAGGGCTGGCCCCACCAGGCAAATGCCAGCGGAAAGCTAGCTGCAAGGGCTAGCCTCGCGACACTCTATCGTGAGGTGCATGCAACAAGCTGGCCGCGAGAGCCAGCCTTGCGGCACCCTGCCGCGAGGTGCACGTGGAAAGCTGGCCGCGAGAGCCAGCCTTGTGTCCAGCAACGGCTTGCTAAGGCCGCGGTCAGCCTTGTCACCAAGATGGCCGCAAGGGCAGGCTCACGGCAGCCTGCCGCGAGCCAAGGCTGGCCACGAGGGCCAGCCTCATGGCCACCTCCACCCATTCTTTTTTGGCTTAGCTTTGACCCATTCAACAACCGCCACGTGTCGACACCAGCCGCCCTTGAGAATCGTTCCCTATAAATATCAAGCTATAGGACATTAATGAGGACTTCCAACTCTGGTAAAACCTAAATCCTTTGAATACACTTTTACTATTTTCGTGATTAGTCATTAGGATTCGAGACTAACTTTGGCATCGGAGGGTCTTCGCGGGGGAAGATTCCCACGATCCGTCTAACTCGTTTTCTGAGCATCAACAGGGTCAAATCCTTGTGGCGAGCCTAGCGGCCAAGGCAAAAGCTTGCGGCGAGCCTAGCGGCGAAGGTAAAAGCTTGCGGCGAGCCTAGTGGCCAAGGCAAAAGCTTGCGGCGAAGGTAAAAGCTTGCTGCGAGCCTAGCGGCGAGAGCTAGTGGTAAGATCTTGTGGCAAGAGCTAGTGGCAAGACCTTGTGGCAAGAGCTAGTGACTAGAGCTAGTGGCAAGACCTTATGGCGAGAGCTAGTGGCGAGAGCTAGAGGTGAAAGCTAGCGGCGAGAGCTAGCGGCGAAAGCTAGTGGCGAGAGCTAGCGGCAAATCCTTGCAGCAAGCATCCTAACGGCAATCTCCCTTGAAGCGACATCTTTTACGGCAACCTAACTTCACCCGACACCGAGCTCAAGTGGACCCCACATCACAAATTTTAATTGTTGTATTTTGACAACAACAGTAGGGTATGGTCATATGCCTGTAGGTAAAAGCCTGGAGCGAGGGAGTTTTGGCTCACATGTGATGGCTATTATGCCGAAAGCTTGGTAGGCAAAGGCCTGACATGAGGATCATGTTTGATGGTTATCATGCCATAAGCTACGTAGGTAAAGGCTTGATGCGAGGATCACGGTTAATGGTTGTTATAAGCTATGCCATAAGCTCGGTATATGAAAGTTTGACGCAAGGGAGCTTTGGCTCATTATGCTTGCCTGATGAAAGTTAGTGCATGGAAGGACTTCAATCCCAAGTTGATGGTTACAGTTACAGGTACGGGTGTGGGCTCAAGAGCTGTATGTGAGCATATATGCATGTTTACATTTTTATAAGGTGTGGTGAAACATAGTGTGGGTGCACTTAATGTAATGAGTAATTCCATTATGCTTTGATTCTTATTACTTCACGTTTATTTGAAATTATATTTGTTGAGCCTTGTGGCTCATATTTGTTATTGTGTCATTCTAGGTAAGCGTAAAACTAAGGATGGGGGTGAGTCCAGTGAAACTTGATCCTTGAGGGGTAGTGATGTGCACAGAGTAGTCCTAACCAAAAAGTCCTTGGGGGTATTTTTGAAGCCCCCCCCCCCCCCCCCCCCAAAAAAAAAAAAAAGTTAATTTTATATTTAGATTTAGTTGTTTTTTTGGAGATGTATGGGTGGTTAAGCCCTAATGTGCATGTTAAATGAATTGTATTATAAGTATTTGTTTGGCTTCTGTCGTTAAATGAGGGAAGATGTGAATGTCTTTATGTAAGTTTTTATCTATGCCAATACTTTTAGTGACTTCCTCTCTCTCTATTTCCCCTGGTAGTAGGATCTTTGAGAGTGGGGCTGTCACAATACAAATCTTATGAACAAATATATGCACTAGAGAAGTAAACATGAAACATGAAAGATTAAAAGTCATTTATATATGTAATGAAAAGAGGAGCAATCTTGCATAATGCTAATAAAGTTAAATCAAATGAGAAAGCATTTTATGGCAAGAGAAAAATAATACCATTAAGGACATAAAAATCAAATCACATGAACATAACATTTTTTTGAGTGGTTTAACCAATAAGCCTAGTCCACTATCTTAACTCCTCACTAAGGATTTTGAAAACATCCACTGAGGGATTTTAGCTTTTAGGGATCGATTACAACCCATACATAGTTTTTACTGGTTCAACCAAAACCTCTACTTTTCATGGGCTAAGTAGGAACCCCTGCTTTTACAGACTAAGTAGTAACCTTTGCTTTTACAAACTAAGGAGTAACCTTTATAGTTGGCTTTTTCATCCTAGGCTCAACCACAACCATTGCCTTTCAAGGATAAGGCATAACCCTTTACAAGTTTCACAAAAGTTGTGAAGGATTTCTCAAAAGAAAAATATAAGATAAAACAATGATTGCTGACATTCTCTTAAATAAAAGAGAGTTTCAATATATGAATGAATAAAACACTCAACTCTCTTGTTTCTAATTTCTGGTTTTAAGAAAATCTTCATAAGGCTTAACTAGATAATGACTTGACGTGAAGGAGGATGAGCATCAATGACCGAAAGCAGAAGCTATTAAGCCATAAGCAAAAGCTGCCAAGCAAAGACATGATTAACTTAAAACTAACTTCTTGTAAACCACAGATGTAGGTGCTTGTATCGAATTGAAAAACAAAATGCTACTATGTAAAAAATATATAGGGAAACATATATATGTGTATCCTCTATTTTGCAACAACTCGATGAAAGATTATGAGCCAAATTGGGCAGTTAAGGGGATGAAAACCCTTAGGCTCATCTCCTATAGTCTCAAATTCAAAGACAGACAGTTATGAATACAAGATATTTCAAAAAGGAAATATCCAAGAAACATCACAAGTTATTTGCTATCCTAACATAAGGACAACCACTCATTAAAGGGAACCTCTAAAGGCGGACATAGTCAAAGGGCTGAACTGCCAGAACAAAAATTATCCAACTATCACCACGATCAAAGGCACTTTGCTGGGTAATTATCACTAGAATATTGCCAATACAAATCATTGTTAAAATTATAATTGCGGATGTAGGCACCAGGCCAAACCGCCGAAGTAAAAATATTTATCCGATCTTTCATACATTGGGCCATAAGAGTTGTACCCTGATACATTTCTACTTGCGGATATAGGCGTTTTGCCGAACCACCAAAACAAAAATATTTATCCTTCAACATGATAGAAAAACTAGGCACTCTGCCAAACCGCTTTGATAAAACGTTATAATTGCAAAAGTAGGCACTTTGTCGAACCGGTTCAATAAAAAATTGTAATTGCAAAAGTAGGCATTCCATCAAACTGCTTTGACAAAATATTGATATTTCGATTACGGATGTAGGTGGCCTAGGGAAAATCCCACTAAACTGCCAAAACAAATTCGCAAACATAGGGTACCGAACTGCATCACCAAAATAGAGTGTCTTCAAGCACGCTTTGTGCCATTAGGGCCCCTGTCTTCTCCACTCGGAATTCTTTTATATGGGCCCAATTCATATCCATTTAGACAGTTCCATTGTATTTGGATGCAAAGACCAGGGTCAATCCCTCTAAATGACTGCTCCACAAGCCCTGTACATCCTCGCACCCATTGGTGGAAGGAATGGAGTTTTAGGAAATCACCTTTGTTTTATAGGTCCACTCGTATTCACCATTTCTACTGCACTAGGGCACCTAGGACCATACACCGCTCCTCATATCCAGACCTTTCCACAAAGGGACTTTATGGGTTGATGTCCTCCCACCCATATGGCCTTAGAGCATAGTTCTGACATTCTAGCTATGGACGAGACCGACTAGTCAAAGACAGTCGGTGGACTCCGGCACGCGACTCACCCCTTGTAGAAAGTGACGACAGTGGTACTCTCAGTTGATGTCGGATGCTGGATAATTTATATCTTATTCTGGAAATCTAAATATTATAATATGTCAGGGTCAAGTATTTCCTATTTCCTTGACAGGTATACCGATATCCTTGAAGTTATTTCATCATTTTAATACATTTATATATTATTTAACTATTTTTCCCTCCATGAGTTAGAGGAGGTTAGCCTCCCTGTTGCATTGGGGAGCTAGATTCTCTTTGTGTGCCCATGAATATGCAAGAACACAGGGTACTCAGAGCCTGCTCAAAGGAAAATACACATCTATGTCAGTGACAGTTAAAATTATTTTGTTCTCATTTATGCTTCATGCATTCATATAGATAGTAAGCATGGTATATTCTTGTTAGTCATCAAAATACCAATCCAATCCCAAAAGAATGCTCATTGTATTTTGGACCGTCTGGGCCCAATCTCGACCCTTCCCTTAGGCCCAATCTTGGCCTAGCGCCAGCCTGCCACGGCATCATTGCAACTCCACCGGATATCCACACGACCGTCTTAGATCCCATCCTCATTAATGGCGGATCCCATCGACATTAATGAGGGTCTCGTTGCCACCATGCTACCACCTGGGAACCTCCACCGGCGCCGGATAGCCAATCCCATCACCTACAAATGCACGATGCATGCATGCTGGAGGATATCTCCTCCTTCTATATCAACCAGCTCTCCTCTGAGCCAAGGTATGTTCTGATCTCTGACCTACTGATACATTGTCTCTCCTTACTCTCTTACTCACTCGACCATCGGAGTGCTTGCAGGTGCTAGTTGCCCCCCGGATGGACCCTTTGCCGAAGCCCATGCCCCGCCTCCGATAGTCCTCTTTTGGTTAGGAAGGAACATTCGGCGCCCACTGTGGGGCCCGGTAAAACTTACCTACTACATAAGGTCACTAAAAGCCTTTCAAACCAACCTTCCCGTTTCCACACCATGGTCCGGACTAGAAGAGCCCTCGCCCAAGAGCCGAATAACCCCGATCACCTTCCGCAAAACCCAGCTATCACGGAGGTCCTCCACCAAACTGTCTAACAACTTCAAAACCAAGTCACTAAGTTAACTAGAAACCAACAGTAAGCTCTAAGACTTCTATCAGGAGCTAGACATCCATTAGGTCTTCACCTTAGTTGAACATCCTTAAACCAATAGCCAAGTAGAAGCCACCGACAAGTTCGTCTTAGTGGGTTTAAAAAAGTGACTCGATGGTGCTATGGGAGCATAGCCAAAAGAACTCCCCATGGTGTTGTGGTTTTACCACATCACAGCTCAAACCTCGACCATGGATGCACCCTTTCGACTCACCTGCAGGTCAGAGGCCCTGATCCCTATAGAGATTGAAGAACCTAGCCCCAGGTGACAATATTTTTGTGAAGACACCAATGATAAAGAATAATGAGCCGACCATGACCTTATCCAAGAAACCAGAGACCAAGCTCAAATCCACAAACAGGTTGCTAAATAAAGAGCAGCTTAGAAATACAACAAAAGGGTAAAACCCAAAAGATTTCAAAAAGGGGACCTGGTCCTAAGGAAGATTGAAGGCCCAAGCAAACAACCCGTACAAGGAAATCTCGGCGCTAACTGGGAAAGCCCTTACCGAGTCACCAATAATCTCGGCAATGGAGCTTACCACTTGGCCGAACTCCCAGGAAGGCCCTTACCCTGGTCATGGAACGCGACTAGCCTATGGAGATATTATAGCTAAGTAACTATTTCCTTACCTCGACCTTCCTCGGTCTGGCCTCAAGTAACCTCAGCCACTCTCCCCGAAGATAGCCTTGTATCAAACAGGCATTGGCAGACCTTGAGCTTCCTTGGTCTAGCCTCGGCCTCGAGTAACCTTGGCCACTCTCCCTGAAGATAACCTTGTATCAAACAGGCATTGGCAGACCACGAGCTTCCTCGGTCTAGCCCCAGCCTCGAGTAACCTCGGTCACTTTCCCTAATGATAGCCTTGTATCAAACAGGCATTGACAGACCTCAAGCTTCTTTGGTCTAGCCCCGGCCTTGAGTAACCTCGGCCATTCTCCCTAAAGATGACCTTATAACAAATAGGCATTGGCAAACCTCGAGCTTCCTTGGTTTAGCCTCGGCCTTGAGTAACCTCGGCCACTATCCCTGAAGATAGCCTTGTATCAAATAGGCATTGGCAGACCTCGAGCTTCCTCGGTTTAGCCCTAGTCTCAAGTAACCTCGACCACTCTCCCTGAAGTTAGCCTTGTATCAAACAGGCATAACATAAATTGATCTTAGGTCACCTCGGACTCACTTGACCATCTAAATATAAGTTACCTAAGAATTTTTCATTTTATTACTTGTAACTCATTCAATACAAGTATTAGCAGGTCCTCGAACTCGCCTCGGTCCTCCCTTAGCAATGTCTATCACAGAACCTCGAGCCCGCCTCGATCCTTCATTTGCAGTGCTTCGCATCTAGGTCGATCCGGTCCGTCACAGGACCTCGAGCCTGCCTCAGTCCTTCAATTGCAATATTTTGGACCTAGGTCGACGCAATCCATCACAGGACCTCGAGCCTGCCTCAATCTTCCATTTGCAATGTTTCGGATCTAGGTCAACACGGTCCGTCATAGGATCTCGAGCTTGACTCGGTCCTCCATTTGCAATGCTCCGGACCTAGTTTGACGCGGTCTGTCATAGGACCTCGAGCCTGCCTTGATCTTCTATTTGCAGTATTCCTAACCTAGGTCGACACGGTCTGTCACAGGACCTCGAGTCTGCCTCGGTCCTCCATTTGCAGTGTTCCTAACCTAAGTTGACGTGATTAGTCACAGGATTTCGAGCTTGCCTCGGTCCTCCATTTGCAGTGCTCTGAACCTAGGTCGATGCGGTCCCTCACAGGACCTCGAGCTCGCCTCTGTCCTCTATTTATAGTATTCTGGACCTAGGTCGATGTAGTCTATCACAAGACCTCAAGCCTGCCTCGGTCCTCCATTTGCAATGTTCTAGACCTAGGATGACGCGGTCCATCACAGGACCTCGAGCTCGCCTTAATCCTTCATTTGCAGTGCTTTGGACCTAGGTCAATGCGGTCCATCACAGGATCTTGAGATCTCCTCGATCCTTCATTTCCAATGCTTTGGACTTAGGTCGACGCGGTCTGTCATAGGACCTCAAGCACGCCTCAGTCCTCCATTTGCAGTGTTCCGGACCTAGTTCGACGCAGTCCTCCACTCACTATGCTCAAGATCCAGACAAACGTGGACCTCGAGCACAGCCTCGTCACTATTCTAGGGCTTCAAGGCTTTCTCGGCCCTATCGAGCCACAACTTGTATCAGACAGGCGCACAAGACCTCAAGCCCATCTTGGTCCAACTTTCGCTTCCAAGTCGTGCCTTGGATCAGACAGGCATGCTAGATCTCGAGTCTACCTAGGCCCAACTCCAAAACTAGCGTATGCAACAAAATCGTCCAGAATTCCCCTTCTTTAGATCAAACGCCTGCTTCTCAAGCATTCGACCTGGGGGATTGTGGACGACACGAGCCCAATCTCGACCCTCCCCTTAGGCCCAACACCAGCCTGCCACGGCATCATTGCAACTCCACCAGATATCCGTGCGACCGTCTCAAATCCCTTCCTCATTAATGGCGAATCCCATCCACATTAATGAGGGTCTCGTCGCCACCATGCTACCACCTGGGAACCTCCACCGGTGCCTGATAGCCAATCCCATCACCTGCAAACGCACGACGCATGCATGCAGGAGGACATCTCCTCCTTCTATATCAACCATCTCTCCTCAGAGCCAAGGTATGTTCTGATCTTTGACCTACTGATACACTGTCTTTCCTTACTCTCTTACTCATTCGATCGTCAGAGTGCTTGCAAGTGCCAGTCGCCCGCCAGACAGACCCATCTCCGGAGCTCGCGCCTCACCTCCGATCGTCCTATTTTGGTCAGGAAGGAACATATTTGTATATGTTTAACTTTTCAAAATATTAAAAGAATAATGAGCCCAAAAAGACAAAAGAGGGTAAGGGGGCAGCAATAAATCTTTCCTAAATCAAAGCCCCAGGAAACCTATCCTCCTAACTAGGGGCTCCCTCTGTAAAATCCAAATCGATGAATTTAATATCCTTTAGGGCATCTATTGCCTTTGTCCCCCAGGGAGCTCCCTGATTGGTTGGTGTGTTTGGCTCTGGTATGTATAGGCCCCACGGACGTGTAGACTTGGTAAGATCCTTCGTCTCTTCATTTAAAAAATCCTTAGGTGTTGTAGGATTGGGATCCCCATACTCCTACCAGCAGAGGATGTCCCTAATTTTGTCACTCAAGAAGATAATGACTGAAAAGTCAATGCCCGACCGTGTTCTCTCCAAATACACTCGGGCCAAGTAAAATCCCTATTTTGGAAAGCCCGAGGCATATCTTTCTTTCTCCTCAAAGCACACCGGGGATGATCGATACTCTTTGATCGTCTCAACCTTGATTGCCTCAATACACATCCCCTCGAGCCGATTAGACAGCTCTGTTAACCTCAAGGGTAAGTAAATAGGATTTTGATGATAACAAAAATATGTTTATGATATAAATGTATTTCTTACTTATGCAAAAAAAATAAATTTATTTTAAATTAAAAGTGGTACAGAAAGTAAATTTATTTTGAACTAAAAGTGAGTTATGTTTGAATTTTCATATCTTGATAAATACATTTCTTATTCATGCAAAAAGTAAATTTATTTTGAATTAAAGGTGAATTGATTTTAAGCATGTTTCGTTATTTTAATCATTTATGTCTCAAAAGCTTAATTTGAATTTTCATATCTTGATAAATGTATTTTTTTCTCATACAAAAATTGAATTTATTTTGAATTAAAGTGAATTGCTTTTAGACATGTTTCCTTGTTTTAATCATTTATGTCTCAAAAGATTAATTTGAATTTTCATATTTTGATAAATGTATTTCTTTCTCATGCAAAAAGTAAATTTATTTTAAATTAAAAAAGAGTTATTTTTAAACATGTTTCCTTATTTTAATCATTTGTATCTCAAAAGCTTATATTTGAATTTTTAAATCTTAATTTCTCATGCAAAAAGTAAATTTCTTTTGAATTAAAAGTGAGTTATTTTTAGACATGTTTCCTTATGTTTTCCCTTGTTGTTTGAGAAAGCCAAAATAATTTTTGAATTTCAAACTTCATATTAGTCTTTTCTTTAATGGCTAGTTTGTTTGGAAGATGTATATATATAGGGTAAGTATGGAAGCTCAAGGTCAAGAACAAACTTGATAGAGCATTTAAACAAGAGTGGGCAGATTTGAAGTGTTGAAAGTTTGCTAGATGGTGGAATTCTCAACCATTGGTGACTTGTTTGTAATTGTTTCAGATTGTAAGTTTGTTTTTTTTACTAACTTGTTGTGTGAGGGGATTATATTTGCTAGTAGTGTGCTAGTGGTTCTTGCTTAGGCAAGGAATTGTATATTAGTTCTAGTTTCAATTAAAAGATAGTGTTGATTCTCCCTAGTGAAACCTCAAACTAAGTCTTGAGAGAAAGGATTAGGCTCTTTAGAGCCGAACCTCGATAAATTTATCTTGTTCCTTATGGTTGTGTGATTTTATTGTTATCAATCATACTGTAATCACCACATATTAAGATCACAAATTTAAGAGTTTTTAAAAGAGTTAAAATTATTAATTTTTGAAAAACTCAATTCACCCTCTCTTGGGTATATTAAGCCCAAATGTCCATTGCTTAAGAAATCAAAGAAAAAGGCAATAGCGGCGGCATGGCCCTACAGTGAAGAAAATGAGCAAGATGATGAGGCTCAAGATGAGATTGCAAGTGTAGTTCTCATGGCTCTTGAGAATGAGGTAAAATCAAACTCTTCTTCTTTAGATTTAACATATGAAAAACTCCTTGATGCATTTTATGATGTTTTTGATAAACTCGAAAAAGTTTCTACAAAAAATTTCACTTTAAAAAATGAAATGACTTCTTTAAGAAAAGAAAATGATGCTATGAAGTAAAAATCAAAAACTTTGAAATAGAAAGTGTCTCTCTAATATTAAAAAATGGAAGTCTTGAAAAAGAAAATGAAAGTTTTAAAAACCAAGTAAAAGAGAAAATAAATTTTGTCAAAAATAAGCAAAATAAAGATCATAAAACAAAGAAAAATAATTTTTATAATCCTAACCAAAAGATCTATAGAAATACGTTTTGGCAAAAACTTATAGAAGAATTATTATTCTTTGGTACATGTTTTTCTTGTTATGAAGAAGGGCATAAAGCCTACTCATGCCCATATAAAAGAAAAGTAGTTAAAAAGTATGGGTGCCTAAAAATATGCTTCCGGAATTTTCTAATCAAGTCAGACCCAAGGAAGTTTGGGTACCAAAAACAAATGCTTGAAATGTTTGTAGGAAAAATCAAAGTCTCAATAGAGCGCAAAGTGGTTCTTGGATAGTGGCGATCTGAACAATTTCCTTGAACTCAAACAAAATGATGGAGGCTTTGTAACTTTTAGGGATAATGCCAAAGGTAAAATAATTGGTGCTGAAAAAATAAGTAATGCTAATTCCACTATTATTGAAAATGTGTTACTTGTTGATGGATTGAGCATACTTATTTAGCATAAGTCAACTATGTGATAAAGGATATATTGTAATATTTGAATAATCTAAATGCGTAGTTAAACATGAGTCCAATATCATATTTGTTGGTCAAAGGCATGAAAAAAAAAATATATATATATATATATAGTTGATTTAGATGACCTCTTAGCAAATAATGTAAGATGTTTATCTGCAACTAATGAAGATTGTTGGATTTGACATAAGAAACTAGGTCATGCTAGTATGGATTTACTCTCAAAATTAGTAAGACTTGACTTAGTAGAAGGTTTGCCGAAAATAAAGTTTGAAAAAGATAAAATGTGTTATGCATGTCAACAAGGCAAACAAATAAGAATTTCATCTAAATCAAAGGATATAGTATTAACAACTAAACCTCTTGAATTACTCCACATGGATCTATTTGGCCCAACTAGGACACTTAGCTTGGGAGGAAAGAGGTATGGTCTTGTCATTGTTGATGATTATTCTAGATATACATGGGTTATGTTCTTAGCCTCAAAAGATGAAACATGTGATTACTTTTCAAAATTCTATAGAAAAATAGAAAACAAAAGTAATCTCAAAGTAATTAGTATTAGAAGTGATAAAGGTAAAGAATTTGATAATCGGGATATGAAACTCTTTTGTAACATAAATGGCATTAATCATAATTTCTTAGCTCCTAGAACACCCCAACAAAATGGGGTAGTAGAAATGAAGAATAAAACTCTTGATGATATGGCTAGGACTATGCTATGTGATAGTAATCTACCTAACTATTTTTGGGCAGAAGTTGTAAACACTGTTTGTTATATCTTAAATAGAGCTCTTATAAGACTAATTTTAAAGAAAACACCATTTGAACTTCTTCGAAATAGAAAGCCTAAAGTCGGTCATTTTCATGTATTTAATTGGATGTAAATGTTTTGTGTTAAATAATAAGAAACATGCCCTAGAAAAATTTGATCCTAAATCTGATGAAGCAATATTTGTGGGATATTCATGGTTTAGTAAAGCCTATAAAGTTTTTAATAAACGAACTCAAACTATAGAAAAATCAGTACATGTTGCCTTTAATGACTCTTCACCTTTTCTACCTAGAGTGTATTTAGATGATGACGATATTTCTCAAAATAACAATCAAATTTTACCTCAACTAAATAATTCATTAGATACTCAAAACCCTCAAAATGATTTAAGTAATCTTCCTAAAGAATAGAAATTTGCCGAAAATCATCCTAAATATCAAATCTTAGGTAATCCAAATGAAAGAGTAAGAACAAGGTCATCAATTAGAAATATATGTGAACATTTAGCATTTGTGTCTCAATTGGAACCAAATAAGTTCGAGGAAGCTGAAAATGATAAAAATTGGATGATGACCATGCAAAAAGAATTAAGTCAATTTGAGAGAAATAAAGTTTGGTCATTAGTTCCTAGACCTAAAAATTTCTCTTTTATTGGAACAAAATGGGTGTATAGAAATGAAATAGATAAATCTAGAATAGTAATAAGACATAAAGTAAGGCTTGTTGCTCAAGGGTATAATCAACAAGAAGCACTACAAGAAATTTGGTCATTAGTGACGACACAAAATCGTAAATAATAAATTTAAAAGATATTAAGATTACATAATATTATAAATAATATAAATGCTATTTAGAATAAATTTTAATATTTTGTTTAAAATTTAGTATTAATATTGAAAGAATTATTAATAATTATTTATTAATAAGTAAATAATTACTCATTAACTAACAAATAACCATATGTGATGTATTTTTTCGTGATCCAATATGATACGTAATAGTGGCAATTAATATTTTGTTAACTTGTGCACACAACACAAAATTTATCAATAACTATTGGTGACGAAACTCAACATCACTCAATGACACTCACAAATGTGACTATTTGTAATGTGTCATAAATAAGTATTTTTCTATATATGATGCAAATAAATCATCACCCAATGTCTTCACCTTATGTGTCAACCTAAAAAAGTACTAATAATGGATGATGAAACTCACTGTCACCTAATACTATTCATGAATATGACGACATGTAATATGTCACAAATAAGTATTTTTGAATATGTGACGCAATAGATCATCACCGAATGTAATATTGATTAGTGACATTTCTCAAATCGTCACTATATACATCAAATTAAAATATTACTAAGAAAGGGTGACGAAATATAATGTCACCTAATACTAAGAAGGGGTGACAAAATGTAATGTCACATAATACCATTCACAAATGTGACAATATGTAATGCGTCACAAATAGGTATTCTTGTATACATGACGAAAAAAAATTGTCATCGACTGTCATACTCATTATTGACATTTCAAAAGTCATCACCTTATGCATCAAACTACAATATACTAACAATGGGTGTCGAAACTCAATGTCACCTAATATTATTCACAAATGTGACAATATGTAATGCATCACAAATAGGTTATTCTTGTATACGTGACACAAATAATATCGTCCCCAAATGTAACACTGATTAGTGACATTTCTAATGTCGTCATCTTATGCAACAAACTAAAATATTACTATCAATAGGTGACCAAAGTTAACGTCACTTAATACTATTTACAATTGTGATGATGTTCAATGCGTCACAGATGGTCATTCATTCATTTATGACACAAATGTATCGTTACCTAATATAATATTAACATGCTGACATTTTATTTTTCGTCACCTACATATACAAAACGTCACGAAATCATTTTCTGCAATTGAGTGTTGGCGCTAAAAGTTGGTGCCAACTTATGCATGACGATTTTTTGTGACGAAATCTCAAAATCATCACCAACAAATAACAGTTCACAAATTTTGGTGACGAAATGCTTATATCGTCACCAAAAGAGTACTTTTTGTGACGAAAATTCATAGCGCCACTAAAAAATTGTCACTAATAGCAAAATCTGTTGTAGTGAAGGAATCGATTTTGATGAAACTTTTTCCCCTATAGCTAGATTAGAAGCTATTAGAATGCTTTTGGCTTTTGCTTGCTATAAAGATTTTCAACCTTTCCAAATGGATGTTAAAAGTGCTTTTTTAAATGGATACTTAAATGAAGAAGTATATGTTGAATAACCTCCAGGTTTTGAAAATGACAAATATCCAAACCATGTTTATAGATTGTCAAAAGCTTTATAT
This sequence comes from Diospyros lotus, assembly GCF_014633365.1. Lineage (NCBI taxonomy): Eukaryota > Viridiplantae > Streptophyta > Magnoliopsida > Ericales > Ebenaceae > Diospyros > Diospyros lotus. Next base: position 10,746,675 of record NC_068340.1, read on the forward strand.
GGATTAAAGCAAGCTCCTAGAGTTTGGTATGAAATATGGAGTAAGTTTCTTCTAGATAATAATTACTCAAGAGGAAAAATAGATAAAATGTTATTCATAAAAATTGAAGAAAATGAAATGCTCATAATTCAAATATATGTAGATGATATAATTTTTGGAGCCACAAATGAGAAAATGTGTAAAGATTTTTCTAAGTATATGCAAAACAAAATTGAAATGAGTATTAAGGGAGAATTAAATTTTTTTCTAGGTCTTCAAATAAAACAATTAGAAGATGGAATATTTATAAATCAATCCAAATATATTAATGATCTTCTTAAGAAATTTGAGCTTAAATTAAACAAAGTAAGTCCAACTCCCATGAGTACTTCAATTAAGCTAGACAAGGGTGATAATGGGAAGGATGTTGATCAAAAGAAATATAGAGGAATGATAGGATCTTTACTTTATTTAATAGCTAGTAGACCCGATATAATGTTAAGTGTATGTTTATGTGCTAAATTTTAAGCTAATCCTAAGGAATCACACTTAACAGCTGTAAAAAGAATTTTTAAATATCTTTTAGGAACGAAAGATTTAGGACTTTGGTATCCAAAAGGATTTTCTTTTGAATTAATTGGGTATTCAAATGTTGATTTTGCTGGATGTAAGATTGATAGAAAAAGAACAAGTGAGACTTGTCAATTGTTAGGAAACTCACTTATCTCTTGGTTTAGTAAGAAACAAACATCAATTGCACTCTCAACAGCTGAAGCCGAATATATAGTTGCTGGGAGTTACTGTGCTCAAATCCTTTGGATAAAGCATCAAATGAAAGATTATGGAATCAAGTTCAATCATATTCCGATTAGGTGTGACAATACTAGTGCAATTCAATTAACTAAAAATCTCATTCTTCACTCTAGAACAAAACACATTGAAATTAGACATCATTTTATTAGAGAATATGTAAAAGAGGAAGACATTGAATTAGAATATGTAAGCACAAATGGTCAATTGGCTAATATTTTTACAAAACCCTTAGGAGATGGCCAATTTTGCAAAATTAAAAGAGAGTAAGGAATGCTGAATCTTTTTGAGTAATATGGTTTTTCAAGTTTATTACCATATCATGAGTAGATCTTAGTTTGATTATGATAAAAAGGGGCAAAAGGACCTTATATTTTATTTTTGTCATGATTTTATGTACTCCCATATTTGTCTGTCTTATGTAAAATGAATATATTATCTTATATTTAATAAGTTTAATATGTCCTTTTATAAAAAATATTTTATTAGTCAACTATTTTATCAAATTTTTTTTATGCATAAATTCAGGGGGAGCATATCCTTAGGGGGAGTTATGTTTATATATAGTAAAACATAAAATTTTTATCATCATCAAAAAGGGGGAGATTGTTAACCTCAAGGGTAAGTAAATACGATTTTGACGATAGTAAAAATATTTTTATGATATAAATGTATTTTTTACTCAATAAAAAAAAGTAAATTTATTTTGAATTAAAAATGGTGCAAAAAGTAAGTTTATTTTGAATAAAAGGTGGGTTGTTTTTAAACATGTTTTTTTATTTTGATCATTTATATCCCAAAAGTTTATGTTTGAAATTTTATATTTTAATAAATGCATTTCTTACTCATGCAAAAAGTAAACTTATTTTGAATTAAAGGTGAATTACTTTTAAACATGTTTCCTTGTTTTAATCATTTATGTCTCGAAAACTTAATTTGAATTTTCACATCTTGATAAATATATTTATTTCTCATACAAAAAGTAAATTTATTTTGAATTAAAGTAAATTATTTTTAGACATATTTCCTTGTTTTAATCATTTATGACTTAAAAGTTTTATTTGAATTTTTATATCTTGATAAATGTATTTATTTCTCATGCAAAAAGTAAATTTATTATGAATTAAAGGAGAATTGCTTTTAAACATGTTTCCTTATTTTAATTATTTATATCTCGAAATGTTGTATTTAAATTTTTAAATATTGATTTTTTATGCAAAAAGTAAATTTATTTTGAATTAAAGGTGTGTTTGATTGTATTACCTAGAATTTAATTCTAGGTAATATTGCCTAGAAAACAAAAACCATCTCACCCCCTTGAAAAATGAATTCCATGGAAAAAAGTTTTAAATGGTTGTACCATACATATTTTTTCATGAAAAATTAAGAGTGTTTGATTGTTTTTCATAGAAAATGTGTAATAATTACATATTTTTCATAGAAAATATGTGCAATCAAACACACTCTAAATGTGAGTTATTTTTAGACATGTTTTCTTATGTTGTCCCTTGTTGTTTGAGAAAGCCAAAATAATTTTTGAATTTCAAATTTCATATTAACCTTTTCTTTAATGGTTAGTTTGTTTGGAAAATGTATATATATAGGGTAAGTATGGAAGCTCAAGATCAAAAACAAACTTAATAGAGCATTTAAACAAGAGTGGGAAGGTTTGAAGTGTTGGAAGATCAAAAACAAGACTGCTGGAATTCTCAATTGTTGGTGACTTGTTTATAATTGTCTCTGATTGTAAGTTTGTTATTTTTACTTACTTGTTGTGTGAGAGGATTATATTTGCTAATAGTGTGCTAGTGATTCTTGCTTAGGCAAGGGATTGTATTTTGGTTTTAGCTACAATTAAAAGTTAGTGTTGATTCTCCCTAGTGAAACCTCAAGGTAAGTCTTGAGAGCCTCAAGATAAATCTTGAGATAGAGAATTAGGCGCTTTAGAGCTAAACCTCTATAAATTTCTATTGTTCCTTATGGTTGTGTGATTTTATTGTTATCAATTCTATTGCAATCACCACATATTAAGATCACAAATTTAAGAGTTTTTAAAAGAGTTAAAATTGTTAATTTTTGAAAAACACAATTCACCCATTTCTTGGGTATTTTTTGGGCAACAAGCTCGTTAGCCTATCTTTTTTTTCTCTTGAAATTGGGAGCGAGTGCTATCTCTTTCTTGTGGGGCTCGCTTGAGCTTAGTTGACTGGGTAGAGTTAACCCCTAACAACAATGCCTCGGTCTCCCTAAGCTTATCAACATCCCTCTTCAGGGAGTCTCTCTCATTTTTCACCTCTTCAGCCTTGCGTTCGAGGTGGGAAGCCTGCTGCTTGTACTTGTTGGGGTCTTGAACCTCTTGCTCTAGGCGTCTTATGTCATCTCTCAGGTGAATTGCACGGCAAACCATCCAACTCTTGTCTTTCTCTACTTTAATTAGATCTATCCGAGCCTTCGTTATGGCCATTACTTGGTGCTGCACTCCTTATTAAGTAAAATCCCAAACATCGGAAGCCGTTATAGACATAAGGGGAAACACTAAAAAGAAATTCAAAATCTTCGATACCTTTGCCAAATATTGCTTTGCAGTATCAAGCTAGCTTAACGTGCTCCCTGCATACCTTGGCTTGTCCCGTGACATTATCATGGTATATATGAGCCTCGACGCAATGATCATTCCTAAGTTTTCTTATAGTTTACCCTAATACCAACTGTAACACCCCAACCTCCTCAACACATTTGCATAATATCAATTCCCAAAATTAATATTAAGGAAATGAAATACATAATTATCAGCGGAATAAGATCGAAACCAAAAAAAAAACCTTAGTAATGAATCATAACATCCACGAGTTTATACATATTACTAATCAGCATAACATTACAATAACTGAAATAATGTAAATCAATTAAACATGATAACTTATCCTAGCCCTGTCTTAGGACCCATCACAATCTCTATCATGCTCAAGCCTAGATTACTCATTTGCCCTTCCGATCGCTCGACTCGCCTGGAACGTGGAATATTCCAGGGACATATGTCTAACATTAGAAGATAAATCTTCTAAGTGAGGGTTAAAATGATAGTTACATGAATGCATAATGCAATAACGTGAATGGACATGTGCCCTAGTGCAACTTCCCTGCCCCACCAGTCGGGCACCGAACCCTAGGCAGAATCCTGACATACTTTCAAGATAATCCTAACGTTGTTCCATCATTTTTCCTGAGGGAATTTACAACTGCACTATCAAGGCGACATCCCAACCCGACACGAATATCAATATGCCAATAATATCGTGCCATGTAGAAATCATAATACATCGATGCGACAATACATATATAAATATGATAAGATGCTCATATAATACATATAACTTAGCCATTTTCATGACTATCATGCTCAACATAGCCAAAATATAACGTGTATAAGTTTTGGGGGTAAAACCACTCACCTTGAATAGAATTTTGACTTATCTCGAAATACGTGTCAACTTAAAAAATCGTGCGAATCCTCAAACTCCTTGGCCAATCATTTCATGGCAAATAATTTCCAACTAAAATCAATAATATAATTTTTTCATAATTTTTCTAATTTTCTCTATTTTTTATAGTCATAAATTCTTCCAAAATAAAAAATAAATACCTAATCAAGTAATTTCTTCAATGGTTCTTCATGAAAATTCCTAACTAATCTTCAAAAATTTTCTTGGAATTTTCCAAAACCTCTTACTATTTTTTTCTAATTAAGTTTCCTTTCAAAAATTCAAAATAATTATTTTCTCATGAAATTTCCCAAATAAAAGTTCATAAACTATTCCTTTTTTATGTATTTCTGGATATTTTTCTAGAATTTTTTCCATCTTATTTCTATTTTAACTCTATTTTCTTTTATTTTTAGCATTTAAAAAATAATAAAAATTATCTTCGGTCGTCTTCGCCGATGCGGGCACACCGGAAAATTAAACTGACTATATCAGAAGATAGCTTACCTTGATTTGATCACTCTGGCCAAATTTGAGCTTGAAACGACACCTAGAAGACCTCCATCTGAGCAAAAATCAGTCCAGCTTCGGCGAGATTCAATTTTTCCGTGAAGCTCCGATCACCACTCATCCAAAATTTCTCAAAATCTCCAGAAATGATCCTCACCTCATGGGCAACAAAATCCCTATGGTTTGGTGCCTCAATTTGTTAAAAAATGAGGTCGATTTGAAGCTCAAATTTTGCAAAACCCTCGGCCACTATATCCTCTATTTATAGCCAAATTCAAATCCCAAAATGACATATCTTGCTTCACCCAAAGCCACTAAGGCCTTCCCGTGCCCTAGATAGGTCCAAAACGCATCGAAAATTGCCCAAAAGTCGATTTACCGACGATGAATTATGGTTGCTTTCGGCCAAAAATTTGGCCATTTTCGGCCAGGTCAAGGCCGATTATCGGCCAAGATTGATTATGGGGCCTTGCCTCAACGTCTCTTGCCAATTTCTTGGGTCTTCCACCATCGAATTCGGTGATGCGAAGGGTGGCCAGAAGCTTGGTCTGCCATGGCAGCTTCTAAGTTTTGGAAATTGCACTTTTGCCCTTTTATTTTGACTTCTTTACATTTTGGCATTTCCATGAACCCCCTGAACTTTCTATAATTTCTATTGAGTCCCTCAAACTTTGAACTCTTCATTTCTTCCTCTAAGATTCCAAAAAAATGGCATTTCGACCTCCCTTGGGCAAATTCTAGAAATTACACTCAGGCCCGAACCTTCATTTTGGTCGTAAATCCTTTTGTTTCTTCTTGAAACCACTGAAGGGTTGTTCTACATACTAAATATGAACTTTCTTGGGGTTCCATTGACCTCTCGAAAGTCTCTTATGATAATTCAATTTTTCAGCCAGAATCATAGTTGTATTTCAGCTATATCGAAAATCATTCTTGATCCAATTTCTCTCGATGCTAAAAAACATTTCTTGAGATTCTTAATAGGTATATGCCTATTTCCTTAGGTATATGAGCCCCTGGACATTCCCTCTAGTCGATTCCAACATTTTCTCGGGTTATTCTGATATCGATTTCCTTTGAAATGTCATATTTCTTACCCGAAAGTCAGGTATTACAAGCGTTAGACTATGAAGCCAACTTTCTCTTCCCAGGCCACTTTATATACTGTGAAAAAGGTAAATTGCTAATGGCCCAGTTCCGACCATGGTGTTGTTCTAGCTCTTCTTGGGCCTTACCATCCTTATTTTCTTCCCATTAGGCCTGACTAGCCGCTATAACCACTTGAGCCCCTAGACTTAACGGTGAGGGATCTAGAATCTCTCCATCCTTAATAATCTCGCCAGTAGGTGGAGGAGATGATAGAGGATCCACCTTAGAAAAGCTAAAAAAATCATCTGAAAAAGGGTCCATAGAAGTCCCTTCTAAGCTGGGCCCCTCGCCATTTGTTATGGCCCTCTTCCTCCCTTAGTCTAGCAAAGCCTCTTTCCCCTCAACTTCTTCTAGCAAATGAGGGGCCTAGGCAACCTGCAATTGTGTTCTTTGAAGAGCCTCATGCGCCTGTTGTTTTGATTCTTGCTGCTTGGCCCATGTAGCTCTTCGAAGCCGCCTTATCTTTGCAAATTCAATCCAATCATCAGTGCAATTATTGAATATCAATATTAAAAAGCTTTAAAGCTCCAAGTAAAAAGATAATAGTCAGGGTGAACACCCCAATAGGTAATCCAATCATCTAGTACTAGATGGTTAGTACTAGATGGTTAGGTACGACCTCTTGGTCTCCATGAATTTGGGATACAATAGGATTGTGCAAAATCTTTGGTGGCCTTACCTCTTAAAACTGAGGGTCTCATTTGTGGGGAAATGGTAATATCAATAAAGGGTTGTTCAAAATCAATTTTACCTCAAAAAGTTAAGACATTTATGTGCAAAGAGTCTTCTGGATGATTAGAAGCTTCGGGATCAAGAGTAGTAAAAGGTCCGTGGAACGACAAGAGTCTTTGGGAAGCTCCAGATGACTCTAACCCTTCGGGGAAGAAAGTGTGGCCTATTAGGGACCAACTCTAATTTATAGTTGTGGCCATCGGTAGGCCAAGCGTTGCAAGTCCCTTAGAGACCCTCCCCTAATGAGCTATCGGGCACCCACCTTCATTTTATTCTTCCCTTTGCCTTTTAGCCCAAGGCAAGAGTTGAGCTATTGTTGTAGAGTGCCTTAAAATTTTCCTAAGTCATAAGAAGTCTTCCAATAAGTCTTTCCTCGGAGAGTCTGGCTACACTCTCACCCTACAATTAAAACACAAAAAAAAATACAATAAAAATTTAATATTTTTTTTCTTTATTTTGATAAAAGGTTTATACTCATCAGTGTACGAGTGCAATTGTAGTCCAAATTTAAATTTACATTTTCTGGATGAGTCCATGTCATCCACTGAGAGATTTATTTATGGCAAAAGAAAAAGAATGTCACACACAAACACAAGCATTTGGACAAATTGGCAACAAGGTTTTTTTTATGGTATTTTAGACAACATATACTAGAAAATAAAGCAAGCTAGAAATTGAAATAAATACTGAACGTGAGAATATGAAATTGGATAGTACTTGAGTTAAGACAATTTTAGCACCAACTCGTTGATTCCCAAATTTTAGCATAAAAGATTAGCAACATTAATTTAATTTCAGATATGAGGGTTTGTTATTAAATGCAATTAGAGATTATGATAGTTCTAGTTTAAGCAATCCCCATAAATGATATGCGAGATTCTAATTTAAGAACCTACCATAAATTCAATTGCAATTAATACACAAAACAACTAAATTAATCATCCGGATTTAGGTATGATAGCATTTCCAGTTCTAGTAACTCTCATGCGTGACATGAAAGCTCTAAGTTAGGCTTATGCTCCAATCCAACTCTAGTGATTTCTCAATAATTAAGACACACTCTTACTGAAATATAAATTAATGTTACTCATTTAAAGCACAACTTTCTTTAGGAATCATTGACTTTGGACACTGTCCTTGGCTTAACCCAAGATTGGATTTAGCCACTCATCTCCATTTGAAAGTTAATTGACAGAAATTTAAATGCCGTAATTTAAATAACAGAATTTAAATGATAGGAATTAAAATAGCAAAAATTAACCGGCTATTTAGGCGGTAGATAATTAAAAGACAAGAATTAAAATTGCAGAAATTTAAAGGTAGAAATTAACCGGTTATTTAGGCTGTGAATAATAAAATAAAAATAAATAATATAAGAATTCAAGAGAAGAAAGAAAGAAAGTAAAATCACAAGAGAAAATAATAGAGAAAATAAAAGAGAACAAAAGCAATTCTCAAAGAGAGAATTCTAAGAAAACAACTAAGCTTTTATTCAAAAATAATAATCACACTTACAAATTCAATCAAGTGAGATATTTATAGCCCACAAGAAGCAATACAAACCACACAATTTCAATTATTCAACTAAACATAATTATATCTAATGGGCACTCACACACTTAATGTTAAATGGATTTTAGCTATAATACACACCTAAAGTTAAATGGATTTTAGCTAAAATACACACATAATAAAGCACTCATAAAGTTAAATGGATTTTAACTAAAATACATACCTAATAAAGCATTCATAAAATAAATATTAAAAAAAATAAAAATAGATTTCTACAATTGGGTTTTATTTATCTTCATTAAGATTAAAAATAATACTTGGGTCTTCTCCAAATGATATCTTCCATGGGTTTTGCTCAACTTGGGTCTTAATTCTTCATAGACTTTAATTCTTCATGAGCGTTAATTCTTTATTCTTCAATCCAATTTGAGTCTCCAAGCCCACCTTCTTCATGCCTATAAACAAGCAATTAAGTATTATTAATAAATTATATTATATATATATATATATATTACACATGGCACATATATATTAGATTATATTATATATATATATTACATGCACGCATATATTGATGTATATGTATTATATATATTTATTATTATTATTATTATTATTATTATTTAAATTTTACTTTAGAACTTCATTTCATTCATTTTTCAATTTAAACTTGCATATAACCATAAAATATATATTAATATCTAATTTAAACTATTTTTAAGATCAAAAGAAAGGTGTAATTATAACAGAATTTTTATAAAATTAACCACTAATCATACTCCCCCAACTTAAATATTGCTAGTCCCTTAGCAATCAAACTATACACTTGCCAAGATTTATTCACAATAACTGTATGAATGTAAAAATTTCAAATTTGAAACCTAAATGCATAAAATCGAATAAGTAATTTAGCATTCTAAATCAGATTTTTATTTAAAGGTCATACAATCTCAAGAATGGCAATTAAGATAACCAACACACAGACTTACTCCCTCGAAGTTTTGACTTTAAACCTTACTATGGATTTTTCCCTCCAATAAAAAGGATTCCTTAGGTGTACACATAAAGGGGTGCACCGTTATAAGAGTAAATACAGAACAAATTCAAAACTCAGTGTCATCCCAAATACAAGGAACGTATTTTCAGGAAAGAATAGGGAAATTGACATAGTTTCATAACTGGAATAATGCCCTAAATGAATAGCTTCTAAATTTAAACATAATTCCCTACTCCAAACTCGAATTCTGAGATCACATAATTTATAGCATCAAGAGGGACCAGACCGGGTTATAATGGGCTATGAGGTTAATACGGGTTGTCAAATAAAAGGTAAAGTGTGCAAAGGGTGTGTCAGAATTTTTTTTTTCCAGTATTTATTTTGGTACAATTGTGCTGAATAGCTAAGAGAATTTCCCTTCTTTTTTTCACTTTTTTTTTCTTTTTTCTCTTTTTTCTTCTTCTTTTTTTCTTCTTTTTTTTCTTTTTAAAAAAAAAATGAAAATAGCTAGATAGACTAATTCCCAAAAAAAAAAACAAAACACACCAGGCTAGACAAAATTTATATGGTTATAAGTTAAATGAGGGTAATGAAAGAAATTGTACTATAATTGGCTCAAATGGCACTACAAGAGTTTCAACTTTTTCCGGCGGTGAAAAAACCGCTGGTAAATATTTTACCAGCGGTAATTATAACCGCCGAAAATACCGGCTTCGGGAAAGATTTTCGGCAGTTGAAAACCGCCAGGAAAAATTAATTACCGGCGGTTTTGATAAACCACCGGTTAAAGTAATAATTCCCGGCGGTTCTTAAAAACCGCCGGCAAAATTCTTACTTTACCGACGGTTTTAAAACCGCCGGCAAAATATATTTATTTTATTCTTCCTTTGCCGGTGGTTTTAAAACCGCCGGCAAAGGAATGTAACCAAAACAAATAATCAAATACATCAACATCCAACTTCTATTTGCACGTAACCAAAACAAATAATCATAAACAAGAAGAAGAAGAAGAAGAACAAAAAAAGAGTTTGGTACGTAAGTGATTGATTTATTGTGTACAAAACAAATAAAGCCACCTCTCACTTCATTGGTTAGGTACGTAGAGGGTGTCTTGAGATGAATCCACCTCTCACTCATTTCATTCTAATATTGAACTAGGCAAACACAACCTCCTCTTCTTTTTGATTGCCTGCAACGCCCATGGGAATATTGGATATCGACCACTCCCATCCCATCTAACTTAATCGGGAGTTGTGGACCGTGCATGCATGCATCATTACTATATCCAAATAGCCCAACTATATATATATCCTGTCATTTCCTTCTCTATTGAAAGGAACTTGACAGTTATAAATCCAAAGGCATACAAAGCTCATGAGGATGAACTCTCCTAAATTTTTCATTTGTGATGTTTTATCCAAGTGAATAATAAATGGCAATCAGGGCAGAATTACTACATATCTTTGAGGGTGGGCAATTGCCTCCTCTCTCCAACTTTTAAAATTATCCTTAATCCTTTGATATTATGAATATAAATTATTATGCCTTCTAACATTTGTCCTCTTAAAATAAAAAAATAGAGGACAATTAAATAGTGTAAAAAAAAAATTAATATACAAAGTTGAGAGTTTTGTCTCCTGACTCAAGATCATAATTAACCCGATCACTAATGACAACAGCACTTAAATTTCAACAAGAACCTAGTAAATTTAGTTAGTCTCTCGTAATGAATGATGACAAATATTGATAGAAGCCTAAATTAATTAGTTAGAGAACTATCTTATCTAATCTAGCCAAGCAAAAGATAAGTCCAATGTGGGGAAAATTTATGTTCAACTTAGTTCTAAAGAATATTATCAAAGACTAAAGAATATATCCAAGACTAAAGATAAGTCTAAGGTTGAGAAGAGCAATGAAGAAGATTATCAAAGACTAAAGAATATATTAAAGCATTTTGTGGGGTAAAAAAAGAACAAGAGTGGGAGAGCAAGCAAAAAGGAGCAAAGGTGGAGTCATTGATGAGGTATGCTCAATGTTAGAAAACTGTCAACTAACCAATGGCATTAGTTGTACAAAGTGGCTAGTTCCTTAAATTCATAATCAGCACCCCAGTTGTTACTGTTCTACCAAGAAAACTGACTGTGCATGGATTTGCATTGCTGCCTTTTTTTTTTTTCCCTTCCTTTTTTATGTAGACCCAAAGACAAAACAGAAAATTCCCTGAGCCTAGTGGATTGATCTCCTGCTTTACGTCTTCACATTAGTTCTTACACTTGGGGTGATAAATGACAAGAATTTAGCAATGAGCAGCCAATTATTTAATAAATAATGTTTTATACTATACATTTTAAAATGGAATAAAAAAATAGGAGCATGCTAGAAATAGGAATGGCTTCACCTGTCACGTTTCTATTTCCAACCAACTTGACATCATTATCTTCATTGTTCTATGTAAGAAAACAATTCATTGCTTGTTCTACTCCACTTAAGATCCAGTTCTATTAACATTATCTAATAAATAACAATCATAATTTTAGAGTAACTCCTGAAATGTAAACCCAAAGATTGGCAACAACCCCTGCCAACTGAAGAGTGGTAAAGAGCTAATCGATTTATTCCATCCCTTGTCTTCAGAACATCTTTACAAACCTCCAACTTATTTGAAATATCATTTTGCAACAGTATCTCAACACTTCCTCTCTTTCCCTAACCTTCAACCTATGCTAACAGCTGTAGAGTCAATTAAACTTCATGCAAACCATAAACTTAAAGTGATTAAGAATTCGCTAAAAGAACTCTACCAAATACCTCTATCTTCAAATTTATGTTCCTCGAGTGCATCAGAATCACGCTCGATCACGACCTACAAGAAAACGATCGCGTGCTTCGTAATTCGCTTCTGTTAAGTCAATCGTGTTACCACGGAGAAAAAAGAAATTTCAATCAATGACTTCCAGTTACGCGCGTTAAAACTGAAATTAATTCCTGATCAGTAGCTATTCTCCACTTGTTTGTACAATGGGAAAGCAAAATTAATTCCTGATCAGTAGCTATTCTCAACAAATGGAATATGTTGAGATCATACAATTAAATTAATACTTTTTGATGTTCCTGCTTGTAGGGTAAGAAAACCTGTTCCTATATAAATCCTAAAACTCAAACTTAAACTTACTTCACTTTAAATTGATATATAAATCCTATCCTTTATCATATCATGTATTGAAAATTTCAAATATTAATTTACTGGAAGCATCATGAACATCACGAGAACATAATCAATCCCATTGAAATCACTATAACTATCATATCTGCTCAAATTGGCACAATTCCAATATCAAACGGAAATAAGATCTCAGAAAACAAAGATTAAAACGGAAGAGTGTTAATCCAGCACAAATACCAAATACATTATATAGGATCTATAACCAAATTTATATGGATTTGGATTTACGAACAGATTCAGGGGCTCTGTTCGTCAATCCAAATCAAAGCAGAAGCTTGAGGCTAACCTTTTTTGAGGGCGAAGGCGAGAGCGATTGAGGGCGAGCGAGACCGAGACAAAGAGGGCGAC